>NC_134925.1:6097500-6722500 GCF_051014615.1 Bombus vancouverensis nearcticus
GTGATGTGGTTTTCTTTCGAAATATCGGATCAAGCATCGTTCCGTGGCTTATTAGAGGATCAAACGGTGATGTTGGTTTGAAAGGTTTGAGTTCGAATGTATTATACATTGAAATTGAAAGATTTTTAGAGGATTTGAAGGGTAGTTCTAGATGACAGATAGTGGAAGTTTAGTGTAAAATTGCTAGTCGATGTGTGGACTGATCTTGATATTGGAATATTATCTATGCTAGAAATAGTGATGTATTGATATTATTGTCGATATGGATTTCAATTTTGATAACATTATATTGCGCGAACAATTTATCAGCTCAGAATGTAAAGGACGAGATTTTTACGCCAGATCTTTAATCTAACTTGAAAAATCAACAAAACGATGATTTTACTTTCTAGAGATAACAATATTGCTAAACGTCATAATGTCGGTGAATCACATCATCGCGTCATTAACCAAATACATATAATCTTATAGTGCTTGATTCTTTAATTTTCGAAGAATTGTACGATATCTTGCTACACTGCACTAACATATCGTGTAAAATGTATTTTTTATGCAGCAGCATCAGAGAAAATGAATATTTCATTTGTGTGCGCGTTCAACGAACTAATTAAGTTGCGAACAAGCTAATTACCATCCGTTCACCTCTGATTAATTCTAACATAGACGCGTACCACGTTTTCCAATAGTCTCGCGGGAGTCTGATACTCTCTAACGTAATTTCTGGCATTAATTAATAATTATCAAACCGCGAACCTAAAACTTTCAGAACCATTCGAGATTAGGCTAATTAATCATTCACGTAATCCTTATTTGGACTATACCTTCCTACTATATTATTCTTATTAAGGTATTTAATTATTAATTTTGAAGTTTCGAGACATAAAAGCAATTAGTTCGTTGTTGCTCCTCTTAATGTGTTAAAAACTTGCAGAAAAGGAAAGCTCATGGAAAATTATAATACGATTGTTTGCATAATTTGTAACTCGTAACGTAGAATTCATTATGTAGTTCCTATTGTTTCCGGCGAAAGAGATTAATAAAGTCACAGAGAAAATATTAATAATAGCAATAAATTTCAGAAAATGCGACGCTTTAATAAAATTTAGTAAACCAATTAAATTTCAGTAAACTTGGTTTTAGTAAAATAAATCTTCAAATTTACAAGTACAGAAAAGAAAGAAAGCCTTTTCTATTAAAAACGCAATCGTTAAATAGGCTTCACCAGGGTCAAACAATTCATAACGCGTTGCGAACGATGACTCACATGCGCGCGCGCGATAGCTAATGAAATTCCACTTCCTCGCGCGACAAAGAAAACGCATGTCTCGCTTGTTGTTGCGTCGAGTCGTGCCTTGTGCGCTAATTCCATCAACTATCCGGTCAACCAGCGGATCCTTCAGGTCGAGAAACGCTTAACAAACAATATTCTTACTCATCGTACGAAAACATAAAAAAAGATACTGACTATCGTTCATTATAGTCACATGAAAAATTCACATGAGGGAATAGAGAAGCAGGAAAATCACGATTCACGTACTACAATGTGTTTTACGAACCGGTTGAGAAGAGAGTAACTCGGTCTTCTATTCTTCCTGATGAAAGAATGCTAGATTGAATTGAATATGGACGTTAGGTCGAAGCTTTAGAAGCAACTGTGAATTAAAAACGAAGGCTGGTTATTATAAAGCTTGATATGTAGAGTGGTTTATCGAATGTATAATACAAATTGGCTTGATTTGTTCATTATTGATTTGACTATTATTGTACATGTGTAACATAGCTAAATAGTCTATTAGAAATTGTAGTAAGAACTCTGTGTTATGAAAATTGGATGTAAGATTTTATTAGTACTGAAATATGTATTAGAAGATTAATAGTTAGCCATTTTGTGAAGCTGCTATTAATAGCTGAAATTAAGTATATGCGATAAGATATAATCGATACGAACCTGTAATCATATCTCATCAAGTGCGACAAATAAATTGTATAAGTTATTAAATATTCGTATAAAATTTCCCATTTATAATTAAAATATAATGAGTAATTATCAATTTAATTGATGTAATAAAGAGGGCTGTAAAATTATTATTCATAATTCGATTTGCCGCTGTAATTTACTGCTACTAAATCATTTACTAATTTATTCATTATTTATTGCTGTTATATACAGTTTAAAAAAATATATATAAACTATATCGATTAAATTCGTATTTATTAATAAATGTTACAAAATAACGAAAAAGAATGATAAAAAAATTAAGTTGAATGTTATTACATAATTATATAATTTATATTAAATAAAGCATATAGGCGACATCTGTAACAACTCTACATCTGTGACATGGTGTATAACCGTTAATGTATTTATAAACGCGTAACGCGCGTGGCAGCACACATGTGGGACACCGTAAAAATACTCGAAATCTTAGCAGGAGAGATCGCTTATAACGAGGACGAGGGGGATGAGAAAAAGAAGACGTATAGATATATTCTATACTCACCGAAGACATTTCCTAAGAGTCTGAGCCGCGCCACCCTAGTGGCTGTATTGACGGTTAATGGTCTCCGTGGTCGTTGACAAGATAATGCCAGAGCCATTGAGAATAGTTACCAAGCACGCGTTTATTGAAATTCAAGAGAAGCCCACGTATTTCGAAGAGCAAGTCCACGACAAAAATATGCTCCTTTTAGAATTTCCTCGATTGCCTCCTTGGATCGAACTTGGGAAATGGGAAAGTAGACCTCTCTAAGTGTCCCGGGCTGTAGCATTTGTTAATTTGGTATTTTCTATAATATGAATTCGATAATCAAACGCTAGGCGCGATAATGAAACAGTTTACGACACGCTTAACCTAGAAAAGTATAATTTTGAAACACTAGAGCGTTTGAATATTCATATAACTTTCTACTATTCGTATACGATGATCCGATAACATACTTTTTCGATTAATAAGAAGAAAACCTCGCGAAATGTTATCAAGTACTCGTAGTAATTATTTCGAAACATGAATTTGGTTCGTTTACACCCGATACTCTAAGCAAAATATCGATCAACGATTCTTCGATATTAAGCTTTCTCAATATCGCGTTACAATTTCGAAATACCAAAGTATTTGAATATTTACCATCTATTCGTACACGATGATCCGTCAACATAGTTTCTCGAATAATAAGAAAGTAAAATTCTGCGAAATATTGTCCAAATATTCACACTAATTGGTAATTGTTCCACAAAATGAATTTGACCCGCTTGCACGCAACACTATATGTAAAATATCGATCGACTATTGTTCGATAGCGAGGTTTTCAATATCGCGCCACAGCTCGAGATCTCGAAAAGGAACTCTAAAGTAGGAGATGGCGCTGTGAGAAAAACAGAAGGAAGGAACGAAGACTACCACGCGACCGACCCATGTTTGTCACCTGAGTTTTCTCGCGGTTGAATAAGGAGAAACGGCAAAAGACGGGGGAGGCCGGAGGAAAGGAGCGCGAATTCACGCAGAGAAGCCAGGAAAAGGCGGACAGCTTGAACCAAGCCACTACAACGACTGGCTTTCGTTGCAGAAGCAAACTCCCCATCTGCTCTGTTCGTTGCTGCCCCAACTCCCTGCTGTCATTACATGGTTGTGTATGTGCGAGCACGCCCTTGTTCGTGTGAATATGTGCGGTTACCAATACACCTCGGCAATTCGTGCGTGGCGGCAGGCGGACGTTCTAACCTCTCGAAGCGGAAAGGTTGCGGTGAAATGAGACGCTATATATCTGCAGGATCTCACCTTACGGATATCTCGTTGATAAGTAGTTACCTTATCTATCATTGCCCAACCGAAGTTCGAAGAACCGCTACACAACGATAGCCATGAAAACTTTAGCCCAAGTGAGACAGCGATCAAATTCGCGCGGTCGGTAATTGATGTATGTTTATCGCCGCATAGAAATTATCGATAAAGAAGAACATTATGAAAACAATGAGAACCCATGAACTGAACTTGTATCATCGGGTCAGAAGCGCTTCACGACGGTTTACAATAAAATAATTGAATTGTGGAGAATTTTATTTCAATTTGTACTTTGCACCTTACGCGATAAAGACGTTTGCGTAAAATATACAACACAAATTAAAGTCAAATATGTCAAATTGTCAGCAGTTAAATATGATTTAAATATGTGGACTAAACTTTAATTGTAGAGTTGCATGAATATTATTGATAAATTTAATATAATTCTTTTCTTGTGTTTATTTAGAATATTTTTTAAATTTTTCCATAAGAAAATATATGTTTCATTTGATAATTTTTCACATTGTAGGAAAATATAACCTCAATAGGATAGGAGAGAGTTGCATAAGACATGCTCACTGATTTAGAAGAATAAAGTGGTGGCATGATTTTCCTAACCTCGAAGGAGATTCAGACGTAGTTAAGAGAAGAACAGAAAGTCGAAATTTCGAATCTTTCTTGACCTAGATCTAGACTTTTCAATAACGATCTCGATTGCAGGCAGTTGTACGCGTATGTATATATATTACAAGCGTCGTGTGCAAACGTACAAGGAGGAGCGTGTATGTCGCAGCTGCAGCTGCCTGCAGGAGCGGAACACTGGGCTTTAGGGATGGCAACGGTTGTGCACCACCTGGCCTTAGGAAGCCAGCACCGGGCCTCGGCATTGGCGTAGACTCTACTTGAGACGAATGACCGGAAAAAAGGGGAATAGAAGAGTACAATAGAGCAACGACTTTCAAAATTCCGGCACCCTCCTAAATAGTCTGACAACCTTGCAAAAATCGATCGATGGCTTTTAGAAATATACTTATGCTTAGGAGATGCAATTTATTGCTATCTATAATTGCATAATGTTAAATAAAAATTAATAGAACAGATTATTAGTTAGTTAGGAATAATATTCAATTAGAAAAATATTTATATAATTTGAAAAGTAGGCAATATAAATTTCCTATAGACTATGATTTAAATATTAATTTAATATTAAGAAAGTGTTCAGGTGTCAAGATTTCATTTTGCATAAAAATGTTAATTGTATTAAATTAATTAAACTGAATAAATCTGTTAATTTGTAATTTCTTTAAAAATAAGTGGATGAAATTTTAAAATTCGTTTTTCTAAAGATAAAAGTAATAGTGAATAAAAATAGATCAGTTTGAAATACTACAGGCAGGTCTATTTATAATAAACTGACATTTTGTAATGGAAAATTAACTTAAAAATTGTTGGCGTTCTTTATATCATATCAAGATGCATAAAAATAATCTGTAACAGACACATTTGTTAGTGAAACGAGTTTTGATTTTCTTTCTCTAGTTAACATATTTTCGGCTGTAGTTTTAAGTTCAAAATCACATCTGTACATTATTTGTCACAAGTAGAAGCTGCCGTCTCGGAACTACCAGTCGATCTATTTCAGTGCTGTACAGGAGTCATAAATTATAATCTATATATCTAGCAGACAAATGTTGGGAAATGTGTAATTTAAAAGACAATAAACAAAACTTTTATTAGAGATGCGTGTGGTTTTAGTCTAATGAGTATAATTATTATTTCACAGAAAAATAATTTCATAAAAAAAATACATACTAAAACTAGTAAACTTACATGAAATATATCATTGGACATATTTTTGGTTATTACGTGAATTATGTATGGAACGATTTCCTTTACAAGTTGATTCTTTATGCATCGATGGAAACGAAAAGCTTTATTGATAGATGGGCTACGATTCATTACGTTGGATGCACGACAAATGACGCAACACACAAATTTTCCCGCTTTACGAGCCAATAACTTTCACGGGGCATTACCATACTTGATCGCATTAATAGTCCCAAGCATAATAAGTCTCGATCGGATTAAGGGTAGCGGGAACCCCAGCAGACGCTTACGACTGCTTAATAGAGACGTTATTTCCGTGACTCTGGTCAGACACCCTCGTGGTATCCTCAAGGTAGAAATATCGCAATTGATCTTCAAATTCATGTACATTATATTCTTTACAATACGTTGTAATATTCTTCATAGTAACTCTTCATACAATAATTCTCTATAACGTAAAGCGAAGTTGTAAGATAATACAGTTACAAAAGAATTCAAATTTGAAATTAAAAAAATAAGAAAAGGGTCTGAGAATTTTTAAACACTATCACATTGAATATTTTCACGAAGAAGGAGCGGTAGGCACATGATAAATTATTTAATGGATGCATAAACATCCACAATCTTGTCAACCATAAATCCCCTAAATCCCATAAAAATTCATTTTTATCTAAAGGAAAACAGGAGTCTTTGCTGGTTGGCTCCCCTTCAAGGATCACACAAAGAATAGTAAATTCTCCCTCGTTCAGCGAGCTATATTTTCCAGAATCATGGTGGGTTCGGCTTAATTCCCGTGAAAGAAACAGGGAAAAGAGCCGAGCGAATTAACGCGTTAAGCCTTCGTCGCGAGGCGACGCGCGATTTCTATAGAATTTCCACAACGGCGAGCTAGCAGGCGGGGTTCGAGGGGCAGTGTGTTGCGCAATCCTACGCCACCCCCGCCGCCCATCCGGCCATGGGGTTTGCGCGTTGATATCGCAATAGAAGCTGTATCGATCCCGGGCCGACAGGAGACCGGCTGTTGTCAGGGGGTTGATAACGATATGCAAGCTCTATAGACACAGCACGGCTAAAAGCTCCGCGGAGCTTTCAGCCTCTGTCGCGAGGGCAGCCTCCGCACACGCGGCTTCAGCCATTTTTCGCCAAGCGATTCACTGCGATTCAGCATGGATTTAAACTCTTTCTTCGAGTATGCAAATGAAAATCGAGGAAATGTTTGAGTTTTGCTCTAGGAAAGGAAGTTGCTTTTCGGTAGCCTGTTTCCTACACTTCAGATTATTAACTATTTTTCCTATTAAGTAACTAGTTTTGTTATAGGCGAAGAAGTACATTGTTTTCATATTCTTTTGAAGATAGATATCGTCGCGACTATCCTTTTAGGGAGTGAAACGTTTGGGTTTTGGTCTGGAGGAAATAGATCTTTGGTAGCGTAGTTTTCTATATCTTTTTGGAAGGTATATAAACTGTATATACATATTTCTTAGATATTACAGATATTTGGACATTTTGTAGATTTCATTCGCTGGTTACCGAAATGTTGCGCTGTGTCATTATATCGTTTTCCTGAACGAGAGATTGAATTTTTAGTAGGATCATATCTACTACAGTGTACATAATCTTGTAACAATAATCTTGTATTTTCAAATATTATCTTATGCAGTTGTTACTGAATTGTATTTATGATTATTTTTATCGAATGAAAAAGGGGATTTCTGCTTTAATGGATGGCTTTGCAAATCTGTTAAAAGCTCCATAATTTTGTATATATTACAGTTCTTAGATATTGTAGAGTCTTAGAGTATTGTATTTTGTTACCGTATTATTTTTGCTGGTAGATTGGTTTCCTGTTAAAAGTTTTGATACTATTATTCTATACATGTTCGGAATCTGCAAGAATGAACAATCAATATCTTCTTTATGCTTCGATATATCACGAAATATCAAGAAAAGCTGTTTGCTGAATCGACAACTCGTGATTGCAAGATAGCGTAAAAACCATTTATTGAAGATGAATGAAGGGAACGTTTGATAAAAATAAAAATCCAGGGAAAGCGATAAGTTTCCTTGGATCTTTCATCGGTGATCGACGATGATGAATTCGTGCACACGCGATGGAGGAATCATTTTTCCGATCGAAGGGCAATCGTCCTCCGAGAATTCTCGAAAGACGAACGTATCTTTTCCTCTATGTTCGAGTCACTTTGAGTTTTTGAACGAACTGCGACCAAAAAGGATATTACTTTGGAAAAAATGTGAAACGCGGAAGAGCGTTCCTGGTGTCGGCGGATCGATAAGCGGAGGTTCGATAGCTTTTAGAGTGTTCTGTCGATTTATTTCGAGCACTTTCCCATTAACGTTTGTCGGCGGATTGACGAACGATAGAGGCCGGAAAATCGGGCAGAGATTGGAATGAAATGCTCCACACAAGAGAACGACCGAAATAAAATTCTCTTTTAATTGCTTCCTTGTTTATCCTTTACCAGAGATTAAATTCCTTTTACGAATTATTGAAAAATTCTTGATTGATTCTTTGAACTTGGATAATTCAATAAAATAAGCAAACCATTAGCCATCTGCCTTCTTCAAAATTGTAAATAACGATTCAGATGTTACAAAAAAAAAAAAAAATGTTTAATGATTATACCTACACTTATTACAAACGGTTGAAATTTGATCGAAACCCAATGGAGGATGATGAAACACGTCTAATTTCCATACCTGCGAACAGATGGTCGATTTTGCGCGTGCTTCGGGAAAGGAAAAGGCACCTTGTTGTCATCGGGATTTGCATGTGAATTCCCATGAACACGACGTACGGATATTTTTTGTTCGTTCAGCTTCTGGCGTAGAAAGGAAGGAAGGAAGGAAGGAAGGAAGGAAGGAAGCAAGAAAGGAAGGGATCGTGTGAGGGGAAGCCATTCGAGAAACCAGCAACTTCCCCTCAGGATATTATGGCAGATGGGCCGTGAAGCTTATCCCCCTTAAGATCCTAATGAATCCGCGTGTATAATCCGACCATATTGTGTAAAGATGATTAACGTGGAGAGTAAGAAGAAATTTTTGAAAAATTCCCAGGTGTCGTGAGGTATTTCTTGTTCTTGCGATTACTTTTTAAATTAAGAAATTTTTTTCGAAGAATTCAGGAGGGTTCTAAAGATTTTTACGTGAAATTTTAATCATGTAAATTATTATATTAATCAATGATTTCAATCTTTTACTTGTTTATTACGTAAAACTATGTCTAGAGGTTCGAAGTGAACAACGAAATTAGATTAATAGTAAATTCATTTCGTGTGTTTAATGTTCCAAAACTGCTGCTCATATTGGTCATCGAATACAACGGATGCACTCGAAGTACGTGTAATTCAATTTGCAGATTGAATTTTGCTGAAGTTAACGCAATGGGAAAATTAAACAAATATTTTGAAAGTCAAACTATAGATATAAATTAAGAAAAGTATATATTATATTATAAATTAACAAACCACATAATTTACAAGCTATTTAAGAATTAAATAACCGTATAAAAGATTAGATTTAAAATGATAAACTGAACTACAAATTAAATAAACAATATGAAATAAACAATATAAAAAATCATATAAAATGATATCTACTACATAAAATATGAGCTACGTAATAAATTAACAAACCATATAATCTATAAACTACATAAAAAACCAACAAATTAAATAAACTATAAACTATAGAGAGTACTCAAACTCAAATACTGCAAAGATATTCAGATATTAACGAAATAATATTAGCCCAAACGAATAAAATACCAGACTTCTATCAGAGACAAAAAGGTCACAAGCAAATAACCAAAAAATAAACCTTCCACTCCACAATCCTCCGTTACTTCTGCCTCCAATTCATTTCAAGTACCAACATCAATCTTTGAATATTATCGGTTCATTTGCATCACAAAAACCATTCTGAAATCCCAAGACGCTAACAAGTCGCCCGCCATCAAAGAAAAAGGGGTCGCGAATTACACGAGATCGTCTTGAACAAGGGTTAGGCCTAATCTCCATAGAGCTCGTTGATTAACCAGGATAATTCAATCACGACAAGCCGAACGACCAAATGTTCCTCGAAGACCGTCGAGTGGCTATTTGATGTTATCACGAATCGTCCATCGATGCTGAGATCGTTCGAGTTTCCAGACTCCAGAAGAAAAGCTTGGGTAAGGTATAATTAGAGGATAAAAAGGAGCTGGAGGAAACGGTGTGCATGAACGGATTAAGACGCCGCGTCGGTTTGAACGTCTTTTACTCATCCAACGTTTATTGCTCTCGTTGCTGTGTTCACCGGGAACTTTCTCGGTTTACGCGGGGGTCAATGGTTCACCGTGGTTCTCAGTTTCTATGGAGATGTCGACGGTTTACTGTGCAAACATTGTGCGTCCACTTTTCCTGAAATTACGGTTTTCATATGCAACAAATAGTTCTTTTTCTAATGCTGTATAAATATCATATTCGTATCCATTTCATAAGTCTGTAGGAAATAATATTTTTGGTCGCCCTTTTGTTTATTTCGAAATATTTTCGTAAGATCCACTTTTATCATTTCAGGTTCCTGAAAAGGACCAGCGCGCGATTTTCAATCCATTTTATAGCAGCATCGATAAAAATAAATATGATAAATACAATGCAAAAAGTATTTCGATTATAACGTATCATTGAGTTTTTAAAATTGTGCTTTTTTCGGAGACGCTAAAGGTGGACATATAATATTTGTGCAGTAAATCACCTGATGCATGCTTTGAAAAATATTCTAAATTTTTGTCGTTGTCTGAACATTGTCTGAACTCATGGTCTGACAGTATAAATGTGTGTGTACATTTAATACTATAATTAACAGAGCAGTTACAATCAGAATGGTTTCCGGATTTTTTTAAGGGTTTAAATGATTTTGCGGAATAATACACAAAGGTGGATTTTCAGGGATTTGGATAATTTTTTGAACAATTTGTGGACGGAGGCTTGTTTCCCTTTTACGCTGTGTATTTTCTCATATATCGTTCATGTCAGTCTCCTTGGTACAAATTTCGTGCTTTACATGTCGATGTTTCATTTCGGTCCAGGAATATCTGATCGAGGATTCTGTGTTTATTTAAAGTGTACATGAAATAATATTCAAATGACTGGAGAAATAATTGAATTTCGTCGAACGACATTAAGACGTTGGAAAATATTATCGCATTTTGACAGCTTCCATACGTTTACTTCCTTCCAAATGAAATAGATAGAAATCGTTAAAACGATGTTATTAATGCGTCAACTTGGATCTACCATTTCAGTCCGCCGATGATCTTGCGAAGTCTGAACAAATTTAAATAACTTTCGGATTTATAGCAACGGAAAACCGAAAGGGAACCAGCTGCCAGCAGGATGTCGATAAAACGTAACCTTCATCACTATCAAAATACACGTGCATTGCGATATTTTGGAATTCCAGTGGTCTGTTCGCGTTTCATTCGATTGTTGCTAAGAATAGTCAATGAATTCGTTCTCGTATTCCTTTATTTTCAGAAAATTAGAAAATCTATTTCTCGCCGAATACGATAAAAGCGAAACGTTATAAGAAGATATGAAAAAAAAAAGAATAAATTTATAAAGAGTAGAAGTTACAACCCTTTTACCCTTCGAAAAAATTCCACCGCGTTATTGTATCCCTTACAATTCTTCTAAATAAAATCTCTTAGTATTTCCAAACAAAGCCAACGTCACCAGGACTATTACACCGTCATATTAAACCTTACGCACGAACAAACCTTACAAATATATAATTTGAACACTGATGGAACTACGATTCAAACAAAAAACACTCAATCTAACCCGTTATGTCCAACAACTTCCTACGTACCCATAACTTCTCATAATTCTCCTCCTAACCTTCTTCTTCGAGTACCGCTACACCACCTTAAAATCAAACCGAAACCTCGACCCAACCTCTCTCCATCCTCTAAGCAACCATCTTGAAAAAGCTGGCGAGCAAGAGGTCTGCTCAATTCTCGCGATGTAATTAACAATTAGCGAGGATCCTCGGCTCCGGGACCGGGGCTAATTGTGGCAATTACAGCTGGTTCCCGGCGAACTTCCTGCGATCAGCAACGATAACGTCGACAATGTTGACCCCGGGTACAACGTTGTGGGCGGGTTGAAGACGCGTTCGCAGTCGCCGATCGCACGTTCGCCGACACTTGAACTCCTGACACGCGACAATTAAATCATCCACTCGTTGCTAGTCCGTCTCGTCTCGCTTTCAGGGCGCCACGCGGGATGACCAATTGAGCGTAGGCCGCGACCAATCGTCTCCGTTGTCCGCGTTCGCCGGGTTTTCACCAAGCGGACGAGGGAAACCGACAAGAATTCGACCGACTTCCGGCGATTATCGCTGAATCAGCCTGCAGTGGCCTCGGACAGACGGACGGACACGTGGCTCGCGAACTTTTAATTGGGACCTGGCTGCCAGCAAGAACTTTCAAGAGTTTGAAGCGTAGGGGGTGAGAATTTCGACGAACGAGACGGTTTCAGCGAGTTTTTAAGGGAAGAAGGTGCGTACTTAACGAAGCATCCGGGTGAACAGAGAAGCGGAGGAAGGTAAATTTACGGTTGAAGCATGGTTGATCTTCATGTTGGGTTGCTTTGGCGGACTGTTTTTGTTCTCAGTTAACTTGAGTGATTTCGGGAAATTTCTCTGCTCCTGAAGCGAAATTGCGCGTTACTCTTTCTTCCAGCTTTCATCCTTTCTCGTCTACGTTGCTCTGCGATTTGTGTATATCGATTTATTTCATTATTCCGTATATAGGAAGGGTGGCGTATAGGGTAGAAAGAAATTTGTCTACTTCAGAAGCGAAATTAGGGGGAGTTGTTCCTTTCTCGGGCATTCGCTTTTTCTCGTTTATGTTGCTTTATAATTTGTCTATATTGGTGTGTTTTATTAACCTGTACGTTCGTAGTGTTTTGTAATAAGCTTGTTACAGATTTTTGACTGATTTTCTTGCTTTAGCGAATTTTTCTTTCCCTGCGTTTAACGAGGGTAGAAAAGGTTCTTCTCTCGTATATGTTGCTTGCTGTACGAAAAATTAGTAGGTCGTTCAGTGAAGTAGAATTCTAACGGGCTACGTTCATTTAAAAAATTGAGGTTGGTCCCAATATATTCTGGTCTAAAAAGTAGAATTTCCTAATCTTTCATCTCGTTAGTAGACCGTTTGTTCTAATGCCTCGTTTTAGACGCACGCATGCAGAAAATCTGAAGGTTTCTCCGCGATAATATCGCTTTTCCTGTATAATATGGAAAATCGTACGATGATCTCTAGCTACTTCGACTCGCAGTATGCGCACCTTGATTTTTTAATCTGATAAAATGAATAATTCATCATAACCACGTACCATACGTAGATACAATAAATCTACTTGTGCTTCTGCGCTCGCGGTATCTTCAAAACATCTACAAAACTGGTATTCTCAACTGCATAATTACTCCTTTTCTCTGATATCATAATTACGAATTCAAGTTGAAACTTCTTAGAAATTTCAAGTTGTACTTCGTATTAGATAAGCGAGATTTAATACGAAAGAAGTAATTTAAGTCGTCTTAAAATTCAGAATAAACGAAATAGCATTAACAGAGGAGGAAGATAAAAAAATAGGAAATAACCCCTAAACCCAATGTATCAATATATCTGAAATAATTTCCACATTTAGAGATACAAGCGTCTGCGTATTTTATAATATCACTTTAATCCTCTGACATCTATCCATCTACAATAATTTCAACATTTCAAAGTATAAAAGCTTGCCTAAAACATTTCTTAAATTCAAAGATGTACGAATCTAAACGATAATTTTTTAATCCAAAGTAATTTCTAAATTCAAAAATATACCAGAAGCCTATGCAAGGTGTATTTTCAATTTAAAACTTTACGAAGCTATATCTTTCGTATCACCCAATTTAATAGAATTACTGCGGCTGAGATAACAATGCACTACACTTGTTTCCAAGCAACTGCTATACACGTCGAACAAACAAAAAGAGAGTGCTAGAGAAGCTGATCGAGAACACTGAGCGCGACTGTTCAAAAAACCGCCACCGTTCAATTCCCGTTTGGCAGCGCGGACGATTTCGATTTGCGGTTTCGCAACATTTGTTCCATTAAAGTCTAGAGTCGGTGCGGTGTTCCCTGGAGTAATATGCGTCTCGAGCGAAGGGCTGGAAAGGGACATCCCTTAAAAAAGTCAGCCTCGAACCGAGGGCTGAAAGGACCATTGTCCCCGCGGTAACTAACTTTGCTCAGAAAAATGACTCATCCCTGTCGGACGATAAGACGAGAACGAGATCAAACAGATGGGATTGAAAGATAAATTTAACGTTTGAGCGTGAAAAAATGGTCGAGGAATAAAATTAGATTTTGATCCTCTACAAATGTTTAATAATAGGTCAGATTTATGGAAGAATCTTTGGTGAGACTTTAGGAGTGTAGGTTAAGACGTTTCATTGAATTCATTTAATTTTATTCCACGAGATAGAAGAATCGAAGGGTAAAAAGGGAATTAGACTCTTTTACCGATGAACTGAAGCTTTGTTATTGGCGAACGGAATAAAGTATCGATGTTAGTCTTCCCTGTCTCGGTGAAGTTGTTTTCCGATGTTCTTAATTCTTTCCTTCCACCTCTCAATTTAACAAACACATATTCACAATGACACAAGTCGGCGTACTTCCGTAACTCTATTAATCTTCTGAAGATTTGCATCTCTGTTAATCTTTAGAAAGATTAGCAAAGAGAAAAATTACTGAAACTGGTAAAGCGAACAGACAAGCAAAATCGATACGATTTTAACGGTATTAAAGTACGATAACTTAATTGAAAATCGATAACGAAAGATAGACAGTATTTATAAAACAAGCAAATAAATTACCAAGACTCTTTTCCTATAATGCTTTCTGTATTCAAATGAAATTATCGCCACGATCCGTTGCAAGGTTGCGGAAAGAATTATTTTCCTTCGACGACAGTGACCGTTCGCTAACACAGATTTATCGAGGAACAAGTGCAACGATATTGAAGAATTGATAGGAAGAAATCCAGAAGCTGCAAGGCGAACGCTCTCGAGTTGAAAAATGGCTTCAGCGCCTCGATGTCTCAACGTTTGTTCCATTAAAAGAACGACGAACGCTCCCGGGTGCAGTAGAGCATCCACGGAGAAAAAGGAAGCCTTAAAGAGGCAACCTCGATAAATCTCGACGAGGGGTTCTTCGTAGCAGAACCGAGAGATTCAAGATGACGACGCGAGCAAAGTGCATTGTCGGTGAAAAAGCTCGCGATCGAATGGACCACGTCCCCTTTGTCTTCCTGTCGACGACAGATTCTATTTCTTTCAGGCTATTCCTAGCAAAGTTCACGCATTTCTTACGCTATTATTTACAACGTAACGCCGTTTGTTTGAAACAGTTTGGTGTCTTCGACGAAGATTTCATTAACTGTGATTTTCCATTCAAATAATAGGAATTCATATTCGTAGAAAAAATTGGCGAGAGATGAGTTAACTGGACGTTAACTAAAATGGAATTCCAATAAATTTCATTGCAGTGAAAAATCTTCAATTTGGGATTATTTTCTTTTAACGTTATCGATATTAATGTATCTTTCTAATGGAATATTTTTGTGATTATCTAGAAAACGAACGAAATATTAGCAATCCTTAATGATCCTTTCTAATCAAATTTCTAGTGATCCTTTCATAACGACAAATTAAATCTTCCATTAGAAAAAATGAAGCTATCTTTCGCTATTTAGAAAAATAGGAAATTTATTAGTATAAAATTAATATCAAACGTGAATTTATTTTTCCAAAGAATTTCAACTTCTACGCTAGAATTTAGGAATGTAAAATCTCTAACACTTTGCGAATTCTATTTTCCAGAAACCAAATAACAATAATTTTCTTAAATGCTTCGGATATTTCTAATAAAATACTTTTATAACAGGATAATCATTGTAGAAAATTCGTTATTGAGATCGTTGCAGTGGACAGCTGGAGAGAATAAAAATATATTCCTGCGAGAGTCGATAGCCGAGAATCCACCCTTTAGTTGAAGAGTTCATCGAGAAAACGGGGGCTACTAATCGTTACCAAATGAACTGCTCGAAAGCTCTCCTGGCTCGTTCCTCGTTTCTTCTGGAAGCACTTCTATCGACGACAGATGTTCGAACGGAGCTACACTCCGCTCTTTAAGTCAACCGTCGAGCTATTTCGACGATGAAAATTTATTTTCGCGAAAGAAGAACGCGTTCAGGCGAAAGCAAGATTAAATGGGTGGCCTTTTGCCACTTCTTTTTTTCCTTTTCGACAATCCGAGAAACTTCTTTCTGTAGCAGATGTGCCGTCGTCGATATTTTATGCAGTGAAACTAGTGAAGTATGTTGTTGATTCGAGAGAGAGAGAGAGAGAGAGAGAGAAATCAAGATAGAAGAAATAGGAAAATGTTATAAAGACGAGTTTGTAGTGTAGGAACTATCGAAATTGAAGATGAAGAGGAACAGTGGTTTGAATTACATTTTTTTGCTGACAGTCCACTCTCCACATTCCATTTCTTTTATTCCACGCTCCGCTTTGGAACGACCCTTCTGCTAAATCATTCACAATTGTTTTTATTAAATCGATTATTATAATACTATATATATTATTATGCGACAATTGTAGTCCAATTATAGGGCATATAACGTGGAAAAATGTCAGCTCTTCGTTTCACAAATCGAAAAAACTAAGAGAATCTTTAAAGCAATCTATGACGCGCCGCTGACATGATAAATTTTCTTAAGTAAAATCCAACCAAACGACGACGAAGCGCGAGCTATCCCTAAAACAAAAAACCCTATTTCTCCGTCTTCTAAATCGAAAGAATCGAAAGAATCTTCGAAATAACTTGCAGCGATCCACGATTTTTCGTACTTGGCTAGTCAATCAAGAAGAAAAGTCAATAGATAATCCAGATGTGATAAAAATTCGTTTACACGGCAAGCCGTCCCAAACGATTTCACCTTCTGACTCCACGAACTCGAAAAATTTGCCTGAATCTCGAAGTAATCTGCAGCGAATCATTCATAATTTTCCATGCCTTGTAATCCAATAAAGATAATAATGCAACGGTGATAAAAGTTGAGTTACGCAACTCTGCAGTTCCGAAAAAGTTCTTGCACGTTGAATTCATCAACTCGAAGAAACATTTTCAAACCAACTCGAATCCAGTCCAAATGATCAGCGAACCCAAACATAGATCAAGATCGCGATGAAGGTGTACATCAAAAAGAAGTGAAACTACGAAGCATACGAAGCGCGTTTCAGGGTGGATGCGTCTCGTCTGGGTGAACTGACGAATTTCCACAGGAGCGTCGAGCACGTGCGTACGTTAGGCTCGTACGCATCCATTAAGTGGCCGCGACTTCCGGTACGCGCACCTCGTCGAACCTGCACGTGCTGTCTGGGGTGTTCACGCACCTTGCTTCCGCGAGCTCCAAACGCGTACAAGTACTCTGCGGCTATCCTTGCTTGGATATCGTGTAATTCCTCTCATACTATTTCTCGCTTCGAGTCAGTTATTATATCTTCTTCTTCAATTTTACGATCCTACGTATATAGTTGTGGTCTAGAGCATAGGAAAAGTGAAGTTTGTAAGAAGAACTGCAGCGAGAAAGTGGAGGATGGAAGGATCGCAAGATCGCATATATTTTCAGCTGTTAACTGAATCGTTCGGAAGTCACGCTGATTAACTCTATAAATAGATGTATTCAGAGACGATTACAGACGTGATATTTTTTTAATATTCATTTTATTTTTAATATTCACTGACCGTGGAAGATACAATTACTTACGCAACTCTCTTGTGGGGAATTTTCTGGACATAAATCGTCTGATTTTCAAGATACTCAGTGCTAACTGTATTATATTATAATATATTATTATACTTAGATGTTACATTTGAATTTTATAGATACATATAGATATATTGTATTCTTTTAATTTTATTACATAGTATAATATAATTTATATTTATAAGTATATTATAATTTTTAAGATTTGCAATAAAACGGCTAGTAAAATGAAGAACTCCGTAAGAAATGGAGTTCATCTCTTCGGATCGATTTGACTGCTGACGAGCTAAATAGAGAAATTTTTTGAATGTACATCTCTTAAATACAGAAGAAGAGTGTGAAATGTACGTAGATCTATCGTAGCAACACAAGCTCGATTAACAAAGGATTCCTGGCGCTTGATATTAAGAATAACTGAATAAGGTTCAGCACTGAAAATATTTCTCTAAATGCAAGATAAAAGGGAACAGGAAGAACGAAAATGCTAGCAGATTGCTCGTGGAAATCTCTTTCACGATAGCGTTCAGGTACACTACATCGATGACGCGAGCTTCCGGTCTATGATACAGTCTCATTTCCGTCCTCCGTATCTGCTTTGCAGGAAGTTCGAAAAACTGCCAAATACCTGACCGATAAAAGACATACGACACAGAAATCTTCGAAACTGGATCATAACCAACTTCCCAAACCACATCAACCTGAAAACTTGACATCACAGACGTGGAGGCTTCAAAACTTCAAGTTCAAAAACTTATTAAGTATACAGGAACTCGACTGGTTTCTAACTGGGTAGGAGGCAAATGCAGTTTTCTTGAAAAACGAAGCCTCCAACATAATATTTCATTTCTCGAGTTTCGTCTTATCTTCAGCCACAGAAGATTTCCCCTGATCACACTTATATAATGAATTTTAATCCACTGTATATATATCTATGAGATTCAACATGCTGTTATCGAAGAACGAAACCATTTTAGTTAACCAATATCGAAGGCCTCTCTCTAATTTTCTTTAGTATCCAAGTAACATTAATTATTGTTCAAACTTACTATTTGTATTACGATTACGTAAAGTTCAATTTTATCAAACACAAAACAGTATGCACGAACTATTCAAAGCTCTATGAATTATTCCCAACATCTCTCTTAAAATATCCTGATATCCTGATATCTCTCCTAAACCAAATCTCCAACAAACAGTCCAATTATTGGGCCCAATTTCCACGCACTCTCGCGCATCCACACGCATCCTCGTGTAAACCATCAGAGTCCACTAAACAGGCCAAAAGACAATACAAAGATAACACGCGAAAACAAGATTCTATTTGCCAAAGGCCTAAGTCTAACCAGAATAGATAGCAGCCGAGTAGCGCCGTAAGGACAGCGCGCCTACGTGCGTAAAATCTACTCGCTCATCCTTATCTAAATCCGCGATGGAACGCTTGGCAACGCTTTAACGGACATGAATGAACTATTCTTGGAAGGATGAGGAGTCGAGGAGGATCCTTTAAAATGGGCGATCCTTTAAAATAGAAACGGTTCCAACCGATTAAACGGTCCTGCCAGCTGACAGGGCACGCGGAACCATTGGTAAACCGGTTTGCGAAACGCTTGTGGGAACAAAGACGGGTTCCATTTGCGATGCTGTGACGTCACAGGTTGAGCGGAAAGTGGGTGGATGGGTGTGAACGCACACAAACTAACCTGACCAGTCAGTGAGGACGGTCAGTGATCGGGCCGCTCGAGGAAGCTGGCTCCTCTTTGCCACGTGAGCGAAGATCTTCCACGACCAGACGACTATGGAGAGTGATCAACTTGTGAATAATCGTGGAAGTGAACTTCTTTCAGAATTTCACGTTTTCATACGTTTGTTGGTTGGCATTTAAATTTCAGAGAAATGCTTTCCAAAGATTATATCGTAGGTTTCCTGGTTGAAGGAGTCGATTCCCTGTTTGTTCGAGACTTTTGAAGCTTCCATCGTGGATCTTGGGTTCAGTTAATTGCGAGGAATAATTATTAAAATTTATTAATTGACCGATTATAGGGAAAAACAGGCTGAAGTCTTTTTTCCAGTTAAACAAGAGTTAGTTAACAAATATGTTAAGATATAGACGAAGATGAACCGTCTATGCGATCAAGGATCGAACAGTGAAAACCTCAAAGGTGTCGATTGAGTAAACAGAAAATCGATTCCTGTTATCTAGCTCCTGAAATCTACGTTATAACGATGTCTCCTACAAACGAGAACCAGCTTCATATTATAGGCATGTATTAGGACACCTAGTGATATTTAGTACAAATTGCTCTTTACTACTTTCACATTCTACGTGTATTATTTGCGAACCTGATATGCATCATACAGTGGTTACGAAAAGTATTATCGCACACCCTTATTTTCCAGTGCAGTGGTTTTTTTTCCTCAGGTTTTACGTTTCATTTTCATAGCGTTAAAGTTTTAATCGGGTTAAGTAATCACACGAAAGTACTATATTATATGTCATAAGAAATTTAATATACTTGAACTTAATGAGTATATAAGTACCATAATAAATACAACGATGTGCCAATACTTTTTGTATTAACCGTATATGCCTCGCAATTAGAGTGCAGATTTTCATATATTCATGAGGAATATAATAATATAATAATACACACAATGTGCAAAGGTATGCAAAATATGCAAAGTTTGCGGCCAGTTACGGAATTTAGTAGATGAAACATTGGGTTCTGTTCCTTTATTTGCCTTTATAAAAATATGAATTTTTACTAATAACACGAAATACTAAATATTCTCAAGTCTTGGAATAAATGTAACAAATAAACAGGTGTCCCAATACTTACATACCAATCCACATTAGTCAATACAAATTCCTTTGAGAAACCGTTTTGCAAGACTATCCGCGTAATCCACGCAAAACACGTCAAAGACTGCGACAAGAGTAACAGATCGATGGCAGGTTATTGTTCGATTGGATCGATTCTCTGGGCACTCGACTTACGCAACGATCGTTCGTTGTCCGAAGGAATTTCGTCACGAATCCATTCGACAGCTCACCGGTTCGACCTTAAACGGCACATGAGTCACGGTGGTTGTCGACGGCCTTTTTCTCCGTCTAGGAAGCGGCCGAGGACTGTTCGAGACACGTGTCGTTATCCTGGTGTGCGCCGCCATACCCGCGACTCTCTTTCCACCTGCGTTTCGCCGCGGAGCTGAGATCGCCAACTGAGAATCTCTGCCGCGGGAGGGCCGAGTGATTCACCGAGGCAAAAAGAACCAGAAAAACCGCGAACGAGTCAGGCAACGGAGGAACGGACGCGGAATAACCCGATGCGTATCCCGGGAACTCGAGGGAGAGAGAGAGAAAGAGAGAGAGAGAGGTTCTGATCAGAAACCTATGCTCTGAGTGTGAACTGTGCACCTCGGAATCCCTGTTTTTTGGAGATTCATACGTGAACTTTCTACTTTGGAAATGATCATTTTTTGGAAATTTTATTTTTATTGTGAAATATAATCATTTTTGGGGAATTTCATTATTATTAATCCGTGATTCGTGAAAGAAGTTTGTATTTTGTAAGCTCCGTGTTCTCTGTGATCCACGTATGTAAGAAGTTTGGATCTTGGAAGTTTCCTCTTTTATCATTTGTGATTCGTGTACGAACTTTGTATCTTGGAAATTTTCCTTTTGTAACTTGTGACCTGTACGCGGACTTTGAAAACCTCCTTGTACCGTGTGTTGACCAAGTACTATAGCTTGGAAATGTTTTTGTGATTTGTGCGATTTTGTGAACCTTGAACTCTGAAAACATTCTGTGTGTTAAGTTTGTACCATGGAAATGTTTCTGTTTTCCAAATTTCCAGCTTTCTGTAATCTGAAAGTGACCCTTAAACTTTACATACTTCATGATCTATGTACAATCTGTACACTTTGAAATTTTCCATTTTTGTAATCTTCATCGATTGCGATCGATGCGATACATTTTGTGTTCCTACGTATTAAAATGAGGGAATTCTTGGCTCTCCATATTTTCACGTTTAAAAAATAATCGAATATAACTTTCCGCCTTTCCTAACTTGATCTCAAAATGAGAATTGATATTTATGAATAATAATTAGTTTTATTTGGAAGTAATGCTTGGACAAGGCATTAGGGGATCAAGATTGCGGTTTAAGAAGAGGCTGTCATCGTTTCGTGGCACGTCTAAAAGGTTCACAGAGAACGATCTTGCTGGTCATTGTCTGAGAAGAGTGGTGGTTGAAGTTTGTTACGTTCGCGGGAATGGCCTTCGTGATGTTGCTTTTTTGGAACGTCAGGTATAATAACGAACTAAGGAAGGAAAAACTGTGATGATTTACAAAAAGCTACGATTTAGATGTCTTGTAGGATACTACGTGAGATAAAGTTTTATAGATAGTGAAGGAGAATCATGCTTGAATAGAACGAAGCTTGGAAAGTAGACAGTATTGGCTGTAATTGTCTTTTTTCTTGTTTTAAGACTATTTTGTTTAAAATAACTGACGACTCCGAGAAAATTTTAACAGAGACATAAACTACAATAAAGATATAACAATAATAAATTATATACATTATAACAGTAACAAATTTTAAAGTCATAAAGAAGTCAAAACATAAACTGTAACAAACTCTTAAAATTACATAATTCACAATAAACATAATATACACGTATCACGAAAAATAGTTAATAACAAGGTATGTAACAAACCAAATAACAAAAATCAAAGATTAACTCACAATCGCGCAACTTTCGCTTGAAAGCACAATTTTTCACAAAACAATCGCATCCCTATGCTGCGTATCAGTCTAACTTGAACAAATCTGATTCGCTTTCTCAAATCTGCTTCATTTTTCTTCATTTTTTCCCAGCGAACAAAAATTTCCCTTCTTCCTTCGCCGGTCGATTTGGCATTTCTCTTTGAATCTACGCGATTCCTCTATTCAGGCAGAATCGAAACTGGCAGATCGAAAGTAAGCTCGTTCCACGAGTTTATTGTCCGAATAATGACCGTGCCTTGCGATTCGAGATCCGAGAGAGGAAGCCTCGCCATTTCGATGCAACGTGAGCTCAGGTAAAAAGCCAACGCCGAAAGTTTTAAAGGCTCGTCAGCTGTTCGAATGGCTGTACGCTCGTTTCTCTGCGAGAAGCTTCTTCTCCTTTTCTATCGAGCAACAGCAGGGGCTAGAAGAAACGAGGAAGGGTGGCGAAAGATATAAACGCACGAGGGTTGACCGAGCACAGCTGCTACCCTAGAAGAATGATCGAGCCGTATGCGAATTCTGTCAGACGATCGCGCTTCTTGCTTTTCGAACGAAGACGCCGCCTGTGCAGCCATTAAAGTCACCGAGCCAGACGTAGGGTTCTGCCTCGTTGAATTATTTTTTGGAATTTTCGCTGGCTAAATTCTTCTTCCATTTTCAGATTTATTGGCGCAGGATGAAAGGCAGACTTTTTGTAAATGGAAATGTCTGGATGGATGTGGACTTCTTTCTACGAATTCTGTTGAGATATATATTTTTCTTTTTCTTTTTTTCTTCTTTTGGTGAAATTTATGGTTCTAGTTGATATGAAAGAAATATCTTTTTGAGATTAAGTTTTAAGGAGCATCTAATTGTTAATTTTGAGGAGACATATTTGTTTGAGTTGCTTTTATATGATACAAGGTTCTTTTGATAGTCAAAGTTTCAAGCAAATTATAAATCTCTTTTGTACTATTAAAGAGTTTCTAATATTAGATAATTCAATTATGTCATACGTATTTTCAATATAATTGAAATTCGCTATTGTTTCTTCGTATCGTTCCTTTGGGTGGATATTTACTGCAGTTGTTTTAAATCTCGTATAAAGATATACTTTTTAAATCGAAGTTGCAACGAGATTTGGGCTTTTCTTTCTACGAATCGTCGAGCAAATGTTTCTCTTTTTTTTTTTTTAATTATAACCTAAGGGCAAGTTCCTTAAACTAGGTAACTGAAAATTGGAATTAATTTAACACCAGGATAGTAACTAAGTTAAATATATAGCACCAAGTTGTCGCTATACGCGAAGTACACGAACTATAAAAATTCAGAACCTGATGCCAACTTCTACAGCTTCAGGCAGCGTAAATAAAAGAGCAAGTTTCGTTCTTCGAAGTGAAGGTGTAGAATCTTCCCAAGAGAAGTGGAAGCAAAAAACCTGAGTTTGTTCGGTGATGAAGCAGAAAACAAAACAGATTTTTTATACGAACAAGAGAAAGAGAGACAGAGAGAAAGGGAGGAAAATAAAAACACGAGGGAGAGCAATGTTTTATGGGCTGCACGTGTATTGTCTGTCCGATAGAAAATGTTTAAAGGAATACGGTTCAAAGACCTCCCACAAAGTGTCGCGCAAAAAGGTGCGCACGTAGCGTTGGTCTCTTGAATCTCTTCCATTAAAGAAAATTCGACACGTAAAAGCGGAAGGCTAAGCACGGGAAAGAGCGAAAAAGATGAAAAATAGAACAGTTGGGTCTTTCAGCCCCGGTCGTAAACCCGAAGATCATTAAATTTGAAGATTTCTCGCGCCGAGTTTTCTCTCTTTCAACGCCCCTCAAAACTAAGCTCGTTTCAATGATGTAAACTCCATGACGTAAACTTCCTTCATTATATTTTCAAAAAAAAAAAAAAAAAAAAAAAAAAAATAGGAAATTGGTATTCTTATTTCGTTATTTAATTGTTAGGCAAAACGAAGATTTTTTTTTGTTATTTAACAGAGATGAATAACGAAGGACAAATAATTCGAGGAGAAAGAGAATCTTTTCTATGACATTTGCAAAAAGATTGAGAATCGATGATAATTTAGTTGTTCTATTGTTCAATCCTTTTTTATTATTTTATGTGTGATAAAAATGAATATTCTGAATGGAAAATAAACGTCTGTTTTGCGATGGTTATAAATATAAGTGGATCGAAATCTTTTATCGTATAGAAAAATGTCACGGTGCAAGGAGTTAAAAAACACTGATTCGGAGGTCGAAGGATCGTCGAGGAAACAGCTCTAGATTTCGATCGATTGATTACAATGGACTGTTGTGAATGAGCATCGACGTAGAAGAAAGGGGGCATTGTAGAACAGAACCATAACGCATCGTCGTAACATTTCCCATTCCTTAAGCAGTAAATCAGAAATCTAGTTTCACAATTCGGTATCTGAAATAGGTACTACACTTTCTACAAATCCATTTAACATTCGAAGGAAAAAATGCCATGAAATCACTCTACAAGTGTTACGAAATTCCTAAAACCAATCCTAAACACAAGCTTCTGTATAATTCGAAAAACCACTCCTTCTTAGAATCCTACTTATTCCATTAACAAATTAAAAATACTTAATCTTAATTCCCGTTACAATTATAACCGAAACTCGAACAATTCTAAACATTATCCACTTTTCTTCGATCCTAAAAACTACCCTTTCCTAGAATCCTACCCCAATTAACGTTCGAAAGAAAAAAGGGATCAAGACACCTCATCAGGGTGGAGAAATTTCTACAATTCCAATTTTAAACACCGGCGACTTGTCCGTAATCCGAAAAAAACCACACCTTTCTAGAATCCTATCTACCCCGTTAACACACCAACCTAAGAGGCCGAATCTTAATTTCTCCGTCAATCGCAGCGGAAACCCAAACAACTTGCGAGCCGTCTAGCAGCCTGCGCGCAATTCCGCGACCCAGAGAACTCGCAAAGAAAAACAGAAGGAGAGAGAGAAAGCGAGGAAGAGGAAGAAGAACCGGATGCGCGCAAGTTCGCGAGCAGTGAGGACGAGGTTGGCGAGATTTCTCGAATAATCTGCGATTATTCAGACGGCCGCGACCCAGACTCCGACAGGGCCTTTTTGTCCTTGCAGCGTGCATTGTCGCATCTGAAATTCGTGAAAGATTCGGTGGCTCGCGGGGGAGCGACGTCTGGCTGGCTGATGGAAGACAAAAGTCGGCCGAGAGGCGAAAAAAAAAACAGAGAAGAAAGAAGAAGAAAGAGAGGCAGCTAGTGGGTGGTGGAGGAGAGTTTCCACTTGGCGAAAGCTGTCGCCGACAATGGCGAACGTTCTTAGAAAGAGGCTCGTCGCGCGGCCGGGAACAACAGATATCTGATGAGAACGGGGTGCACCGGGAAACGTTGAAGGGTGACGAGCGAAAAAAAAAAAAAAAGAAAGAAAAGAAAGAAGAGGGGGCAGAACGAACGCGCGTCCTTCTTGCTTCTCCGTTCTTTTTGGAGGAGTTCGTTTCGTTTGTCTCCGTCGTTCTTGGCTGGCGAATCATCCATTGAGGAAAAGTCGGTCAACGAGGAACGTCGACGATACGGTTCCGTGACGGAGCCACCGTGTGACGAACTTCTACAACGAGACTAGAAAATAACCGGGATGACGACCGCGCCTGGAGGATGCTCCCTTTGGTTCTCGCAGCCAGACGATTCTTTGAGGCTTCTCCCTTGGCTCGTGGACGTTTGTCGAAGGGCTGTTTAATCGCGAAGGGGTTGCAAAGAGAAGGTTTGACGGTTTGGAGGTTTGTTAGGGTGGAGAGTTTTGTAATTGTGATATTTAGAAGAGGGGAAAGTTGGATGCGGTGTTACAGTAATCCGTGAGTTCGCAGAGTCGTGTAATTGAGATGTTACGGTTGGAAGAAAAGTTGGAAAATAGGAGGCTACATTCTCGACAATTTATTATATTTGTCTTATTGTATATGTATGTATTATATCGTATATCTGTGAGTTATGTTGAAAACACACAACATAGATATTCACACGAAAGAAGAGTGGGAATATGTCGAAAATTTTAAAGAGATTATTCATGATTCAATATACCAGGTGCTTCATTTTTGAGACAGAAATGTAGAAACAAATGTACATGTCATTTTATGCAAATACTAGAACCTAATACTAGATCCGTTAAGTGATTTGTTTCTGGGGAATTGGATATCGATCGACTTACGTAACGAAATTAAGAATTTTATAAAAAGTATGCCTAGAATTTATCAGTCCATCTTGGAAAGGCTCGTTTTTAAACAACACGTAGAAAATACCAAACGATATCGATCGAAACGAGTATTATTTCGAACGGGATCCGAATTAAACGTTGAAGCGAGGAAAAAGGGGTAAAACGAGGGCTCGAAGCCCGAATCCCTTTGGTTTTGTCTCTCATCAGAACTGGCAAATCACCCATTGAGCAAAAAGTCGGTCAACGACGAACGGTAGCCGCAACGATACAAATCCACCCCCGTTGACAGAGTCGCGGATAAGCGCGGTATCAGGCCGTTGTTCGCTGGAAAACGACGGAAACGAGGGAATGAACGGGGGGTTTGTGCGCGAAAATAACGGAGGAAATGACGACTTCAGCCGGAGGACTTCTCTTTCAACGACCTACTTCCATTGTGTCGCAGCAGTCCTGCTTCTGCTCCAACGGAAGGAGAACCACCGTAATGGAATATTAATATTGGGGTTGTTGAGGAACTTCTGTCCCTGGGGTGCGCTTCGTACAGAAAAGCAGCAGATTTCCAAGCAGTTTGTTATCTACTATAGAATTTTGGTTGGCGACTTTACGGCGGTTATTTCGTATTTTCGAAGAAGAACTCCCTGGAGAAATTTGAAAAATTATTAACACGAATTATATTTTCTTCTTATACTTTCTTCAAAAGTGGAGAAGGTTAAAAGACCATTTAACCCGGCGAGAATATTAGCAATTTTTCTAAAAATACGTACAATTTAAAGTTCATAATCTACATAGAAGATGTTGAGTTTATTGAAGACGAAACATATCCTGAGAATTTTGAGAGTGTGCGTGTACAATTATCGTCCTGATGAATTTTTTGAAAAGAAATGTATGTAATTAAATATGCATTGAAGAAACGAATGCAGAGGTAGTACAATGTTTATAATACAGTCACATCGAATTGCATCTAATCTGACCGGAAGAAAAAAATGTATCCATAAATTCGAATCCTCCAGAAGAATTAACAATACGTAACATTTTCGTTCACGTGATTATTGATAAAATATAAAACGACTTCCAAACGGAAGAAAACGAATGTTACCTGTTGTCGACAAAAAGTCCAAAACCTGACCATCGACTTTTTCTCCAAGAAGAAAAAGAGGAGCGAAACACATTCGATATCCAGGTAGATGATGATATTAATAAAACATTCATCCTTCGTCTCATTAGCGGATAGAACATTTCCAGCGAGCTAGCATATAGGTTATCGGATTTTCCGGGAATAACCGACAATCTTTAACGTCCTCGAGAGGCGAAAGTGGATCGTGCAAGTTGCTAAGAATATTCGATTCGCTCTATTCAATGCTCCTTGGTGACGATATCCCGGTGTTCTTCCCCTTTCGATATCATTGAATGCGCGATCACGACGTGTCCCTGAGCTGAACTCGAAATTAGGAAAGGGAAAGTGGAAGGATGAGAATAGAAGACTCGTATTCCTGTTATAAAGCTTGCATCGGATGACCGACTTCGATTTTCCATTACAGTCTCGCGGTTAAAGGATATCAGATGAAACTGTGGCCGAGGATATCGAACTTGGTCACGATTTATTAACCATCTGCATATAGTGAAATTAGGTTATGTACAGTGGCTACAAATATTATCTGTACACGCTATTATTTTCCAATGAAAGCGTTCTCTTGTCAGGTTGCACGTTTCGTTTTTAAACTATCAAACTTTTAGTGTTAAATTTTTCTAGTCGTACGAACGTACAGTCGACTGATATGAAACTTAATCTACTTGAACTTGATTGATTAATATCTAAACGCTGTGACAAGTATAACGACGTACAAATACTTTTCCTGTATATCGAGATTTAAATCTTTTATCGTTCCAGGTTTCTAGAGTCGTTTGATTTATTTAATACGATCATCTTATTTATTTACTGGGCTCGATAAAATGATGTAACGAAACAGATCGAGCACCGGATAAATTTTGTAAAGTTTAGAATATTGTCAAACACAATCGTAGGAATCGTACAGTCACAAGTGTGTACAAGTAAATGAAAATGACTGAAGAATCGTGACAGGGCTAATCTAATAGTAAGTAAACACGTAGTTGGCGGCACGCCGCTGCGTCACAGGCGTTTTTATTTTATCTCGAGGAACCTTTCACTTCGACGCTACGTGGGAAAACAGCGATTAAAAATAAAGGAAGCAGCGGGAGCGCTAACGATCCTGTAGGAAAGGTTCCTCGGAGCCCTGCAGCCTTCTAACGACCTTCCGAGGCATCATCATCAAGGGCCGAGTTAAATTATTCATTTGTCCTGAGAGATAGAGTACGCTTATTAAGCATTGCTTTAGCATTTTATTTGGATCACCTATGATACTTAATTAAATATTCTATTTTTGTACTATATCCAGGTGAAAACTATTTCAATTTTTACATTAGATTCTTGGCGTGATTGAAATTGCCATTTACCATTTATAGAATAATTTTCAATTAATTTTCCACGCAGAACATTAGAACTGATAAATGCCACAATTCTGAGAAATATTAAAACTAAAAGCTACCGCACACTAGGTTTACTTTCTTAATTAATTTTAATTTGTTAAAGAAATTGAAAAGAATAGAACAGAGACCAAAGGTCGCGAAATATGGTGGAAAATTTATTTGAAATATGACAAGAGCGTCGACAAAGGACTTCGCGAAAGTGGTTTTAATCTGTGTCAAACGGAAAGTTACATTTTATCTGGAGATCGTGTTTCCTTCGAGATGCTCCGACTAACTGAACTTGCGATACACTCGGAACCAGGTCACGGTTATTTTATTAAGATGTTTCTTCAATAAAGTTATTTCTAAAATACCTCTATAAATCATTCTCTATCAAAATTCCTTACCAGGAAAGTTTATTCGAACATTCACTTAAAATCAGTTTTTATCCGATTCTAAGTATCGTATTATAAAAAGAAATTTCACGAATTAAGGAAGCAGATATTCCCAAGTGTACGATGAATCGCCTAAAAAGACATAACGTAGACGTAGACAAGCATAGATTCATATTTGCCGATGATTAATAAAAAATCCCAAAGATATTCTACCTCGAAGCTTCTGTGGAATCGAGAAGGAAAAAAAGCAAGATAAAGGGTGACGTATAATAAGAATTAGTAGATACATCGTAGTTATTTCTATTTCAATAAGAATGAATACTAAAACATCGTTAAAACATCTACCAAGATAAAAGATCGAGAAAACTCGTTTCGATGAATTTGGTAGTTTCAATATAACCATTAACCTCGTCATAGAACAGTATCTACTATTGCCATCCTGCGATAATCCACGATATAACGAGGTAGTAAAATGTGTCGATGTTCACAGCAATCGTTAAACCGCGGCTATTTATGCAAATTCGTATTGCTACGAAAACAGGTAAAAATTGCATTAGCTGTTACAACGAATAGCTATATGCTATCGATATTTTACACATTTTCCCTTATCGCGTGTATTTAAAAAATACCGATTAATTTGCGAATCTATGGGAATTAACGGAATTAATTTTCTAACGTGCTCCATATGTTATACTGCAATAGTTTGTTAGCTTCGATATCTCAAGCTTCGCCATCGTGCAACAATTTCTCGAAAAATCACACCTCAAGATCTTTGCTTGTTAGTCAGCGAGAAACAACTCGATGTCAATAGACGATCGGTGTACGGTATTTCCAGCGACTGCAGCACAGCTTTGTATGTACGCTACTTTAGACGCGTGAGAGCCACGACGTAGGTACTGTTACAACGTCAATGTGCTCCTGTTCCGTGTGACAAAAGCGCTGGCCACCCCTTGTCCAGGCGAACGAGCCGGGACCGGTTCCATAAGGAAATTACCAGCAGCTTAATTTCACGAGACGAATACGGGTGTGCGAGTTATGTCAACGTTGCTTACAGGCAGGGTGATGTATGGGTCTCGAGTGAGCATATTTTCACCGTGTAATGGGTCAACACGGCTATCTTCGAGGGAGCCACCAAAGCGATTTTCTGTACATTTCGAAGAGTTGACGAGATGTAGGTAAGCAGAGTAAGCAAAGAGGGCAAGTTTGCAGAATTCGCGAATGATTATCGAGCATGTCGAAACAGGGCCGAGGCGCACACAAAGAAACAGCGAGTAAAAGTTGCGTAAATATAAAATTATTGGGAGATGTACATAAAGTAACACGTTTTACAATTATATGTTTACTAAGTTGTACGTTATAGAAGTCGGGGACTGAAAAGTGTTCACGATTCGACTAGAACGTGAAAATTTTTGGAAAAATTGGAAGCTGGGGAGGTAGTTGAAAAGAGAAATGGTTAAGGAAATTAAATTTTACTGCGCTATGGTCTTCTAAGGTTGCTCTGTTATTCTAATGCAAAGTTGTCAGTTTCTTTAGAAAAGTTTCCCAAAATTTGGAACATCCATGGACAATGAGAAATTTGCATGTGTTTCGAAACCAAGAGATAGACAGAAGGCAACAGAAGCACAAAGCTGTCCTTTCTTCAAAGAGAAAAATAGATATTCTGTGTTCTATATGATATTACGTTAAAGAATTGTATAACTATAATTCCTTGGAAAAGTTTTCGAAGAATTCACTGATGCAAAGAAGCCAGCTGCGAAAATTCAAAGTGCGAGAGAAAATTTATGAACAAGTTGCAGCAACCAGGTTTATTGACCTTTTGTTACTACTCGCTGATATACCACATATAGATATTCTTTAGATTTCATAATTAATAATCTCGTCATACGGTCTACCAATTGCAACACATCATGGATAACGTAACAGAAAAGCCTACATTCAGGTTTTCGAACTACATTGAACTTAAAAACAAAATCTGAAAAGGATCCTCCAAAAATTCGTCGACCTATCAAACCCCCTAAAAAATCCACGATCTCGATAATCTCTCGCAATATTTCGTTCGACGAAGATGCGATAGACATCGGACTCGAAATCGTCGAAATTTCAAACACCCCGCAACTCGACGTGGTGTCACGTATATATAGCGCCTAGCAACCGCACAATCGCGAAGAGTGTTCGCTCGTTATCGCCGAATGCTCCGAACGAGCAAACGCCACCGAAGCAACAGACGACGACGAAAACTTTTGCCGAAGGAAAAGATAGAAATAGAAAATAAATAAATAAATAACGTGTGGAATAAAGGAAAAGTGAGGGTGTGGCTCACCTAGGCCCATTTTGCGTTTCAGTTTCTTCAACACCTTCATCTTGCTGCGCAGCGGTGCCAGTATGTTGCAGTCCCCGTTGTTGTTCTGCGGCTGCAGCTCGGCGGAGGGTTGCTTCCCGGCGGGGTGGTGGTGATGATGGTGCTGGTGGTGCGCGTGGTGCGTCTCGTGATGATGGTGGTGATGGCGGTGGTGGTGATGCTGCTGCTGTTGCACGCTCGCGCCGGGACTGGCGAGGTGGCTGCAGCAGTGACAGGGGTGGCTCTTGCTGCCCTTGACCGCGCACGACGCCCCCATAAATGTAGCCGTGGTGCTCTCGAGGTGACGAGAGCAACCGTGAGATCCCGGGGGTAGGGAGCGCCGATAGAGATGACGAAGACGATGACGACGACGATGACGACGACGATGACGACGACGATGACGACGACGATGACGAGATCAAGGTGGATGGAATCGCGCGGGGGCCGAACGAACACCGGCTGATTCTCACTGATCGCACATAGAGCACACTGTGATTATGGTCGCGGACTCTGTCCAACTAATAGAACAGTATGACCGTGTAAACAGTATATACGTATAAGGAAGATGAATATACGTAGAGATCGGTATATACGAATATTAGAAGAACGATAAGAGACTTGAATTTCTCTCGACACGCACTGAGTACATGTATGTACATATATGTATGTAAATATACGCGTGACGCGACGAGAAAGAAGAAAGAGAGAGAGAGGCGAATGTTTTCGTGTCAAAGGTTGAAGGATTCGACAACCGCGTGACACGAAGACGAGAAACGCAAGCAAAACGCGAATTATCAAACACTTGCGTGCCCCTCGAGCGGCCAGGGACGACTGACTGCTCGTCGACCGAGCGCCAGAGTATCGCCGAGCCGCGCGCGAGCCACCGACCAATCGCAGTCGCGTTATCCCCACCGTGCTAACGTCGACAGCGTCTACGTTTGGTGGGGAGAGTGGCACCTGGTGGACAGCTGCCCCTTACCTGGCCACGACACACCGGGCCACCCCGTGCGCCAACGCGGGGAAGCAGGGGTGGACTACTCGCTCGCTGCCTTTTCGATCCGAGAGGCGCGGGGTTGGAAATTCGAACTGGTCGCCGACTGCACGAGCATTGATCCTGCTAGACGCGATTACTTTTTTCCTCTCTGTGGCTGTGTGTGCTTCTACCCCGCACGGACAGACCGAGAGGAAGAGCATTTTCGAGCCGGACACCCGACCATCGCTTTCGGCTCAGACGGGCCGACACCGCTCCGGTATGGATTTTTTTCGCGAGTCGATGACTCGCGCGAGTTGGTACTCGCGCTGTCTGCGAGACGTCTCCCGGAAATTTGAAAATGGAAATTACGCGCGTATCTGGACCTTAGCCAGAGTCAGTGTGTATTAAATCTTACTTGTATGTATTACGTATGTATCATTGAACGTATTAAGTCACGCTTTCCACAGTTCAAGTGAGAGCAAATCAAAGCTGCAAAAAAGAAGTTATGTTACAATATCGACAAGATATGGATTTGATATCATTTCTATTCGATATTACGTTGAAAACTGGGTGATTTAGAACGAGGAAAAATCTACCATTAGAAAGAATGAAAGATATGACACGGGAAACACGTAAAATGTTATTCTTTTTTAAACAAAGTGGATATACCCTGGCTGTGACTTCCGGACATTAAATTTGGCGTGTTAAAAAGATCCTATTGATCTTCGGTCATTTTTGTCAATGATTATTACTTCTTTACGCTCGATGACTTTTTAATGAAAATATGTATCGTAATCTCTAAAATAAAATCGTTCCTTCATTTTATTATCGTAGCTATTTATCGATAACGCGCGTAAAACTTTGCTATATGTTAACTTTAAAAATAGATGTTTTTGTATTAATAAATATTTTTACCAGGTTACTCTCTACATTTTATGCACCAAAATATAGTATCTAACGACTGAACTTGTAGAACCATTAATTAATAATGAGCTACTTGAAACGACCACGCGACAACACCCACTCAGTAGATCTGCTATATTTCTACGCTAGCGATCAATGTTCAGCTGTGCCATCATTAGCACAGGCTTCCACCATTAACTAATATCTGATTTAATTTCTAAAACGTCGATGTTCCATCTTAAAATACGCATCAGCCGATGAATACTTCTATAATTTATAAATAACACTAGCGAATTAAATAATCGATCATTAAATAAACATTCCATCGTCGAAAAGAAAAATGGAATATACAAATTTCGTAATAAGGTCGCTTCTCTTAAACTTCCCAGTAACATCCGCTGGCTTTATAAATGCGATCGCATTAATAAAGTAGAACGAGACTTCCCGACGACGCAGCTAGTGCCAGATTCACGATTTTGCGTTAAGAATGATTCATAAGGGGCCGTAGATCGCAGATTTCCCAGCGACTCGCGGCCGTTGAATGAGTTCGATACAATTATTCGATTTAGTTATTCACGTTTCGACCATCCATCGCGAGCTCTGGAAGAGAAAATTGGAGCACGGTGATGCTGTGATACGTGAAACTTATGATCCGCCCCAGTGATACGGAAATATGTAAATAGAGTTGTAGGAGCATCATGGGTGAAGCATGGTCGGTATTCTGCGTTGAAAACGGTCCAAATGGCAGCGTTTGCGATCATGAATAATGCAGCTCGTACAGGAAGAGTGTGCACCGAGATATCGTAAGTAGAATTTAGAGTCCCTCGGAAAAACAGGACGCGAGTTCCACCGAGTGCAGCCGTATACGTGTTCGCCAAATTGTTCCTGATTAAACTCGTGGCCAAATAATGAGATCAATGCTTTTTATTATTCCTCTCTTAACGAGGAAATTAATTTATTTTCTTCTCTGCTTACGTAAAACTTTTTGCCATATGTGTTTTGTCGATGATCGATTTTTATCGTGGCCTGATGATTGAAGAGTTGAAGAGGGTTAATTATGTAAGGTTTCTTATTAAGATTAAGAAACGAGCTTTTCCGTTTTTGGCGCCTGTATCTTTTACTATTTAAATTCCACCATTCTGGGCGTAATTTTTTTTTTAATTATTCCTCGGTTTATTCTTCGTTCCTTCTTAATTAAAGTTTCTTTACTAACAAAAATTTATATCCCCGATTGAACTAATTGTTATTTAAATACAGGATACTTCTAGTATTCTGTAGAGAAGAACTTGTAAGTACTGGAATAAATATAGAAATTTATAAGAATAAAATATTGCGATTTTCTATCGTTTTCGAAGGCTTAACTTGTTATTTAAAGAACAATAACGCTATTCAAACGTAACATTTCTTTAGAAATGGGAGGAGATAGCGACCTTTGGTATCTCTTCTTATAATTAAATTAACACGATTCGCACTTGTCTCGAATCGGCGAGGCAATGAGCACACGAGCTGTTCGCCGTGACGGTCGAGGCTTGTTTTGGTTTGCCATTTCGAGTTACAGGATCAAAGTACAGACAACGGTAGAAATATCGTGTTTCCATGGGATTCGAGATCCATTTCTGGTCCCATGACAGAGTAATGATGATGACGTTAAGAAACACAAAAAATTGACCGACAAACGAGCAAAACTTTCACCTGCACCGATAATTCCAAAGATAATTATCAGTGTATTTTATTCAACTTTTATTTTGTAAAACTTATCGTACGAAAGACGAAGGAAACAAATACAAAAGTAGTGTCTTGCGTCTTTCGTACCATAAGTTTTACAAAATAAAAGTTAAATTATCTATCACACTAATCGCTTTTCGACGTAAGAAGGTTAACGATTCCATGTAGAGAATCTTTAGTTGCATCGACTAATGTACTAAAAAATATATGATTCGACAAAAAAAAAAAAAAAAAAAATTGACCTTCACATGCTCCTTGCGCAACCATTTACAAAAAAGCTAATAACATTAGAACACGTCGCCCTTAAAGCCATTCAACTTTTGCCCGACACATTTTTCGACATAATTAATAGCGTCGAAAATATTCCAGTTCAAGCCCTTAGATGACTCAATTTCGTATTTCAATTTCATCCTATTAAACTAAATTACGAGCACAATATATAGACATTTTCTCTGCCCTTCTGTCGTACCATTAACGTTCCACATAAATTGCATATACGTAGATATGTATCGAGTTCTCAGCTGATCTCAATGGACACGAAATCACAAGAAGCTTATACAGGTACCCTTATAACGGAGTTACCTTTCGTAAGAATTTCAAAAAATGTAAATCATCCAATTTTGATGCAAGCCTTGGTTGTCGTCCGGATGACGTCGATGCGGGCTGTACACCGATCATAACGAAAATATCTGTGCCTTGATTTACTATATTCAGAAAGCATCTTGTACCATGTACAAGTATTCGAATATTTCCATGAGCTTGTGCAGTATCAAGTTCCATATCGATAACCGTCGCTGTCGTTCGTGCATGTCACCCTTGAGCCACGTTTCTTCGCCTTTGGCGCGTGCGGAGCGCAACGACGAAGGTGTGACATCAATCACATCTCAACCTACATCAGTGATAATACATCGACGGTCGACTTTCGAACACTTTTGGACACATCACCACCTTATCATCATAGCATACACCAAGACTGTGACGCACCTTAGTCCACATCAGAGATAGGATATGGACCCCCGACCTTTGGACACTTTTGGATACATCACCACCTTATCATCATAGCATACACCAAGGCTGTGATGCACCAAAGTCCACATCAGAGATAGGATATGGACCCCCGACCTTCGGACACTTTTCTACATCATAACCTACACCTAGCCCCTCAACATCCTAAAACCAAAACGTATATAAACCGAGACTTCACCCAGCTCGGGCAATTCTTGTTCCTCTTCTAGTTGCTGTACTCATACAACCCCTATTCTCCGGTTCGGTATTATTTTGTAAATGTTAACATTTATAATAAAGTTTTATAAAGGAAAATAAGTAGTTGAGTTACGACTCAGCCTTCTTACTACCACTCAAGTACCAACTTTACGTGACAAAGGCGCCGACGTATCGATTTTCGAGTAGACAATTGCTGATCGATCCTCGCTCTCCTGCGATCTGCTACATTGTCTGTTCAATCTAATTTCCGTGCCCTTAACGTCGTTTCCCGTTAGCTCGAAAAGCTGTGAGCTCCAAGATGGCGTACCGATGTAGCCACTCAGTGGCTCGTAAATTGAGTTTCCTGCTGCTGGAAGGATGCAGAGCCTCGCAGGACTGCAATGCGGTTTCCTGCGTGCAGCCTGCACGATAACTTTCTCCATACCGCACCATTTTATTTACCCTGTGTGCCGCTGACGTAATTTCGTCCTCGTTTACTGCATCCCCCGTTGATTTCCGTGGCGCATTTTGCTTGTCTTTTTAAGTTTCTGATTTATCGGCAAATTGAATTACAATACCAGTGCCATAACCAGACGATAAAAATAACGCGAGCGAGAGCTTCGATCGGGAAATCTATTTCTTAGAAGTTCTTCGACCAATGCGAATTTCCACAAAAACGAGTCTTTCTAAAAGTTTCATTTAACGTATTTTCGGTTAACCAACGTCGAAACCTAAAATATGGACTGGCTACCATTCGTTAATTACAGGTGTCGCTTGTTAATATATTGCTAATCCATGTGAACGTCGCGTAAATACGTAACTACACGATTTTACGACGATCACTGGTACACGCCAGTACAATTTATTTACACGGCTAGTGTTCACAGCAACAGGTTAAACGAAAAATTCAAAGGGGGAACGTTTTACGAGGTCGTGGAGGGCAGCGTTTATCGACGAAGGCATTTTTAGAATCTCATTAGCGAGGGATGGCAGATCAGCCCCTTCTCGCTACGACTATCAACGCGCGACAACCATTTTCACCCTATTCGATTTCATGTCAGCTTTGGAAGATGTCTACTGATCCTTAAACCCTACCCGCATCCCTTCCAGCCTCAAGGATGGTGAAAAAGTAAAAGTAGGTTAAGCGGGCAAGATCGAATATTTATATTCCATTATGCACTCGACCGTGACTCATTATAAAAGTATACAATTAATATCCAATTTTTAACAAACGGATTTCTTCCACAAATTCATCCGCCGCAACAAGATGGAAGAAATAATATTAAAGGAGAAAATAAATTTGACGGAACCGCGTTTCTGACGAACACCGTTCACACTTACAATATTTCACTGTACAATTAATAATATTTGTTCGATCATGTTTGAGAATCCAGTTTATAGAAGCATAAAGAAAAGGGAACAAGAAATATTCCCTTTTTTCATAAATGGAATAACGAAAATGTAAATGTAAATTGAACAATAATTTTTTTTTTTTTTAATAGTAAATAGACATCGTTGGTTACGTAATCGAGTGTTCATTGCAAAACAACGGCGAAACAGAAGCAAAAGGAATAGGAAGCGGGTCAGAGTCAGGTTCTCGGAGAATGGGAAATATGCTCACGGCAGCGTAGCTGCGGCTTCCTTTCGCACATCCTTTTCATCCGGACCGGTGCTCCTCTTGCGTAACGATCGTACGCCAACTAACGGAAACCGTTTGTCCGGTCCACGTCGAACTTACTTTCGATCGTTTGATCGCCGTCCAGCGGGATCGACTTCCTGTCCTGAACGCTCTGATTCTTCGCACTCCTACACCAACACTTGCACCATCTATTCTCCTTATTTTTAACAGGCGAAGGAACGAGTTCTTTCCGTTCTACAACTTCCATCTTGCACAAAAATTGGAAACAATCCATTTCTTAATATATATTCACTTGGTTCGCGAACATTTTCCATCATTTCCTCGTGGTCGAAAATACAAGTGAAAATGAATGGAATTTTTACTTTCATTCGACAGCCCGGATATTATAATTGCTACGGATTATGTTCTAACACCGATTGCTTACTACTATTATTTATTATGTACACGATACGACGATAGAAGCATATCGTTTGTGGTTCTGTGAAACTTGAACAATGACTTCGAGCTTTGATAAACAATTTTCGAAACTTTGCTGATTTTATTTCCTCGTCGCGAACCTTTTTTCATGTTTAAAAATATTAACATCGTCGAGAATAGATATCGGGATTAATTTAGAAATAACAAAAAGAAGCACATGGTAAATACATCACAATAATCGTTAAATTGATAGATCATCCATTTAACACCGAAACAAGATGAAGATAAATCTATACGATTACTATACTTATATTTAAATCCTTATACATAAATAATAACTTTCACTCAATTCTGAACACTAAATAATAAAGCATCCTACGAATCGCAAAATATCTTCGACCCTAAAGACCTCACTAATAAGACTCTCACTTTCCAATGTACTTTAAATTATACTGCACACTTATCAAATGAATCTAATTGAAATAGTAGTGGGATAAAAAGATATTTTACAGCCTGAGTTATAAAATATGTTGGCGTGAGTCAATTAAAACCCTTATATCCTCTCGATGAGTAAAGTTGTTGCCTACTTGAAACTCGTCGCAACGATAGGGTCGTTAATCGCCAGAGTCTAATTATTAATTAGAATACCGTGGCTGCTTACGAGGTAATATCTGCGCGAAGAAATTACGGAATAATTACATAAAATCGCAGTATAGTGGCTGGTAATTCGTTCGAACCAGCTGTTTTCCCGAGGCCGGCCATTATTGTATTTCCAGCATACGCGTGCACGCACATACGAAACGAAGCATTGTTTTATGCACGTGAATGCACGAGCGCACGCGTGCCTATTAACCCACGCGTGTAACTGTATGCGATCCAACAGTAATTCACTCATGAATTTTCATCTTTCGTTCTCTTCCTCTTTCTTTTCTTTCTTTTTTTTTTCTTTTTTACTAGAAAGCTTGAATAAGCAAAACACGATGATGTGCGGAGATTGGGATGTAAATCAAACTATAAATAGACAATTTAGGCTTAAACATAGTTCGAAACTAAAGATTAAACATCTTCATTTTAAAAGATTGTTACAGTTATTAGGCATATTGTAATTATTCGCAAATTTTTGCTTACATATCTTATTTATTTATTTATTCGTCTATAAGATTATTTTAATGCAGTTTCGTTAACAATAAAGTCATTAGTGATTACCTAAGGTACATAAATTGTGTGCAAAACTGAATGATAGTTAAATAGAAGGAGTAGGTTTAAGATGCTCCAACGCGTTACGAAAGCTTCCAGAATTATCCAAGTTAGACTATACGTCGACTTTAATATATTTGCATAATAATTTCTCCTTCCAAATTGCATATTTTTTATAAAGCTTCGTGCCACACTAGATTTTTCTGAAAGACTGTTTTCTCCGTTCCTGATATCCTACCATTTCTTAATTTCGTCTTTTTAATAGAAATGTCGAGTTTCTAGTTTCTTATACACTATGAATTCTAATTTTGATTTTATTTGCATAACTCATTTTCATCACTATGCTTTATTCGATTACGAGACGGACGAAAATTCAGAGAGGCAACTGGTTGGCTAAGGAGAGGCCTACGATTTCCTAGTTTACGTGGGAAAAGCTGTCAAGTAACACTTAAAGGAACGTCTATGGATAAGTGAACGTTGATTGCGAAAGGGTCGTTCGTTCTTTTTTTGTTTTTGCTTCGATAGGGAACTACCGTTTGAATTATGCTTGCCATTGTTCCTCCGTATGTCGGTGGGCACGGTTGTGCGTGAAACGCACAGGATGCATCTAAAGATGCACGACATCCTGCATCGTGAATTTAAATGAAAACGAAACCAAAATCCAACAACTCGCAATGTCTCGGGTCCATGCGACCGCCGCTCTTCGAAATTTTACCATCATAATAATTTTTCATTGATCGTTGAAATACGTTTACCAACCAAAAATTTCCAATTACTCTCTAAATTGTTATCTTATCGTTAATTTCAAGTTAACGCTACGCAGATATTAATAGTAGTTTCATCTCGTTTCATAAATATTCGACGCGTTTCTCTGCTGTTTAAATCGTAGAATTTTAGAACGTGCAGTAATTCCAGACTTTTGTCTGTTAATGTATTTCACATTAATGAAGCTTCGTTTCGTAAATTTAATTTGGCAAAGTTCATCGAAGGAGCTGTTCAAATAAAAACTATTTATGAATACGCAGGAGTTTAAACGAGTATCAATTGTTATAGGTAGAAGCTTGTATAACTGTTTTACTGTATGAATAGTCGGGCGAATGAAATTTATTCGTTGTTCGCAAGGAAGCTGTTATTCCATTAAAATATACATTATTCAAGTGGCAACGTTATCTTTGCTTCCCGATTCGATATCTTCTCGATGAAACCGTTTCGTGCTATTGAATTCAATCGCGCGAACAGATTTCAATAAAAGAGTATTCTTTGCAAATATTTATTGTACATAGATAAGAAAAAGAAAAGAAAAAAAAAAAAGAATTCTCGAAGCAATTAAATCTCTACATTTAGAACTCAAATGCTACATCCTCCTATTCTCTATACATCACGAAATTTTCAAATTAAAATAAATTCTTGGCCCAGATTTTTCTCCAAAAAGCTCTTCTTCGCGTCTCTCCTTTCGAACAATTCAAATGGTAGGAATTTTTCTATTCAATTCGTGAATTGTCTGCTACCCGGGAACGATTCGAGGGAACAGAAGTTTCCATTATCTTTTCCAACGTTTAATCGTCGCGGTACGATAAAACGCTTCGCGAGTAAACGCCGCGGCTCGAGCAGACGCGCTACTCGCGCGCGAGTAAACAACCGAGCCGTGTCTCCGTTTCCTCGAGGACCGGAGCCCATTGATTTACGAGACCAATGCTCGTTGAAAAACTCCGAAATTACAGACAACGAGCCACCTTGCTTCGTTTAAGCGCCTCTTTTCGCCCATCCTACCAGCTTCCTTCCGATTCTGAACGGTGGAATCGAGGCTAAATGGATAGTTATACATTTGCGCACGTAAAATTTGCTTAAAGTGGATGTTAAGAAGCATTTCGGATTTCACCAGCCATTTGCATAATTTCTGCGATGGTTTAAATAGGTTAAATGGTTAAATATTTGCTTAACACATTCGCTGCTGGAATTCAAACATATTTAGGTGGTCGAGTAATTCTGTTAAAAATACAGCTGACAAAATTATTATCGCATTTTTATATTTGTTGTGTTTTGGTCAAATTATTCGCTGAAACTTTTTAAACAGCTAACTGTTGTTGAATATTTAAATGTTTCATTTTTTCGCTGCTGATAACGCGCAAGATGCGCCCGTACAATTATGCGGAAAATGCAGTGGTCGCAATTATTCCATCTTTATTTTTGTGCATATTCGTAAAATGATATGTAGAAACTTTTTAAATAGACAGCTGTTGCTTATATATTTAGATGTTTAACACTTTCGCTACTGTTGACGCACACGGTGCGTCCATGCAATTATTTATCTAGGAAATGCAGCTAACGCAACCGTTGCATTTTTATTTTTGTGTATTTCGATAAAATAGTCCGTACAAAGTCTTCAAACTGGTAACTGTTCTTAAACATTTGTTTAATGCGTCAATATGATACGACGAAGTTATCTACATAACGTGGCTGACGCGAATGTTTCTATTCTTGTCGCGTCTCGAGAAAATTATTTACAGAAAGTTAAAGAAAGTAATCAACAGTACGTTGGAAAAGTCACTTTTGATGAACCAAGTTTCTAAGACGAATGTTTTAAGTTCATGTTAATCGTCCATGCCTGAATCTATTAATAATAAAAAGATCATTTAAACATAATCTCAAGACTCTCAAGGAAAAATAATTTTGTCTCGATCGTACAACGATCTAAAAATTTATCTAACGTAATAAAAAAAGCACTTTATATTTCACCGTTAGATTTCCTTCGTTACCATTGTGCAACTTCTGATTACCCCACACTGCTCCATATTACGCGTGCACTGTGCTCCAAATTCTCAAGCGTAATTGCGTGGAAATGTCTTCAAGAATCATATCTAACTAGAATCATATCAAAAGTATCTGCTCTTGTGTTGCGCATATTTAATTAGTGCAGCGTTTTTCAAACGACCAGGCCAATTTTACGCGATTCCAGAGTATACTCTGTCTGTTTCAACGCTAATCGTCAATGTAAACCAGTCTCTCGTGTCTATTTTTTCAAAAGATTGATATAACTCGAAGAGATAGAGATAGGAGATAGGTTTGTTGATTTAGACGAAGATGATTTCGTAGCAAACGTTTCGTTAAAGTCTTTGCTGACAAATGCTTTTGTAAGATAAAGAAAGGTTCACAGGGGTTTGGTTTAAACAATTCTGATTAGGAGAAAACGTATTGTTCTAGAGCTCATTGTACGATTGTGAGCAACATGAACCATGACCAGCCACGTATTTGGTTTAGCTGTTAAAATAATAAGATACTACGTGAGAGGTTTTACTATCAGTCTGGGAAATATAAAAGAAATATCATTTGGAAAATATATCGGCTCATATATTGAACCTGATACTAACAGAAGATATTAATATTTCGAAAGATCAAAGGAACAGAGAAATTCATACATAGATACGAGTATGATAATCGAAAAATATTTTCCCAATCGAACATTCATTTTGCTAGGCGAAATATCAAACTGTACTTGTAAATGAAATCACGTTGAAACTAATACGTAATAAACTCGACTTTCGATGTATAACAAATCCTCTATATTTAGCCAAATAACAAAATTAAAACTTTACTAACAATGCTAAAAATTCGTCTATCGAAATATTATAATAAATAGCCAAAACTATTCCTAACAAATAGACCACCCATTTTTATGCGTTTATGGGAAACTCGAAGGTGCGAAGACGCGCACAATTAGCGTACGCTGATAACATGCAAAAAAATATATAAAATATCCAAAGTAGAGTATTCATTTCCATTTGCCTAGTTACATTCGCAAGAACATAAAAATTCGTAAAAATCCACAGTAATAAATAAGCAATCTTCTTACGAAAATAAAATAACACTTAAATAATAATAATAATAAAATAAATAAAATTACGAGGTAGACATATACCTGAATTACAACCGAACACACACACACACACCATCGAATTCGTCGTGGTAAAGCGAAATTTCGAAATGAAATTTGCTTGACGATCGATAAAAATCGTATGGAGTTGGCCAAGGTGCACGGATTCAAGGATTCAGCATCTGTCTCGCGCCAAGTCTCGACCTCGCCACCGTGCCCCCGTGGATAAGGAGTGTGCAGATGCGTTTCCTATGGGGTAACCCCGTCGGCGGACGGGGATGCATGCATATAGCATAATGTGAAATAGCGGAAGCGAGCGGCGAATGGCAGGAAGTCGGAGAGACTGGCGCGTGCGCACCCCCCATGAAAATATAGAAGACGCAGGCATTTTAGAAGTGTATTGTCGTCTCGGATTACTATGGCCCCTAAGAAGGGATGGAAGGGATCCCCGAACGGTTGTCAACCTCCTACTTCATGGTTTTACTCGTTCACTTTATCAGATTATATATGTATATATATATGGAATGTTAAGGGTAGATGTAGATAGTTGTACGTATAGCTAACAGAGTTTAGGTTAATTACGAGTCGATTATTATTATGGTCATATAATGTACGTGTTCTCGTTTATGAGCAAGTTTATGTCTATCCGATTGTTTCGAAATTTTCTCTTGTGTGTAACTGGAAATTAACGCGAAGCTCGAAGGTAGGCGAAAACGGAGAAAAAGTAAAGAAAAATTTCGAGGGTAAACCAGAGTCGAGCGTGTCAATTACCCGTGAAATTTATTTCATCGGTGGGCAAAAATTCTTGTAATCTCGTGTAAATTTACATTTTAGGGAAATTGCCATAACTGAGAATCTATTAAATATTTTTCTATGAAATTTCCAAATCTTTTCACTCGCTTAAAATTTAAACGAAATCTCTCACGCCCCGAATACCTGGATTAATATTTCTATTAAAAAATTACACCTATCAAAGCACGTAGTTGTACCTACACGGTACAAACTTTCATCAAAGAAATATCTAATAAACATTCACGGTAAAAAAAATCTCTTAATAAAGAACAGACAATATACTCTTCGCTAACAAAATTCCCACAAAAAAGAAGGTAGATAGAGCAGTCCTCTAATAAACAAGATTCTATCCAATAAAAAGGAAACGAAATTCTCTGATAAAAGAAATTCGTAATCAAAACTAAAACTTCCTTCCAACACTCTGCCATTAATTTTTCACGAACTTACAGAAATTCCAAATTTTCCCAATCATCTTCGCGCCCCTTAATACGCAATTTCTTAACAGATTTTCGACTTTCATTAATAAACAAATAAAATTGCTCGTGAATTCTCGTACTAAGTCCTTGTACAGTTTTGTACGATTGCGGGATGAGAACTGCAGTTTTATAGAACACCCCTTGCAATCCATTGGAAGCCTGCCGCCCCTTCTTCCGCGGAGAGCAGCGCGAACATCTGACAGAGGCATTGACCGAATATACAATCTTTTACTGGGCTTCTTATTTCGGGAAGACAGACGGGCTGCCAGACGAGAAAGGGCCCGAAATTCGCCCTTTCTGCCGGACAGGCAATTAGGAGACCCTCGAAGAAACGGCGCGGCTGCACGGTACTTTCCATTCATGGAATGAAAGATAGTAGACGTAGAAACGTGGTGGTTCGTGCGATTTCGACGGATAAGAGTGACGATATTAAACGAAAATAAGGATGATATATACTTTGAAAGTGGAAATTGATAGGCCGTGAATATTTACGCAAATTCGTGTCTTTATAAATTGAAGAAATGGAATCCATGTGAACATTTGCTTCTTTCTACGTATGCCGTTTGAATGATTATTCGGAAAACATGATAACGTGAAAAATAAAATAAATAAATGTTATCCTCCTATTTATATTGTACAAGTAGAATTACATTCTTGAAGATATCAGCTTATTTCTGCATTTATTATATGCAATTAATCCAATGTCGTTACGACTGTACCGATATAATAAAACTATAAAAATTAAATAAAATTGAACAAAAGGCAGAAGAAATAAGTGAGTAGGAATTTGTAACAAGTATGATAGACATTCTGTGCAATTCCTTGGAGATTATGTACCGATGTACTCCTATAAAGAAACGATAGTACTAATTTATGACAAAATTACCAATTAATTATACGTCGATTCCATCTTTCGTCAAGTGTGTACCTAAAAACGTTCCAAATGTTTCCCAAAAACCAACCCACCAATCCTTCAATAATAATTCCATCGTTCCTAATAATTGTCCCCTTATCTCGAGCCACGGAATTTCCCTCAATTTACCTCACTCGTGCCATGGAATTTCCCTCAATTTACCTCACTCGTGCCACGATTTACGATCCATCCTGTACGCACACACTGCGCGGTAAAACGATTAAGTATTCGCCTAACTTCATTTCCACCTAGACCAATTCTATCATAGAAAGTTCGCGTCGCATGTACACGTTTTCGAGCCGAATTCCCGGAGCACGTCGCCTGCAGAACACGCGACATCCTGAGAAACGGACGGCAATGTGGTAACCTCGAGCAAGGAAGCGGAGATACGGTCCGCAACTCGAGAGCGGAATCGACTTGAGCCGTCGAAGTTGCAGCCGATTCACGAAGCGGTTCGAGGGATTTTGGCGTTCACGCAGGTTGTCGAGCTGTTTACCGTGAACAGGATGAAGTTTGGACTCGGACTCGTGCAATCTGTATCGCGACAAATTATCTTTATCCTGTCCCTTCCAATTTCTTCGATACGGAAACGATTCGCGAAACGGCTGGCACGCCTTTTGCGAAGTTAATCTCTTAATGAACTCGTTCGTACACTTCCGCTCGTAACTACATGGGCACATTGCTCGGATTATATCAACGATGCACGAATATTAGTAAAATATACGAATTAATAACAAGCTGATAGGATATAATATCGCCTTGAGTCTTTTTGTTATTAAATTGCATTAAAAAAGCAAGTGTCCGTATACTTCTGAGCGGCAGTGTAGATTAGAGAAATGCAAGCACGTGGAAGTGCTTGTGCTCTCAGTGTTGCATAAATGATAATAAATTGCATTTTTTAAATGCATTCAATTCCACAATTTGAAACGGAATTTTTATGTTAATTTTTGTAGCAGAGTTTAAAGACTGGGTGGAATTAATGTTTGGTTGAAGATGATTTGCAACGTATATTTTTTTAGTACTATATGAATAAAGATCACCGTATGTTCACTATTATTATTGGATAAAGACGTATTTAAATCTTCAGTTTGTATTTTCATTTATATTTCAACTTTACTTTCCTTATCGTATTTTCAATTTATTTTTTAAAGTACGTATATATATGTGTGTTTCAATAAATTCATCAACTAAATCGTCAATGCCTTGAAAATAATATGTTTGATCTTCGTATTATTTGTTACCTATTTTTCCACGCGCTCCTACTTTTATAAAAACCACATTATCATATTTAATTCGATTTGGATTAGAAAAAGAAGTTGCACGATGTGTCGTTGAAAAGAATACAGAGCGTGCTCGTGCACGTTGCGCGAAGAGAACCCTCGAAAGGTCTTAACCAGCGAAGACATGGACCTCTGAACGAAGTTGACCTCATTGTATTGTAATTATTCTATTATCATTCAATTCTCTGACGCACGAATACGCGTGAACAGTTAGGCAAGATTATTAGACGAGCGAGAGAAAAGATCGTGGAAGTAACGTATACATGTTCGAATGTCTGGTTTATGAGAAAAGTAAAATTAAACGATTTGCAACAAAGTCAGACTGGAAATAAATATTAATAATATCCCATATTATTATTTTTATATCGCATCCTTTTACAAATTTTGATTCGATGTTTTAATTTTCACTCTAATTACGATATCTCGCTTATTCTTCTAAAGAATAATATCACATCTATTAAAACGTTACCACTGAATTAAATATGCAACGCGTTAATAATTACGGAACAATTAATCACGATCAATAAATCGCTCGATAGATCGTTGATTTCTAAGCTGATATTTTAATTTAAAGATGCACAAATGCACAAAATTCACACGATGCGTACAAAATATACAAAGTATCTAAAGCACAGTATAATTGTTATAATTTTTAATAAACAAAATTCTATTAAAATTCTGTTCTATGTCTATGAAAGCACAAGTTTACATAAAAGTCTGCGGTCTAGTCACTGATAAACCTAGCCATCGCGTCTTATGCAAAACCAAACGGTTAGTTATCAACGGTTAAAACATCTAACCATTCGTTCAACGACTCGAATGATGAATGTTACGAAGGATCATGGACGAACAGCTCGCGGAGTATTTAAACAAGATCAACGACACGATCGATTTATCGCAATAGAACACCGGCACCAGAATGAACAGGGAGCAATTAAAAGCAATAGCAGCAGCTGCATACGGGCGTCATCTCGCGCGCGACCATCATTCAGCTGTTACCGTAGCGGCTCGAGACGATATCTTCTGTCTGTGCCATAGTTATCGACAATACTAATAACACCTGTCTCGCGAGAGTCAAGATCCGAATGTTCAATACAATAGAACCCGCGTAAACTCGCGTCTGGATGCGATGCGAGTCGCTTTCTTCTTTTGTCCACGGACAACCGACTCGTTTTCGTCGATTCATACTCGATAATGCGCTGCTATTACCATTCCGTGTGTGGCAATCGTTCGTTCGATGGCCGATATTCGACTGGATAAAAACATTTGAAACACATGAGATTGCTGCACCAAGAGCTACAATGCCTCGATTAATTTTTCGACAACCAAGGGCCGAACACTCAAATCCTTTTGGGTCTGTTTCAACATCAACCTAAAGCATCGAATGCGCGTACAGCTAACTCATTCGAGATTTCGCAGCTCTTGTCATCTCCTGTTTCATATATCGAGACACGTAAAGATGTATTTAACACGCTACAAGTTGCGGACGATTCAGTTTCCATTAGGACGATGTGCGCTGCAAAGAATGAAGAGATCTGCAGTTGTACTTACTTGAAATTCTTTAAAACAACGCTTTTGAAATATATTCTAAGGAATCTATTTGGAAAACTTTGAACAACACCGTGGCTACAAATTCAACGCACCCGCACTGTTGTAGCTATTTTTATTCTCGAGATACGGACTTATCCTTGTGTATACAATGATACTGAAAATCTTCTGAATTCTGGAAGCACGTATCCGAGTATCAGAAATTCGCAAAATAATATTCGCGTGTGTTCGAGGATGTAAAACACGAGTAAGAGCGAGTATGATGTTCTTGGAGCGAAAGGCGCGAAGCCAGGGTCGCTGGTTAAAGGGCAATCACAGCGTAATCGGCTTTTTGGTAGCGACAAAGACTCCCATTATCTCGTTATTCAAATAAACCGCTTGTCACCGACTGCGATTGGGCTATAGGGTGCAGCGAAAGTAGCATTCAACTTGGAGCTAAATCTGATTCTTTATGGCCTCGTAAATATAGATAAATTGTTTTGGCATTGTGTTGTGAAATGTGTAAAGTCAAATGTAGACATTAAGAACCAAAGAACTGAGAGATGTAATATAACGTAAAATCGGAAATTCGTCCAAGAAAGAGAGGCTAGGGGATTAGATAAAATAAATAAATAATAAATAAATAAATATACATAGATTGAAAATGTTCAGTCTATGTGAGTCTATGTGAAAGAAAAGAATAAAGCAAAGTAATTTGGGCCAACTGGAAATATTTGGAAAAAGTAGAAAAGTATGGTTTTATTAAAAAATACCAAGATAAATGTATTATATAAGATTAAACGTGGAACATAGGTTTTATTTAATAAGACTTTTTAACGGTTACAAGCGAGGAAATTTTAATAAAGAGACATCATGAAGATAAGGTTTCTTTAATAAAAATTGCTACTGTCATTTCGAAGCATCTATAAAAGAACAAAAAGACTGTAATAAAGATACGTTAAGAAGATAAAGTTTGTAAAATAAAAAATATTACCGTTCTTTTGAAGCACTCGTAGAAGGCAAAAAGAAAAGGACAAGATTTTAATAAAGATGCGTCACGTGGACAAGAAGTTTCTTAATGATACTAATATTATTTTGCAGTTGTTATAAAAGGGAAACGAAAGAAACAGGTTTTAATAAAGGTGTGCCATGTGAACGAAAAGTTCCTCGAATACAACGCGCCGCTATTTTGGAGCTCTTGTAAAAGCAAAAAGGAAGAAAGAAGTTTTAATAAAGAGTTTAAGTAAGGGTTAAAGAAAGTAATATAACGTGAAACCCGAAAGACTACTACTATGTAAAAAATAAATTAATCAAAAATATTATTATTTACTTCTCGTTGATGTAATCGAAAACTAAAACACTTTTCACACAATTCTTTGATTTCTATTGTCCACCCGACAAGAATAAACCCATACAATGATTCATAAATGAATAACGCAATGCAAAAAGTAGCGGTCACGTCAATTTCATATTCGAAACTTGTTTTATCTTCGCCATTTAATTTTCCATTTCCATCGATTGGTTTGGAAAGCGATCTCAAAGAAGGAGTGAAAATAAACGTTTCGATAAAAGGCGTGCAGCAGGTACCTACTGTTAGCTCGAGAGAAAATCGTTGGCCGGTTATTTTTTAATTATGTTGTAATATCGCAATGTTTATTGCTGCGCGACCGAATTTTTAGCATCTGTAACGGTTTCAACCGCATGCACCTGATCCATTGTAACCGCAAAACCACACAACATCAGTTATCTTACGTGGCGCGTGCAGCGTGCAACTCGCACGTATCTTGCGTGCAAACATTTCCTTTTACGTTTATCATTCCTTTTTCCTCTGTGGATGGTACTCCGGGTGAATTAAAAATTATTCGTTCATCGTAGATTATTATTACGTATAGGTGTGTTAAGAGGCAGTTACAAAGATAGTTTAATTCGCTTATTTAGAAAAGTCGCGTGAAGAAAAAGAAGGTTCGTTCGAATGGTTGAAACGTGTAATTTGCTAGAATTTTTCTATCGGAGGAAGATAAGATGATCTCGTAATATAAAACGAAATTAAATGCAAGCAGTTTATTATAGATAATGTAGGTACATCACTATGGCAATTTTCACACGATGCATCAAAATAATAAAAATCGTAAACTATAAAATATCGCTGTCGAAGTGACTAACAAAGTTGATAAATATTCCAATACATATAATACAAATAAATTATTCAAAGTTTCAGGCCACTATAAGTAACTATAAATCCAATATTTAATAAGCATCCAAAGATCACATTGGACAGGAAGAAAAAAAAAGAAAAAAGAAAAAGGAAGATCACAGCCGGTGCATAAAAAACCAAGTACATCAGAAACAATAACCGTACGGAGCATTAGATTAATAAGGAGGTATAATAAGTGTAATATCATTGACGAAGTGGCCTGTAATCATCGAGCTATTCAACACCGTTCACCTTACCATTTTTCTATCCCTCTCTCGTCCGATGAAAAAGAAAAGGAAACTTCGTGGATCGTTTCAGTTTCCTGAATGACCCTCCATAACGCCATGCATATACTTGCGCATTTTTTAATAATCCATAAACGGTTTATAAGCTCTCGTCTCCTCGATATTATTTATTAACACGAACGGTTGCAGCATTCACAAATTAGATTCTCTCTGCCGACTTGTTACGCGGGGCAGATGTTCGATCCATGGAAGATAGAGACTGGCTTCCATCCCCCGAAAAAAATGCTCTTAGGAGGAACAGGTGCATGTTAAAAAATCCTCTTCGAGTTTCAGAAAGGTGAACGGTTGCATCGGTAGGTTTAAAGGATGCCCTATCCTACTCGAAGAAATCGAGAAGGATTTAACGACGTTACCAAAAGGCAAGGGCTCTTCAATCGTGGCTTTTAGCCGGCGTCTAGAGAAGAACTTATGGAAGAGTTGGCATAGAGCAGTAGATTGGTGGATCATGCAAATTAGCAGACCGGACAGTATGCGAAATTTTGCATGGTGTAGAGTTCGCGAGTTTGCCAAAGTAATCGTAAAATTTTACATCTGCGGATATTACAAGTGGAAGGTGGAAATAAAAAATGAAGTTTTTTATATCTTAGAAACAGTAAGGAAGTTAAATGGATTGAAAGTAAAAATTAGCCCTTGCCCAGAGGAAGTTGCCGGATCGTTATTGCCACCAGCTTTGAATATTTTATCTTATAGTAATAAAATAAAGAATAACGATAAAGGGAAGAAATAGTATCTTCAATATAGTTTGATAAAACAATGATTGGGAATTTGAACGCGAATTTGAACGTAGAAAGTAATAAGTGCGAGATATCTGCAAGAGTCGGAGACCTGTCCCAACCTTTCCCATTCAAAGGTCAAGGATGGAAAAAGCATATTCTGTCTTTAGCTTTTTCTTTTATAAAGATATTTTCTTATTTAGACTATTTAGAAGATTAGAACGTTTGAGATATAAAATATGAGATATAAAATATTCATTGAATTTTATTTAATTTTGATGTTGTTAGGAGCATGGAAAATAGAAATTCCTTGAAAGTAATGGATTCTTAAATAGTTTCGAACGAGGAAGCGTCTTTTGTCAAAAGATAGCTGCAAAAGGCGTGATCCTAGGGGATCAGTGCTCGTTTCAAAGGGAAGAAATATAACTTCGGGAAGATCTTCTAGATGCTACAATGTGATTTCCATCTTTCGATGAAAAGTAGATCGAGTGATGAGAAATGAAAAATCTAAAATACGCATAAAAATATAAAAGTATATTTAGTTCCCAATTACGTAACATTAATGTAGTTAACCGATAATAAAAAATATCCGAGTGAGTGTTTAATTGAAATTCAACGCTAAGAAATAACCACACATCGAAGAATGGAATAGCGTTCTAACAAATTATTATTACGAAACGTCGCGTTTTTTATTTTCTATCGACTGAAATACCAAGGTTAGAGGTATTTCGATATTTTACGATAAATACTTCGGATTTCTCGAACTCGTTACAAGAAACTTTCAACTTTGCCTGGTTATTTGGCAGGGAATAAAGATTCTAAGACACGAAGAAATCTTTTAAATGTCCTGTATGCCAGCGACGTTCACGCAACACCTTTCTATATATCTTCGAGGAACACCTGAATTTCGATCTATTCTCGACTTTAAATCATCGAACAGGTAAGAAATCGTGGAAGGTACCATAGAAGTTAGAAATCAAGCCGAGGGACGTGAAATAGATCCAGCTGAGCCTTTCGTAGATTCCTTCTAAAACCTCAGGGGTTCCCTTTAAAGTCACGAAACGTTGAATCCAGTTTTTACGTAAAATAGTATAATTTTAACATATTGTAACCTATGTAATCAAATCCAATTTCTATTAACTACTAATACTACTACTACCATTGCAGTACAGTTTTAATGTTTCAATAGATTAATATCTACATCTCTCGCATCTCAAAAATTCCACGTGGAACTTCGTGGAACCTCGCAAACTCTAGCAATCCAACAGAATCTTCAACTTCTGTAAGACAATGTTCGCTTCATCGACATTCACATCACCCACATCCAATAAAGATTCAAAGCCATTCTTCGTCAAATCTCTATATAAACTAAAATAACTTAAGAGGATCTTCAACTTGCCTCAGATAATACGTATTCACTTCACCAAAATTTACGTCACCTATAGCCTAGAAAGGTTCAAAGCCATTCTTCGTCAAATCTCTATATAAACTGAAACGACTTAAAAGTTGAATCTTCAACTTGCCTAGAGGAATATTCGCTTCGTCGACATACAGGCAACTCAAACACCTCAAAACACCGGAGCAACTGTTTATTAAATACAGATAATCTTCTTAACAGTAAATACAGATAATCTGATCTTCTTAAACTAACATTCTTCTGAACACCCACATCGTTCGTACCTGAGAACACCCGCAACAAACTTGGTCAAACCTTTACGCTCTGTACAAAGCCTAACACGCCAGCAGAACTTCCAACGTTCGACTTCAAACCCAACGCTCGACTTCCTCGCGCCTCGAACCTCTCGGGAGTGCAATTCTCCATTGACTGGCGATCCAAATAAACCCCATAAACCCCGTTGCGCTGAATCGCCACAAAATCCGTATACCAAGAATCTGAATGAAAATCTAATAAAAGCTGCGCGTGAGCGACGTTACAAGAAAAGGGGAAGAACAAAGGGGAGAAAAAAAGAATTCGCCAGGCCATTCATTAACACAGACGTTCATCATGCTATGCGTGCACTCTCGAACGGGACCCTTGGTAACCTAGCGGGTTCCGAATGAGCCCGGCGGTCGATTAATAATTTACGCGACTAATCGCGGCCCGTATAGCGTCCCTTTTGTCCCCGTTCACCGGGACGCATTTCCGTCACTCTTTTAGGGCCCATTATACGGGACGGAACTTTCTTGGCTCGTCGTGCATGGCGTTTGTTCATCGACCGACTCGACAAAGGCGGCTTGAAAAAGATGCGTGGCAGGTGCGTACGCGTGCCCGTCGTCCAATGGAACACCGCCGTTCACCGGAGGGTCTCTCTTTCTCTTTCTCTCTCTATCTCTGTCTCTGTCTTGAGTCTTCACCCCAGAAAACCTAAAGAAGAGAACCTTCGATGACCAGCTTCAACGGACTTACGGGGGTAGAAGGAACAAGGTGAAGGAAGGAGAAAGAGAAACGAACACGGTGCACCTTGCGCGAAGCCGGTCTCCCAGCCCATTGACAGAATTCCCCTGTTACGTTTCCTCGTGGACGTCCTGCTTCTCCTTTTTTCCGCTTAGCCCGAAAAAGGCGCGGTCCAATTAATTGGCCGGGACCCACTATGTGGGCCACGCGTCTCCGCATCGATGCAAATTATACGAAACGGTATAGGTTGCGATATATAGGAAGGCAGGGCTGTTCGATTCACCTGAGCTTCGGTATCTTAGAATTCGATCTTCAACTTCGAGCGAAGCGATGAAATCCGTTTTATATGTGTTATAAGATGCCATCAATCTTCGATACGACAAAGTATGGATAAGTATCATCGTCTCCATCGAAGCAATATCGAACAACTTCTTGTCGCTTCTAACTGCCGCAAACGCCAACTTATGGAAACGTTTTGCCCACCCTGTAGTGTATATAATAATCTTCGCATACCTATTATCGTGAAAGTATAGAATCAATCAAATGTTGAAAATTAGACACAAGAAACACCCTTGTTCCTAAGTCAGCGTAAAGTATCGCATTTCCTTTCCTTTTCGTTTAATTTCAACAACCCTTTTCACATATCACTCGAATTTATCAGCTCGCTTGAACCCCTCTAAAATCCTCGAAAACAAACAACTGTAGCCAAAGATAAGAAATGGAGAAAGAAAAAATAATTAAAGAGCAAAGACAAATTACGAATACCAGATAAAGTTTCTCCGTACGAAGTTTAATCGAAGGAAGAAACAATTTCGATGAATCGACGATAATATCATGGAATTAACGTTTTGCCCACCATCGTTCTATAGGGCTAAATGAATTTTTGCTTTTAATGACAGACACAATGACGATGGTAATCGAAGGAAAACGGAACATACAGCGACGAAGTGACTTTGACTTTCTGCGGTGTATGGGGAATTCGTACGGCCAGACGATAGCCATAAAGGAAATCGAATTCGCAAATCCGACAGGTGAAATGAGAGCGTGGTCAATCGATCATCGAACAAGTCGTTGTCGTTTACCTGATACACATGACCATCATTTTATCGATTTTTACAGTCCGCTGGAATTGCCAGCAGAAACATGTAAGCGTTTCATTATGGGATATTAGAGTGTAATTTACGATAAAGATTTGAAGTACAGCCTTTAGCTGTTGAATTAAAACCACACAGCAAAGTTTCACTTTTTTAATTAGAATGTTATAAATAAGAAATTGTTCTTACTGTTAGTTACCTAAATTACCATTCTATATATATATGTACATAGCGATTATTGCAGAATTAAATCCATAGCTTATTATTCCATGTAGCTTTATAAATTGCATTTTAATTTTTCAAATAGTTCGCTAGAGGAAGATGAAGAATTGTTTTTTTATGTCACATATCGACACGAAGCAAGCATTAAAAGCAGTAAGACTCGTTCGTGACCTGAATACGTTTCTGGACCATTTATAAGGATTGCGAACAAATAATGCAAAAATAACTTGGAAAAACAGACATTCTAATCGTTTGACAATCTTCATCGCGTTTCGTTTCCATATGAATAAGAATAGAATGATTTTTATGTCGCATCTTTTCCTTGACATACTCTTTTAGGGTTCTCTATAAAAGAACCAATTACCGATCGATGAATATTGTTTCCCCAATATTGCTGCAATATTATACAAATATTTTAAATATAATACTACCCAATATTCTGTAGATATTATATGATATTATCAAAACTTACAACATCTTAATTCGGGTAACACAACATCGGGATCACACCGGTACTTATATCGCTTTTCAATTTTACTTACAGAGAGGAACAGTCGTTTTACACTGTCAAGTTTATATCGCTACCTTGTTATAAGAATTTCAAAATGCTGTATCACGAAGTCTTCTTGATTTGGACTCCGCAGCTGTTTCCATTACACCGATCGGTTCTCGATAAAAACATCGAAATTTACGAAATTGCCAAGGTTGAGGTAACATTGTTGCAAGATGCAACACCTCGATCATCATCGAATAAAAAGATAATTGTCACGCGACCGAATAATTTTTGTATAATTATTTACGTGACTGGTATAGGTCGGTAACAGATAACAATAATGGTACATGGACGCAAAGCAGGTTGCAATTTTTAATTTCATCGAGGGTATTTGTCAGGGACGATTAATTAATCCGCCGATCCATTGGAATATTAATCAGTTATTGGCTCGAGCTGAGTGAAATCGTAATTAATTAATCGTAACTAATTAAAGGTAATTAATTAACACACTTAAGGTTCCAAGAATGGCCAATGCCGTTAAATGAAAAATGTGGCGCGAAGGAAGACGAGATTTAAATAATTCTTTAAATACTTTAAATGTTGTTCATTTATAATTGTGAAGCTACATGAATAATTCTATCTTCTCTGTTTAAATATCTATCTAACTTACCAGTAGATGAATAATTATGCACGATATAATTAAATACGTAAAACAACTTCCAACTTCTGTCATATAGCCTTTACACAACATTTTAACGAACAGTAAAAGGGTCGATATAATGTCAACCTCCCAACCACCTAATTACAGTGGAATGTAATTCATTTGTCAACATCTCAACTATGCAAAACTGTACCACCCATCTCTGGATTAAATATAAAACAATCGAAACGATATAGAGCGGGAGATAAAAGAAGGTTTACCAACTGAGAAATATAAAAAGACATAATTTTACAAAGTGGATTTATATCAAATAAGAGCAATGAATGAATATAAAGTTTTTTTCAGTGCAAAAGTTCATCAATTGCAAACTCTTTTATAATACTGTATGCAACCGTATATAATAATATAAAATGGTCAAAACTAAATGCAAGAGATCTATTCCTTGAAGCTCATACGCTATATTTATATCGATATAACCATAACCACAAAACGACCGCTTCGATGCCACAATTTTGCAACAAATTTTTGAACACTGTTTATCTCCATAGACACGATCGGTTATCTATGTCGACCAGAACCGGCAAAATAACGTCTGTGCACAGGACATCGTGAGCTTCGCGTGCCAGGAAACGTGTAATTCGTGCCGAAATGAGCTAATCGAGGCGGAAAGCGCGTAATAACGAGCCGGTGGTGGTGAAAGTATCTCGCGGAATTCAACGATAAATGACGAATGAGAAAGGACAGAAGTAAGAACGGGCACGTGCCGCGCGTCTGTGCCAGAGCTTCGCTGAACGAGCGGTCGTTTTAAGCAAAGTTCATTACCTCCGAGGGAGGACTCTTCTATAAAGGAGTCGGTTGAGTCACGTCGTGTCTCGAGCCATCCTAACCGAGCGGTTCGTTTCGTATTCATCGAAGAGGCAAACAGAGTATTCACGGCAAGACCAGCATTTAATCGAGCTTCACGGAACAAACGTGGACGAACGAGAAAGAAAAAAAGAGAGAGAGAGAGAGAGAGAAATGACTGTGAATGCGAGCGTATTGGGAATAAAATGGCCTTCGTGCGTGGAAACGTCAAGACGATGATGAGTATTCTTGTATCTTAGATCTCAAACTTTCACGATGGTAAGATGTCGTGATGTTGGTTCTTCGGGAACAACTGTGGAGCTGTTGCACTTTGCGCCAATGAAATGTTTCCTAGACATCTTACAGTCTACTTCTTCAGGGAGAAACAGAGGGTTTCAGTGCAAGTGCAACAACTACACGATTGTCCCCAAGAAATCGATATCATACGAGAATATTCGTGCAATAGGAAGTTCTGCTTTGTTGCTCTATTTCGCCATTGATTTGTAACCTCGGAACTATGGAAGAGGTTTTAATTAGGTTTATTGATGATTTATTAACGATGGTTCGCAATACTGTTAGTTTCAAGTACTCCTCAATACCTAAGATCTTCAATTGTTGATCTGTCTCTTCAAATTTTTATAGAGTTCCATAGAATAGAATATGAATTCAAGTAAAATATGATTCTAAAGTGAAGTATTTAGCAAAAACCTTTCAACAATTTGAGAATTGTGATCGATGAACGGTTATGAAATTCAAGTAAATTTCATCAAATAAATTAGATATATTTAGATTGAGTTTCTCGAATAAATTACTGACTGATCGTTTGTTTCGTGGATGTTTTACTATAAAGATAATTAAAACAAATTAAAGATTAAAATATGTTTTATTATACTTGAAGACTTCACACGCAAATGGCGATTGTCTTTCCATGATGGTGTTAGAATTTGAAGGATTTGCAAGTGGTTTAAAAATAATTGAATAGAAACTATTAATTACTTAAATCGTAATTATACTGTTTAATACTCTCAGTATGATCCTCGTGTCTTCCCACTACTCTGCCTCGTCCACCGAATGATTCACACTAACCTCGCTCAACCCCAAAACGAACAAAAGCCAGCCTATAAATCCAAAGCCAGCAACTTCAAAAGGAATACCAAGAAACCCCCTTAAGAGTTTAGAAATCTAAGAATACACTTGTCGACGAACAACAGATTCCTCGTGATATTCCAATTTAACATCTCGCGAAGGCAAAAAGAGAAAGCACAACGTAAATTAAAAGAAGTATAAAGCTCGAAACAAAGGTTCAACTACAAAGCGGGAATTTAGCTTTCTGTGAAATTTGCCGAGATGACAGTTCGCCTAAACAGAAGGTCTTGTACTACCAGCTAGCACCTTGTCCTCTTGGGCGCAACAGGCTTTGAGCGCGAAGCGGAGTCGCGCGTGCACGCGCTGAACACGCGACGTATGGGACTTCCACGGGCCACAGATCAAAGTGAAACTGTTCCAATGCGTGTTCGCAACACTCTGCAGGCGGTTCTCGAATCGATCGAAGGGGAACCAAGTTTCCAGTGGATGAAGATTGAAAAAAAAAAGAAAGAAAGAGAAGAAAAGGAAGGGAAGAGAGAGAGAGGAATGAGAGGAATAGAAGGAGGCATTCGAGTTTTCCTTTCGTTAAGTGCTCTCCAATACGCTCCGCTCTGCTCGAGATTCACGATTATCCGCCGCGCTTTAATTCGATATCTGCTTTTCAAAGGAAACTCCTGAAGAAGTGTCCTTGGTCGTTGATATTCCCTGTACACAGGGTGTCCCGCGAGTCGTAGAAAATCGACCGGAGGGTAATTCTCCATGTAAAAATAAGTCGAAGGGAAGGAACGAAATATTTTGTTCCGTGGCCTTGTTTTCGAGACAATCGAGTTTGAAAATTTATCGAGTAGACTTAAACTTGACGAAGTACAGGCTGAGTACGAGTAAACGATCATCAGGAGGTTATTCTACACGCGAAAGCAAGTTGGAAACGTGAAATAAAATTTTTCTGTTCAAAGCCTCGATTTCTAGGAAATAAAGTTTGCATATGTTCGGTTAAGAACTAGTCTAGTACACGCATGTGATAAAAAACGTTTTTTAAAAAAGTTTCACTTATCTTCGCGCGTAGTTTAACATCCTATCGATTGTTTACTCGTTGTCGTATCACAATTAGTCGAGTTTAGATGTACTTGCCAAATTTTTTATTCTGTCTCAGTTGGTCGTCCGCGAATCCAGGGTCACCCTGTATATTACAGTTTCAGGGCTTGAGAGTTTGGTATTGCTATTGGAGGATGATCGATTATACTTGTTTATAAAAGTCGTAACGTTCTGATGCAGAACTAATTCTCGATGATGAAATTATTACTTACATCCTCGGAAGACACCTTAATGACTTCTCTGATTGCAGGTAAAATTGAGATTGTTGCACTTACCTGAAACATAAAACAAATCTGTATTAGTATGACGATGCAAGAGTAATTATTCAAGAATATATAAGGCGATTCGCGTATCAATCGTCACGACGACCCTACTTCCCTTAATTAAAAAAGAAATTTACAGAGCTTCTAAATATATTTTCAAATCGCTATTCGTACGTATCCCACGTATCATAAAGTATTCTTGGATACAACTATGAACTAAAATCAGAATCTATATTCTACATCCAACCTGCATAACATTTCCTCCACGCGAATTTTTATTGTTTTCTTAAAAATCACATTATAAAGACTTCAATAAGAATCCCTGAAGTTCAAGATTTTTTGAAAGTCTAAAATCCTAATATCTTGAAATAAAACGTGTATATTCTGTAATATACGAACAGGCCAGAAACCTCTAAAAACGCAACAATCTCCAAAAACAAGCTTCTAAACCTATCGTTCCGATATTCAAGCTAAAATAAAATCCCCAAAAGAGTCTGAAAATATCCAAAAGGTCGTATAACGAGTTCTACACAGTGCGATTCTCCACAGAATATTCTATAAGCCCATCCCTCTCTAATCTCTGAAAGCAACCCCGTGCATGAAAAGCTACGTCTCGTGCAGACGTTCCAACCCTCCCCCCCCCCCCGACCTATGAAACAACGAGGTTGTAACATGAAATACGAGTTTCTCGCGGGGGGGAATACGCGAACCCTATGCAATGAAAAATTCAACGTGCAACAGGCGACTGCCAGTTTGAAAAGGTGCAAACATCTGGCGCCAGGGTGGCACCTCGTGCACCATATCGGAATTCAGTGGAAGGAAGGCACGTGATATATATTTGAATAAATCGAAAAGCGGCGGAACGCGTCCCCTTTTCAATTTCGATAGCCTCCCCTAAGCAGAAAGACCAGCTGAAACTCCGAAACTGAAACAGCTCTCGATCGAGTACAATGAGCACGATCATTCCAAACACCGGTCATCCCTTTGCTGGTTCGTCGAATGCTGCATCGGACGATCCTCTCGCCACTGATCCATTATTATTTTGCGATCTTGTTATGTTAATGACCGAGGGTTCACAAGTTTCGCACGTTTTCCCTCGATCGCGGTTACGAAAGCGACAACGGGATTAAAACTGAGATTTTATCTTTTGCTTTGGGTTAAGAGTACGGGGGTTCTTTTGTTTTTACGGGTTAGACGAAGCAGCGAAGATTGATGAGTCGAGGGTTTCTGGAAAGATAATGAACGGGGGTTGAATAGAGGGGGTGGAATTGAAGAATAGCGGAGACTGTAGGTGTTGATGAAATTAATGACGTGTATTTTATGAATTTTTTCATTTTAGGCGAATGTAGATACGTTACGATAGAATTATAGCAATAGAATTAGATATATCGCGGAATTATGATAATAGAATTAGATATGTAGTAGACGATAGAATTATAGCTATTTATTTTAATGCATGCTTGTTTTAAGGTACAAAAAAAGTGACTCCTTTTCATGGAGGAAGAACACATTTCCTTCTACAGTTCAAATTTTTAGAAATAAGATAACTCGTAGTTGAAAAGTTCTGACAAAGTACAAGCAAGTTTCTGAAAAAATGTAAACTTTCATTGAGGAATATTTACAAACAGAATATCCGTTATAAAAGTTTCAGTAAACTTAACGGAACTTAAAAAATGTCTAAAAAGTTGTGGCCAACATTCTCTCAATTGGCAAGTATCCTAAATCAACAGAAAAATTCCAGAAGTTGTACAGTTAAGTCAATGAAAAGGAAACAAAAAGGACGAACGTGATGCAAGGAAAGTCATAAACACGGGATGGCTAAATGAAAAGCGATGTCCATCGGGTCCATGGCTTCAGCATGTGGTTCCCAGGTGTCAATTTAGTTCTAGAAACTCCACGTTGAAACCCAGGTGCTTGAGGACATCCGTCGATACTCGAACGTGGTTTCAATAGGTTCAGGATTGAACCCATTGATTTTGGCGAGCGTTGATCATGCAAGAGGAACACAGCTGCGTGCCAGAAGTCGGATGCGAACGAACCCGAGGGACACAGGACAAATACCTGTACTGATTTCGCACGTGCTTTTCGCACTTAGCACATTTTTCTTCTTTAATTTGTAATGCTGCGAATGTGACGAATTTTTGACGACGCACGATCATACAAAATCTTCAATCGTCGTACGTTCTATCGGAAAGCTATTTCTATTTTTACTTTTCTTTTATTTTTATTCAAGTAAAATAATACAAAATTTCATCGCAAGGTTAACGCATCTTACGTTCCGTAACTTTATGTTCTATTATTGCTTTATATGTATTATAGGAAAAATATTAATTTTCCAGAAGCACACAGAATTTTAGGAAATATGTATATCGATTAGATTATTTTTTTTTATACATAACTGTGGCGATAAAATTCCACGTAGTTGATCAAATGACATAAACTCGTTAAACGATTAAACAGTACCAAATAATAGAATTTTATTTCACTATAAATATGATTGATTAAAGTATTAGAGCGTGGTTTATTCTTCTCTAAAATTCAATATGAAAATATTCCACTTTAGAAATTTATGAAATTTATAAAATATATTTATGAATATATAAAATTAACGCGCACCTCGTTCATACGAACAAATCATTGTTTAGCGTTTCGATCATATGAATTCATACCTGAGCAGCCGCTATTATGCGAACTACGCTTCAGCGTGCTTCCAGTTACACTGTTACACGAATTCCTACAGTCCGCAGTCGTACACGTTCGATACGCGACTGAATGTTTCGGTCGAAATTGTTGTTTAACCTCGGGTATCCGAATGCTGGCTTCTATTATTATCGGAACTCATCGGTTATCCGAACGATTTTGTTTACCGATACGTTCGAATAAACGAAGTCATACTACATACATGTACACATATACATTAACAAATAACATTTGAATAAAGTAATTAACTTGATGATTCAGATAGGAGAAATCGTTTCACATTATATAAATGTTGGTGTAAATAGGTTTAAACCTATATTTTCCCTTGATCCTCTCAGCTGTCTATCGAACCCTCCTTTCTTTATGTTACTAAAGAGTTTAAAGAGTAACCGAGTAGCCACGTGGCTTATCGACAGGAAACAGCCCTTTCTACCAACCATCCTGCATGACGAAGTTGAGAAATTCGATACATTAACGGACGTTTAAACACTTTGAGATGATCGATAGATCCATCTTTCATGATACGTCTATACCTATTTAGAGCGTACAACTTATCCCACGCATTTATCGGATGTTAGTTGTTATAACTGACATAAGGTTCGCAAATTATCTTTAATTAAATATGAATGTTAACCAAAAAATCTGATTCTGCGTATACGTAAATTTGAATAAAACATTTGAAATACCATTATCGTTTATTACAAGCAAACTTTATTTAATAGTTGATTTATTATTAATTGTACAGAATGAACCTGATAAAATTCAAACAACTACTCATTCTGTCTCACCCCTATTTCCTTGCTTTTGCGAAGTCTCGCCTTTCATCGAACACGAAAAAAAGCCTCAAATTAACAAGATCTTCGAAAAAGGTAAAAATGATCGATATAGGCCTGCAAGAGGGTGCAAACCCTACAACAAGGTGCAACGTCTGACCATCTTAAGATCGACGTTCGCTAAATTGAGGATTTCATTGGCAGACAGGGGGCGCAGAGAAAACAGTCGACGACCCCGCCTTCTATTTAATTCTTAAAGGGGGCTCACGTTGCGTGGCACGTCTCCTTTGTCAGATAATAGCTCATAAAAGGTTGCATAGGAGTAACAGGTTGCAAAGGGTACGGACGAGCAGCTTTTGCTACATAATTAAGAAGTTCAAGGGTTTGGGTTCTCCCAAGTAGGATCCTTAATTCGAGACGAAGGCCAACTTTTTCGTTCTCAGCCACCTTTGCGCAATTTGCATAATAGTGTAATTACGAAGATAACCCAGTTAGATAAACTCGACAATTTCCAAACGGGACTTCGTGTCGTACGAAATCATCTTTTTTTAAATTTTCAATTTTAATATCTGTTTCGTTTAAACTTCATTTTTCTAGTTAAATAGGATCGACGATCGAGTATGATCTTCAGAAGAAAATTTGCGGAAAGAGGTGAGAACTACCAGAGTTGCTAAATAACCGATAGATAATAATTTTTCATAGAAATTGTACGTTGAATGATATGGTTTTTGTAAAATATGTGGACAAAAATTTGGTATCTTCGTTTCTCCGCTACGGATATCAGATTTTATGATTTAATTAGAGCGATTTTAAATAAAATAAAAACAAATATCGTACAAGATAATAAGGTTTTTATTCGGGCAAGGAAAGGTGGAAATTGAAACTGGTAATTTCTGTGTTACACGTTATTGAACACCGATATGATCTCATCTCGTGTGTGATTTACGTCAAACAACTTAGAAAGAACGTAATATATTCTATTTTCTTTAACTTGTAATTATTCTGTAACCACTTGGAATTGCGTCGACAGATACTTTTGCATATGCGGAATAATTGTTCCCGTATTTACGTACTGAGACAGCCTTGGAAAATTGGGTTTCTGATCACCTGCCTTCGCTTCGAAATTATGAGATTAATATTGTACGAATATTAATACGCTTATAATACAAACTTTCAAACACTTAGCAACGAAACCGGTGGAAAATTATTTTAGATGAACGTCATTCATCGTAAAAATATAAACCGATTACTCATTTACTCTCCACGATGTGGATCTCATTTTAGTACATTGTACATTTAGTACATTGTGTATTATATGGGGAAAAAGTAAAATAATGTACGTACAAAAGTACAAGTTTTAAATATTCAATGACGAAAATTATGGGTCATTTATTTTGCAAATTTATATGGACAGTATGAAAAAGGTATGAAGTAGAAAGCGTAAAAAATATGGTGAAATGCCATCTGACAAACGATAAATGAAACTGCAATGTTCAGCCTCTAAATAGTATTGTATAATTATCTCATAGAAAGAATATAAAAATTCACGTTGCACTATTCAAAAATTTGGAGCAAAAATTTAAGATCAGTCTCTCATTTATTCTTGCACTAAATCTCTTATCAATTCTGCTACCTGTCCAAAACGAATGTCACAGATATTTCCTTTATTTCGCTAGACTTTAAAGCGAAAATTATTCTAAGTTAAAAGAATTCTAAACTATCACTTCTTCCAGAATTCTGAAGTTCTACGAAACACGTAGTAATTCCAGATTTTTGCCAAACAGCGTATCTATCCCTTCCAAAAGAACATAAATAAAATCGAAGTAAATATACGATCAACTTAACAACAGAATATCCATCAACCCTCTCACCAGAATCCGAAAAATCCAAAGAGTAAAGGACATATAACGAATATACAAAATTGAACAGATTAAATTAAAATGTAATAAATTTATATTGTCCACCAACAAGAAAATAAGAAAAGTTCCTCTGTTCTACGTGTCACACCATCGAAGCCTGCTTCGAATATTCTCAATTAATTGGTCCATTAAAAAACAAGACAAACACAACGAAAGCACTGCGGAGTGGTTGGAAATATTGCAAGAGGCTGGAGGAATCGTTCCATCCGTCCAAGATAATTTTATTAAGCGGTTGTTGCCAGGCGGAGGTGCTCTTCCTCGCAGTCAGAGAATGTCAGCTGCCTCCTGGGGTCTCTCTCGGCGTGTACAAGCCAGACGGCATTGTTCGATCAACAATACTCAACCGAACCGCTCACAACATATCCCATTCATTTCATCCACCCACTTTATATTACCCCCGTGCCCACCCCCGACGGATAAAAGGGGGAAACAGGGGTCAACGACGAGGATGAAGAAAACGCCGTGTCCGTTCTCTCTGCGGAAGAACCCGTCACCCTCTTCGGCAAACCTCTTTTTTTCTCCATAGCTTTCTGCAAACTCCAACGTGGCTTATGGGGCCAGTCTGTTCGTGACAGTTTTATCCTTTTTTTTTTTTTATTATTGTACCGACTAGAACACTGAAATATGCGAAACTTTGTTCTCGCGTGAATAGACCAGGGTTGGAGAGGGTAAATTTTAGAATTTTTTATTCTCTGGTTTAATAATGGTCGAGGGAGGTTTCAATCTAAATGATTGTTTTAAGCGTCGTTAGTACACTGTAGTTCCTTGCGCTTTTAATATTCAGTTCAGTTTAAGGAACCAATGTAAGGATTGAGAAGAAATAAAAAATGTAAAACACTTTCTAATAAATCTTTTCCTCCTATTAACTGTGTTTTAATCAAATTAATTAGGGATTTATGCAGCATCAAAATGGATAGCTAGAACATGATGTATATTCACTTAACATTTGTACGTGCAGCAAGTTTTATATTACATTTCAATATTAAATATCTACTTCTTTATAATCCCGAACACAAAGTCCGCAAATATAATGAATAATTTACATTTTGGTGTACGATAAATTTCAATTCGTACCTTATTCTTTCAATAAAAAAAAAAAAGGAACTTATATCACTTCGACAAGAATAAAACAAAAGCTCTAAGGTAAAGAATAAAGCGAAAAGATAATAGGTTCAAACAGAAATCATCGATCATAGTCACAAACTATCCGAATAATTCCAACATAGCGTGAAACGCGATAATTTGTCAGATTTAATTAAGAAACCGTGACAGATAGAATGCCCAAATGTATTGAGGGATGAAAAAGAAGGCAGGTATAAGACTTCATCATCGAACCTGCGATGTATATACCTGAAACGTCTTGTAGGTGACTTGCACCGACTACTTCTCTCCTCTCCAAAGGTCTAAGAACGTGTCTAGTGTCCGCAAGCTTTTTGTTCGAAGAAGCCGAAATCTGTGCTGCACCACGTGTCTCGAAGATCCTCGAGTCAATGAAGCGACGAAACCGAGGGCACGATCCTGACATTTTTCAGGTAACAGGAGAGCCACCATTGTGGCGCGTTCTTCTGGAACCACAAACATTACCAACTTCCCCTTTCTTTAGAATTCATCCCCCATGGGGACTCTGAATGCCCGATATCGTTGTAAACGACATATTACAGCCTTCGTGATCTGCATTCTTCTTTAGAGGTTAAGACAAGAATTAAGACTAACTAAGTTTCTTTTTGCAGTGAGCGTTTGAGCTCGGTGTGATAGACGTAGAATGGTTAATTGAGAAGAAAGTTGTTCCATTTGTATGAGCTTTGTTAGTATGCCAGTGAGAAGCAGGAATTCTTGTTTCTAAAGTTTCTACGTTTAGTGAGAAATATTTGCAATAGAACTGCCAGAATCGGAATGTTCAGTTTGTAATTTCTCCCATAGAAATTTTTGGAAATTTTTGAAATTTACGATAGTGCACTGTTCTGGGAATCTGAATGATTTGTTTGTAAAATATATGGATGATGGTTGCATTACGCGTGCCAGTGGAAAATAGGAATTCCCAAAGTCTCTAAACTTACAATTAGTACTAGGAAAGAATAGTGCTACGATTATTAAAGCAGGCCAACTGACCAATATTAACAACAAGATTTATAAACTTATGGGATATATTTTAGAAAAATTGGATAAATTTTTATATGGATAAAGATTACATATTTTTTCATATAGCTTTCATTTTGATTTCTTTGATACAAGTTTTGTACCGTAGACAACTGTAACTCTAATTCTGGATTAACTCTTCTTGAACTAATTGGATCGTCTACTCGATGGATTTTAACTCGAGAGAAATTCCCATTTCCAATTATCTTTTGTTTTTTTTTTAATTGAAGAGTGTCTCGAATATCTAACATACTGGAAGCTTTGATAAAATCCAGAATTGTTTCAGGGTAGTAACCTACTCTATGCATCTATAGACAAATCAAAACCCTATGACTCATGCAACATAAAATCCACAATATTCCTTTCACCTACGCTCTGAAACCTTACAAATAATCCGCAACCGATATCCTCCTTCAACCGCAGCACTGCCACGCAAATCCCGGCCTGTTTCAAACAAACCTCAACAAACTGCGCTCATCCTCTCCACATCACCACTTCGCTCCATTACAATATCCACAAATCTAACCAAACAATTCGACAAATCTGCCACTGGCCATCTCCAGCCCAGGATCCACTCGAACTGACCAACTATCAACCATAACAACGAGCCATAAAATCAGCGGATCGTTAAGATCGATTGTAGCGAGATGTTTACGACTGCGGTGCCAAGTGGCGGCGACAATGGACGCTGGTCAGCAGAACTAAGGCGAATTCTGAACGAGCAGAGCCCATTGTTTTGCCCGGGCCAGGACACAAAGGAAGATTATTCGAGCACCAAATCGATCTATCGCCGGGGCAAATTGCATTAACAGAGGAGCCCAGTTCTTTTTTCCTTTTCTTCCTTTCTTTTTTTTTTTTTTCTTTTTTCTTCCCTTTTTGCGGCTGGTTCCCGGACGCGATTTTTATCGTGGCACGGAGAACACGTGGTCGCGCAGTATGGCCCCGTTAATAAAGTGGAAAGGAGGCGAACCACTTCGGCGTGACTTCGTTGTGCGAGGAACTCGGCACGCGCCAAACCGAGTCAGCTGGTGATGATCGGGCGAACGGTACCCATACGATGCTCGGACGCCATCGACAGCTTTTTATCTGGAAACAATATCTCGTGGTATTTCGGAAACGTTGTTAGCGACTACCGAGAGGCGAAAGGGACTGTGGCGTAGGCACGGGCGATTCGCAGATCGAACAGGTCGATAGATCCTGCGAGCGCGTGTGCAATTTTTTGATTCAGGATCATATGGATGCGCAGCTGTGGTAGAAGGGAAGTTCAAAATTGCAACTTGCATACGAGTATCAGTAACTTTGTGCTAGATAGTATTTAACCATATTTAACATGTATTCGTACAGGGTGTATCGCAACATGTATGACCCACTTTGGAAGGAAGGCAAGAAGGGACAAAAAAAAAAAAAATGGAAAAATCTCGTACAAACATGCGTTCTATGTAACCTCGTTTCAAATTTACCCCTGTTTATTTAAGCCTCTGCAAATCGCACAACGATCATAAATCGCCACAATGGAACTTGCCATAATTTCCGCCGTAACCTCCAATAAAAATCTACGTTCCGCTTACACCACCCTTACGCAACCTTAGCAAAGAAAGCCTGGAGAAGGACCCTCCCCGAGAGCCATGTTGCTGACTACAGTATGCCACAATATTTTCTCAATTGCACGAGGCAGACACGGACAAAACGGTGGGTGCCTTTTTTCATTTCCCGAATGATGCTCCGCGAAAGATAAGGGGACACACACAGTTCAATGCTCCCCGAGTTCTAAAGCTCGCCTCAATCTCTCTCTTCTTCCTCCCGTCATCGTCATCATCGTCTTAAGTGTCTCCTACACCCTGTGTTTATCCCCACCATAACTAGCGGACAGCCACGCGCCACCATGCTCCATTGTCTTCTCACCAACAGTTCTCTCCTTCTCTTTCTCCCCCTTTCTCCCTTCTCCTTCTCTCCTCCTTCTTCTTCTCTGCCTCCACCACCTCCGTCCCTTCTTTCTTTCACTCTCCAGTTCTCTAGCGAGTCTGAAATTTTCAACATCTGTCGAGCCTCCTACCACCCTTTAATACGTTCACTTGGTAACAACGGCATCCCCGCTCCTCGGCTGCTTCCTGTGATCCCGAAATCCCAGGATTCATTCGGATACCATAGAGGGACTGTGTACTCTAGACAATGAGTCTGGTCAAAGTCTCTAGCCCAGATCGTTCAACCGAGAATTCCTATCATTTCGAGGAGCTAGTAACTGGTCTATCGTTGAATTATGCATCGTTGCGAAGGGACAAGTACATAGAAAGGTACATACAGGAGGAATTGATGTGCCGGTTTTGAAGTATCGATGAGCTTCTTCGAGTCGTGGTTGAAGATTGTAAGTAGGTTTGAGAGAGAGAAAAAGAAAGGGGAAGAAAGAGAGCAGAGAAAGGGAGGGAGGGATTATTGGGGTGGCTTTGGAAATAGGTCAGAATGCTAGTCATTCGGATTGTCGAGTACGAAGTGGGCTGGGTAAGTCATTAAGAGGAAAAGGAAAGTTAAGAGGAAAATTGGAAGAGTATTTATCAGAGTATCTATATTTTATTTATAGATTTACACAAGTTCGTGGTATTGTAAGTAATACTTGTAAACTTGTAAAAAGATTAAACAAATTACTTTTCTATGTATTCTCGATAACTGTTATATTTCAAATATTTGAAACATAGAGTTATAATTATTTTCCAGTGAATAAATATGAAACTCACCGTTACCACGGAACGCGTATAATATTAAATTATCTTGATTTTAATGAGTTTTGTGATTTTTGCTATTAGACGACAATATCTTAGAATTCACGTTCATTCCTACGTTAATACGATATTTCAATTGAAAAATCATCTTGGTATCGCATAATACTATGATCATACATACAATACCACAAAATACTATAACCAAACCTTGTTATCTTCCAATCGCTTCGCACAAATAGCATTCCACCATGCAAACTACCCTTAGCTTTTATCGATCCCAAAATCGCCTCTTGTCGTATATTATCTAAACAAACCAACTTCTCCGAACCTCTCAGTCTCTTCGAGCAAACACGGTCCTCTACTACGTCAAAGCACCAAAGATAAATCGATCCGAAAGCTCCGATAATCCTGTACCCTAACGCGTCGTACATCGTCGAATACAGCGATTCCCTGAAACTGAAACCAGCCGTCTGTAGCATTGGGAAGATGGTTCCCCGCACGAGCGGTTGGCGAAGTAATTTTAATGATTAATAATTACACGCCGCGCGTTGCCTGCGGCCGTTTTACACGGCGGCACGACATATCCTCTTGAAGAGACGTGGTGGGAACGCTGACACGCGCCTGGCCGCGGTATTGTCGCGTGGCTCGTCCGCTTAAAGAGAGTCGCGGCCAGAGGTGGGAACGAGGAGAGAAAACGCGGACAGACCACGGAAAGGACAAGGAACGAGCGAAACGAGCCACGCTCGCAAGCGAGAAGGATGGCTCGAGCAGGAGAGAAGCGGATAAGTCGCCACCTGCCACGAATGGGCAGATGTGCCGGGTCGGACGCGACCGACGTCCTCGAATTGCCTCCTGGTCCCTGACAGGACCCAACGGTGGCCTACACGGAAGAGAAACACCGACGAGCAATTAAATGATAATGCCGCGGAAAGTTACGAGGCGCCGTGCCGCTTCGAAAACACCTATCGACACGTTTCCATGTCGTATCGGCTGCATCTCTGAAGCTTCGTGAAACGTTGAGCGTAGCGGGTGGAGGTTTCAGCTGAAAGTGGAAGTTGTTTGGGTATTCGAGGCGTTGGAATGTTTGGAGAGTTTGGTTTGCAGACACGAGGGTTGGAGTTGAAACGTCTGGGAATTTTGCGAAGTAGGAGAGTCCGATCAACGTGTCGGATATTAATCTGTCAATTTGTCGAGGGTCGGTATTGTGGTGCATATATGTATTAATTTCCAACAATCACCATCAACTCTTCGATAAATGGCAGTCTTCTACGTTTAAATACGCTGCGTTGATATAATTTTTATTTCTCATATATAATTATGGCAGCCGCCTTTCGTCACTTATAGAACTATACTAATAATTTTCAGGCGTTGCTATTTCGCTGCTTCTAGCTTCTTTACGAGCTGAGAACCTTCGTTCCACGAAGGAATATCGAAATTGAACATTGTTGCCGAGTACAGAAATCGATCGGCACCTGCTTCGTTGTAAATATAAGCCCCGTTGGCTTCGAGCTCTTCTCTTTTTCTCTCTCGTTTCTCGTTGCATACCTCGAATGACTCGAGGAGAAACGTTTTTTTCAACCACCTGTTTGTCAAGCTTGTAATAATAAAGTGGCGGCGCGTGGTCTTTCGGTAGACGATGCACTCGCTTATAGCACTCTCCATCTCTGGCGTACTACTGGTTTATTTTGGTAATAACGCAGCACATACGATTGCTGTTTCGTAGTTAATAAATTAGCACAAAGGATGTTTTACGAGCTATTAAGATATTCTGGATGATAGCGGACGCATGAAAAATGACGAGTTCTTTGTTTCTCAGCCCTTCGATAGTCTTACGATCGAAAAGAATCAAACGCGAGTATAAAAATGAAAGCAAAGGATGGCGAAACGAATAATGTCGAACATTCCAACTATGATAGTATCCAATCTGGATATTTCCAATCTTGGCATTTTGATATTTCATGAAAATTCATGGTAAACAATCCTCTTCTATTTACATAACGATCAATTACCAAATATCACCATCGACCAAGAAATGAATTTCTTCGATAAATGACTACTTTCTACGTTCCGAAAAAAGCAAACAAAAAGAACATTAAAATATTATATCTAGAGGAAGCAACGATTGTATACTTTCGAAAATATTCTAGCGCAAATTCTAACTTAGAATGGCAAACTGTCGATGTCTCTCTGCCTCCAAACTGTTCTTGCGAATCGCTCTCTATAAACCGGCTGCCAACGCGAACCCTCGCGCGTTTATTTCCTGAAGAGGGAAAGGAAAACGACGTCGAATCCTTATTATTGCCGAGTGAATATGAAATCCAACGCGATCTGGGCCGATGCACCCTTTCGTAACACAATGCGCGGACGTCCACCGGGCCTTGCACACCCATGAAGTATCCTCCTTCATTCGTTGTTCTTTATTTTCATGACGAACAATGCTAGAAACGATCGAGAACGATTTTGAGAAAGATTTTGCATATGGGTGTATGGCAAGTAGCCGTGTAGATGAAATTTGTCTAAGTCGTCTAAGGAACGAACAATTTCTTTCAAACAACAGCCGATGCTGGATTTGTAAAATTGACAAAATTTAACAAATTATGGGTTTGAATTATTAGCATTCGAAGATTTAGTAAATTATGAATCTGAAACTATATTTATTTATTTTTTATTTTTTATAGAATATCGCTAATTTTTTGATAATAGATACGTATCATATTACAAATTCATCGTCGATTATTATTCTTAAGCAGCGACGACAAATCCTGCGCGAGAAGGATAAAGAAGCATTTGCGATTATATTTCGCTCGTCGAGTGCAAACATCGTGTACGAGGGTGGAAATGGTCGCGACGACAACGATCAAGGGGTTAACTCGAGCCATTAGTACTTGTCCAGAAGGGACAAGTGTTAAATTTCCCACTGTTTGTTCCAACAACTTTGCTGAGTCGATGAGTTATGACATTTCTAATGTGTCTACGTATTCAACCGAGCCACAACCCTTCCCTTAGGGCGATACTTCCGAAAAAAATGTTGCAAAAAATACACAAAAACTACAGAACCCCGAGTATACGGTTGACATCTGGATACATTTCTCAACGAAGATGCCGATCGATAAAAGCAATCGGTAAGTATCAGTAAAATGAGCCCAAAGTAATAGCATACAAAATAAGTAACATATTTAACACACGTACATACTATTGATTCAATCTTCACAGTTCGTTTTTCCTGTCACTTCGATTTTTATGCTCATTACTGGCATCTATACATTCTGTTCTAATCACTGTTTTCAACTTAATTGTTATTGCAGTATCGTATAAATAACACGTCGTTCTATCAAACATATTAGTTTGTATATTATTAATTGTTACTATTACTATCGTTTTGAGTAGGTAGTATAATTCTCGCACCCTATTTTCTTCGTTAGCTTTACATTAAAAAATAAAAAACTTCACATTATTGTCGGTTTAAGATTAAAATATTCCAAAAATAATCAAAATAATTGATTTCCGCGAAACTTGACTGTAAAGGTGAATTATTTCCTACGATACGTGTGTCGTAATTGTCAAATGAAATGAAACTACATATCATCCCTTAACAAGAAAATATTACTACGATTAACGAAAAACTGTATCATCCTTTTTCTTAATACTAATCAATACTAATACACTCATTAGCGCCGATAAAAATTATCAAAGAAAGGAAACATTGTATACTGTCGCACAAACGACGAATAAAATTCACACAACAAAAGGGAGGGAAAGAATCTTCTCTAAAATGAAATGTCGCGCAGAAGATCGAGCGGAACGACAAACTGTAGCCCATCGAGCGAGTTCACGGTTATATCTCGCGATGAATGCGCCTGTGGGGAGGTTCCGCGAGTCCCGTTCAGACGAAACGGTCGCGTTTGAATCCTTTGACAACGGGGTAAGCATAATTCCGCTCCATCCACCGCACGAATTTTCCTCCAAGAGCCGGCAGCTCAAGTTCGTCGAAGGGTGGTTTCTATAATTGCGAGGGTTGCCCATCGTGCTCCCTTAACGAGGGATAAAAGTCTTTCTCGCGGCAGTGTTTCGCCTCTTTTCTCCCCGCGAACGTGCGTAGACCCTGTCTTTCACGCGCCAGTCGAACGCTGGAAACTGACGGCTTAATTGCGCCAAAAGGGTGGACTCGCATAATTAATCGCCAGCAGGAATAAAGGACCGCGCCCCGTTTCGAACTTTCGGGGTGCTTTTCCATCGATTCGTTCGAAAGGAGCTGCTGCAAGCGTTCGTTGGACATTTACATTACGATTTACTCTATCGTTTGTTATATATAAAGTACGATCGTTGGAAGAGTTGCTAAGAGCTTAGGATTGATTAGATCGATTGTCAAAGTAATTAGGCAAAGTTTATTTATGAAGTGATGAATAAAGAGTAAGATGTGAGTAAGTAAATGTTACGTAGAATCTGTGAGGTGTCGCGTGTGAGACCAGAAACCTCTCGAAACTAGAAGGCAGAAGATAATAAACGTGTAATGTTCGACACGTTTTATCGCTTAGTTCAAGTTTCTTTTCAGTTTTCAACAACGAAGCATATGTGGAATATCATAATATATAAATATGGAATACAAGTGTTTCAAGTAATAACTCGAACAATGTAATATAAATATCGTCAAAATATTAATGAAAGTATTGTTAATATATTCTTAATATACATTCTATGTTTTCATATTAATTATGTACTTGGAAATAGTTTGATTCGTGGTATTTTTCACGTAGATTAACGCGGATTATGGTAATACATAGGCTGAGACTAGGTGTTCCAAAGTAGAGTTTCCATCTTTCTTAAGACGCTCTTCTATACTACAATTTTGTTGCATTTCATCTTTCCATCGTATCAAGAAATCACTAAGACGTCCACGGTATACTTTCAAGTATCGCTCGTCCACAGAAGATAAAACAAAGGTACTGTACATATGCAAACAGCTACAATATTCTTCAACCAGTTAACGATTAACAAAGACATTTTCAATGAGAAAAATCTCTTCGTCGCACGAAATCTCACAAAGAAAGATGAAAATTACAGAAACAAGATTACAAACAAAATATATAAATTTCACTTTCTACCTGCAGCTTCCACCACGATTGGATATCACGTTTTTGGTTTTTGTATCGCGTAACGAGCTACACATTTGCGTCTTCGAAACGTTGGAGCGAGAGCGCAGCTCGACCGCCTCTCGAAAAACCAAAAGCGTGCCAAAACGTGTAAACGAATGAATTGATTTATTCGAAAGGAAGAGATATTTTCGACGTTCTTCACGGTAACGATCATCTAAGTAGACTATTCTGTTGTTTGCTACGGTCGAGTGGAAATGGCGCATTCTCGCGACCATCAAAAACGGAAACCGCGAGACAGCGATCCGCGAAACGGCGACACCGACGCGGTTACGGGGAGGGGGAGGTTCCTAAACCGTCGTTCCCCTCTTAAAATTAATCCGCGAGGGTTGCAAATAGCCTCTTTGACGAGCGGCCAATTCTCTCGCGCGAATCGCGTGGATGCCACTCCCTGCGTACTTTCGCCTATTCTAACGAGGAGAAGACGGAGAAGAGGAAACGAGAAGAAAGAAACGCAGACGGACAAGACCAGACCAGTGGTATAGAAACGAATTTTACACGCCCGAACAATCTTTCTCTTCCCTTGAGCAATTTTTTCCCGCATCTATTTTCGTACAGCGAGAGTGCGTCTAGATGTGTTTAGGTGTGTTTGAAACGGCACAGATAACGCTAAACATTTATAGAAAAATGTCAGAAACGTAGTGTAGACAGATTAATCGATTCTACGGTAGATTATTTCAGAGATCTATTTTAGTATGGTAAAGCGTGTAGAAATAACGTTAATCGTTTACGTTTATGGAAAAACCTAACAAACGTAGTGCGATAGATTATTAATTGATCCTTTATGCGCGTCTATCAGCGGAGGAATAAAACGATAGATGTAGACAGGATTATTACTAACCACTTAGGGGATTTCGTAAACAATTATTTGAAACGTTACGTTCCTTGTAAAAAGTTTCAGTGCTGGATATTGTTGCGAGACGTCTTTGTAACAATTGCGTTCCATGCATCGCGTCTGACCCCATTCAAAAAGCATTCGCCTCGATCTTATCCTCTCGTTAACTAGAGTTCGATTCGACCGAGAAAAGTTATGTAACAAAAGCGAATTTAAACAAAGTAAAGGTTAGAACAAGTTGGCCAAAGTTTGATCATCGTAAGAGACTATCAACTTGTAATAAAGATACACGAAATTGTAACGCGTATACTGTAGGAGTAACTACTTTTTAAGGAAGCATCAAATCTTTCGAGTCGTCTCGTGTTATCAGGAATCCATAGAAACCCTATTCGATGTTTCTAAGACAAGTAACAAAAGTATCAAGTTCGTTTTCATTCGTTTCTTCTCATTTCACAAAATCCGCATTCGATATAAGATTTATGAAACGTGGTAGATACCATTTTTCTCCTATCGTAACAAGAAGGAAGCTCGTCAAAATCTACCAAGAAAGCCCACCCTTCCCTCTCGATATTCCTAAAATAAGTAGCAAATAATACATCAAACTCATTTTTGCCGGATTACGAAACAGCAAATTCTTACCTTGCTACGTCTCTCTTCCATAATACAAATCGATATCTGATCGATAAAAATGCTAGTCAACGCGTTATTTAGCCAAAAGTCTCTTCCCACTAAAATGCCGCTAAAAATAAAAAGCGATAATAAAAATAATTATTTTCTTCAGGACGATTTCAGCCCAAAGGAGAAGGAAAATTCATCGACTGCCTGTTTCGGACAAAATCGAGATACAAACGATATGATGAACGAAAACCTGATCCTATACCAGTGTCTGGTGGAGGATAAGACGAGGAAACTGGCTTCGATGCCACGAGAGCGACACCGAACACGGGGCCCCCGATGAGAGTAGCCGCAGTTCGCGCCCCGTGGCACGAGAGGAACCTTTTCCAATTGACGTCATAGACGCACTCTTTTGCCCTTTTTTACCTCCCCCTTTCGTCCTCGCTGGCCCCACCGACGTCGGTGCAACGGGTTAAGAATACAGCGTGGCGGGATTACTTTCGTCCCGTGTGTTGCAACGTTCTGCACTGGGAATAGCCGGTGGCCAGGGCTGAATTAACAGCCCGCTATCGAGACTATATATCCGTGTTTTGTGCTCCTCCTCGAATTCTACGCTCTCAAAATTCCACTGCCTCCCTGGCCAACCCCGGCTTTCCGCGCGCTTTCATCTCTCTTTTGCCATTTTTATTTCAAAACTTTTCGACCGGTTTCCCGTTCGATGCTATTTTTCACTCGACCTGCTCCACGCCGCGAGGATCTACGACCCTTTTTCACGAGGTCTATCGCGTCTTTTTCTCTGCCACATCGTCTAAACTTTTCGTTTATTTCTGTTCCTCGACGAAATTCTTCTGTGTTCCTCTTAATTCGCCATCCTTTTACAGCCGCGTTAATCACTGCAACGCGTTACTGGCGATGATTCGTCGTCAGTCAGATATCACCGATTACGTGTTACAACTTCGTGAGAAACATTGCTTCCTTTCTATTATAAATATCTCGGTAGTTCCACAGTTCTAAATTTCAGTCTTATAAGATATCTTTCGTAGAGCAAGGTTTAATATTAAAGTATAATCTAGCGGCAGAAAATTGTGGCAAAGGTGTATGGGAGAAGGTTAGTCCATGTTAGTTCTCGTGTTTCGCATACCACCTACCGTTCGAATAAAAATTCCCAGTGTTTCACGCAACCGATTAATCGAATTCGTCGCTCATTCGGATTCCCAGTCTCTTGTATATAACAATTTCTTTATTTCTCACTTTTGCGTTGCTTCATTATCGCCTATTTGTATTTGCAAGAATTAAAATTCGCCTATCTAAAATAGGATCGTTTTTAACAATCCTTAACTTCGCAACTGTGCAAATTTCTGATCGAAAGATTATGAATCACCACGGTATATAGCTAATATCGCGATAAAATAACTGTTGAACGCGGTATCGGAGGATGTTAAAACAGTGGCGTGGAGGAAGACACGCAGCAGACGGAAGTGGCAGACGGCTGCGAGGACGATGGCCCATACGAACACGGAAATACGTGGTGATGGCATATGCATAGTTGAAGCACGCGACCAGTACACACGTGTCTCTATGTAAAATACTGGCTCACGTGTGCAGCTATCTCAACACGGTAGATATTTCTGGGTGCGAGATACCACAGTTCCTTATACCGATGTATCCGTCTTTTCACATTATCGTACGCTCTCTGCTCGGGTTCGTGCGTGAACACGCACGAATTAACACGCATAATGAATATATTATATATTAACACGTGGAACATACACCCTTGACATTAAACGGTAGAATATTTAATGAAAGATCTTGGACATTTAGACCTGTTGGACATTTTTTTGCTAACGGTAACAAATTTTGTGATGAAACGATTAAACTTCACAAACACGTGGTACAATATATCGGCTTGTGCGAAACGTTTCTGTCGTTTTATAAGGAAATAATAGACGCACAATATTTCTTGTTTTATATTAGTTTATTGAATTATGCACGAACGTAATAATAGAAATATACGAAATAGATCATACTTGATTCAATAAAATAATATAAAACAGAAATTGTTGTACATCTATTATCACCTTACGAAACAAAAGAAACTTTTCGGACAACCTAATAACGGTACGATACATGTGAGTATAATGTGGATAACTTGTGCGAAACGTTTGGAAAATTGGAATAAAATTTTCTTTTTATATATATAGGTATTATTCTATTCGATTGCATTTTAATCAGATTTTGTTAAACGGCGTTATTTTCTCGGGGAGAAGAAAACCTGTGAAACTTGGTTTCTATCGCAGAGATTTTCGCTTAAAGTTCCTTTGATTTGATATTTCTTGCGAGAGTAATTCTATTCAGGGAGATTTAAGAGGATGTGTTTGACGGTAATTTGACAATTGCAGATGTCGTACACTGATGAGTTAGATTTTGGGATTAGATATGCGTGTGTGAGTCTGGCGTGTCCAATTCTAAGTCTGTTTGATACAATCTGATGTCGATGACCGACGTTTCTGGTAACTGGGTCCTGGTTAAAAATTCAACGTTGATTTCGAACACATACGAAGCTGCGGAGTTTTTCCATACGTTACGGTTTCACGGCAAGTTGCTAGATTTTTGTAGATTACAATTACGTAGTCAATTTAGAAATTTGAAATTGTACGCGTTCTTTGCATGTTCATTTCCTCAAAAACACATGTTCCCTGTCGATTAATAGCGAACTTCCTTTACATGCAATATGTGTTGGAGAAATCATGGCGAGCTTAACGTTGCACGCAGGAAAGTAAAAGCTAACCGACTAGATCAGCACAATTCTTTCGAAATTCAAAGATACATCGATTCTTACGAGTATTTTTCAGACATCGAACTGTAACAATCGCAGACTTAATAAGCGCGATTTAAACAAATTTTTTCGCAGCCATGAAAATGTCCACGAAATTTCTCACTCGTTTGCCAAGACAACAGCCAGAAAGTGATTCGATATCTGGTAACACGAAACTAATCAGTGACCCGCGAATTACGCCAACACTTGATGGTTTCGATGTTCTGTCCAGTAGCCGGAAGTGGCGCTAAATTAATCCGGTGCCAGTAAATAAATAAGACTAGCAGCGGCTCGTGAATGGTTCAAGTCGAACCCGCAATCGTACAGCCTGGAACCGTTTTATTTCTGGTTACTCGCGTGTGTGTAGATTCGTCTGTATCGTTTCTCGTTCAGTCGAAGTGACGCTCGATCGGAATCATCCGTCAATAAACTACATCCGTGCTCGTGCCATCGCGAAATACAGCTCGTTTCGACTGTCTGTTCGAGAAAAAGGTCACGCTTCTCGACTGTGTAGGGCGTGGAATATATGATCGTTCGTTTTACGAGCAGAACGTCTCGTTTATCGCGGTTTATCCATACGAATTTGGTTGTTGTCGCAGGTTTATATCATTCGGTTGGCATCCACACCTGCTTGTATTTCTACGTTTTTTTCTTCCATGACTGTCGATAAAAATAAATTTAACGGCGAAACGCGTGGTTATCGTGGCTGTTGTATCGTAGCGTAGAAATTAAGGTTCTTTAAGCATCACGATGATGGAAAAATTTGCTTAATTCTTGCTCTTTTACTTTCCTTTTGGAAAAATCGTGGTTATTTTCGAAACATAGTCTTTTCTTACGATTAACAAGGTTCTGTATGCTCGCGATCGAATCTAATCTGTAAATCGTCATATAGTTTCAATTTCGAGAAGCGAACAATGCGTGTGCATCGATTCAACGCGATAATTCATTGCTTAACGCGATGCAATTTTGCAAACGATTAATTGCCATCCTTCGAAATTACACAGAATCTAAATCCCCCGAAAATATTTCAGCTAATTTGTTCGCGTGTTTTCCATGACTCGGTTAAAGAGTCTCCAGATTTCTATCGATTCCACGCATTACTGAATTCCTATTTGCGTTACACGTGAAATAAAACAAATTTCACGATTTCCAAGTACGTAAATTGATCGACCGTCTTCTGAAACCTTAAATTTCTCAGGCATCTCACCCAACAAATCGCACGTGTTTTCTGCGATCCACCGACAGTTTCCAAATTTCCATCGATTTTACAAAGTGCCACGAACCTCTACCTGACAATGTCTCTCGAGTCACAAAACGGCTGACAAAGGTCGTCGCTCAAGCGACTCTTGCGCAACGAAATCTGTTTCTCTATTTTTTCCCTGGCAACCTGGCTTTAAACCGCGCACAACTGTTTCGCAGATTTTCTTTTTCCCCGGTTGCACAGAAGGACGGTAAATAGACGAGCTTTAAAGGCGATTCATTGTGCGACGCTTCGGCCTGAGATCAGCTGGGCCAAGACGCGTGGGAGGATCCCTCTCGCAGCTTAGATTTATAGATCGTCTTTCTCTACCCAAGAGATGTTGGCGAAACGAAAACATCGCCGTGGATCTGGGAAACTCGATGATCGAGCGGGACAACGCTCGAGATTGTGCAAGCCACGCGAATCTCGTAACGAAAACGTCATCGGCCACCAGACGATTCCGATTAGCCGGAAACGACGAGCTCTTCGAGACGCTTCATGGCGTTGATACGGTTGATGGAGTTTTCACGAAATTGAAGGAGCACGGATTTTTATGTGTTTTTATACCTTTACGAACATTACTAATTAACGAATGGGATTCAGGTAGAAATTTGTTTCATCTGTTCATGTGTGTTGTAATAAATATTTTGGATATTTTAGGTATTATGTGGATTTATAATGTGAAACATTTAAAAATCCGCGGTCTAGAAAACAGAATTTTATTGACGTTTGATTGATGATGAACAGAGGTCTGAAGAAATTGTATTCGAAAGGATGCGTAGGCCGAGAATTGTTATGCATTTATGGAAAATTTGCAGAATTTACAAAATTTCTCAGAATGCTTAAAATACGATCCAAAGCATGATGATTTTTGCTTCTATATAGTCTTGATAGGTAAACCAATTTTTTATTCGTTGTATATCGAAAATAAGAAACGAAAGCTATGAAATACGAACGAGTCTACTCATAACTGGACTGCAGGATTTGTTATATTTATGGAAAATTTTAAGGTACAAAAATACACACAGTGAACGTAATATGTACATAGGAATTAGATTAGTCATTATAATATTCAGCGCGTAAAACAATTTCGTTTCTTCACTCGTATGTATTTAAAAAAATAAAAAGTTGCATAAATATCCGCGGTATTATTTAAGATAAAATATGGAGATCGCAGAAAGAACACGACGAGTCTATTTGCATTGATTTTCTAACTTGAACGCTACTTGTTGGTTGGACGACAGTATATGCATAATTTAATTTTCTAAATGGATAAACTAAGTTACCTCTGACACGAAAACGTATGCAGTTCTCATCGATCACGAATCTCGAACGAACTTCTTACTTTGTTTCCTCGACTTTACGGTCCACCCAGTAACGGTAAAACTTCTTTTCGTAGTTAATAACCAAGTTTTCTGAAACTCCTGTGTGCATTTAATTTCCCTCGCCAAGTTTTCGAACTCTTGCGTAACTGCGCGCTCCAAGAAATATGAAAAATTTGCTATTACGTGATTCCTTCGTTAACGATTGCATAAATAACAAAAAGAAAGTTTGCACATTTGCATGAAATCTGACGAACCTCGGACGATCGACATATTCTAAATGCAATTCAAAACACTATACCGTAAGAATGGAAAACATAAAATTACGCGATTAACATTCCCTTCTAAAAGAAACATAGTAAGCACGTAATTTAGCCAGTGAAATTTCTATTCATCTTTCTCGAACGTATTTCTAGCAACAAGTTACGTGCGATATTAAAAACTCTACAAAAACTGAAAACCAAGTTCTAATTCAAATTGACCAGACGTCTATCCATTTACGTGTTTCCATTAATTAATCTCCAACATAAAATATCCAACACGTTGTTTCTATTACATAATTGTCTTACCGCTATGATACGATAGGAAAATGGTTTATTATAGAAACACGAGTGCGATGAAATGAAAATAACGAGCTTGACAAAACTCTTCAAAATTCTCGGAAACGGTAATGTCAACCGAATCCGGCAATGTTGCAATTTAAAATTCTCATCCGACGTCGAGGTTTTCCTAAAAATAGGAAATGTCCTAGAAGCCAAGACATCTGAACGAGAAGTGTATTACCGCGGAAGGTTAAAAAGAGTCTTCCATTACTTGTTGCTTATCTATAAATAATCCAGTGGCGGCAAAATTACTCGGTGCGCAACACATTCGCCCCGCCGTCGGTTTTCCCGCACAAGTCGGAATTAAATTTCCAGATTCATTAGCCCCTGTGGCGTGTCTCGTGACGCACGAGACGGTTCTCTTTTCTCCCTGTCTTTCCTCGGCTCGCCCCGTTGCTCCCTTTCTCTCCTCTTGCCACTTCAAAATGGCCACACGCAACCGGCATAGCGTCTTCTGGTATAAATACATATGAGAACTGGGTCGCTGCCCTGAACCCCAGTCGCTGCATCGTCTACGAGTTTTCCTCCGTCGTTCCCCGGAAGTTTTACCTTTGACCTCGTACACGTCGCTACGTTTCCGCTCGTAATTAATCAATCGCCATTCGCGAACGTAATATCGATTACGTTAACGAGACGACTGACACTCTTTTCAAATTGCTGCCAATTTCCTCATTTCCTTCATTCGTCCATTTTCCTGCTTTCGTTCTGAAACTTTCGAATTAGTTAAAAGTTTTTAAACGATACACGAGTTCGCTATGATACTCGGATTTTCATATCTCGATCTCGTTTTGATTTTAGAAAAAGGAAGAGAATTTCCGATGCTTCCAGAGGATGTTTATTTAGCGTAAAATCGAAACCAGCCATCGCGTAGATACCATCGATAACAATTTTCCTATATTTTAATCCGAACTGAGGATATCCTTTAACGTTGCAACGATACAATTGCAAATCGAAAATGACGATAAGAACGCGACAGGGTTAAGAAGTATTAGAGGATTAAGAAATTTGAATCGCCTGTTTTTTTTTTTTTCGAAAAATTCGCGCACAGCTTGAGAACTGCTTCTGCGTTCCCAGAAACTTCTAACGAAACTTCGAACAAGTTGAGACTGAGCAAGAGGAGAATGGGCACTTGTATTTTCTTTAAAACAGATACAAGAATCTCGTAGAAAAGTTTCGGTTTTCTCGGGAAGCTACACGCGTACAGATGCAAAAAGTGGATTTTATCGTTCGGTGCTTTTTTTTTATTTATTTATTTACATTTTACAATTTGTCCAGTAGGACAAAAAGTGGATGATGCGAGGAAAGAGAAACGTCACTCGTATCTTTTCGAAAAATCGCTAGATTTTCCTGCGGATCCACTGTGCTTCGAAAGATGCAACGAGAAAGAACGATCACTCGTGCCGAAAACTAAACGAAACTAAAAAGTGGAAACTACGATCGCCCGTACCTTGCGCAAAAATGTTCTCGGAGATTCAGAAAACCAATTCTGAGAGTTTAAAGTTTCTGAGAATAAATCCACCAAGAAGAAACCCACGAAGCCACGAACAAAGAATCGTACGGAATAGACAAACTTTTCTCAGAAATTCATCCTATCCAATTGCATAAAAACTGCAAAGAATCCAGAAAAGATTGAAAAGCCATCGTTTGGGCTATTCCGATAGTTAAATCGACCGGTTCTATCAGTTTTGGTCGCGTGACGTCTATTAGATTAATATAACAGCGGCGCGTTGGCTACCACAGAAGGATTTCTTGGACCTGGAGAGTCGCGGTTTTACGGCTCCGAATCCCGAGAGCCGTGTGTCTGCCATATGACAATAACATCTGTGGCCCACGCCAAGCTATACCTTGGGGTACCTGTGTTTCAAGCCACTACCTCGCATAGCATCTTGCAAGCCAGAACCATCGTACGAAATGAAATCGAAAGGTGTTGCCGGTTTGCTGGTACCGATGGACGCGCGGCAAGAAACGCAGCTGGCAAAATATTTGTACGGAAGGGAAACGTCTCGTCCGCCGATCCTCGATTAATTAACAGAGCCGGTGATCTGTTTGTACGGATGATTCGCGTGAAAACAGGGAATTTTGTGCGGTGTTGGACGAAATTGCCAACTTCTTTAGAGAGGCGATACTATTTTAATAAATTGTCAGAGTGTTAATTAAGTATATAATACAGTTGCAGTACTCTTTCTCTGTAAAAGTATTTATACGGGATATTTTTAGGCTAAGTGCAAAATATTGTACAAAAATTGAGAGACATAAAGAATGAGAAATTTCTTAAATAAATCAACGATCATGACTAGTAATCATCTATACGTACACCTGCGTTCTACATAAACGATATACAATTTAATGATATGTGATTATTTAATTGCGGCTATTTATGCAATTTTATCGTAGGTAGAGGTTCGTTTCAGCTGCTGGATATTTTAAAGAGACATTGCCATTCTTTGGATATTTTATATTGTGTAATGGAACATCGAATTTCTCACGAATGCGTAAATATCCGTAGACTATATAGGGTGTGCATCTAATTGTTCATTTTATATGTAGAGTATGGGTAGATATATTGTTGTGTATATGTTCGTACTTCATATTTTACTTTTAAATATGAGATATTATTTGGTTAATGAATTCGCCGATTCCCATATGCTGTTATTTGTAATATGTCCAGCTGCTGTGTGCATTATAGCAAGAAAAAGTTTTTTATTTGATCGTAACGTGTTCTCGTTGTTTTCCTATTTCATTATTAAGATAATTGGACAACGATACGATGCTTTGTTGATTTTTCAACGCATACTACTTCACCGAATGCGATGAAAATATCTGGATAACTCATTTTCCACGAATACTCGTCACAAATAATGAAAGCTTAATCGTTTAGTTATCAAATTAAAGAAAACACAACTAAGAATTACATTAGTCGCAACTTAAAGAATTTAATTAAAAAGTTATGACAAATGTAATTAATATACTAAAACAGATTATATATCAGTAACATATTAATAAAGAATTAATTCAAAGTACATATAAGAAGACTAAATGAAAGAATTAAAATTAATTGCTTTATCTTTTTTATTAATTTAATTAAATAATTCTTTCCGAAACCAATTACTATACTCTTCGTATTACTCATACCGTTGTTAATATTTTTAAATAAAGAATTTAAATTTTCCAATAGTACAAAATAATATACTTTCATCATTACCGACGAGGTAAATTGCGAATGTACATACTTCGAAGCAGATGTCGCCTACCTACAGCCTATTCGGATGATCGGTCGATAAAAAAGGAAAATATATTAGCTAATCTGGTATTTAAGAATTAATTGTGTATTTTGTTAAATTATCAAAGGATCTGATCAATTATAATAATATCTAAACTATCTATTTTCTTCCACATATTTCTTCTCGTATATCACTTCGGCTATTAAACTATGCCAATAGTAATTAAACACTCAATCAAGTATTTACATATATTTATATTATTACGCAACTGAGCTTCTACACTGAGCTGATATAATTACCACTATGTATAGTAACATCTCATTAAAAAAGTACGACACCTAAAAACTACAAAAGTCATTCATGTTCTACGGTTATAAACAAACTCTGTTGGCTGTTGGTGTTGGTCTTCAAACGACTCCATATCTATGGAAAATTACATAAAGAATTCCGATAATTCATCGGCAATTCGACCGATTTTAACAATGGAAAAAAACAAATGCATTGTTGATATCCTGAATGTACGTGCAGTCATAAAATTCATAAACCGATATGATTGGCGAGAAAGTATCGAACTGGCCGATCAGCTGAATTTAAAAAAGAACGCTATGGCGATAACGATCGTTTTGCGCACATTCAACCACTGCGGCAGTTAAATCGACAATCGATGACGAGCAAACGGTATCATCGAAACGAGGAAAAGAAATATCGGAAAATGAAAGCATGACGATGGAAAACATCGAGATGTCACGTAACGCGGTGTCACGATAAAGCCGAGAGACGATTCCGCGATCACCGTTACATCGATGTGACCATTGACATAACCTCAAACGCCAGCGTGTGATCGTCGGAATTAATCGAGAAAAAGCTGGCGTTGTCTCGGCGAGAACTCGACCTGGTCGAGAAGGTTCTCGCTGCAAACGACGCAATGCCACGGAAAAAGTCAACGAAACTTGCGCAGGAGCTGGCAGCAAAGTCAAGAGCCCTCGCAGTTGACACATGTCAAGCGTTCAGTGCGATTCGAAAAAACGTCGGGAGGGCCGACAACACACGATTACAAACACGGATGTGAAATCGAGGGACTCACCGCTGTGCCCGGTGTTGCTCGACGACTGGCCCATTATTCTCACGCCGACGGTGATGCCAAGCACGAGACAAAGCACTCGGTGATCGCGGCGGGCTCACGTGAAAAACCGGATGCATGAGTGCGCGAAAGACCGACACATTTTTCGAAAAATACTATCACATCGTGTACCCGCAGTGTCGCTACGACAGAGACGGACGGCCGCTTCGGAGCAACGAGGTGATTGGCCCGCGATCATCTGCGCATGCGCGACCCGCGCTATTTTGAATCCATCCCCTGTTATCTCGCCGCGTTCTTCCGTGCACGGCCTCTCTCACCGAGTATTTCCCAACGAGACCGTCTGCCGAATAACACTCCTACTAACCAGCACGCCGTATTTAATTAATAAGGTAATACGAAGAATGTTATTAATGTCGAATAATCGTGTAGCCTTTGTAAATTTCTAAGTTATTGATCATAGACACGAAGACCATATTTTTGTTGACTTTTTAGCTACGAAGAAATATTTTAACGTGACACGACATTTAAAGATAAGTGATAAAACCACAGTGTTTTACAAGAATGGATTATCGTTTTATTCAACAACTATTTGACTTAATTGGTATTAGACTGTGTATATATATATATAAATCGTGTCATTAATATCTTTTAAAAATCCAATAGCATCTAAAAGCATGTATCTCGTTCGAAAATCAAATCAAAAGATGTTTCAATATGAAATTTATCGATAGCAAATTGAATTTCAAAATTGTTCATAGAAAATGTGATTTATCATGATTTTCACTTGTGGTCTTCGTATCTCTCTTTAGAAACCTCTGTATTTATATAGTATGTATCAGGGGAAATACCACTGTGCTTTAGAGAATACTATAAATATATGTGGATGACAAATTGTATACTAAATACTATTCGTATAATTTGTAGTTGATAACGAAATATATATATGTTTAAAGTTGCGTTAAAACAACGTGGGGAACTTTTTTTACCATAGATATAATATATCTAATTAGTAATTGTTGCATTTAAGATGACTTGGAAAGTGTATTAGAATAATAAAATTTCCCCTGAGACACCTTGTTATATAGTCACCTAACATCAGTGTGCATGAATTAGTGAATAGTCCAGCGATACTACGAACAAGATACCCTTTTCTATTATTTACATATTACACCTTTACGAAATGAACTATATTTTCTCTTCATACACCATTATTATAATTTCGCAGAATAAATAAACCTTGATCTCAAAATGGAATTTCTTTCTTGATTAAACATATATATTTATTATATAGTCTACGTTTATTATAATTATTCTATTATCCAGTGTACTATCTCTTACTTTCATTGATACACATTTCGATGCTATTCAATTCTGATTCAATTCTAAAATTCAAAATCCATTCTATATCATAATCCTCTAATTAATATAATTTCCCACGCTACATATTACGCGTAAGTATACATTTCCGATTACTATTTGCACACCTGAACGAACCAGTAATCATCCCCATACCGTATGATCACCAACAGCAACACCCATCACCCATCACCCAGTACCCACTGCTAAACGCCAAAATCCCACAACGACTCACTTTCCACCACACTGCACGTGTGAACCAATACAGGACCAGTAAACGAAACATCCGCGCGACTGTGCGCACCTGTAAGTCGCAACTGCGCCCACAATTCGCGTGCGGCAATCTCCCGTTTCGTCGTTTAGTCGGAAAACAGTATCACGCAATTACAAACTGTTCCAGCCTATGAAGTTCCCTACTGCGTACCAGCTAGGTCAGTTCAATCGCCAAAGCGACTCGACGAAAGAAGAACGAACGCTTTAAAACTGGTGTTTGCGACGTTTTCTTTTTTTTCTTTTTTTTACGAGCGTTACAACGAGGAAAGTCATCACGAGAGATCATCGATCGGGATACGAATCCCTACGAGAAAGGTTGGAAATCGACGGCGAGGAAATCATCACCTTGGTAACCAACGGCAAAACATAAGTGCGGGTCGTTGGAAACGTGATACGTGGATTCGAGGAACGTAGCAAGGCGAATATCTCTTCTCTATATGGATTTTTCGGTCCGATTCGATTCACGTCTAGGAAGACGTTGATCTCTCGTAGTCGACATCGGTTTTTTTTCTTCTGTCTGACATGACAGTTCTGGAGGAACTCGACTCGTGGCCTCGGGCATTCAGCAGCTGACGGCAACCAGGCGATCGTACATCCGGGGAGAAGCGTTCAACGCTTGGACAAAGATGGATACTGGCCTCTCCTGGATCCTCGCTTTTGCCTTGATCGCGCTCCTCGTATCGGAAGGTCAGTCCTTTTTATCAACAGAGTAGAATAATCTTTAGATGTCTCAAATAACATTAGCGCGATATTTGTAGATATCTAGGTAGCATTGGTACACTCCTTGACTTACGTATCTTACAGCTTTTGACATTAGAAGTAGCAAATCCTTTACGATAACAGGTTTTAGATATCTCAGAGAATATTAAAGTGGCGTTCATAGATAGTTAAGTAGCATCGGTAGATTCCTTGGTTTTGTCGCTTTTAACACTAGAAATATCAAGAATAGCAAGTTTTACAGTTCTTGTTTTTGCAATTCTTAAAACCACACTGATACTCTTGGTAACATTTATCTGGTATTCGTTACAGGCGTTGATTAACAATTGTAGTGCTAACTTCTTGTCTTGTAACATCGAGTCACATCGAGTGACAAGGATTACCAGGCTGATTCAATAAAGACATGTTGTACCCATCGTGTATTGAATGAAAATTTTAGCTTCAATTCCTCAGTAACGATTAATAGCTAGTAAAATTATATATGTAATGTTCCGCATTCTAATTATATGTGTAATTTTGCGCATTGTTTAGCGCGTTGTTATAGCAGTGAATACACGTAAGACACTTAATTAGTTTCTAAACAAATTGTAAGTATAGAATTAGAAATTTATTTGTTGGAAAGGAACGAACTGTTTTATATTAATTTATGTAGAGTTGTGTATTAGGTTTAGGATAATAGAGTGATAAGAAACTAAAAGGTTGGATGAAAAAATGGGCGAGATAAAGTTGGTGTTCTTCGTTATATCTCAAGATGAATAATCAAGGTGCAAAAATCAATGGAATAGGTCGTGAATGTGAATAATTTTCACGTTATTACGGTTCTCCTACTTTTAAAATATGTATGAGAAATTAAAAGAGACGAAGGTTAAAGGTAGAAGACCAATGCGCCTGGATGTAAAGTGAAATAACCAAAATCTCAAAACATGGGAGTTCCTGAAGAAGGGAAACCCAACAAACGCTTCATGATTTTTCAGAAATTCTAAAATGACGATTAATGACGAAATAAAATTATTATATAAGACTCTTACAAGTCCGTCGTTTGTAAATTTCTCAATTTCATTATGCAGATAATTACATGATTACCGTTTTACTTCTCAATGAACAAATGACTTGCGTCTATAATTTGATTCATCGCAAACAAATGATATAAATAATTCCAAGATAAATTTTAATAACCAATTGTGAAATTTGAAAATAAATTGCCCAATTGAACAGCTCAACTACTAGATATATGTATACTTCAGCGAATCATCTAATATTTTTAGAATTAATAATAATTTTCTATTTTATTTCGACTTTGACGCATTAGGCTGGGCCATCGATTGTTTCAAGTGCGTGTCGATCGACGGCGACAACAAGCCCTGTGACGATCCGTTTCACAACAACGGGAGTCTGGCCTTCCTGGAGTCGCCATGCTTAGGAGGTCGCAAAGGGCGCGATGGTCTTTTCCCCGCGACTGCGTGCATCAAAATAGCGGGAATATATGGTAAAACTTTCCTCTTTTTGTAATCACGAGTGGCCCTTAACCCCTTTCAGCGCTGTCTGTTCAACGAATACACTGTGCCTGCGGGTACAGTACTGTCTGTTCACGGAGGTTTCACCAGCGGAAAAGTTAATATATCGCTCGAAACAATCACCAAATTTATTCTGAATAATCTCGTGAAATTTCCCTATGTATGTTTCCAGATTAAAACGTTTGAAAAATGTTAAAGAAGAACCGTACCTCGCTGGAGATAATTGTAAAAAATATATCGTTAAAGAAAATTAGTAGATTTATTTTAAATAATTGCAGAAAAATAATACAGATTATGTTTGTAGATTGCGGCCTTTCGAAAATAATAGAAAACAATTAGCTTCGTGTAGGTAATCTTTAAATCTTGATTCGAATAGAAATTAAATTTACGTTAGAGTAATTTTGAAATAATTAAAAATTATAATTTTGGTGGTTGTGTCACCACCGTTATAATTATTTGCTGGCTTCGTTGGAAACTACTGTAATGTTACATTGAAACACAGACATCGATATTTTTTCGCATTTCATACAAATAATTTTCATTAAAAACACGAGGTGAAAATAATTCGTATCTAAAATTGTGTCTGCATAAAGTTCCAAATTTTCTCCAACATCGAAGCGAGAAAACATACCACGCGAACCGCAACTGCGACAAAACTTTCAACTTTTATATTTCCTCGAGTTTACGGCGGGGCAACAGCAGGGGAACAGATGAAAACTATGTTTGTAATTAACGTGTGATCAATTAGACGAATCCGGGGTCTCTTTGACGGTGAGAAGCTGCGCGCTGGACAGCGGAACTCTGACGACCGACTCCGAAATCATAAGAATGTCACATTGCGGAGGGTTCTATTTCGACGACAAGTAAGTGAGATCGTGGAGAAACATAATTTGACTTCGTTTTTTTTTTCACTCCGCGCTAATTGCAAGAGTTACCATGTCTGAAATTGACCCCTATTATAATTGCTACGACCTCTGACACGATTGCGGATGAGAAAAAAAAAAAATAAAAACTAGGTGATTACGACTGTATACGTTAATTTTAATCAATACGTACTTTGCTTCACGGAACGCGTTCGATAAAACAAATTGCATTTATACGTTGCAATTATTTATACTGACATAGTTTTTTCTCGATATTCCAAAGAAATTCCAATCAAATTTTTCTTTTTAACGTTGCCATGGTAACTCTCGATATTTCTTCTTCTTTCTCTGGCAGTGAATTTTAGTCGCTTCTAAATCAGTTTGCCAAAATGCACGAAAATAAAAACATTTGCATCAGCAATGTTACTTAGATGATTAATACGACACGTGTTGATCGATAGCAATTAAAATATTAGGATGTTTAAGACAAGTTTATTTAAGTTGACTATAGTTGTTTAATTATATCTGCAGCAATAAGGAGACAGCTCTAATATTTGAATTATATTTGAATATTGAATTATATTATTATTCTATATTAGTAGAATATTAAAAAGTGATTCGATTTTGGATTGGCTCCTGTCGATTTATTTAAATTACCAGGAAGTAGAGCTGTCTCCTTTAATTGCTATAATACATAAACTATATATTATTGGTGGAAGTCGATAATAAAACCATACATGTGATAAAATAATATGCAAAATACTAATCGTAGATTATAATTTCCTAGATACGTTCGTGGATGCGTGCAGTCTTGCAACGATGCGGATGCCTGCAATGGATCCACACGGCGAGCAGTTGCGCTCGTGCTTTTAACTTTATCGATTTTCCTTGGACTAATTTGACGAGGATGGTCAGCGTAAAATTCGCGTTAATTAAAATATAGATAATTATTGTATATATCAAACGAAAAACGATCACCTCTATATATAACGGACCAGTTCGAATGTAAATCAGTAACCTGACCAATTTAGCTGTGGACCAAAGACGTAAGAAAACGAAAATGATAACTCGTAAATGATACAACGAAAGCTTTTTGGCTATCGTTCGTAAATTATTGCATTTATCCAATATATCAAACGAAAGTTATTATAATCAAAAAAAAAAAAAAATTAAAGGTCCAAACAAATACATATGTATGCGTTTCTTATGACGCTATAATTACGAAGGAAAAGTATACAGAATCACTATTTGATACTATTTGATAGTCTGCAGAATAAAAATAGCAACAACTGCCATTTTACGTAAACGTAACCGTTATTGTTTTATTAATATTCATGCGTAGAATATGTAATTTATGATCTAGCGATTGCTTGGAATTATAGTCGAACGTATATTCGTGAGATTATCGTTATTGCAGACTGTGTAGAAACACAATAAAACAGATTTTTAGTTATAAATCTGCGTATGATTTCTAATGTATCAAATCCCGAATTCGCTCGTAGCTAGCTCTAAGTAAATGTAATTGCAAACATCACAAATGCTAATGTCACAGCTATAAGCTCGTGGTAAGAATGATTACATTTCTTTCTCCTTTTATGGCCACGAAAAAAAAAACAAATTACTCACTATTTTCGTGTCAGAGATACTTCATGAAACTCGCAAAAACTTTCAAGAGAGACGTTATAGTATATAAATCAAAGATTAAATGGTTAAATCACAACTATAATGTAAATACGCTATTCAAACCCTAAACGTAAATGTATCTTATGAAACGAAAAATACAAGACGACAGCCAAGATGTTCAAAAAAGATGATCATCTTTTTCGCTCCGTACTTCACATTTTCTCTTCGCAGTTCGAACAAAACCAAGTTCACAGCATGTGAATTTACAATAAATCATAAAGGTTCCTTCCAATTAAGAAGATACAAGAAGAAAAACAAAAGACATGAGAAGAATTGTTCTCTGAATCTATCCGAAATCGAACGTACGAAAGTTGAACTATTCGCGATGAGTACATGGAGCATGAAATTCGTTTGGACGTGAATCGCGACGGAGAAATCGAACGGTTCTGATAGAAGCTATGTAAACGAGACAAGATCCCGGGAACAATCTCAAACATGAAAAATCGTATGTCGAACGCGTCGCAAGAATTCGTCGAGTTCTTCTCGCGCGTCGCCTGCTGGATATGGGAGACCATCGAAAAGTTATTCGACATCATTCTCGATTTCTTGGCGAGGATAATCGAGCTGATACTAGCGGTGATGAACCTGATTTTTCAGGTGATCTGTTTCCTAAGGGATCTCTGTATCGAGGCCATGCAAACATTCGCCAACGTCTTTCGAGGGATCGTTAACGTCGTTAGCAATATCAGCTGCGAAGAGGTCGAGGATTTCGTCTCTGCTTGCATCGTTGTTCTGCTTTGGATCGTCGCATTTAAACTCGTGCGGAATTTGTTGCAAGTAGGAATCTTACATATTCGTGGAATTCTTTTCGTTTATCATATTATCACTGATAACACGTTTCTTAAATTCATTTTGAAGAAGGTTTAACATTGCTACGATCGCCGAATTTTTATGTTTCAATATCGTACTCGTTTGAACAAAGAAAATGGTTCCTTTAACGTCTTAAGAACAAGTGGACGATCACGTACATTAATTGCCTAGAAATTTTTTTACAAAAACAAGATTAGGTAAAGAAAGCAGGAAGATTTTTTGTTAGATGTTTTTCTGGATAAAATGTACGCAATGTCAACAATTTTTCTACGCGAACAGGTCAAGTAATTTGCTTTGATTTTTAGAAGGAAGAAATACAACGGGGCTTTAGAACGTTAAGCGCGTTTGACGAAATACCGAGATACGTTTGTTCCGGTGTATAATGGAAGACTGTGGCACAAAAACCAGGTAATCACAACATTTACGAATTTTAATCGTAGTTTCAGTTATCCTATGTAAAATTGAAAATTCACTGTATGATCTCCAAAGTCTTAATATTATCTGGTTTTTGACCTGACAGTTTCATTACTTGTCATACGGCACTTAAAATCATTGAAACATTTAATAATAACTCTTTAAATATTTCAAAACTTTAATTACAATTTTATTAAATCACGCGAAATAAAGAATCAAAGTATCGTTGTATCAAATACACGATATTTCCTTCGTGATAGAACGAAATATTTGGTTCAAGCATTCAAATTATTCAAATAGAAGATTCCCTAACTATTTTGAGCGCCATATACTTACGATTATAATTAATATTCACATACCTGTCGGCGATGCATTGTCTTCTTTATATCTTCCATATCTATTAAATAGCCTCCTTTCCATTTCCACTGCCATTTGCTTCTTTCCGAACTTTCGTTCTGAATACGTATCATTAAAAAGTTTACACGTTCACACATCCACACGTCCACACACACGCGCGTAATTAATATACTAACCGATAATCTCGACAAATCAAAAGTTCGAGGGACGATCCATTCCGTACAACGGAATCTCCTACACTAATCAAAACTATTGTTGATTCACACGATAGTTCCAATGTCATACGTATCTCCCAGAACTCTCGAATAGCTGCGTTTCTTAAACCACGACACACGAGTTTGAACATAAACGACAATAATAAAGTAGAGAGGCTCGAGCTAGGAGTTTGTCCGGCGCAGAGGAGGACAGGGAAAAGGATAAACCGACGTAACGGCAAGCGACCTCGAACTGATCCTAAACAGGAATTCAATGATTAGAAAATAGAAGGTAAAGATTTAAAGAGGAAGAAAAATTAAATTTATTAGGTTTAATGTAAAGAGACCATGCATTAAAAATGTAGTATTTTTTTATGTCAGGAGTATTGAAAAATATAAAAACTAATTTAATGTTAAGAAATGAAATTGTTAATAATCCTTTTGTCTCACAGATTTAAAAGAGAGATGATCACGCATCTAATACGCGCAATGTATAAAATCTGTACCAAGAAAATTGTAGAAAATAAAATATATTTTCTTATAAATATTATTTCTTATATTTATCGTTGTATCGTACACTTTCCGTTTGTTCGTAAAAATTGATACAGAATCCTGACAGACATGTAAGTGCCAGAATAGTAACATTCTCTATTTACAAAACTGTTTTATACAAAATAACAATGTGTAAAGTTGTATATCGATTGAAAAATTACGCTTTGTAATTTGTATTCTATTATGTACATAATTAAATATTAATCTTTAACGACTATTATCAATTTGTAAAAGAGAGACGTAGAAAGCTTTCCCCTGTAGAACACATTCTATATATCTCATTTCGTATTATAGAAAAAATATAGTCATATCTCTTCTTTCACACATTGATAGGTAAAGTCTCATGGGTCTATCATTTGTTCGATAATCGCAATTTGATTATAAATAATTTCGCCGAAATTCGCTTCTGTAACGAAATTAGATAATACTTTGCTTACATCAATTTATCCTAATTCGGTTTTACGACATTTGTAGCAGTACAGTAAGTTAGTTTTCTCAGTCATTTACAACGGTAATAACCAGTTTATGTTCGGGCCAAGAAAATGTCTTTGGAAGTTGAATCTGAAATATATATTGAAAATAAATTATCATAAAGAGCTGGTGTTAAATTAGATTGCTATATCGATACTATTAATTACCTGATTTGGCGAATTTAGAATTTGGAACTCTTGAGCCATCTTTTCACTCAAGTCTTCTGGAAGCAAAACTTGTAACCATGGTCCCTGAACTACATATGGTTTTTCCCTAGACACTAAAGTGCCCGTAACTGAGGGAGCAACTATCGTTATTGCTGTATGAGATAATATTGATTTAAACGTGAAATGCCTTCCGTGCATAACACGACCCCTATAAAAACACATTTATGTTTAACATTCATTCAATAATAAGATTAGCTAAATAATATTACAAGGATATTTACTTTATTGCTAATGGTAACAAAGATCCGGCTTCAAGATTAAATGTCAAATGAAGACCTGGTAAAACTTTGATAAAACTTTCGTTTGGTACATTTGTATCTTGCTCACAGGGAGACAATCTTTCTGACTTAACAATTGGTTTTATATCTTCATCTTCTTCGTCTGATTCGCTTTTTGTCTCTCTATATTTCTCTGTACTTTTATCACTGTTTACTTGGACCCACCTATGAAATATAAGTTAATACAATATACATTCTGCATACTAAGTAGATCTTTTACTGCTAAATACAGGATACTTACCAACATTTTGCAGATACACCACTTAAATTAGAACCCTCCTTTTCTATACCAGTTTCTATTTTCTCTGCTATAGAGGGATCATCCTCCATAACAGAGTACATCCTTCTCATCTCAGTTACCAACCATGGTCCACAACCACGACTAGACTTTAGTAAATTTATAAGGCCTAAACCATTCCAATGCTGTGCAGCTTGTAGCTCTTCAGAAGTAACTCCTACAATTTGAGCAAATGAAACCTGTAACATTGTACATGAACCATTAAAAATATTTTATTTTAAATTTTCATGTATTTGAAAAACAAATCAACTGAACAATTTTACTCAAAAGTAATTTCAAATAATAAACTTACATCACCATGTGGCGTAGATATGGATGCTGGTAACTGTGGATCCCTGCCCATTAGAATTTGTGTGATGCGCCCACTGCCATTGTCTAAAGGTGCATGCCATGAAACATGGTCTCCAGGTAACAACATGTTACCAGAATTAAAAACATATTTTGCTAACTGTTGCATCACATTTGCTGGCCAAGTGGGAGGAGTCATCTCGTTCCTTTCCCTGACTAATCTAAATGTTAGCTCAAATCCAAAGCCACTTGGACGACCTGGACCACTTTTTGGATGTATCCGCCCATCTCCATGCAGATCTGATAAACCAAAACTTTAACAAAAAAAAAAGAACATTTCTTACTCCAACATCAATAAACATTATTGTTCTGTAGAAAAAGAAAAGATAATTAAAATAAGGTTTAAACCGAAAAATGACAATAGAATTTTCAAGGACTTTTGGCAGGACCAAAATAACTCTAAACTTAATCTCAAAACATATACTAGATTTAGTGAATGGTGGAACGTATTTAGATAGAAGGCAAACGGAAAAGAGAAGACGTGCGGATCTATTTCCGGCGCGTCGCGCTTCAAATGACTTTATCTTCCTGTACCCTATGCTTTCTATATATAGAAAAAGAGAGAACTATTGGAACAGCTGCTCCAGACTGAAGAAGGAAGGGTCACCCATAGAAAATGAAAAAAAATGAATGGGCGCCCTTTCGCAGTAGACCATTCGTCATTCGGCGCTTAGTTTTTAATGAGGAATTCCTGAAGCGGGCATTCATTTATCTTTCGACAACGCGAGTTATATATCTGTCTATATAAAAGTCATATTTCGGTAGTTTTAACTCAATACAAAATTTAAGTTTCTAATAAATAGATATTTCGGATAGATCTCTAATATAAAAACATAATACAAGATATTCTTCAAATTTCTATAGTGTCCTATGTAATAGAAGACAGTAAAAGCCGAAGTTAGTAGGTTGTAACTACTCCAAAATGCTCGTGCCTAGCTTTAATGTACCAGAACCGTAAATGTAATCCCCGAATGACAGGAATGGATGACACATACACGTGTCATCGAGAATGTGTCGGAAAAATAACATGAGCCCATATTAAACAGAGGCACACTCCTACTACTCAACAACGTGGCACTAACGAATACCCGACTTCCCGTTTTTTTCTAACACTTCGATTCTTCCTTCTTTACCAGACCACTGGAAAAAAATGTGACTTGTCTCTTTTGAATAAACGATGCGCCGCAGTGTCACTTTAACGATCGCGTGCGCAGCGGAAGAAATCGTTGACAGATCATCATAAAAATTTTATACTTCAGGCTTACTCGAAATATAACCAATAAATGCAAACTGTAGATTTTCATGTTAACTCATATGTTTGAGAATATAATTAAAAGAAATAAAACCGCGGTAGAAAGTGTTTTGCTTGTCAAGTATTATAGAAAGCACTATACTTTGGGTATTTTACATATTTTTTTGTGCAACTTCTCAATTTTCAATCTCCTATAGGTGCATAAAAATCCGCAGCCTAGTAATAATTTATAATTTATCTTTTTATGCTTTTAAAATATAATGATATTCTTCTGCTTGTTGATTACTTGTATTAATTACATGTTTATTGAAAAGTGTATTTTGGATGAATGGATAAGTGTTTCGAAATAATATGTAGAATGGTGAAACTCACCTAATATAGTGCCAATGTGGTGGTATTCCCAATTCCGGGCAGCCAGAATTTTCGTACATGCTTATGTAGTCGAGAGGATCCGGACCTCCCAACCTAGGTAAAGGTGCACAGAAAATCTCAGTTATTTCGTTTTACATCCGGTTAAATGTACGTACGGCTAAGGGTGGCTAAATATAAATCGTCTTCCCTTCTTGTGCAAGAGTTCCATACCCAAACTCGATAGGAACCACCTTTCTGATAAAGTATTTTACAATTTTGTATCGATCGAGAAATTCAAAGATTCGCGATAAAATAAATAAACCCAATTGAATGTAAGATAAGAATATTAATTTTAACAAATAATAATTTTATATCGTAGAATATTACACGTATAATCTTGCAAATAAATAAGAAGTAAAGACTACTTTCTAATATTTACTGTTGCAGTAATTTGTTTCTAGAAATATTAAATATTTATGTCATATTTTTCATTTGTATTATTCCGACCAATTATGCAATCCTAATACAGGTTTATGAAGAAAAACTATTGTAATAAAGCATCTAAGTACTAAAAGTAAATAATATTTAAGAATGAGCACAAAAATAAAGCAATAATTTTTAATACATTTGCATTATAGCCCATGAGAAACGCGTCGTACATTAATTCCAGTACATTTTTAATATACTATACCATAAAGAGCTGAACTACAATACCTAATATATTATAAATACAAATAATAACACCGCAACGCATTTCTTCTCTCGTTCTGTCATAAACACTGAACATGAAATTTAAACCTTCCACGTTAGTACCGCTAGAAAACCACTTTTTATTGGCAGATTAAATCGAAGAATTCTTACCAGTATTTTACAACTGCAGTGACAGTGAGCGGATTGCTTTGGTCCGGATAGATCTCTTTACAAAGATTGTGCAAAGCATCAAGACCTAGAGCTCGTGTTGTCGGTGCCTGAGTGGGTTGTCCCGGTGGAAAACTTCGACAATATTCTTCTCTTTCACGCATATTTCCGTACATATACACAAATTTCCAACTACGAAATGTACTGCTTCGAAAATATTATGAATACACGACACACGATCACTTTGTTTATTGTGGTACAACCACTATGTGCACCTTCCACCGAGCAAAAAACATACGTCTCTGATTCCTGACAAAACTAAATTCTTTCAGAGCGGACGACCAAATGATTCCAAAATCACTGTACGTCTTTAAAAGTCACTATAGGCAACAGGGGAAAACAACAGGAAACACAAGCGTGTTTCTATTGGTTCATTCCGATCGAGACATAATAACTTCAATCCAATAGAATAATTCTATGACACAAATACATATGCTATCCAACACGAGTTATACGGTTGAAGGTGTCTTTATCGGTGTGTTCTGGTAAACTTTGAACAGAAGTGCATTTAAACATGTCAAACTCGGCAAGATGAGGTTACGATATTCGGTTTTATTTTTACTTTGTCTCTTGTGGGATTTACGAATATGCTCGGGAACTATGTCAGTAAATAATACCACAGACTTCCAGCAAGAGTACAGACCCGAAGGTCCATTGGTAATGTGCAAATTTCTGTGAGTATTTACTGAGTACTCGCTGGCAGTTATTTATTTGCTAACAAAGAATTAATTCTATTTCGCTAAATTTTTCATTTGTATTGTACGAATATATGTTTTTCAGGCCAAAAGAATTTATAGAATGTGAAGAGCCGATTGATCATAAAGGTAATAAAACTGCCAAAGATGAAACTGGATTTGGTTGTGTAAAGGTAATATTACATAGACACATAGAGCTATTATACATATCAGTGGCTTAGTAGACGTTTTCTTTCTAGTTTGGAGGTTCCAAGTATGAAGATGTTGAAAAAACTAAAGTGTCATGTACTGTATTACCATATATTGAGTGTTATGGACCCAGAACATTTAATCGGGAAGGAGTTCCTTGTATAAAATATAGCGACCATTATTTTACTACTACTTTACTATATAGTATTCTGTTAGGTTTCTTGGGTATGGATCGGTTTTGTTTAGGACAAACTGGTACTGCTGTTGGCAAATTATTGACATTGGGAGGAGTGGGTGTATGGTGGGTTTTTGATGTAATTCTGTTAGTCACAGGTTCTTTACAACCTGAAGATGGCAGTAATTGGAATCCTTACGTATAACATACCAAACAGAAGAAACAAATTCCAAATCTGCAAAATAAAATCAAGTGTTTTGTATGCTATCCTTTTTAAATAAATATTCAATAATTTCGAATTTACGAAATTACTGAGATACTTTTTGTAAAGATGAATTTATATTTACTTGTATATATATCTTAATGTGTAAATAAATATTCCTGTTAGAAAAGTTGCTTTTAAATATCTATGGTTCCTATCCCATTTTTTTTTATTAAAAGCATTAACTTGGGAAGAATTTAACAATTATTTCAAAAAAGCGCTTGGTTACAAATATACATGTATAAATATGTTTCTACACTTATCTATTATAATTCATAATCATCTGGGTGGTACAGTTCACTAAGCAATCTGTAAACATATGATGGTGCATTTCCACCCCTGAAAAAGATAAAAATATATTATTACATAATTAACTTGCACATAAAAAATTAAAACCTTTAACATTGTTGTCCTTACGAGTTTGAAATAAATAATGTAACTAATTCTGGGGGCACATAATCAAAAACTGGATTATACACATGAATTCTTTCTAACAAAGATGCATTTGCACCATCAATTACACCTTGCAATGGTGAATCATGTTTGTTAAAACCATCTTGTTCATGAGAGTAAAGATAGAGTGGCGAGAGTTTATACAGCGGTAGTAAAACCATTACTGGGACAGAATAATGTTTTGCAGCTTGAGCAACTGTATGTGAACCTGAAATAGCTCTCAATCCTCCATTTGCCATGACAGAATGTGTACCAATTATTACTTTATTCACTCGAGACATCATTGCAAAAATTGCTACGTCTGATATTAAAGTAGTTTTGATTTTTGCCTTTGACAGATTTACTGCCATTTCATGACCCTATTAATGATCAAAATATGTTTAGTTAGATTTGTACAAAATTTGTAATATAACACATACATACACTTAATGACGGCCCTCCTTCAGCTACTATAACTTCGAAAGCTCTTGTTTTAGCTGCTCTATTAAAAAATTCCTCCACTAATGTAGATTTACCTATTGTCATAATAATTTCGTTAGAATGAATGTGTTCAGAAGCTTGCTGTGTAATATTTTCTGCACTAAAAGAGAAACAAACAAAGTATAATACTGTATAAAACATAGTTCCTTATAATTTCATTGTTCATTAGAACTAACCAGGTTTCTAACTCAACTTCAAATTCATTAATATGTTCTATGATAGCTGATTTTAAAGAAGGTATAGAAATGTTAAAATCAACTTCCTGATCACCTTCAGCAGTGAGAATTTTATGTAGGGATTCTTGTGTATCTGTTTCATCAGTATTATTTTTTAATTCGGAAGTATATTCTTCTCTAATTATTTGTAATATTCTACGGACCATATTTCCAATAGAGAATTCAAGGGGAATAGCTTTCACTAAATACTTTCCATTTTTTGTAATTATATTGATTAAATTCCTTTTAAAAAATAAAATATATACACATATATATAAGTAATTTGCTTTTGTTGTATTCTTAACTTTTGTAGGATCATATATACCTAAGAAGACACACAAATAAAGCACTATAAAATAATAAAATCCTTTATCATTTTAAGTCAAAAAGTTCAGTCGAAGTTAAATCTATTATTTTTAATAAAAATACTGACTATCAGTAACTGGAGTGCTAATCATATTAAATATTGACATCTCTTTATTTAGTGTTTCTTAGATTTACATAAAGTTATATTGAATAGAAAGAAATATAATTCCTACTCAGCAGTAGTCCATTCTGCATTATTTATGATATCTTTCAGAACCAATATAGTAGCCACTACGATATTATGTGTACCATTGACATCGCTGAAATACAAAATATGGTGAAATTTCGCTCTACTCGAGGTTAGACTACTTTATTAAATCCTCACCCATAATGAATATCATTTATTAAATTTAACACTCCTTCGTTAATATCCCCGTCTTCCGTGTTAACCATTTTAACCAAAAGCTATTCGAAATTTTTTTCTCGTAAATATTATTCCTTTCTAGAAAAACAGTATGAAGGATCTGAACATTTTTTCTATCAATATCATTTAAATTATATCGATAATATCAACATGCCAACCGTCACTACTAGTAAACTGAAATAATGATTGGTTCTTGGTTTTGCTTTCCTTCTCATTTGGCTCTGTTGCGTTGCACGTGTATTTAACCGCGTGACATGTGCACTACACGTTCGATTTTCGATTTCCAACATTTAATTTTGTTATAAATACTTCGAGGAATATTTGATAATTTATTTGCTACAGTTTATTTTTTGGTCATTACGGCATGGCTCACATTGGGAACGTCGTAAGTATGATAAACCTAGTAATGTACAAATTTTTTTTTCATATGAAAATGATCCTTAACCTATGTATGTCTTTCGATATAAATATTACTGTAAATTTGATTACAATTGTAAAAATGAAAAAATCCTTGTCTCGAATTTAAGATATGTTATTTGTTGATTACTTTATATCACTGTAACAAAATCTTCTAAACTTGCAAAGTTATTCTAATATTTAATTACTATTTTTTTTTTGGTATATGACTAAATTTTATTTTGATATATTATGTATTATATACCAATATATATATATATATATATATATATATATATATATATATTTATTAATTTAGAGCAAATTATTTTGATTTTAAGACTGCAGATCAATTAATAGCTGGCAGTAGTGTATTGTCTAGGCCTGCAGAAGAATTTGATAATGATGTAAGTTACAAATAAACAACAAGAAATAATGGAATTTATGAAGGTAATAATCACCATAATTCCCTTTTTCTAGCCCTCTGTAGAAGCAATGTGGGCAATGAAAGCCATGGAACATGCTGAAGTTTATTTTAATGTAAAATAAATTTTAATATAATTGACTTAATTCTATATAACAAGAAGCAAAAGAATCAGAAATTTTTAATTTTTAATTTGATATTTCTATTTTAGATTTTATGTTCAGTTGATCCTAAATTTTTGAAACTTACACCTCATGATGAACAAATATATAAAACCTTTCGTGATGCTTTTTCTGATCTCAAAGTAGATAAAATAAATGAAGATGAATTAAAATCACCTGAAGGAAAGATGAAATGGAGACCATTCTGTGAACAATTTAAGGGACTTGTTGAAGATTATAGTTTTGGTACATTGTTAAGAGCAGACTGCGAAGGAGATTACTCAGAAGAAAACAGTATACTCACAACTAGAATACAATTTTATGCCATTGAACTTGCCAGAAATAGAGAAGGATTCAATGATGGTATTAGACAAAAGTACAAACCAAAGCAGGCTACAGAAAAATCATAAATTGATAATTATAATATTCTGATATTATGTGTTAATTACTTGGATAGCGTGTAATTTTTCATCTACAATTTTTTATAACTTGAATATATAAGATACTACAAAATGTTATTTATAATAAGCAGTGTCATGAAATAAATGAGTTTAAGAAAAATATATTATTATCAGTATAAAACTTTTATTTCATATTTTTTATTTGTAAACTAACTAAAGGATTTGATGCACGTGCTTGATACTTTAATTGTGTAGCAGTAGGTTTAGATGCTGCGGCTTCTCTATTGAACTTTCTCTTTCTGTTAGTACCAACAAGCCTTTTCAAAGTTGGTGGAACTATATACTCTGGTACATCCTTCAGGTGTGATTGTAATTTTACAGTATGCAATGCTTTGTCTTGTCTCAATGATTGTAGATCTTTCGGATTATCTTCAAAATAGCTTTTTAATTTTTGACAATTAAGTACCTCTTGTTTTATCTCCTTCAGGCGAGCTTCTCGAACAGCAATTCTCGTTACTGCTTTCCAGGCATCTTTTGCTCGATATCTGAAAACAAATATTTATGAAGTCAAATGTGCAACGTGCTTAAAATAAAACTTTTATCTAACATACCGAAAACCTTCGACCTCTTCTAGCTTGAATTGATACGTCTTAAATAATGTATCACGATTATAACAATGTTTTAATTCGCTTTCAACTTGTTCAAGAAGCGGTCTTTCTCTTATCGATACAAAACTTAATGCCGTTCCTTGGTTTTTACCTCGAGCCGTACGTCCGGCTCTATGAATGTAAGAATTTACATCTTGAGGAAAATCGAAATTAATTACATTGGACACAAACTGAAAATCAATACCACGCGCAACACCGGATTCTTTGTCCTTCTTTCGTCTTCCTCTTTTAACTTTTATTATATGAGGCTGTCAGAAATAAAAATTAGAATTCTATACTAGTTTACACGTACACATAAATTGTATATAAACATATAATATTTACTTCTTCTAAAGATTTTTCATCTGATGCTATTATAATGTCATATGTTCCAGAGTTAAATTGAGTGACTGCTCTACATCTTGAAACTGCTGGCAACTCAGAGTTTAAAACACAAGTTGGTATACCAAATTGTTCTAGAAACAACTTTAGCTTATAACATCTATCTACTGTATTTACAAATATTATAGTCTTTCCTCTAAAAAAATAAATAAAATTTTTTATTAATAAATTACAAGTTTCTTCAATTATACTATTCAGTCTCATGGATTTACCGAACTAAATGTAACTTTAATAAAGCATATAAAATAGCAGCTTTATCATTTTCTTCTGCTGCAAGACTATAATGTGATAATTGCGATAACGGAGCTAGTGGTGGCTCTTCTAATTTTAAGATTGCTGGATTACGAAGTACCAACTTTTTAAGCGTTACCACATCCTCTGATAATGTTGCAGAGGCTAAAGCTGCTTGGTATACTATAGGTAAATAATTCAATAAACTTCTTATTTCATCCTCATACCCAAATGAAAATACCTGAAATATAATGATAAAATTGTTATGTACACAAATAAGTAATTGGATTAAGATTGCTTACCAAATCAGCTTCATCAATTATTAATGTTTCAAGAGATTGTTTCAATTTCATATTATTTGCTTTTAAATGTTGTAATAGTCTACTTGGAGTACCAACAACAATATCAGGTTTTTCTGCTAATAATGGTTTCTGTGCACTAAGATCTAATTGTGGACTGACATCAATAACTTTTACTTCTCTGCTACATTTTACTGTTAAGCAAATTATGACATCATGTATTTGTTTACATAACTCTTTACTCGGAGCTACGATAAGCCCTTTAATTTCTTGTTTGTTTTGCATTCGTTTATTCGATAAAATTTTTTGTATAAGTGGTATAGTAAATGCAGCAGTTTTTCCAGATCCTGTGCGAGCTCGGATTAAGATATCTTTTCCCTCCATCATTAATGGTATAGCTTTCTCTTGTATCAACGTAGGTTCCGCCCAACCTAATTTCGAGATAGCCTAAGATATTTAATTTTATACGTAAATGAACAATTACGAATGGGAAATTAATTTTAGGAAACAAAAATATGAACTATGTAATGATATAATAATTTATAGTAAACAATTACTTGTACGTTGGAAATATAACCTCTTTTTTAGGGATGATAAAAATGTAGGATATCTTACCTTTAAAATTCTGTCGTCTAGTTCTAATTCATGAAAATTTTTTGGTTTAGTTTCATTCTCATCATCCACTTCCATTTCGTTCGATGCCATAATGAACAAAAATATGCTTTTCAAATTAAAAAGCACGTGGCAATATGTCAGTACAACTTGAACTGTTTACTTCTATCGACTTCCATTAACGAGTGGCGCCACTTCATATTTATCTCAAACAGGTAATTTTATCTTGATCTCATACCTAATTTCAAATGTTTATGTTGCACGTACAGAAAACAAAGTAGAAATTGTTTAATAATAAACTGCAAATTGACTACGTTTTGACGATAAATAAAAATTACTACGAACTAAAATATATACTATTAGAAATAACATAAGAGGAAGTATAGAAAACATAACAAAATTGTTAAGAACAGCTACTAGTTTTATTACAAGAAAAAAACGTTTTTGGAAGGTGTATAATAGATTCGACAAGAGAGACCATTTCTAGAATATATTGCTATATACACACTTTAATAACCAAAAACAAACATTACAGTAATAATATTGTTATTAATATAATATTATGTAATAATAGAATCGTTTATCAATTGTAGTGTAAACACTAAAAATCTTGCTTCTTCTTTTATTGGAAAGAACAATGCATTCGCTTTGCCTCTTTATTAATTAATATTAATTCATGATCGTCGCGAAGTGGCCGCGCTTGCGATTCGGCGTCGATCGCGACTGAAGAAATTACATTAATCTCGCACGGAACAATTTTCGCGTGCAGGCTTGGAAACTAAATTATCGCGGAAGCGATCGATAGTTCGTCGCTGTTGATCCCGGGCATCGATTCTCGATGCGATCGAGGCCGCCTAAAAGGCTTAAAAGGTGGGGGAGAGGGTTCTGAGTAGGTATCGAGGTATCGCGAGCGCGGCGAATCGCGACCCTGTCTCGTTTATCTTAGAATAATAAATATTATAGTGCAATATCTAAAAAATCTGTCTTTTTTATGCAACTTACACATTCAAATACAGTGTACTCGAAAAATTTACAATCGTTATTGCCCTTACAAACATTAAATCTCTATTCCAGTGTTGGTAAATCCGCGATCCCTCTCTCTGACCGCTAAAAAAGAATGTTTGATTCAAAATCGTGTGAGTGCGTGTGTGAGAATCAAAAAAGAGGTGCAGCTGCTGCTGTAGTGATACGAAAACTGTCGTGTTTTTTTCATCCTTCTCCTTTTTTTTTCTCTTTTCTTCTTATGTATATGCATATTCATCGTGTGTACGCGTACATGAGTACCGTTTATACATGTGTATGTTACGCGCGCGTGTGTATGTATGCTCATGCATCGCGTACGCGTGATCGTAGAATCCGATGTTATCGATCGTGCGTGCACGATCCGTAATAATATATCTAGGCTTCTCTTTTGCATTACATTTCTTTTTCCCCGTTCGTCCTCGATTTCTCGCCAATGTTTCGGCACTTTTTGGTCGTGGTTAACTGTGCGGGCTATATATCCCTGTATACCATACATAATATACATATTATATTGTATACGTTATAATACGTGTATTATATATTCCGCAAGTATATCCTGTCGCAACGAGCAATTCATCGCTCGACAGTCCTAGTTGATACTCGAGTTTTTTCTTTTTTTTTTTCTTTTTAACACTGATGATAAATTACAGTTCGCGTGCGCACGTTTTATATATTATGTACAATCGCTTACATGACCGAACAGTGTTGAAGAAGGTAGAGAACGGTAACGCGAAACACAATAGAGTCACGTGACGATTTTACGCGGGAAAAACCGTCGTCGTTTTATCGACTGCTTTTGCTTGGGCTGCCTGGTGTAATAAAAACGGCACTAAAAGTTCGCGCACGTATACAATGCTCGTGATTCAAACACACGGATTCTATCTCCCGCAGGGAAATCAGATAAACCACCGTTCGCCGAGATAAAACATAAAATCCTCTTACGTGTGTCTGTGTATGGAAGTTTGATCTTATCACGCTTCTAAACTAAAATACGAATCAATCGGCAAATGTTTCGATTATCGTGTCAACAAGAAACATTCTCCATAGTGGTGGAGAGGGAATTTTTTGAGCAACTGAAGCTTGTTGAAAGAAAAGTAAAGAGAGGTTAACAGAACGAAAATCATCGTGAAAAATTAACACGTGCTTCTGTAGCTGTACATTGTACATTCTCTTCTCTTGATGCACAGTCTGCTTTTTCTCTTATAGTTGAACATGTAAAACACTTAACCCTTTCGTCACTACGGACGACCATGGCCACTCGTCACAAAGAGACTTTCGTATATTGCAGGCGATTATGGTCGTTCAATGTTTTTGCGCAAAAGATGAAATATCATTTGTGCAAAAATCAATGTTATCATTAAAGAGAAGTTATTAAAATATATGCGTATATTTTGTGAGCGAAAGGTAAGAAACCTCTTCTTGTAAATAAAATCGTCTAAATAAAACTATTTATCGTATACGTTTAATTACATCATCTACCACATAAGTATAATCGAAGAGAAACGCTAGATAACTGTAGCGAAAGGGTTAAGAATAACTCGCAGGAAGTCGCACGATGAATGTTCGTTCTTCTACGTATAGCAACTAATCAACAACATATAATTTACGTAAAAACGCGTTGTATTTACGTAAAATCATGACACTAATACGTAACAACACAGATTGCTATGAGAGAGCATTGCTTTCGAGTTCAGTTCGCTAGGTGGAAGGATATACATAACCGTATCAATCAAACGAGTCTGATCAATGAATATATTTAACGATCGATATTTCAAAAAGCTTGCTTCCCGAATTCCGTTTATTCTCAGTTTACTTCCACCGGTTGCATGTCTTACGGTTATCACAATACAATTTTACGACTTCTACAGAATAGCTTTCGAGTTTTGAGAGGTTCGACGATGAACGGACATAGAAATGGAGACAGGGCTGAGAGAAAACTGTAGACACCATACAAATACAATTATCGAAAAGATACAAGCTGAATAGATACAAAATACTCACGTAATACAATCGATAGGAGATATGATTGTTTCGAAGATGTATTACGATTAATATTATGAGATCTTTATTTTTCGAGGTTTTATCACTATTAGCCTTCCTTTTTAACTAGGCTTGTTTTGCAAAAGAAAAAAAAAAAAAGAAAAAACGAAGCTTTAAAGCCACGATAATAATTCTACGCTACTACTTTTGGAATACCACCCTATAAAACTTTAAACGCTATATCTTTTTACGAATACTATCATGGAAACTCTAAACGCCAATTTCAGCACTTATTCTGCTACTTCACATTTGTACATAAAATTGTACACTTTTTATTATCATTCTATTGTATAATGTATTGTCTCTCTCTTCTTATAAAAATTATAATTTCTCAATTCCTCAAGAGTTAATTATTAACTACTATATTATCGATTGCTAATCAAAATGATATAGTAAAACCTCGGGAAACTTGTTAGTTATCCGAAACGCTTCGAAACAACCAACTTTCGTTTTCGAACGATACTCACGGTATCACCGAAAATCATAAAGATACTTCTCGATACGTCTCGATTCTCGAGCAATGTACCGAATGAGAAATTCATACCGCTTTCCGAAAGGATAGAAGCCACAATTTTCTCTCAACGCGGATGATGCCAGGAATCAAGACAAGAAACCGAAGGAATGAGATGAAGAAACACGCGACGATGATCGCGCAACGAAATCGAATTTCTGTCTTGACCTTCCCACGAGAAAAAGAATCGACGATTATGTCCTTTCGAAAGAGTCTAGCCTCTCGTTACACCTGTTTCGAGGACGTGAATTTCACGCGGGCTCGTTAAAACTAACGATCGACAAGAGAAATGGAACAATTTACGATTTCGTTCGCGGAACAGCTGGATAACGGGGCGATACAGTAGCGGTATTAATGCCGGTTACAGTTAGGTAGCATTGGTAAATAGAGTAGCAGTTACTGACGATACGAATAGTTCTTCTAGATCTAGGATGTAGCTTGTTTTTCTTCAGGGGAAGGAGGAAAGACCCAGACGAAGATCTGGCGACTTAGGGAGGGCTATCGATGACTATGTTCGACCTGGATCACTCGAGGAGAGCTGGTCGACTCGAAATCACCATGGGAAAAAGGTGAGCACATCATGACATTTTCAGGGGGGAGAGATCGATGGATTTAAAGTTCGATAAACTATGATTCACCGACTCGTTCTTCTCACGTTTCAGAAGGTTTCACCGTATCGTGCGATAAATCTGAGACTCGATAGGAAAAATCTCTGATGACGAATGGAAGGCAGAGCCACATGAATCGTAAAAAATACACCAGAAATTTATACTCGGAGTAAAAATCATCGTAATCTGAGAAGGGGACCTGATGCTAACTATATAGAGTCTGATATGTAGACTGACTTTTGGGCCAGGTCTGAGTCGTCTGTGCGTCACATTCACGGGTCTGCTACCCGCGAGGATCACCGTGATCGATCGCACAGTCGACCAGCGACGCCTTTTCTAAGATTGGATTGTTTGAATCGCGCGATATTGGTCTTGCCGTGGATTAAACAGACACATATTATAGCTCGCTGGGCGTCGCTGAATCCGCCTAACAGACAAATTCTGCTCTCTAACGAATGAGTTGCAAAGATATGTAACGTCGACTACAAGGTATAGTGTATTTTTCTCTCTCTTTCTCTCTCCCTCTTTCTGTATCTAACTATTTATTATATATACCTTTTTTTCTTTTTAATATTTATATATATTTATATATTGTATCTCTCTCACTCACGCAGTCTCTAGATTTTAAAGCACTCTCACGCCGGCTGAGACGATCACATGTGAACACTCGCAAGCCTGTCCTACATGTACTGATGACGTAGAATACAGCTATATAAATTATATCTCTTATATGCTTACAGTAATTGTATATCATTTATATATACATATACGCCTATATGTATATATACGTATGTACGCTGCCAGGACAAGAATAGTAGCCGTGAAAGTGTGTTTTCAAGTTGCACATAATTTCACGAGTATCTCGTTCGTGCATCTGTCCTACGTATTTTCGTCTTGCTTCAGCTAATTTTCGTGTTCGCTGGCGCGACGGCGATTGCTAGCAACCGTCTATCATTTTCAAGACACACTACTCTTGCGTGGCACCGTATGCACTGTCTACTTACAGCACGTGTGTCTTACTTCGTTCTCCCCCATGCTTGCTCGCGTTATCTTTACACTCCTAAAGAAAATCTCCCCTTCGCGTAAATTCGACCGTATACCGTTTTACGATTCGTATCCATGCATCTCTAATGTACGTATTTATTTCTCTGTACGCCTGTCTCCCCTTTTCGTACGAATATCGCGTGCATCGGAGGATTTTATAAAACGTTACCCTGGAATTACGTAGTCCTCGATCGATCGCGGCACGATCAAACCCTCGATTGCTGAATTCATTTCCAATTAACAATTCAACGTTCTCGATCCTGTGCATTCTATCAAACGATTGATTCAGAGAATTAGTAATCGAACGTTTTACATTACCCAAATCATGGTTTTCAAGTTGTTACACTACCTTGTCTTCCATCTATTCTACACCGCTACGATATTGCCGAGCTCAACGTTTACGTACAACGTCACCAAGGTAATACCAATGAAAGGAAGACAAATTAAAGGCCCGTACACGGAAGATTGACCCAGAAGCTTAACACGTTGAACAGAGCCGATGAATCGACGAGGATCCGGTCGGGCTACCGTGATCGATCGTTCGACGAATAGATACCGCGATCAAGTACGGTGTTCACGTTCATCTTATTCCCTGTGCTCGCAGACCTCGCTAGTTTGCACCTGCACATGCGATACAGTATGCAGCTCTATGCGCACATATACATACATATATATCTTCGCAGCAACACGTTATAAAAAGCGACGCTTCGTTCTTTTATCCAACGAAAACGCTTTGAAAGACGCAAACGCGACATTTTCTCTTTACGCATTTCCCTTTCGTGGCACTGCATCCCTCGCTTTATCTCTTTCGCTCGATCAATCTCTCCCAACATACATGCACGCAGACACACACGCACACGCACACATTCTCAGCTCCTTTTTTTTTTTTTGTAAAAATTTTTATTCACCATTTTTTGTTTCTTTTGTTTACGTCTCTTATTTAGTTTGTTCATATTGTTATACATTGCACACTACTACGTTTGCTTCTCTGTTTCTTCTTTCTAACTCATCGCTTTTTGTTACCTTTTTTTTTTTTCATTTTCATCTCTTTTTTTACTTTTTTTTTCTTAACCTCCTTTTTGTTCTTGTCACTTTAACCGCGATTAAAAAATTTAAAATACTCGTATTACACGTAAGTATTTGTATGACCCTGTTTTCGTAAAGGCTTTCTAACATAAGTCGATATCGGCCGAGGAAGATAAAAAGGAAAAGGCGTCGAACATGAAGGAAGAGAAGGAATCAGCTTGAAGAATGGTCATTAACAACGCGGATCATCCATATCGCTGGGTGCGGGTGTGATGTGCAAAGGAAACAGGGAACGCCTTTTTCGTGTATTTATACATATATTTCTTTCTTCTCTCATCGATGTGCTTTCTGGTTCGCTTTTTCGTGCAGAGCGCTTCTCCTTCGATGCATCTCCGGACACGATCGCTCAAAGTGTTGGCACGAGCTCTAATTCCATTTTGCGTTGCTCCAAAATGATCCACGACGACGATTCTCAGCGAGTTGCTAATCTTTCGCGTGATTCGTTAAACCTTTCGAGCGACGAAGTTTCGCTTTGAAATAGACGAATATTATTGAAAATGTTACTATCTCCTAATCCTAGTTGGAAAAATAATTTTGACCCGCGTTATTCAAGTCAAATTACGAAGGTCGCAGGAATTTTGCCATTTTCGAAAAGGCTGGTGTTTGTTATTATTGTTCTTCTTACGAGAGTCTTGACTTGTTCCGTTCAGAGGGAATTTTGCAATAATATTTACTATCCTCGACGCTCGATGATCTTGCGTCGAAGAACATACAGACCTAGGTGAGTCCCTATATCTTATAAAATATTCGCGACTTCAATTCCTATATATCTAAAATTGATATGCGATGAGATACGATGGTACGTTTAAAAACATATTTCGTTATGATTATTAATCAGACTTTTGCTCCTTACTCGGAAATTATTTCTTTTATTAGATCGTGGATCATCGAGCAACTGGATATTTATCGATCGTTCTGTTAACGCGAATTCTCACTCACAGTCATCGAAGAAGACGAGGATGAAAAAGCAGGAACGGACAGCAGGGGATGGTGGAAATCACACGAACGGGAAGATGTATACTAAGTTTGCTTGGTTCGTGTAACGGAAACGTGTTACCCCGTTATCAACGTTAGATAACGCGAGACGATCTTTCGAATGGATCGCGAATATCGATGCAAACAATTAAAGCTCCCAACGTTAGAAGTTCGTATTATCGTATTTTCTTTTTTTACATAATCCCTGTCTTTTGGGCCCCCGTTTCGTGGGCCGCATTCTTAATTTACGTATGATTTGAACTGCCGTTGAAAACGTTCATTTTCCACTTCCATTTGATCGGTTGCAACCGATGAAACGTCCTTTCACCTTCCTCCCTTATATTATATCAAAGATAAAATTGTAATCCCTCGTGTATCATACGTCTACGTTTATTTTAATTCTGTAATCGCTTACTTATTTATCTATTCTACTTAGGAGAATTAAAACATTCTTCGTTATTACGTTTCGCTTGCTCTTAAATGAAGCTTTAACATAGCGAGAAGTTAATTATTGTATCGATCTAATCAAGCTAATTTCCGACAGACTGTAATGATTGTATCTCTTCTTATGGAACGTAGTTTAATTTGTCGAACAACAGCCTGTCCCAAACGTCTACTCTAAATCGCGTAAGGAAGACTCAATTGTTAAAGACTTAACGATTAAAGTAGATTATATGTAAAGTAGAGAAACAAGATGGTTTGGCACAAGTCCTACTATATTGTTCAGTCATTTAGAGATTCTCGAAAGTTCAAATCAAATAATATTATAGTCGACGCGCTATAATCTCTTTCTTGTATATCTCACTACGAACGTTCTTAATGTTTCGAAAGAGTATTAAAAGAGATTTGATAAAATCCTAGAAAACGGACAATTCACTGGTCGCAACCGATCGAATATTCCTTCCCTCGCTCGATGCCGATTTTTCCTGTCTTATACTCCGGCGAAGCCACTATATACCGTACAATCCTATCCCGATATCTTCGTACAAAAATCGACTACCCTCTCGCGTACGTAACGTATAGAAAAAACAATCTACGAATATAATATCTATAAACAGGATCCATCCATCCATAAACGGACCGAGGAATTATTCTACGGCGCGAACAAAGAAGCACGGAGACACGGCTGGTTCTCTCTAAGTACGCGAACGAAAGGGAACACGAAAAATCGGCAGGCAAAGAGCTCGCTACTCGAGAACAGCTGCAGCGGGTACGATAATAATTGTACGTACGTGTATGCCTCTATATGTACGCGTGTGTATACATGTACGTACGTACGTATGTGTCTGTGCAACGACGATTTGGCACACGTAATTAATCAGTCCGCGATTATTTCCTTTTTTTTTTTTTTCATTTTGTTTCTTTTCATCTAAGCTTGGCACACGGTTTGAGTCGCTCGCCAAACAATCCTCACGATCTCCATATATATTCTCCTTCTCTTTCATATTTCATTTCGCTCCATTCTTTTTATTTTTTGGCACACGTCTAAAGGAAAACAATTACACATATATCTTGCGCGCATCCATGTATCTCTGCGATTCGATTATTCCAAGTGTGCCACTCTCTCCCTCTCTCTTTTCCATTTTCCGCGTACTCTTCCCGATTCCTCGTTTCGTTCATTATGTACCGTTTTCCCTTCGTGAATACCCGTTCGTCTCTCCTTCGTTTCTTTCACACACGCACACACACGCAAACACACACGCGCACACGCACGCATACAAGCACACATCCGCACACACGCACACAGTCTCTCTCTTTTTCTCTCCCTTTCTCTTTCTCTCGTGTTTCTTTTTGTCTTTTTTTTTTTACTCTTTTGCTTAATCGTTACAGAAAAATATGCCGTTGAGAATCTTCGCGCGGCCGTCCAAAATCGCGCTCGAGTCTTTTCTCTTCTTTTATTTCTCCACGCGCCCTTCAGACGAGAGAACTAAAAGGTCCTTTTTTTTTATACTTTACTCTCTTTTTTTTTCTCTTTTGTTCTTCTTGCCCTTAATTCCGCGCCCCGCCGGAAGTAGGGCGCGTGCGCTTCAATATCCTATAAAAACTAAGTTATTTCTTAGCTGATTGCCTTGCGTTACGGTTAAGGTTGGGCGACCGACACGGATCGTCGTGGACCACGCGCCTCCATCCTCTTCTAAACGCGCCGATCCACGCTCGATCGACCGGAAATTTCAACCCTCCAATCACTTCCTCTCGCTCTGCGAACCCTTTTCATCTTTGTTGTCGACCCCTCGAATCGCAGTTCCAGCGTTCTTAATTGGAATTTTTTAATTGAAACGTCGGATTGTAGATTATTTGAGACGTTGAGTCATCAGTTTTGTGATTCTAGTAACCTGATTTGTTTTTTCACCGTTGCTACGATTATTACATTCCACGATGGACCGAATTTTCAAACGATCATAGGATCGTTCGAGAAATAATACTCAATTCCGAAAGAAATAGCTCGTTTTACTTCTAGAAATGATCGAATGTACCTCTAGTTAAGATTGAGCAAACCCGATATTCCTTCTCTTACGTTTCGTGATATGTGGGATTAAAGTATCTCAAAAAGTATCGACTCTATGCTTACTCTATAATGTATATTAGTCGCTTAACTTGTCTTTAGGAAAGGACACGAAAAGATCCGATAATACTGTCTGGTTGTATCAAGGCGTTAGCTCTCGATCGGCTTGAGCGTTGTTGAAATACCTTCACGGTAATCTTTGTTATATTTAAAAAAATAACGAATCAATGGAACACACGATCATTAAGAATCGTGCAAAGTGGAAAGTTCGATCGTTGAGTAAAAAATATCGCATATTTGTTCTACTATTATTCGAACGATTTATTGTGGTTTTTCTTAGTCACAATAACCCTGTTCTTCGTTTTTGTCCGACTTTTTATCGCACGAAGTGTAACTACATTTTTCGCAAAGTACTCTCCAAATTATTATCATTCTTCGATTATTTTCGTCTTTGTCTACTAAAATTTCTAATACAAAGCAACCTTACGGTAATTATACTACAAAAACTACAAAAATCCAGATACAACGCAATTTTTAATTCTATCTTCTTATCACCTTATCTCTCTTCGAAAACTCTATCGAAAATATTTCTATCCTCCGCATAAATTTTTTATTCAAATCATTGCCAATTATTTTCACGCTTTCTGCAAACATCGACATTCGTAAATCCGATCCTCCGATTCTTTCAAACAACTTACGTCGCAGAAGATACGCCAGCTCGGGCAGAAATTTCGCTTTGAAACCAAGTTCTTGTTAACACGCCCGCTCTCTAAGTCTCGTGTCTCGGTCTATGCTTTTACGTGCATTCAGCGTCGACTCAAACACGAGACAAAAGTTAACAAATATACACGCGAAGTCTCGAAAATAATCCACACACGCAACGGATAAAATTAATGTCAAGCGCGTGTTTCTAAACTGCAAAATCTGCAATTTCATCGTAAAATTCCACAACGTAGAAATACGTACAACATAATTTCGTACGAGAAACTCTATCTCTGTTACGAACAATAAGAATTCGATGAGCGGCGCAAACGTGTTCAACAGCTCCAGATTGAAAGGCAATGGCGTCGCGTGGTCCAGCGACGATTTCCGGTCAGTGCCCGCGCAGTAAGGATAAGGCCCCTGCACTAACAGATTGCTCTACGCCACAACGTTACGAACGCGTTCCTATCGAAGTTGACGCGCGCAACGTCCTCGCTTTTCTTCGAATAAATTTCATTCGAGGGCAAATGACGAGACGAATAGGGAGGACTAATATCAAGGGATCGAATCTACGATTAATATTCTCCATATACACGAAACAATTCTCTGTTCTCTGAGAAACAAAATGACCGACACGCGATATATCTGTTCCCCTCTGCATAACAAGCTGCTCGCAACTTGGATTTCAGCTGGAAATCACGCGTACACGCGTGCGTACGAATATTCCGACATGAAAAAGGGGGGGGGGCGGGAAGTGGTTGAAGGTGCGACGATTCGTTCTACACCGAAACAAAGACCATTCGACGATCGTCTGATTGTTCTTGGTTGGTTCATACAGCGAGAAGCTACGCCGAGATGGTCCAATTCTTTTTTTTCCGCAGCTGCAGATCATTGGAAAATTCACGAGTTTCAAACGATCGAGATCACGTTTTTCCAACGACTCGAAGAAATCTTTCGTTTTCCAAGGTTTATTCGAGTAAAGCGTAGTTGGCGCTAGCCGTGTTCTCTGCAGATTTTTCAAACGGAATTGAATTTTCCACGTTAATACGGCAACGCAAACGCAACGTAAACACTGATTCGCAAAGATTCCGATTGATGGAAACTCGCGAATTCTGCTATAATCTATAAACGAATATCGTCGATATATCGGTATCGACATATCGAAAGAGTTTGTGAGATTCTCTATAGAGGTACAAGTTACTCCGAGTGCCATGATTTTTCTTTCCTTTCTTCCTTCTCTGCGCTTTTCGTTCTACGATAGCCATTTTTACACGAGCCATCATTGGCGCTCAAGAATGGTCAACCAAAAAGACACCTTTTTGGCGTTTGTTCGTTCGATCGATCCCTCTAGAAACGCGGCTCCTCTTCACCGTGGATCAAGAAGATTACGAGTTACGATAGACGATATTCTTAACGGCTACTAGACGCTACGAAACTAGTCTGACTCGAAGGTATACGCTACGAGATAGAGACGTCCCGAATAATTAGTACGATTAGTCTACAGACTTTCCGTTCGACGATACACACGTCTAATAAATATACGAGTTTGCTTGTTATCGGAGCAGAAGAGAGATTAATTAGTTCGTAGCCTAGTCATATGTGTCACCGGATATGCTTTTCAAGTATATCAGCCTCGATGATGGTTCCTAATTAGTGTAAAGAAATTATGACACAGGAAATAACGATTCTCTCTTTGACGTTTGTAAGTGATCGACTTTGGAAACCATCAACGGAGTTTGGTGAAATGAGATTTCTTCTTTCTCTTTTTTTTATGTTTTTTTTCTTCTTTTTTTGGTTTCTTGGTTTGGTCGAAGATCGATGGGACCGTGAACGATACTTCGTGCATCAAAGAATATACGACGAGAGATTAAGAAGAAACGACGAAGTATCGAAACTGTGATCATCGTTCTTCGGGCAAAGTATCGACTATCCGAAATCATTGGGACAGTTTGGAACACAAACAGCTCTCGCTCGCCCATTCTGATCGCGACGGGGCTGCTCTTTTCACTCGACTCGTTCCATGCAAGGTATTGTTTAATTTTTTATAGAATTATCAACTGTAGAATTTAGTTTCTGCGTTTCTTTCCGATCGGACACTGTTTGGAATTTCAGTTAAAAGATGTAAATTAATCGTTTCGTAAGTGTGATTACGATAAACGGAAAATATCTTGTAGAGAATAGTTGAGACTCTCAAAGGTGATCCAAAATACTCTATAAAATTGACATGTACAAAGAATATTAAAATATAGCGAATGTGTGGTATTACTTTACATTGAGCATATTTATAATATACTATATATAAAAGTTAAGTAATGTATATTAAAAATTCATACATTTCGAATAAATCCTTTTTCCTCACAGCCTTCTAAGTAAAAACACCTAACTAAAAGAGGACACACACAATCACCGAGCATATTAAAATTAATCTCAATTGTATCGTTTTAGAAGCACTAATTCCTATTATCGAGTGAAAATTTTAATTAATCTCGATTACGTTTTCTAATAGACTTCCCAATGCTCAAATAAAGCGATAGCTTGTGCACTACCAGAAAGCTTATTAAATGTATCTATGTAATATTTATGTAAAACTACAGAAACCTTTATTACGTAACAAGGAAGATAAGTAAAGTTACAAATTTCTAATTAATGCGAAATCTTTCATATTAGAAATTCGTATTTGCGCTCGTTTCTCCGAAATGGTATTTCATCGATGGAAGGCGTATGATAAAATTATAAACGAAGATATTACAAGATATCGTCGGATCGAATTTAAAAGGACGAGTCGAGTGAAAAGATCACAGTATGCCTGTGTACATGCAGTTCTCTACGTAAACGCGCGCGGCAATCGCCTCTTACTTAGTCCTTTCCTCCAAAACACGACACCGCATTCACCGATCTATAGATCCTCGAAACGCGTGGATCATCGTGATCGCGGAGGATTACACGCACGCGCGCACGTACTTGATCCTTCGAAGAAGGAGGGAAAAGAAAAAAAAGAAAACATACCACCCTCTCTAGCGATTTTTATCATTTTCCTTTTTCTTTCCATCCTTCCCCCCCCCCTCCCCCCATTACCATCACTCTAGCGCACGATCTTTCTATTCAAGCCAATCGATTACTGTTTCCTCGCATTTTTCATTCTTCCATCGTAGACTCTGACTCTCATTTACACACAACACTCGCGAGAACACGCACACTCACGCGACATCGTCGAATACGAACGATATGATCGTATAATAACCATTCGCCCACTCTACCACTCTTCTTATTCAGTTTTGTTTTTCCTGCTTTTTTGTTCTTCTCTTTGCGACCTCTGTGCCTTAAAAATTGTCCTTAACTACTTACTAATATAATCGATTCTAATCACAGCAATTATTTATTGTTGATATACACAATCATACAGCGTCTGCCGCCAACTTTTTTCCCTCTTTTCACTTCAGCTTTTGTTCGTCTCGATATACTATATATATATTCATATATAATATTCGCGTGTTTATTACTCGAGTTGTTCGCTACAGAAACCTGCTTTACATTTCTCATCTGACGACTCCTCGTCCCGAATCTTTGCTTTTAATTCAGCACAGGCTGCCTTCTGGTCGTCAAACTATGTCGATATTTTGTTTACCTTTGCCCCTAATTTTTCCCACCATTTTCTCACCAATGTTTTTTCGCGCATTTCTTCGTGGATTTCTCTTTTGAACGTTTCACGGTACGTCGTTATCGTACGTTCGACGATAGAGGGCGAAAAAGGGGTTGTGGACGAGGGAACGGGACGCGAAGAGAATCACGCGGAATCGCGAAGACGAAGAGGACAACGAGAAGATACAGAGGAGGATGCAAGTCGCTATTGTATTTTCTTTTTTTCTCTTTTATACTTTGTTCTCTCTTCTGTTGCTCTTTTCCTTCTTTTTTGCCTGGTCGCGGCCTCAGTGTGTACATGTGTGCGAGTGATTATTGTTATCAGACTGTGGATGCTTATTCGAATTCATCAAATTCGGAATAATGCAAATTCTTTCACTCTCCGAATATCGTGATCTCACTTTCGCTGTTTTCTATATTTTTATGTGCTCTTACGTATTTTACGTAACGAATGCATAAAACATACGCGGTCTCTCTTGATCGTAGTGAGAGAAGAGAGAAATGCTTCGTCGAGAACGCCGATGCACGATCGAATATCGTCTTTTCGCTGTCGCAACCATGTCAATGTTATAAATAATACGTTAACCGCCTAACAATAAGTTAATCGTTTCTTAATTTACGATATAAGAAAGAGCTAACGGATTTCGTTTCAACGCGCTAATTTGTATTCTCCTTATACGTTTCACTGTCACGTGCTGGTCACGCGAAGGGTTAAAGACAGTAGTCATGGGGAGGGGGGGGGGGGGGAAGAAAAGAAAGGACAATGAGAATAGAACGAATAAAATTATACAATAAATAGAGACGCGAACATTTATCTGATTAACGAGTCGATGAAATGACGTATCATTCTAATGAACAAGAAGAACGAAATGAGTAAATCGATAAATATATATACAACGACACGAACAATAAATATTTACAAGATCAAATCACGAAACGCTAGATACAAATTTTGAGCGATCGAAATGCTACGAGCTAGAAAAAATCTTTCGATCTAAAAAAGAAAACAAGTTAAAAAAATCTTTCGACCTAAAAAAGAAAATAAGCTAAAAAAAGTCTTTCAAGCGCTGTAAAGCTATGCGACGCCGTATTGCACACGTTTCTCGCGTCCTCGACATTTAAACGAAGAAAGGAAAACGCGATGGCAAATAGGAAATTCTTTTTGTCAGAAACGGTAAAGTTTCTCGCGGCAACACGGCCAACGATCTTCTTCTCAGTTGACAAATTAACAAGAGACAGCTAGCGCGAACGACGCACGCGATTTGAAAGAACAATCGTTTAAAAAATATTGAGAATTTCGTGAGGGAAACACGCCAAGAGGGCGAGGAAGAACATTGAAGTATCCGCGGGAGGCGGAGCGCGCAAATCTTGTTCGGCTCCAAACGAGAACAACGACGAGCTTCCTCGATGATTTCGTACGGATCGCGAATCTTTGGCACACATTGGAAGATTCCATCGATTTCATCAAAAATTTTGTCGGAATTCATCGATCTCATCGAAAATTTTGTTGGATCTCATCGATTCCACCGACGATCCTATGGAGAATTTCGCTGAGGATTTCGTCGAACGACCCGATCGAAAGACACAGAAATATTTATCTCTGGTTCTCTTGCACAATAACTAAATAACTGATAGTAATATTAGCAAATTGATAAGCCATAAGGTTGTAGATTACAAAGCTTGATTTTATAAATTTTACAATTTTCCATCGGGCGAGATAATCAGACAAATTGCAGTTAATACAATTTACTTGTCGAATGCCATTTGTTTCATCAAGCAAACCCGTTATTTTTACATCGCAGAATTTAAATATACAATTACTAATATCCCGTAAGGGGGTGATATAATAGCAAAATCAGAAATCATTGTACGTATCGGTTGACGTAAATACTTACAGATACTGTGACGATATCAATTATTCATGTTTCATTATTTCCACAAAATTTATTAAGTCGTTATTCCGACAATTCAATCATTTGTGATATAATTCTTACGCTCTGTTGATTTAAGACATGGCTATTATCATTACCAGAGAAACAGCGCGTAGATCGTTCGACGACGTCACTTCGAATGCACGCATCGTTACAAATAATCGTGTAAAGAATGGACACCGAACGAAACGACACGTTTGTATTATATATGCATGCGTGTGTCTTATGTACGTGCACCGTATGTTAAGACATATTGCACGCCTCGAGAGCTAACATCACCCTGGATATATATGCGAACGACAACCAAGATAAAGACCAAGAAGACGGCGAGTTTTATTATCAATTTTCCATTCCTTGCTTTTCGTATCTCCTTCTCATTCTCATAGCTCGCCGATTTCACAAGACACTGAATTTACCCTGCAACGAATACACACACAGAGAATAATCGAGAAACGTCCGATTTTGTTCGCCAGCTGTCGCCGAAGCGAATTGAGAAGTTTGAACGATAAACGACGAACCTGCGGAAGTCGAGATTTTGTTTGAAAATTTAAATATCAACAAATTAAAGGATTAAAGACAGCCGATAATATTGACTTACGAATGATATTAAAAATTATAAACAAAAAATATCTCCAAATTTAAGGTGGATACCTAGGATTTTAGATCTACCTTGCGACAGCCCCAAGGGTTAAAATTATTCAGCATGAAAGTCAAATCATTTTCCATTGAAACAATGGATACTCTAGTTAAGTGGAAGTCGACATTTTCATAGATTATCGTTCAATCTTTTCAATTATAGAAGCACGATTTAGTTACGGATAGTGGAGCTGGTTCCACGGAGGAAACCTGGAGAAAAGGAGACCTAACGACATGATGGAAGAACAGCGCGAATAGCGGGCGAAGAGATGAAGAAGAGGGTGAACAAGGAGACGCCTCCTGATCGAAGCTAGGCTTTCAGCTCGCACACCTTTCCGTCGCTACTTTATCCCCTCTAATTCTGTTTATTTTTTTCATTTCCTCTTTTATCGTATAATAAATATATATATATTATATGTATATATATAATATATCGTTATTTATACTCCACGTAATAATTTCATTTTTGTTCCTTCAACGGAAGTGCGCGCCACCGTCGATTCGATCGTTCTAATAAACGATCCTCATATATCGACGTATTTTCCTTCATTTTTTTATTCTTTTTCTTTTTTTTTTTGAAAATTTCGTCGCCAGTTTTCTCGGTACGATGATCGGAACGCGTGTTTTTTCTTTTTTCTGTTTTTTCTTTTTGAAGATCCGTCACACTGGACTCGACATCGGTTCCAAGCTTCGAGGAAAGCTTCGAGGTTTCTTAAAGAGGAACTCGACGTGACATCCAGCTACGGTCGTGGTCACTTTTCGAGACGAAAGACAAGAAATAAGAATATAACTTCTCCCCTTTTCGTCGTTCGTACAGAAGTCGAGTGTTGCACTTGGAGATCAGAGAAATTCTGAGTATTGAACTGTAAAACAAATACATCATGCCTCCGTGAACGACATACATATTCTACATATAAATAAAGAAATAATGTTCAAAGTATCTACAATTGTTTGAAATCATGGCGAAAAAAGTACAACATAACGTAATTAAAGAACCTATTTTAAAATTATACTCTTCCATGTCTGATACATCAAATTTATCACTCCACTTGGTGATAAAACCATTAAGAAGAGTTTTTCACGTTTGTTATCGCCAAATAACTATTTAATAGTTCTCATTTTTTCGAATGTTATCGCTAACAGTACGATCTGATAGTACGTCAATGACTCGAAGCTCCACGTTAAAAACACTGGAATTTAACAATAAGAGAAACAAAATATTTTCGTAACAAAAATAAACAGAATCTTAACAATGCAACATTTATCCATATAAATCTCTATTAATGACGACCACTAATAAATTAGTAAAAGTAACAACAATCTCGCGAATACAGTAATATTTCTCATAAAACAACCGTATTTGCTACATTAATTTGATGGATTTCGAATTGTTTAAAAATTCCCTGAAGACTTTCTGACGTCCTCTTTTTTAAGCATCTTGAAAAAAAGTATCGTCACGGATGGCGATGACGGCAAAATAAAAGTTACATCGTAACGTATAACAACGATAACAATTAAAAATCGAGTAATTGGCGGAGTCTCGCTTCTACACTGATCGGAGCTCCACCTGACAAATTAATATTATTTACTTAAACCGAACGTAACAAAATTGTTCTTCAATAACGATTTTATATCTCTTTCTTTTCTCTTAAATTTTCATTAAGACCTAAAGGAGACGAAGAACTCTGATATATCGATGAACCTAATCTCCTGAAGAATGGTTGACCTCATTGAAAGGGGAAAAGAGAATCTACTGAGAAATTAATCAATTATCAAGTCGAAGATCCTTCTTGCTTCGTCTGTATCGACAGAGAAAACCAACAGAATCCATTGCCATAGAAAGTAACAATCGAGAATCGTGCGATGATAAATTCAAAGCTTTGCAGAAATCCCGAGTGGTAGCTTCTTTGTTCGATTACGATCGTCCGATTCTACTGCAGTTCCTCTGTCTAATTACGATCGTTCGATTCTACTGGAGAGCGATCTTCTCCACTACATCTTTACAAATAAAATTCGCCAGCCAAGAAGGATCAGGAAAAAAAAAAGAGAAGAAAAGAAACGTCAAGTTATCTATACCTTAAGAAGGAAACTAAATTGCAATTTATAAAAAGTTGAACTATTAAAAAGATTGATAAAATCTGAAAGTTATTTCCTTTGTCTGGTATCTGTAGTTGGGAAATATAATTGTTAAACAATTATTCTCTTACTCTCCACGAATATTCCGAGTATTCGCTCGAAACCAATATGTCTTTAACGAAATCTATTGATTGATCGACACTTATAAACAAAAAGATTTAGCGAGAGATTTGTTCGTCCGAAAAAATGAAGATATCAGTGACAAAGAAGACTTTGTTAGATCGAGAATCTAAGAGGAGTATTCCTGTTGGATATCTTCGTACTAGAGATTTCAATGGTTCTAATCTTAAAGAAGATTAATTTGAAAATAATAAATCTCTAGAAATGAGATCTCTATGAAATTGTCCAAAGAGAGTTGGTGATCCCGTTCGGGGATGATTTCACGTTTTAAATTAGCTAAATGGGTGAAAAGAAACCCATCAGTCTCCATTCCTTAGAATAGCCAGCAATATAGAAAAAACGCTAACAACCGGCCTAATAATATTATATAGTTATTCAGCGTCTTTGCTTCACACATTCATGATTAATAATAATTATAATAATAATTCTCTCGTACTATGCTGACCGAAAATATTAGACTACCCCTTCTGCTATCGGACCTTTGCTTCCACAATTGGTGCTACGAATTGTGCAACGTTATATCGCACGACACCAACGAGACCCAATTTTTGTTCGAAATTGCCTAGAATGCTTTCTAGGTTCTACGTTCTAATTTCGCCTAGAATGCTGAAATTTTGTATTTTAACTACGTTGTTAAATCGTATTTAACAATCTTCTAAGAATTACAAACAATGGAAGAATCAAAACAATAGTTGGAAGATAATTTATATTATCGAGTATCGTTTTAAAGATTAATGCATTCTGGGTTCAATTACGAATTGTAGTAAAACTAGTTGGAAGCACAACGTAACATCGTTCGTACAGTTGTTGTACAAATTTGTATAATTGAACGTAACATTGACGCAACTTCGAACAGAAATTAAGCTGGTGCTGTTTCGATACAAAATTGCACGTTTTTACCTTCTCCGATCGAAGGTAGCAATATTTTTACTATACAACTGACACCCACGGAAACAAAGATCCAATCATCGAGATGCCGATGATCCGAGATTTTCGGCCGCCGTAGTATTTCTCTCCCGCCTCTCTCGTCTATTCTCGTTTTGTTTTTTTTTCTCTCGTTTTTTTAAATATAAAAATGAAAACTAACATATCTTTGGCTTGTTCCCTTTACCAATCGGCAGCAGCCACCGTGTGTGTGTGACGGGCTGCGGCGTGCATCGTTATTATTTGTTTCTTTTTTTTTTCAGTTTGTTTGTATGCTTGTTTTGTTTCATTTGTTCGTTTAAATATCTTTTTGTACAGTTTTGTACACTCGAGTATATATATATATATATATATTTATATATATCATATAACCGTGTACGCGCGTGCGTGCCTTCATCGTCTCTACTTGCATGTATTATACTTCTTATTTTTTTTTCTTCATTTTTTTTTTGTTCTTTTTATATACCATTATTATTAAGCGCGTGCTCGATTTAATCCCTTTTCTCTCTGTGTTCTCGCCACTTATGTACACCTCTGTGATTCTCTTGTCGAGAGCGCGCGCACAATATTCTCACGTATGCATGTACGACGTGTGTATATGTGTGTGTCAGTGTACGTGTATGTATATATATATATATATATGTCTCTATACCTCTGTGTGTATACGTGTTTATGCATACAACGTGTATCTAATCTCTCGTGACGTGTATCCCACGCCTACCACTCTCTGCTTTTTATCGCTTTTATAACGTATACCTATATGTATACGTTTATATAAATATTTATATGTGTATGCGTGTACGTGTATGCAAGTCTCCCTTTTCTTTTTCCTATCCTGACCATGTGCTCCATTTTTGTTGTTCACCTTTTGCTCACCGTGTGTCTGTGTGTGTATTTGTGTAGTATCGTGTGTGCTCTTGTTCCTCTTTCAACCAAGTGTGTGCTTTATAATCGTGTATATGTATCATGTATACGTATGTGTAATACGAGTGTTAAAAATGTGTGTCGATTAGCAAGCTGGTTGAACACAGTGCGTGGCCCAGCTCCAGATGCCATTGACAGCTTCGCGTGCGTCGTGACGCCCCGCGTCCTTTCGACGACGACAACGACATACGTATGTGTCTCACCACTTTTAGTGGATCGGCGACTTAACGATGTGGTCCGGCGGGATGAAGTGGTACGCGGGTATCGACAGTCCCGTCGTTTCCTGTGATATCCTGAAACAGAATTGGCCGTGTCTGTCAGACCGGATATGATCTTTGCGAAGCAGCGCCGATTCCTTGGCTCGATACACGCGAGCCGACCGTGGACACGACCAAACGCTCTCGTTTGCTCGGTTTCTTTTGTTGGATCGTTTTCGGGGAACGTTTCTCAACGATAGAGTAAAAACGTAGACAGAAATAAGTTACAAGATTTATTTAACTCGGAGGTTTCTCGTTCATGTCGGGCACTTTCATTGATTTTTGTTGTTTCGAATAGTTTTTACATCGAAGGGCTGACGAAAGGCTAGTTATAAAATTGTTTGATAGGAGCAAGTAATATACGTTACATCAAGTTAGTAATGAATTTAATTAAATGTCTTGATCGAGTGCACGCGTGTGATTAGCTTCGAAAAAATTGATTTGGAGCAGAAATACAACAAATTGGTTTATATATCGAACGTTTTATAAAACACTCGGATTCGTATGAATTTCATCGTATAAGATATAACATTGTGTTATAAAAGACAACAGACATCGTGCGAGAAAATGTACATTTTTCAACAATTTCTCTAAGAATCCCACTGTTTCAGATTCTGTTAAGTTTGTCCTTTTTGAAATATCAACACTCTTCTCTAACTTCTTTTTATACTTTCTGCTATGTTCCGATGAATCATTATGTGCAATTAAGTCAAGGATTATGTCTGGTGGAATTTTAGATATTTAAATATCTATGTACATATTGAGAAAAACAATTATGTTCCATTATCTTTTTTAACTTTTTTCTTTCGTTTTGCTCTCCATTCCAGGATATATTAAACAAGATCAATACTTACACAAACAGCGAAAAGCAATCAACAAGCATATTCACCACTTGCAATCGAAACCAGTGAAATAATTAAATCAATAGACGATCCTATATTTAACTTAAATTTTCGAACTTGTTAATATCCGTGGAAAATATTTCCCCGACGATTGCATGCTGTTTATCTTGTTTAATATATCTCGATATGTGTAAAAATAATCATCTACGAGAAGTAGCTATTCCCTCCAAATCAATTAATCTTTCTCTGTCTTTAATATTTCACAGAATAATTACACTGTGTACTCGAAAATATTTGCTGTAAAAAAAAAAAAAAAAAAAGGAAAAAGAAGAGGGAAGAAAAAATACTATTGCAAGGAATTAACACAGAAACGAAAATACAAAACTCGAACCTTCAGAAATCTAAATAATAATCCAAGTTCAATTTAAAAAATCCTGATTTCCTTTCGTATAGCAGAAATATCTTTCAAACGAAATTTTTATATTTTCCCGAAAGTTGCAAACGAGTGCGCTTCGTCGTCTCCCTCGCTCCTCAGGTAACATGCGACAGATCTACGGAAGAAGATCCTCGAACATCGAGGTACAGATTGCTCTCGATTACACCCTCTCGGCATGCACAGTCTCCACGAACATCTTCCGTGAACCGTCATTAAAATCAAAAAAAAAAAAAAAAAAAAAAATGAAAAAGAAATAAAAAAAAAAAAGAAGGATAGAAAGGGAGATCACACAAACGCCGCGTATCGATAACAGCGTAGTTAACGCGGTCTCAGATGCAATGTACAGTTCTCAGAAAAATGTTCGAGCGGAAACATGCATGAAAGGGTGCGCATCGAATTGATAGTAATCATTCGCGTGGAATGATTCCCGGAGGGGTTCGGATGATCTGGTCGGTAAAATCGGTTCTGGTTGGCAACTCCGTTGGTCGCGATCATCGTCTGTTTCACGATAAAGAGTTAGATTACAAAAAATGAAAAAAATCAAAGAAAAAAGTGAAAACATGGAAACTAGATACACAGGTGAAGAAAAAAAAAGACAACGGAACGTTAAATGTTTGAAACGGGTATCCGAGAGAGCCGGTTAATTAACAGATAAAAAATATATATAAAGAAAGAAGTAACAAAGAAACGAATAGAGTAATAAGAACAAGATCGCTAGTTGCCGAAAATACGGTTCGTAAAAATTGGGAAGAAGAGTATGTGTCGATTAACGGGACTACAAAGGAGCGGATGGTGCTTACCAAAAACGGGCAGGAGCCTGGGTCAAGTTGTTTGGATGGATACATCTTCTCTCTCTCTCTCTCTCCCTTTTTCTCTACACCTCTTTCTGTAAGAGTCTCTCCACTCTTGGTACGTATCTTTTTTTTTTTCTTTTTTCTCGAAATATAAATATGCACGTATGTACACATAACATAATGTATGTACATTCTGCGCATCGTGTTTGCTATACATAGAGATTTGTATGCTATACGCGGCAATAGGTTACAATCTATATCGATTGCAAACAGAAGATTTGCGTGAACGAGGCACGCGACAATCTTAAACATTTTTCTCTTTTAATCGTCGTTTCGCGATTGCAGTAAAAAAGAAAAAGAAAAAAAAAATATGAAAATATAGGCAAAATATCGATGGTTCACCGTGATATTTCCCCATCGATTGTTTTATGTCGATCGGATGCTACTCTCCTTGATCCTTCGAGGATTGGATCCAGATCAAATCGACGAACGAGAAAGGAATTTGAGAGACATTTTTCATACGGGGCAGAGCGACTCCAATGGAATATCTCTCAGCTTTCGTTCGATGATTGTTACAAGTTGAATTGATCTACAAACCGAGGATAATTGAACAGTGCAAACGAGCGGCATTGGTTTGACAATACGTAGCTTTCTTTACCTTTAAATTGCACTCTATATTTATAGGTGAAGTTTTGATATAAAATTGTGGATCATCAATGACATATCAAAGATATTTCTGGTCCTCCTAGTCCATCTTTTTTCCAACAAAATCTCCAACGATATTCATATATCTCACGTTCATCAGTAACGACGCACAGTTCACAAAATTAAACTGTTATATGCTTCACCATTAAGAATAATAAAAATACTCAAATATATCAAAGGATTAAAATATCAATTCTCTAACATATCTGCATATATCCACACATCATCCCTTGCATACGGACCAACGTAACAAGAATAGCCAAAAAAGAAGCTACGATTACAAATTCATTTTTTATATGTTTTTTTTTTTTTCGAATGAGAAATCCGCTGTCGCTCGTTCTAAAATTCAACTCTCTTTCGTTTTCACGTCGTTCGATTTGACGCGGATCAGAGGCGCTCGTTCCACGAAACACGAGGCCGGTTTCTAAAAGGAGGTAGCAACAATAAAAGTACAGCAGAAGCCAGAAACGTGGTCGCGCAAAGTACTACAGAATTAGTTTCTTCCAGGGAGGCTGGATCGATGGGAACGTATAAATAACGGTGGAACTCGCGCAGAACAGCGCGTATTTACAGCTAACCATACCTGTGTCACATTTTTCATTGTCACATCCAATGCAGAGAATTCATTGTGACAAGACTAATAGTAGCGTTTTAATAATACAATAATAATTATTATTTGCCGCTACTATTATATAATATTATCCAACAAGGTAATAATTTATTATTATCCTAAGACAAACTGTTTGAAAATAACTATAGTGCATTGCGAGACCTCGTTCTAAGGAATACCGAGATATTTGATTATCTCTTTTTCTCGTGTGTTCAATTTTCGTCGAGATTGCTTATTTTTCACAAAGTATTTCATCTCTTTTTTTTTGTATTAAACACGCCTAGCTTTATTTAACAAGGTGAGATACAGGGTAGCTAATGTCTTGTTAAGCACACAAGCTCTGCGACATCGTTTATAAGAGACCAATATACAGTTGAAGACTAACATTACCTACAAAATCCTGTGTGTGTATACTCTTTGAATCTTGATATATTTTGTCAAACCTCCCTTCTCGCCTTAACGATGAGAAAGAAAAAGAAAAAGATCGCTTTAGTTTCATCGTCTTATTTTCCTCTCGTTCACGCTAGTTTCTCTTTCACTCTATCCTATCACACGCACTCTTTCACACTTTTTCTCACTTGCAGAATCTTTGTCTGGTCGATTTTTCACGGAAATCGCCGCCAACGTGAGAAATCATTATTGTCTCCAAGAGAGAACCAAATATATGTATGTAATATGGGACAAGACTACATATGGGTGTACAGAATGTCAAACGCAATATGAAGTATCATTTATTATACTACGAGCTGCGCGATCGTGTTCACGATTTATTCGATTCAATAATTTCGTTCGATATCTCTTCTCTTAATAACGAATAATAATAAAAAGCTTACAACGCTTGACTTTATCGATTATCTAAACTAAAATAATTCCATAATAATCGTTTTGTAAAATAACATTCTATATATGACGGCGTCACCTTTAAATGTAGCTTTAAAGGGTTAATTATATAAACGAATGAAAATAAACGAGGCTTCGCAAATCCAATAAATCGAGAAATAAAAAATTATAAAAAAAGTTGACAAAATCGTAGCACGGAACTTCGAACCATCGTAAAGAACAAAGAATCTGATCTATCGTGATCACGACATCGCGGCAAAAATCGGTGCACGAGCGTTATACCACTCGTCGGTCATAAATCTACATCCGCTTGATCTATGCAACGTATTTTCTCTCTCTCTCTCTCTCTCTCTTCCTCTTTCTCTCGCTACGAACTAGAAATTGAGCACACAAACATTGATCTGGGAGCTCGTACGCAGTCGATCGTCATTAAAAATCGACGTCCATTCACCGTGTCTTTACTTCTTTTTCGATCCTCCCTTATCAACCTAACAAAATTGATCGACTCGATTCATATTCCCATCTTGATCGACTCATATTTTATTGAAATATCATTCTTCGTTCGTCGCTATATCTTCGTTCTACATTTTACATTCTTGAGGGACGAGCTAGAAGAAAAGACTGATCGATCTGCGGCGAATGCGACTTTTCTCTTCGATAAAACACGATCTTTTTCATCTATTTTTCATCCTTGTGTTTCTGTGTACGCGTTTCTGTGTATGTCAGTGGTGTAAGTGTGAACAGGTTGTGTATACGTATCTAAAATGTTAATTAACGCTAATTAATCTGAACTCGCTGGGGGAATCGTTACTTTCTTCTCTATCTGCCGTATATTAATATATATATATATATTATTTATATATACATACATATGTCAATAATACATTTATATATTATTTATATACATATGTTAATAATATATATATATATATTTATATCTATACATATAGAAATGGAGCGTGTTCCTCGTGAATATGATTACGTTTTTGCTTTATTCGTATATAATTATCATCGTTATCGTTACAATAAAACGACCACTATTGTAAATCGATTGATTACCTTGCGTATATTTTATTTCTTTCTCTCTGTCTCTTTCGCATTTAGCGAGTACAATATGTCTGTGCTCACCCTAATCGTTTCGAAGAAGCGGCGTTTAAACCTCATGTCGAGGTACGAATAAGCTCTCTTGTCATTATTCTCTCATTTTGTTCTTTTCTTCTCTCTCTCTTTTTTTTTTTTAAACCTCTTCTTCTCTCGCGCTGTCGCAATAGACCATATTCTATTTCCGGATGAAGTGTCCGGCGTTGATTTCAGAGCACGGTTACATGATTACGGACACAATGCGTATCTGAACACGTCATTACGCTTCGCTTTTTCTCATTTCTCATTTCCTCTCATTCAACTCTCTCACACTCTTCTCTCATGTAGGTACATTCTCTCGTGTAAATGATGTAAAAGACATAATCGAAAAAAAAGAAAAAAAGAAAGGAAGAAAAAAGAAATCATAGTAATATCTAATAAATGTCGCACACGTCGTTTCCAACCTCTTTTTTGTTCCATTATTTATTTTCTTTCTCTACTAAAAATTCCGACACGCACGACATATTTCGCGCTCTCTCTCTCGCTCTCGCTCTCTCTCTCTCTCTCAAAATTGAAAAGTGGTCGGGCTATACAACTACAAGAAAAAATTACATCGGAATCGCCTAACGCTATTAAGAAGAGCCTTTTATGCTTCCGACATTAATCAATTAATATAATTCATCGTAATTATGTTATATATATGTATACATATATATATATATGTAAAAAAGGCTGTTTCGCGACGGTGCACAAGCGGTCACGTCCTCCGAGTCGACGTCAATTCACCATCACCGTATTATATACGATGTATCATGATTCTCTGAAAATGAAATACCGTTATCCAATAAAACAGAAAATGTAAAAACGCGGAAAGGAAAGCGTGTTAAAATCACGCATTTCGCAGAGCAAGTGATACGTTCAGGCTAAAAGTAAGTCAGATTCGGAGGTCGTGTCGCGCTTGATGCAAAGGCCCGAAGACTTAGCGTCGGATCTCGCCTTTAAACCATCTCTCAACCTTCCCTTTCAAAAAATAGAAATACAAATTGATCGGTACATTCTATATCGTATACAAAAAAAAAAAAAAAAAAAAAAAAGAAAGGAAAAAGGAAAAGACTATGTATATATATGTATATGTATATATATAAAAAAAAAAGACGACAGAAAAACACGAAGGTCGATGCCGTGACCGGCAATTGTAGGACGCAAGTGGCACGGTCGTCGCGCGTCTTACCCTATGAATTTGCATCACGCATCATCATCATCATCATCGCTATCATCGCTGGTAGTCCATTCTGAAACTATCGTGTTGGTCCGATCCTTAGCCAAGTCTTGATCAGGACTCGCGCTACCCTGGCGTCCGTACGCACTTTTCTCCGATGTAAATCTCGTGTTCCGTGTGTGTATGATCGTGGTGGTTGTGGTATTGGTGGTAATCGTGGCTGTAATGGTCGTTGTGATGAGTAATGCGTGTACGTGTAACGATCTCCCTGATCTCGCGTCTCTCCTTCGTTTCTTCGTGGTCGGTGGCTCAGTACGGGTTATACTTGGTGCGCTCGGATTTGAATTTGCCGCTCTCGGTGGGCCCGGGCGCGCCAGGGCTACGTAGCCTCGGTGTGAACTTGTGCGACCGGTGAACGCCGGTTGTCTGGACCGGAAGAGCGGATGCAGCCGCACCAGCAGCGCCACCTAGCAATTCCGTGAGTCCGCCGAGGGCGGTGAGGCTAGATAGGGCGTTGAGGGCGCCTGGCTTGCTTAGCAGCTGAGCCAAGGGAATGGCGCTGGCCAAGGGAGAGGCAGTGGTAGTGGTAGTAGAGGGAGAAGCACTGGCCCCGGATGCCCCGGGAGTGGTACCGCTGCCAGGGGTTTGGGTATTTTGGGCCTCTAGGTTAGCTTTCTGCAGTTCAACACTGGGGAAAAGACACAAAATGTAAAAAGGTCAGGGTGGGAACGTTCCTCTCGTATAAAAACAGTTTTATGTAGTTTTATGTATGTATGTTTGCGTGTGGCTACTTTCGTGTTTCACACACACACATATATATATACACTTATATATATATATATATATATATATGCGTGTACAGCGGTGCTCGATTAAATTACAATTAAATCGAGGATCAGATTGCAAAGCTCGCGATGCGGGTGACGATTTTGTTTCGTACGGGAGGACTCGAGATCTCCTCGACAGAGGGAAAGAATAGACTTAGCGAAAACAAGTGAGAGGACAAACGAGAGATTAATGCAAAAGACACGGCAATTGAGTGGAGCAAATCTGCACGTTTCTTGGGCATAATTTTTCTTATACCAATTGACGTTTAGGTAGACTCAAATAGATCAAGTGTAGGGAAACTGTCGAACGAATATAGCGAAACTCTTATTATTTTATGGGAAAGTTTCATTCCAATATATAGGAACATGATCGCTGTTTTCACTTATTCCAACTATGTCTATTCGCTGTGTTTGTCGATAGGTTTAATTTACACTCGACAGTTCGAACAGTACAGGGAGTGTAAGCGGATTTTGGGTCGTTTGAATTTAGGCGAAACTCTATTGGAATTTAAGCGAGCACTGCTGTACGTGTTTCCTTTTGTCGGACAGTGTTTCGATAAACGATCAGATGAAAAGAAAGAAATATACAGAAAGGAAGGAGTCGCAGCGACGTGTACACGAGAAACAGAGGCTAGGAAATGAAAAGAGGCGAATCATGGCGATGTGTGAGATATAGTAAAATGAAAATAATAAGACGGGTCCGCTAAAAGAACAGAGTTGTTATATCGATTAAACAGAAATAGATCGAAAGAGTGACAAGGTGGTGTGGACGCTAAGTGTGATGTATGTCAGGCGAGAAAAGAAAGAAAGAAAGAAAGAAAAAAGAGAATAGAAAGAAAAGAAAGACTTCGAGTCGCAAGGTTTTCAACAGGCTTCACAGAAAGAGAGAGTTATGCCACAGGTGTGTTCTATGGAGCGTGATACTCTCACGTACACCGGCTACGTGGTTGTTTGTGGGGGGGTGGGGGGGAGACTTTTCCGTCGTCGGGACGCGTTTATCGGTCTCGAGACACCGTGCACCGACGAACCATCGGCATCTGTCTGTATCGTTTTTCATCCAACGACATACAGCCGTCACGTTTCGTCGATCGTACACGATGCAGCCTCTAGGAGCACCGAAAATGGCGTCCCAATGCGGAGGATACGCTGCGAGGAGTTGCCGCCATCGAAAAGGACGTTCGACTGCATTCGTTTCGATCAGCACGAAAAATAACAATTTCTCAAAGTTTAATTTCACTTTCGTATCTGGCAAAATTCCTCGATCTCGAAATTTTCAAGAAATTTCTTGTTCCTAGCCGACGAACGCGCAACGTCCTTTTTTCCGACGCAGCACAGAGCCATAGTCCGTTGCACATGACACATAAAAACAGGAGAAGTTCTCCGAATATACAGAGAATACTTGTAAAAAGTAAAATAAAAAAATAAAAAAAAAAAATAAAAAAAGAAAGAGAGAGAAAGAGATAGAGAGAGCGAGAAAAGAAAAGCAACAAGCGTTCGAACATCGATCAGCATGTAATGACATCGAATCTCTATGAGTCTTTTCAATTTGGTATCGCATCACGGATACTTTAGCAAAGTGGAATGGAACGTAGCATGGCTCTGTGAATCACTGAAAAGCGGAAATCAAACTAAACGGGGCACAGCACTTGCACTCCGCCGCCTACGGGTATATCATCTGTACGGGAACTATGCAGCAGTTTGACCAGTTGCTGGATTTGCTGATCCAGCGAAATCGTTGCCACGATAATTGGCTCGTACGTCACGCGTATACAGGACGAACGGAAAGCGGAATTGAACGCGGCAGAGTGCAGATCTTGGCCGCGGGAATTGTGCTCGGGGGGATGATAAACACGATACGTAATAATCATGACGACCAAGTGGTTGAACGGGTATTACAAGAAGTAATAATCGGGATATATGACGAATATATTTTTCGGTCGCTATTCAAATGCAGTAGTATAAAAATATATATGAGTGACAATCTGGAATAAAATATAATATGGATTATAATTCGTAAAAAGGGGGAAGAAATAGAATGTGAAGAAGGTTTGTACGATTCGCGTTTTCAGACCGGCTAAATATATATAGATATACAGGACAATCGTGCTTGGTACTCGTGCTATTTTCAAGATGCGGCAAAAAACTGGGGCTGCTTTGGCAATTGCTCGTTTTCCAGAGCGTTTTAATATGCGCTACAGGGACGCGTTTTCGATCGTTTCGAATCTCGTCGACGACTACGTTAGTACACGTTTCTCTATTTATTTTCGTTCAACTTCTCGAAATTAGTGAAAAGAATGGAAAGAGATAACAGTCCCATAGCACGATGTTATATATTAAATACTGTAAGATCTACGTCCGTGCACGTTCGTTATCTTTTGGTAAAACGCTATGATCAGCGTAGAGGAAACGTACAAATTAGAATACAAAGATGCGACTGCGTGACACTCTTGGCGAAGGCGAATTGCAGAAACAAAAATTTAACGATCCATCGTACTGATAGACGATAGTTTGGCAAATAAATTAATAAAACATAATCTACGATAAATATCGAATTTTCCAATATGATTGACGCTATATTCCGTTCAGAAGAACACGTTTTCTCGTGAACATATTACGCTAGACATAGGACAAAATCCAAATTGAATTGAACGCAACGTACGGAAGACTTTATCGAATTAAAACAAGTGAATCATAGTTTTCTAAAATCCAGTTTGGATTTCCAAATTTCCAACCTGTCATTGTAATCACGTTATTTATTATATACTTAATTATAGATCAATATTCAAACGATTAATCTCATCGAATTAAATATATCTCTAGAAAAACACCGTATTACTAGTGCACGAACGAATAAGAACGAACGAACGACGAGCCTTCGCCAAAAGCGAGTTCGACCGAAAAGAAGCTTTGGATCGTCGTAAACCGAACAACTGGGGTATTTGAAGAAAAAAAAAAATAAAAAAATAAAAAAAAAGGAGCTGTAGTGATGCATAATTGCTTTTTGCAGGACTCTTCGGGAGTAGATCGTCTAATTAAAACGGAACGATATATTGCTGGAATCGTTCGACTACGTGTCGTATATCTGTCATCGTGATTGTATACTATATATATTCTTTTCTTTTTTCAAAAAAATTTTTTTTTTTTGCTTGAAAGGACAGCCAGCGACAAATGGGAAACAGATGTTGAGCGGAGTTGTGTCTGCAGGATACTCAGGGTACTGGACCTGGAAAGCAGGACCTGGAAACAAAGGATTAAGATCCTCTTCCGTCGTGGCAGACGAAGATATTGTCTTCCGGCGTCTCCGCGTTGACGGCGATCCCTTGGTTCGCGGTTGCTGCGTCGTCTTCACTGGCTATATAATCTTACTTCACTACGAGAATATCTCACCTGTATACGCTAGAGAGACCGAGGTGGCGGTCCACGACACGCGTTGCACGTCACCACGTACCTCCACATCGAGGGATCACCTCGTATCTTAACACTCGTGCAACGTATCCATCTCACATAGAAAACGCTCGTTGCTGCACCGCCACCTCTTTCATGTAACACTTTTCTGGCGTCGACGTGCCGGGAAAACGACGCACTTCCCGACCATAACCTGTCAGCTACGATACGCGATAAAAACCATAGCAACAAACCTATACCTGTGCGTGTACTGATTTTTAACACGAATATAACACAGCGTACATAGAATCTCTGTAAATAGACGGGTAGACCGTGGATCTTTATGCATTTATGGAAAATTTGAAGGAGAACGCGAAATTATCATATACATTAAATTATAAATCACTATAGAAGACGTTGAAACATTTTATGTAATTTTCGACGAGCGAGTTATCTATCTATCAAAGTTGCATTTACGTAATCACGCGTTCGCAAAAATACAAATCCGCAGAAATATCCACAACCTAGCGTTGATTAACGATGATGGCGATAGTTTGCAAGGTCGTTGTAGCCAGCTCGTCGCCGCCAGAGGCAACAGTAACAACAGTAATAAACATGATGGGAGGTGTCGCGATGACGGCAATTCGACTATTCCCTTAGTCTCACTTGATCATCTTCAAGACACCAAGGCTAAGAAAGGTAATTACAGAAGGAACGAGTGTAACACAAGAGAAAAAAAAAAAAAAAAGAAAAAGAAGAAAAAATAGACAGGCGAATCAAAGGGTTTCTCTTTTGTTCCTTTTTCTCTTTATGAGGTGTCGACGGGGAAGTTGGGCTTCCATTTTCTCCGTCGTCGAGGGGGATCGTGTAAAAAAAAATGTCTACACCGGCGACATGTACACATAAGTCAAGATCCGATCCAACGATCGTTTCACGTTGGATCCAGAGAAGGAAAGAAACCAGAAAGTTAAAGAGGTTCGTTGGGGGTGGGGGTGGGGGGTTGGTGGTGGTGATGTGTCGCGAGATATCGCAATACGTAGCCGGGACGAGTTCGACATGTACCGATAGGAATAATGGAAGAATTCTTAAACAATATTCTCTCTCTTGGATCGAGAGAAAGTAAACCGATCTCGTCGAGAGAACGTTGCACGATCGATCGAATGCTATGTATCTATTTGCATATTGGAATATCCTACGAGTAATACGGATTTTTCGATATTGTAGGTACAAGGAACCAAGAATTTGTTGCAATTGATTCACCCAAAAATCGTATAAACGTAAATAAAGATTGTTTTGTTTAGGAATATGTTAGCATAATGCCGGATACTTTACACGTAGAAGCTCACTGCGTAAATTATATAGGTAAAAGAAGTTTGAGATTGTTTTAAAACAAAGTAATTCTTCTTCAAACGCTCCTTGATAGATCTGTCACTGATTACATTCCTAAATTTTCTACGACAGCGATTCATTCTTCATAAAATTCCTCTTGTTCACAACAAATTCCATTGTTCTAAATGCATCTATCGGAAAAGCTGCATTACTTATGGGATTAATCGGGAACCATAAAATATAATGAATATCAAATAACGATCGTCCAACGTTCTTCGTTCTTTTCTTTTTTTTTTTCGTTTTCTTTTCAAGATGGCAGGCAAGCCAGAGTGATATCTATGCTCCAGTGCCACGGTACTCACCTCATGCTGATGAGATACTGTGCTAGTGCCACAGCGTCCGGATTTCCGGTGATGGTGATCGTACGATCCGTGGCGCCACCCTCCCTCTCCTCGCAGTTGCTGATTCTGATCATGGCGCCGGAGATCTGACGGATCTCAGCGATCTTAGTACCACCCTTGCCGATGATACAGCCGATCAGCTCGTTTGGCACGGTCATCTCGTGCGTCTGATTGTTCGCCGCTGGCTGTTGCCTGTTCGTGTTGCTGGTACGTAGCTGACTACCAGCCAGTGCCGCTAATGCTGCCAAAAAACCAGCAACATTTTGTATATTTGCAACGTACATCATTTCTGGACTAAGGTTTAGGTTTTGAGATTTAAGGCATTCGTAGCGTAGATTGACTTTTTACCATTCTTACTTCAACTTGCAATTTCTACGAAATTTTCACGATACCTGACACTCAGCGTATTATCTACAAGCGATTCGATTTTTAAATATTCATCTTCGAAGTTGATGGTTTTATCACGCGATTCCTATAGCGAGCCGCTGAGAAAGTCACTTTCTGATTAATCGCGGAAGAACCATTTTTGCCAAGTTGTCAAGAAAATACTATGTTGTACAGGCTGAAAGAATCTTTCTCCCTTTTCTTTTTTCTTCTATAAGAAAAATCTAGTCCTCACCGTTGTCGAATAAAAGTAATGTGAAATACGTGATATGAGTCGTTTCAGCGTTCAAAGTATATTATAATGTTATAAGGTTGCTGTTAGTGTGCGCGCGTAGAGAGTACAGACAACCGAGAGATTTTCTTCTTAGTGACAGAATCTCAGACATGCGCGAAGAGTATGAGACTTTGCAGTCTCAGAGTATTTTACTTCTGAGAGATATTGTCGCGCTACAAATACCTTAAGTTCTCTAACCAAGTGCAATTGTTAAATGTAAGAACAACACTGTATAGATGGAGTAATAAATAATAAAAATAATAATAATAATATTATAATTTTTGGCTAATTCTTCTACCGAAGTTCATACGTCGTACGATCACGCGCAGTACTATAATTGTTACGACTATACATGAATCATTATGTACTTTCTATTTTAAAATCTACCACACGTGGTTATGGACCACATGTACATACATTGTCCGATTAGGCGAATAACTGTATGCAAAGTGCACGCGAAACAATAACGTTTTTAAATTTTCGAAACATAGCTATCGCGGTACATCATCATTTTAATCCACGGTATAAAGATTAACATTTTTACATATTTGTTTGGAAGCGTTGAGTTGGCTTGGAGGTCGAAGCTGGTCGTTTTACCGCGGTGAAGTAAGATGTTTGTAAAGTGGTGAGGTTTGCATAGTGACTGCCAAAAGCATGATTTCATTCTATAATATTTTCGAAACCATTGTTGTTTGTAAAATAAAAGTTTGTTGCGTAAGCCTGTAGATTCTCGTACAACACGTTCTACGTACGTAAATAATTCAAGCGATTTCTCGAGCGACTTTTTCAATTTCATACATCGCACAAGCAATTCTACGGAATTCTCAAAATTTCGAATTCTCGAAACGCAATAATTCTCAGCCGTATTTCAGCCGCATTCGTATCGATTCGTATTCGTTCAGAAGCTGAATTGATCAACCGTATAAATTAAAAGGTAGAAACAAGTGACGAGCGTGCAAACACTGCATCTTAAATGTATAAACACTGTATCTTAATAATATACTTAAAATGTCCTATTATTAATGTTATCTGCCTGTGATAAACAAGTTGGTAGAACCAAGTAATTTGATTTTGGAAAATCGTATTTATCCTAATGAAATTAAGAAATAAGAGAGAGGGTTGAAAAGTTCGGCTTCTGAAACATTCATTTACAAATTGAAAAAAATCAAATGAAAAAGCTTGTGAGATTATTACGAATAAATAAATAGTCACGAGCGTTACAGAGTATTGTAATAGAACAACGAGGAGTTTTTGACGTACCTGCTGGATTCAATCCACCTGTGTTGGCAGGTGTGGCAAGGCCTCCGAGGCCTAGAGCCGCGAGTCCGGCCAATGGATTGCTACCAAGCTTGCCCATCTGTAACAACGACGAACAAAATCCAACGCTCAACAAAAACATGTGCCGCCGCTCGAACGATTTTTAAAAAGTGCTTTCAGAGGGGTATTATACGAAGACATCGATAAAATATAGATCTAAAAGAAAGAAAAAAAAAAAAGGAAACGATCAATCTGCCTGCTTTCCTCGCGCGTCTCACATTCGAGGATCGTCGATCAAACCAGACGAAAGAAGAAAAAAAAAAAAGAAAGAAGAAATATCAAAATACAACTCTATGACCAGACAATGGGAAGGAATAAAAACAAATTTCAGAAGAAAACGATCAACGAAAAAAATAAGAAAGAAAATCAAAATGACAAGGTATATCATCATCCTTTGAGTAGATAAAACTGTTCGAATTAAATAATAAGGAAGACAGAGGGAATAAAAGAAGAGATAGAGGAGAAAGTAAAGAATTCTCTCTAGATTAATCCATCATCGTCGATGATCTATCGATCGTTTTGGATTCTACGGTCGTGGCAACCTGCGAGTTTTTTCGCCTGTTCTCATGGTCTCTTCGATGTCGACCAGCAGGATGTCCCGACTTCCTGGGAGCCGATGCAAAAAAATGTCCTTCGTCACCTTTCTCCACACGTTTCCATACTTTTCAATACTTTCACCCTTACTCTGCGTTTGTTTCTTTTCTTTTCCTTTTATCGTCGCTTTGGAAAGCGTCACGCTCTTTCAGGAACACGCATAGTGAAACAACACTCGCATGACAACCACACGCAACAAGGAGCTAAAAACACAGTGAAAATTAATCGAAGGAACGTAATAGAAAAAACGCGCGACGCTCTAACGCCGGATCGATGTTGAGATTCGGACGATGTTTGAATCTCCCGTTTTGGTCAACTTGGTAACATCAACTTGGTAATCGGGCAGACTGTTTCGAGAACTATTCGACGTGATTATGCAAAGAATAATGGACCCTCGCTCGACGAGTATACTGAATTTCGTGGCAACGAAACTACTTACTGTTGCAAATTGCTACAAACAGAAGGAATTGGTTAAAAAAAAAAAAAAAAAAGAAGAAGAAAGAAAAAAGAAAGAAAAGAGAGACAGAGAAAGAGTTTCTGACTATCGAACGAATAATGATCGATCTATGGAGAACGATGATCGCATGACTCTCTACTTTCGTACGATTCTAAGAATGTTTTAAAACGAAACAAAAATTAAACGAACCCTCTGTAACTTTTCTACAAAATAATTCTGATATAGTAAAAAGACAATACACTAGAGAGATTATTAAAGCAGCAATTCGTTCGTTACATTAAACTTAACGATCCTTTCGAGAAAGACTTTTCTCCTCGATATTAACTTCAAAAAGCATCATGGATGCAATTAATTAAACTTTATAAAAGTATTAAAAATGAAATACCTATATCAGCAACTTCTTAATTACATATCGTTACAGAAGGTTGAAGATGAAACTCAACTAAAAAATTTAACTACCGTTCACTACCGGTCATCAAATTATTACGATCGCCTGAAGAAAAAACTGCAGCAGAATTTCTCATACACCGTTAGAAGCATAAAATACTTTTTACAATCCATAAACGCAAGTCCCTTATCTCTTTGTAAGAAAGAAGTTTGTGTTTCTAAGCTTCATTCTCGATCGGTCTTCGAACGAAGGCGATAATTTCGAAACGATCATAATAATTCGGCTCGTTGTTACTCATAAACAAAGATGTCGATATTTTCTTGAACCTTCTCTATCGCTATTAATACCAGCACGCTAGTTACGAACAAGTTTCTCGACCTATGTGTATAGCAATGTACAGCTTGGTATTCTGGAGATCGCTTTGCGCTATTAGGGACCGGAAGCCGAGGAATCCAGGACGCTTTGTGATCCAGCCGGAGAATATGTCTACACACGTATGACATACTATACGTCAGAGGTTGGATCGAACTCGATTCTCGCCGCGAAGATTCTCTGCAAATTAATCGACCAAAGTCGACCGTGGTATCTAGCGAATATTAATAGTTGAGGCGGCTAACTTCTAAAGGAACGAGCTATTAAAAAGGAAAGAATAGACAGAGTAGAATGGACGGTTAGGGGAAAAGAAAATATCGCGAGACAGCATGCATTTACGCATCTTTTCTAATTTCGAAAAATTCTTTTGCTTTTTTTTTTACCATTCATTCGTATTCGTCTTTTGAATAATATTCTCGTTGCAAGATTCTACTTATTTCAACGAAACTGAAATTGTGTAATTCGTATGACACGACTCATTTCAGTATCTAAAAATTATTGAATTTTTATTAAAAAAAAAAAAAAAAAAAAGAAGATTCAAGTTCATGTTTTTATTAGTTTTTCAAATGTTACCTAAGCAAAATCGATTTGTGTCGTTTCTGATTCTACTGATTCAATTATATTTCTTATCACTATAGAAAATAATTTAACATTCCCTGTTTTTTGAGGCAATATTCGAGACGGAATGGAATTTAGTCGACCAATTTTTCTATTTCTGATCTTTGAACATTAATTACAAAGGAGACTTGGCGCAGAATTTAGCGCGCGATCGATGTGCTCGCCACGAAACTTCCACAGCATCCGACTCGACAAAGAAAGAACTCGACAAAGTTCCGTGAAGTGACACATACTTACATAAGTAATAACGAAATGCCACGGCGAATAAGTATTCAGCTATTTTTACTTGGACAAATTCTAGCTAAAATATTTCAGTCTTGTGTAAGAGATTCTTTTTCAAAATTAACAGAAAGTATTCTTCCGACCACCTCTAATTAATATTTTAAGCTTTCACCTCGTTGACCGTTTCCTACTTTAATTTCTATTATAACAATTCCAAAAGCTGAGTACATAATTCTTCCAGCGATTTCTAATTAATACCGTAAGCTTGCACAGTTCGTTGGCCGTTTCCTACTTTAATTTCTATTATAACAATTCCAAAAAGCTGAGTACGTAATTCTTGCAGCGATTTCTAATTAATACCGTAAGCTTACGGTTCGTTCACCGTCTTCTATCTTAATTTCGATCATGACAGTTCCATAAAAATGTCATTTTAAAAAAAAAGAATATTTCTTTCAATCGATTAAAAAATCAATATATTTCGTAAAATATTTATTTACTTTCCAAAGTGTCTTTCCCGATATTTTAGAAGAAGGAGTCCCGCTGATTACGAGCGCGTTGTAATTTTCAAACCGCTCGAATTCCAATTCGTCGGCGAACTCATCGACCGTTCCGCAAACCGACGAAATAGTAAAACTCCAAACACACCGTCTCGTCGGACCGTGGCGAATCAATGTAAAAGCTGCTAATTACAACGGAATCTCCCCGTTGGAGTTCAACGAATGAAACAGAAACTGCAACGGTTAATTCCTACTGGAGATTGTAAAACTCGTACGTAAATGCATACCCGTGATAACGATATACACGCCGAACACAAAAGTATTAAAACGACACGAATTGAATTATCATTCATAAAAAAAAAGAAAATAAAAAAAAGAAAAGAAATTTCATATATATTATTTAATATATGTATTATATCATGTATTTATACAAGATGTTCATTTTAACGTTTCACACGATTTTTCAGCCATTTTTTAAGCTGTAATAGAAAAAGTGTACATCTACTGTTATACACTTCATATTGTGTGTGAACTAAGGTTTCATATTTTATTTTAGTGCCCGTTACGATATTACGGAATGGAATCGCGTGATTATATTTTTAAAACGCATTGGATAATTTTTCTATCATTATGAAAGAAGAGTATACTGCTGAAAAATTGCATGAACCGTTAGAGTGAACTTCTTCTATATATAAAGTGTTACGCGTAAATTTATCACTTGGAATATCGCTGTAATATTTAGGATTTCGTAAAAATATCGTAAAAGAATTGGACACAATTTTGTGTTGCAGTTTTTCGAATGACATGTCGATTAATTAATTCAAATGACAAATTGAACGTCGATATACAGTGGATAAATTCTTCGAGATCTTATTAATATATCTTCTGATCTTCAGTGATATCTAATTCCTCTTTAAAGTATTTTAAAAAATTTACCACTATTATTTCTAAAGTATCAAAGTACTAATTGACAAAAGAAACTTGACGCTTTCCACGATACGAAATTGTATACCTCTTGACACAACATTATGCAACCTTCGTAGAGAGATTTCTTATAAAATCCCAAACACAGTACACGTATTTCAAGCGATGAAATTGAGCGAAACACCCTGCGTTCTAAATATATAGCGAACGAATTAAAAAAAGAAAAAAAAAGAGAAAAAAAAAAGGAAGGATGGAGCAAAAGAGAGAGAAGTAGAAAATGCATTCTTTCTTGCTCCTTGTCGTAAACAGGACAAGATGTCTGGGGCTAAAGATCTAGGACTCTCTTCGTGTACACGTAACCGTGCCCTAAAACATGAAAACCTCAAAAGTGTGATTGGTCTTCTACCTGCAACATCATCTATGCTAATCTATGGTGCACGAGTTCGAACAAAAAAAAAAAAGGGAGAGAAAGGGGGGAGGGAAAGAAATAAAAAAAAAAAGAGAGGCGATAAATATACATACAGATGTAGCACAACACACTTGATCGAACATTGCGAACGTCGTTTCCTCATTTGCATCGTTCTACAAAGACGAATCATCGACGATGCAACGTCGAGTGACTCCGACTGTTTCATACATCATAAAAATAATCGTATTACACGGAACCATAACGTTCGAATGGTGTTCGCAACCGATATAAATATGTACTTCAAACGAGACAGAGATAGAAGAAGATAGACAAAATTAAAAAAAAAAATTTACATATAATAAAAAAATTAAAAAAGAAAAAGGAAAGAAAAAAAAAACTCGATCGAAGACATAAATATGATGTATCGTCACGACGTTGAGAAACTTCTACCCTGCTTAAGATGGTGGAAACGTGATGTCAGGGCAGCCCACCCTCGCGCGAACTTCTTGATTCGTAGCTAAACAGAGTGCTTGGAAGCCATGCTGTTCTAAGATAGGACGGCGAGTGGACAATGGACAACTGAGGACTGAGGCGAATAGAAACGAACAAAAAAGTATAAGAAGAAACAAAAACGAGAATACGTAGAAATAGAAATGATAGAAATACGGGAGAAATTTTGACAGAACAATTTATATCCTCGTGTTATAATATCGATGGTATTGATATACAAGGTGTTTCGGATAAACGAGATCGTCTGGATATCTGCTTTACTTACGATCGTATGAGAAACCTTCTCAGGATCAGGACGAAGTTAAACTGTTTCAAGGGACACGTGTAACGGCGAAGAGAATCTTTCCTCAAGTTCGTTTCTTTTAGAAGATTCTTTTTTTAAATAGAACTCTTTCTATATATATATATTTTTTTTTACAATAGTAGGCGTTTTTTTCTTTATATAAAAATATTAAGACACTCATGCCGGGAAAAAATTAGTTTAAAAGATATTTCGATTTTAATTTCGTCGAATGTATTTAACGTATGAAAGACAAGGAAGACACGCGTCAGCGAAAGAACATCACTTTTGCTTGTCATACGCCAAGTTTTACAAAATTAATATATAATTAATAATAATATACACATAGAACATAGAAAAGGATAAAAAGGTAAAATTAAAATATCTTTGAAACTGATCATTTTCAGGCACAAATACCTCGATATTTTTGCATAGAGATTAAAGAAACGCATCAACTGACGAATAAAAAAAATATATAGGGTATATGTAGAATATAATTCTCATTTTGAGATACACCGATAATCTCGATATCTAGCGAAAGAACGATGAAAGAAAATTCTTTCCACCGTTACGCGAACACCTTGAAATAGTTTAACTCTGTCCCGAGAAGTTTTCTCATACAATTGTAAATAAGGCAGATATTTAGATGAACTGGTTTAGCTGAGACAGCCTGTATATCGTACAATAACATTAATATTATCGTGGACAAGTTGACGTTCTGCTCCACCACGGCGTTGTCCCGATTTCTCTTCTCCAGTTTAGTTAGAAATCGAGACAACGTTGGCGGAGACAAGGTCTCGACAGTCTTTGTGCTTCGACCGTGCGCTTCGAATAAAAGGGAATTCTTTTACAGGCGAAAACAAAGAGACGTACGAACGTATGAAGATATACGAAGAGGGATGAGAAAGAAGGAAGTCTCTTGCGAAGCCGTGAAAAAGCGGAAGCGTGTATATACGTACTTCGGAGATCGGTTTCGCGATCGGTTCGTCGCTATCGTATTTTTCGCTGGCACTCGAACCAAGTGAAGTCGCTTGGCGTCTATTTACCTTTGTATCGAAGCGTCTATTGAACGCGTTTCTTCGTAGCTTACGCACGGCCAATTCTCGTTCGTAGGTTTGTCGAGAGTAATGTAAAAAGATTGCCAAAGTCTGACAGATTCTTGGTGGTGAATTGATCGCGGTGCATCGGCGAAACAAAAGAAAACACGAGTTTTATTATTTCAGAAGCGATCGGTAAGCAAAGGAGTTAGATTTCTTAACTTTGCTATGCAACCAACTTCTTTCCATCCAATTGTACCTTTATCTCGTTAGAAATTCAAATGCCATCTTTTTAAACGGACTATGTTCTTCCTTTTTAAATAACGAGAGATCTTTTTGAAATTTTTCAAATCTGGACTATGCGTAAGACACATTTGGAAGGTGGTTTACGTGTTGGAAAATTAAGCAATTCAGAACCTGATCTAAATCGTTGTCGTCATTTACGAGTTTTATAATTCGACTGATACTGACGCTTCGAATTATGATATTTGCTGAAATTTTTTAACGAAGAAGAGGCACAATTGAGTGGAGAAGTTTGAGTACCGTAGCAGGGCTAATTCGCTGGCAGCTTCCGTCATTGTCGCGTGAACGTGAGATACAAAAGCAAGTTGGCTGAAATTCGACCGTGGCGAAACACAATTAGGATCGCGAAGTGGAAAGCAACTGTATGTACATAAAATGTCCCACGTAATTGAAACAAATCATACTCTTTGCGTGATTGCAATTAGGAAATTACTTAGTGGGTGAAATGTTAGAATAAATATCAGAGAAATGTGGTAAATAATTTAACGAGGATCATATCCTTTTGTAAGTATAATGCAATGCATGTACATTATGAGATTGTACAAAAATATTTAAAAAATGAAACCGTTTAATTCTCTTTTTTTTATTCTCTACAAAGAAGACACTAGAAGAAATTTGGTCGAAAAATAATCAATTTGTAAGATATTTCGTATAAATATTGTTATTAAAGTTGCGATATTTCGTGGTAGATATTTTTCAATCACTGCACCCGTGTTATATTATACAGGATGACAAATTTGATTTACGTCAAACAAAATACACGCGTCTATTAAAAAATGCACTGTGCATCTACATAATGCACACACACTGTGTTACATTCATGAAACGACGTATTTATAAAAATATGGTCCTGGAAAGGTAGATCTCTCTTAATTATTCATCTCTTTTTCATAATATCGTTCTCTAATTGCGACCAGAGAAAATTGTATGATTTTGTCCTAGTTACGCGAACCAGCCTGTACACACGTTTTTAGTCATCTTGAATATTTTCCATCCCGAGGATGAGTTAATCCCTTGGTGCTTACGATGATTACGTTTCAAGGAAAATATATCATTTCAGATGAAAATTCTCCTACAGAAACCAAAATCTTACCGATAATCTTGCCAATAATACAGCACGTAGTAACAGGGAAGAATCCTAAAAAAAAAATTGGCAAGAACCATAATTCCATTTATGCTCCTTTCTAAACCCTGCAACTTTCGTCTAACTAATTATGTTTCGATTATGAATCGAAAAATTCTATTCGTATTACTAAACAGATATCTTGGAAAAATGTAAATGATATCCGGCGAATTCTAAATTCCCGTAAGATAAAACTGTTTCGGTGACTGTTACAGTTCCACTGTTCTCAATCGATTTGCTATCATCAAGGGATTAATTTGCCTCGAGAAGCGTCTGCAATCCACTAAGACCCGATACATTCTTCCGCGTGGCGAGGCACGTTTTAAGAAGTGGGATTTACCAGGATCGAGAAGGCGGATCAGAAACAGAGGATTTCTGATCAAACTCTACCGAGAAGAACGGAACGTAAACAAGAGAAATCAGAGACAGTGTACGTAGGACGAGAAGCCAAGAATTAAATCATGTTCTGTAAGCCGAGAGACAGTAGATAAAATACTTAAGACAGGGAAATAAAACTAAAGGAACAAAAGTAGAAATTTAGAGAAGAAAGAAAAGAGAAAAGAAAAAGATAGATATGATTCTCCATAACAGGCAGAGAAACTTATATGAAAACTTAGACAGAGTCAGAAGTGGCGGTGGGATTGTGAAGAGAGAGAGAGAGAGAGAGAAAGAGAAAGAGAAAGAGAGAAAGAGAGAGAGAGAGATAAAGCGCAATGTAGTAAATAATATACCTATGTAAATCTACCTTTTCTCGTGCCACGCATGCATACTGGTCTTTGTTTTGTTGTACAACTCGCTCATTGTTCACGTCGTGGTTGTCCAATACCAACCCGCCCCCAATTAGATCAGCTATAGCGTGTCTCCCGTAGAGTGACATACTTCGCAAGGAAAAGAAACGGAAGTAGAGATACAGAGAACACAAGTTAAGAAACAAGACAAACAAATAGCGAAGGAAACCAAATAGAAAATTGTACCGACAGAACAGTATACGTATAGAAGAAAATATATATAAAGTGGAAGAAAAAGACAAACGAAACGTAGAAGGAAATGACGATAGAGTGAAATAACGTAACAGAGAAGAAAGAAGGAACTCGACCGGTCCGCGGAATAACGCTAATGAAAAAGGCAATGAGCCGTGTGTGCAGTGAGATTCTGGTCGGCCACCTTTTTCTCTCGTTTACATTTTTTTTCTTTTATCTTCGTGCGGATTTTCCGATCTGTATGTTTTATGCGTCGTTTTTTCTTAATGGTTCTTATTGGTAGCTGTACTTTCTTTCGAGTTTTTCGCCGTTCTTTTTTCTCGCATCTCGAAACCGAAAATCGTGGAAGTCGGGCTCCGTGTGAGTCGTCGGTCGTCGAAAAGCGCAGAGAAACAGAAGGCAGGACGGATACTGAGACACGACGATACACGCCATCTTGACTACGAGGAGATTCGTTATCAATTATCATCGATTTCGGTCTGCGACGATCGCCAAATATTTCTGCGATTGTCTACGATGCACTGGAATTATTGCACAGGGGGAGCGATAGAAATACGATTTCCGCAGCTTTCACAGTAACGGAAATTCGATGATCAGAGCTTTTACAGAGATGGCAGAAATTTCTAGAAATTCGTTGGTCAGAGCTTTCGTAATCGGAGGAGCAATAAATATTCCATGCTCGGTGCTTTCACAATAGTAAGAATAATACTTTGTTAGAGCATTCAAGATCCACGATCTACGAGTTTTCTTTTAGATTTACATATTTTCGCTCATTTGCGATAACAGAAACAATAGAAATACTAGAAATTCGATGTTCAGAGCTTTCGCAATCGTATAAACGATAAATATTCGGTGCTTTCGCAGCAGCAAAGATAGAACAAACTTCTAGAGACTTCACCCTGCACAATCTACGAGTTTTCTTCCAAATTTTCACATTTATACTCTTTTCGAATAACATGAATAAAAATTAGAAATAATAAGAATCCTAGAAATTCGATGATCAGAGTCTCCACGATACGTACAAAAGATTATAAAAGGAACAAATTGGTCGCTCGGTGTTTCCATCACAATGTCTTTACAAAAATTCAATGTTTACACTCTACGATTTTACAAACGAACAAACAAGAGAAATTCGGAAAATTTACGATCGTCCGAGTTTCTTCTCGCGGAATAAAGAATAACGCGTGCTCGTTTATCAATGTGTTATGTGTGTGAAAGAGACAGACAGACAGACAGACAGACAGGCAGACAGGAGAGGGAGAAAGAGAAATCTTTCACCCCTCCAGCGAGTTTCTATCTCTCTGTGCGTCATTTTGTCTTCTTTCTTTCTGCGCCGCAGTCAGCCGGACGCGAATTAAAAATTCTGACGCAAACCGAACTCGGCGAGTTTGTACTGTCGGAAGGCGGAACCGAAACGCACCCTTTTAATAATTCAATCTGTCAACAGGGGGATTGCGAGAGCGTTGCGTCAATGTGTTTGCACCGCGTCCACGCACAAAAACAGTTACTAATTAGCAAACGTCGCTGTTAAAGCCGGTAATTATGTTTGCCGGGCCGTCGTTCGCGCCGACCCTGACAGATAGAAAATTCAGAATCAATTGCTTCGGCAAACGTGACTACCGTATGTTCCTCTGCACGCTGCGTTTTCTGTCTGCCTGTCGACCAGGCCGTCATTAAAAGGAAAACGCGTTTGTACACCGACGCGTTAAAGCTCTGCCCTTCGTTTTTCCGTTTGCTCTTTCCAACGTTTCCACATCGAAACGTTCACACCTTTCCTCGATCATCGATCGATCGTTCTGATCGAATAAGTTTTAGTAATTCGTTTAAAGATTCTTTTTAGAATTATGGTTCTACCATGTATCGCGTCGTATTATTGAATTCGATGGTGTCTTAGGTTGGTTGTTGATCAATATTGCTAAAAAAAAAAATTTATCTTTTGAGGTATTGGTCAGGTTTCTACGTTATTCGGTATATCGTTGGTAATTGCAGCAGACAAAAATATTTCCAGTTTTGTGTCTTTACCTTGAATTGCATTTCACAGTCGATTTACTGTGGATATTTGACTAATTTGAGAAACTTACTATTACATCGTGGTAAATCAGTATGTACTGTAAAATCAGTATTTTAAATGCACGCATTGGACACGCTGACAAAAGATGTATACAGGGTGGTTGGTAACTGGTGGTACAAGCGGAAAGGGGGTGATTCTACGCGAAAAAGAAAGTCGAAAATATAGAATAACAATTTTTCGTTTGAGGCGTTGTTTTCGAGAAAATCGACTTTGAATTTTCGCTCGGTACGCGCGCTGTCTCGTTGTCTCGATGGAAAAATTAAAAAAAAAAAAAAAGAAAAAGAAGCCTCAAACGAAAAATTTCTATTCTATATTTTCGATTTCTTTTTTCGCGTAGAATCATCCCCAACCACCCTGTATATTGATGTATATATAAAAAGTGTACATATACATTATGAAATTTAATTTAACGTTCTGTATTTATCGCAAGATTAACTACCAACAAGTCTAATCCACCAGAAAAATCTCAGTCTTCTTACAGAAATCTGCAACGTTCGATCGATGCGTGTGGAAAGAAAGTATCGCAATAATTATTATCGTTTATCAATTTTTCTACCTATTCGTTATCCAGCACTAGGGAAATCTGCATCGTTCGTTCGATATATCCAGAGAAAGAGTAAATACTTTTGCTTTGCTGCTGGGAACCTTGATTGTCGCAATTTTCCAGTGCATCGACTCGTCTTTTTGCCATGTTCAATGCTGTCAACCCTCGTCAAGATGGCATTTCATGGCGCCTGCCGATCGACCGGACGTACGGGTCGACTTCGACCTCGTTAATCAGCATGAAACTCATCGATCGCCATTCTTAAGATGTCTCGTGTACGCGCCTGTCCGCGTTTGACCGGATCCAACGACAGGCCATGACGAAGAATCCATCGTGCGACCCTCGAGTAAGCGTTCATGCTAAAGCAGGCTCGATCAATCGGAGAGAGAACCCCCGGTGAAACGCGCGTGATTCTCCAACGCGTTGCAAACGAGCCGTTCATAGCGCGACAAAGTAATCGCGCTTTTTCAAATTCTCCAAATTTTGTCTGGAACCAAAACGCTCCATCGGTCTCACGTAATTTCTTCTACGAATTTTCTCTACTTGTTATACCGTGGAGCTAATCGATTCGACGGATGAGCGGCTCGAATCACACGCGCCTTTCGTCCAGAGGTTGTCTGCACATGGGCGGACAGAATCGGCCCCACGATGATCGTACTCGAACCAGAGACAAAACATAGCTCGATCGTGACACGCCGATTATTATCATATCGTAAACACATGGAAATCATAGGAAATGAAATATAGAAAACGAAACCATACCATCGAATATGCTATGGAAATAACAGAAAGAAACTATTGTTCGTCCTCTTTTTTATTTTCTGTATTTCTTTTTCTTTCGTACTTGGGACTTTTTTGGCGGAGTTTGCACTCGTGTTGACCGAACGTTGTCGAATACGATTCTCGTGAAGAATATTCACGGTCATATGTGTCGACGGGACGCGCGATAAACGAGATTCATTTGCACCACCGTGTCTTTTTTATTTCTCTCGTTGAAAAATTTCTTTTATCATTTTTGCTTTGATCGAGCTCGATTCGCGTACGCGAGCAAGCGTACTACGATGCACTTCTTCGTAACGAAGGATCAAGCTTTTAACGTTTATCGAACGGCGTATAGCCCATGTGGAGTTGGAAGCTTTGAAACTGCTCGAACGGTTGTAGTAGAGTCGTTAAACTTGAAGCTCGATAAACTGGTTTCGATCAACCACTTGACGCCCCGTGTCGACGATTTGCATAATACCGTGGTGGTAATGGCGATCTTGCAACGACACAAAGGGAAAACAGTTCGACTGTGAAGATTACCACATCGATCGTCAGTTTGAGACCACACCTTGTCTCGTGGGCAAAATTTATGACAGCTGAGGACAGGTTGTCGTTTTATTTGCTAAAGATTGAAACGCGGATTTATTCTTATCGTTATCGATTCGCGTCTCATGCAAGCTAACGGTGCTTCAGGTATGCCGTTCATGTTCAGATAGAAATAGATACTGGCGATATTAAATTATTTAATAGCGTCGATTGTCTCTATTCTAAAATATTTTATACGGATATCACTTTTTTAAATCAATCATCAAACGACCAACAAAATATCTTCTTTTTTCTTTTAAATTAGATGGTGTAATTTTCCGCTGGATTTGGGAAACGTCTATTGAAAAAGTTGCCCAACGTTTCAATTTGCAGGTATTTTTCATTTCTCATTTTTTGAAATCAGTAAGTTTTAAACAGTCACAGTAACAAAATATGAAGAGCGACAAAATTCGTGGCGTGACTTTTATGACAAATTTCTTCAGAATTGTAAACTGACAATACCAAAAGAGGACTAGATTCTGTTTTAAAATTTAAATTACTATCCTTGTGGATAAATATTCATTAAATTATTGAAATATCGTAGTTCAAGCCATTTCTTAAACCAGTCGCGGTACACGTGTCTCTTAAGAAATCAATCGATTTCCTTTGAAGATATTCTATCAAAAGAGATTCAGTTTCAAGAAAGTCTTCACGTAGCAGGAAATTTCGATGATTAAACACGGTCGACACGACTCATTTCCGACAACCTGTCGCATAGTACAACTGATAATGTGGTAACGCCACTGACATTACCACAAGTGTGAAATCTCAAAGGCGACCGATTATTATCAAAAGGAATTTACGCGACTCGATATTTCTCTATTCGACTGCACACAAAACTACAGTCAATTCAATTGTTCATTTTGTGTAAAAAAAAAATCGTTATTCGACTGCGTACACACAAAACGACGAGAAATAGATCCAACGTTAGTTGTAATTTCGTACATCTTCCTCTGTTCGACTCCACCGAGAAGATTAATGAGAATTCGATTAAAAAATTGATCGAATGTTAATTGTAGGTCTGCAAATTCCTCTTCGATGTTTCTCTTTCGACTCCACAGAAAAGAATAATCAATTCAATAAATAAAAATGAAAAAGAGAGAGAGAGATTCGATATCGTTCTTAGACTTTAAAAAAGTTTCTCGCCTAATGCACGGCTATGATCGACAATAATCGTGATTATCGCGCGTACCGTACAATCGTGTATCATCTCGTGTCGGCATGCAACGAGAAAATAAATTCTCTGTGCACCGTAAAGGACGGCAAGCAGTTTCACAGAAGGCGACATCAACCCACTATCAATCGCAAGCACAAGAAAAAAAAAGGAGGAGAGAGAGAGAGAGACAGAGAGATAGAGAGAGATATAGAGAGAAAGAGAGTGTGAGAGAGACACACACCGAGACCACGGCTGGGACATAGAGTACGTAAAGAAGCATCTTGGTGAATATTGTCAGAGAGACGGAACAGAGACAAATGAACGAACGAACGAACGAAGAACAAGAAAAAATCCAGAAACGGCCGATACACGTAACAGACACGTGCGGATCACATAAAAAGCAAAGCACATAACCGACGCGCCACTTCGACGAGTTAACGATCTCTTAATTATCAATAAATTAGACGTCTGTAAGAAAATCTTGCATTTTACTTAGAGGAGTAAAGTAGATGGTCTTTGAGAAATGAAAAGATTTGATAAAGAAGACAGTTGGAGATCGATCGATCGGTGGATATTTAAGAGACGATTCCTCGTGAAGCCACGCGATTGGGAGAAACACAATGGGGTAAAGTGGAGCTTCGAGTTCCTCTTATTTCTTCTATTCCAAGAGAGTAGAAGGAGAAGAAAGAATAGAAGAAGATATTTCTAAAAGAGGTGGTATTTTTAAATGAAATATTTCCTCGACATTTTCTCAAGTTTCTGATCTCTCTCTGTAGAAGGTTTCTGGACGAAAAAGCGATACACGCGTACAACGTGTTCTTCAATTGTTAATCACGTATTCGTAATTCCTTAGTTGAAACATAGAACACAGTGGATTTTAGTTGTACAACGTACGGAATGTTGCAAGCAAACAGATGATGATTCTGGAAGTAAAAAAGCGTGGAAAATGTCGAATAAAATTTTTCGTTGGGAGCTTCGTTTTTTTTTTTTTATATATATAGATAAAAACGAGCTTGAAAATTCATGAGTAGACGTGCGTGCGCTCAAACTATCTCTTGATCGATAGTATGCAATATGCTTGCCGGTGAAATAATGTCGAGTTCTATTTCAAACTTCATTTTTCTTTTTTTTTTTTTTTTTTTTTTTCAAAAACGAGGCTTGAAACGAAAAAAATTGTACTCTTCATTTTTGATTTGTTTTTGTTTCCAGAATAATATTTTTCCCGGTTCTATATATATATATATATATATATATATATATATCACATGAACTTTGCGAGTATAGTCACAAAATCCATTGAAACAGTTTGTAAAATGGAGACGACAAAACGATGGCGTAAATGTATATCACATTAAAACAAAGACGAAGAATATGAAATGCAGTACACAATTGTTGGCAATTACTCCAAAAAAAAAAAAAAGAGAAGAAAATGGACTAGTCTATTGCAAAAGTCCATTACTTGAAATCGATCCACTTCCTGGCTAAAATTAGTGAGCGAAGCAATTGATTCGATACACATAATCGAGCCATAAATAACCACAACAGTTTGAATACACATATATTCGAGCTACCTAATATTAATTTATATTCTGTATCTTACAACGATAAACGTTATTAATGGATTACGCCACCTAGAATACAGAGTACAAATTAAAATAAAGTATCCTGACCTTAAACAACTTGATGCAAACTATCGTGGCTTAATTTAACGAATTAAAAATTGACTATCATAATTACATCGTCTTTTCTCTTTTCATTCTTAAATATCAATTTTCATTTTATAAATATGCCATCACTTCATCGTCCTTTTACTTATCATTCCTTGTTTTATTTTTACTCCTTATTTACTTGTTATTTATTATGTTATTTCTTTCTTTCCGTCCAGAAGCGTGATATATACATAGAAAGAAAAAGAGAGAGAAAGAGAGAGAGAGAGAAAAGCGTGCACTTGTGGAAAGTTTGTATGTTGCTTTCGTGAACGAATCACTCGAAGCTACACGAAGGAACGTCGAGCAGAAAGCCAAGGTGTGTTCAAGGTGCCGATGCATGTACGTGTGGACCGGGCTTTGGAGTTTGTAAAGGGCTTTTCCAGGATGGGGACCAGGTGGCCTATACAACGGTGGAGCATTCCGGTACACGTGGGCAAACATTCTACGCGACGCTACGGCATTTGGTGAAAATTGGATATCGAATGCTTCGACGAGTTGAATGAACTGCGTCCTACCCAGATCTCTCGTTCCCGAAACGTCGAAAACTATGAATCCTAGCTGACGCGTGTTTTTACCTAAAACTGTTCATTACATTTTGCTGTTGTTCAATTCTCGCTGAGAATTCAATTTCAATGGCTCAGGAATATAGTCTCGGCTCACTGCGAATACGTTTTTAGTTTGAAATGTTGCAAAGTTTAAATACTCGTTAGGAGAATGGAAGTTTTGCATTTTGTAACAAAGATACAGACGTTTTGATAAGCTATCAAAAATCGAATATGCTATTTGAAGATAAAATTCGAATTCTATTTATATTGACTTCAAGTTGGTGTCTAATAAAATATGAAAATTTATCGATATTAATTACCAAGAAAATTAATTGCTACCATTCTGAATATTACCATAGAGTGAATATTCAACGTTAAAATGGAAGATCTCTTTGTTGGCTTGTATTAAATGAAAAATACCAAAGAGAAGGAACTATTCATTATGAAAGCGTCAGTATTACAAAAATGAGAATTTCCTTTTCAACTTATCGTTCCCTAGAGTAGATTCTAATTTTGTATACATAACTTGCCCTATATCTGTATATTACTTGAAACAAACGTGTTACTTGATCATTCTTCTTTCCATTAATCCATACTGAAAACTTTGCAATTAATTATGTCGTAACATACATATATGTATTCAAATTTGCAAAAGAATTTATAACAATGTAAAAAAGATTCAAAAAGGAAAGAAGGAAGAAGTAGCACCTTTCCTAGCCGAAATCCGCTTCTCAAGCCTCGTCACCCTATTCTCCTCATTCACTATCTCCTTCACGACCCTATTCACCCTTCTCATCCTCCCAAAAAAAAACACGTCAGCTCTCGTCTTACATCCAACTCTCTCACCATTTCCACCAATTACCGTGATCGTCCGGAGCCATGTATTAAACCCGAATCAATTCAGGACAAAGAAGTAGATAGAAACAGAGATAGAGAAACAGTGCATCTTGGCCAGGAATTGTTCAAATTGCATCTTCGGAAAGACGCAAGATAGTAATTAAATGTATAAGGGACAACTGGGTGTATAGGTGAACAAGGGTTAACAATATATAAATATATTTATATGTATGTATATATATATTTATATATACGTATAATTCATATACATATACATATACATATATACATATATATAAATAACAGAGGTCCGCTCGCGTTGCTCCGTACAACGTGTACGTTGGTGTATACGTGTGTACGTGTATTAAAACGTCAAAATAGATTCGAGATACGGTGTGTGTACCGGTTTTCTGATCGAAAGGGTCTGGTGGTAGTATCTCTTGGGGTGGTTTTTTTTTTTTGTTGGTAATCAGGATCTCGGGGGTGGATCACGAAAAACAAAAGACTTACGGCGTCTGCCACGAGGTGTGCGGGCGGGAGGGCTGCCTGCAAGTGTCCACTCTTCAGCAGGGGGTCGGCGAGGCCTGCCACGCTGGCGTGTAAGGGGCTCGGGTGGAGGGGATGATGTGGGGTTGTAAGGTGGGCCGTGGATAGGAGCGGATGCCCGTGAGAAGCGGCGAAGGCCGAGGAGGAAGGGTGGGCCGCGAAGGGCGAAGTCGTCAAAGTTTGGGTGTTCAGCGAGGGCGGGGTGGGCCCGGCAGCGGGCGCGGGCAATGGCAATACTGTACTTACGTCCGAGTGGGCGGGCACCGCGTAATTACCCTGGATGGTGTAGGCTTGCCCACCAGCCAGGATCACTGGCCCACCAACTTGGGGTTTGGGGCGATAAGGGATCGTGGCGCCTTTGGGAGGGGACTGAAACAGAAAGAAACACACGCACGAGTGCGAATACACAAATCGTGTTGTTCATTCGTGTACTATAGTAGCCACCGCTTAATGATCGCTGGTTCGGGTTCGCGTGATCAACCAGTTCGTCGGACTAGTTTGCTAGACAGAGTCTTTGGATGGACAGCCAGGTGTCTCAGGAAGTTCTCGGAACGCATTGAGAACGAGCGAGATACGACCTATTTGTCTAACGGAGTCCTGAGATGATCAATATACATTGTCGATACTTCAGAGTTCTCAACGTTACTGTATGTGTAAACGGATCCTTGGATATTGTGTATGCGTTTTATCGACGACGTACAGGGTGTTTCATAACATGTAGAACCCATTTCAGGAGTGGACAGCAGACGCAGAAACGACGAAAACTGTCCATACAAATACATGTCCTATTTGACTTTGTTTGCAAGTTATAGCCATTTTTACGTTAGAATAATCCGCGACAGGCAGAGGATGGATATCCGCTTGTTTATATGAACCTTCTTCACTGTCTATGTGTCCCCGCTGCTGAAAAGACTCCCACATGTTACGATATACCCTGTACATTGTCTGGCGGACTTTTACACGTATAATAATGTTTAGAAACCTGAAGAATTATCCCAGGACTCCTTAATTCAGCGACTTTCAACCTTTCTTATCTTATGGCATGCATAAACGAATTACTAAAATTATATTTGGTTTGAGAGCATTCACACCAAACGTCTATTGTTCTGGTTGTTGTCGTTTCTTTACTTAACAATCTAAGAGAAAAGGAAGTGGATGACTAGGACTAAACGGATAGATATTACACACTTCAATCTCGCGGGTTCTCTCACTGGTTGAAAATCGCCGATCTAACCGACCGTTCCGTGGAACTAGCTCCAGGAATTCGTGGCAAATGACTTCGCGAACATTAAACTCCGGGATACAGGAGCGAACCTTAAGCGGAGGCTACAGTATATAGACACGAGAAGATGGCTAGCTAGTGGCATCAACACTTTAACGTTCTTCCTTCGTGGAAATTTACAATTTATCGCTCGAATAATATCATCGTTGATTTTTATCTTTCCCTTTTCTTTGGACTCATAAATCGTTTAGCAAAATCGTCCTTGTACAGTAACTGGATACATGAATCTTGTAAATCGAGGGCACAAGGCCAAGGGAAATACGTATTGCTTTCTACTACATTCATTATCGCACACCGCTGTACGGAGTGTGTCATGAAATATGTGGTATCGATATGACAAATATCTGCCACATACTTTATGGCACCTCATAGAATTAAAACACACGTTCACTTTTATGATCGCATTGTGTTTCATGTGAGAGATAATCAATCGGATTCGTGTTTCTTAGCCGAGCCATTTTCTCATCTCTGCACAGTACAGAGGCTGTTCTAGCCTCTCGCAGATTCTGCATTATTATAGCGCAACTGTGTATAGAGAACTACGAGTAGAGACGTCACCCTGCTTGATGGTTTCAAGTGGTAGATTGACTGCGAATGTTTAAGCATTCAGGAGAAACTTAGTAGCAGAAGCAGCGGAATGATCGAAACGAGCAATTCTCAACTTCCACGATATTCTTAGAAGTTCAGAATTTTACAATTTCTGTAAATTTCTTTCCTGAAATATCAATCACTTATCTGACTATCGTGAAACTCATCAGCTTAACGAAAGATCGAGCTACTACGATTAATGGAAATGGGAAAATTCGATAGGTGACATTGATCTGGTATTCGAACCTCGAGGAGGCGACGTAAAAAGTGCAGCAGATTAATTTAACTTCTGAGAGGCTCGATCGATGGTATGACAAGAATAGATGATATTGGCCAAACTCGAACCTCCAGGAAGCAATATTTCACGCGTAACGACCTAATGATAAAACAGATCTTTATTGCATCCATTAAACTTTAAATTAGCATAAACATTCGCAGCCTAGAGATAAGTAATATGGCAGGCCTTGGTCTCTAGAATACCTAAGTACGTACCTCTAGCATAACACAACAGATGTGATATATGCACTGTGTAATGGCCTCGCTGGTACCGGATATGGTGACTGCACGTTCTGTCGAATTAGGCAGCATGTCAGAAGCGACCTGGATCGAGGCACCGGTCACCTCGCGGATCTCCTTGATCTTAGAGCCACCTTTGCCGATCAGAGAGCCGCACTGCGATGCTGGGACGATCAACCTGAGAGTGATGGGTGGCCTGGGTACACCGCCGCTTCCCTGGATGTCGTGGAACTGGGAACACCATTCCTCGAATTTTTTGCAGATCAGCGTGAACGCTTTGAAGATTGAGTTCGTCGGTCCGGTCACTGTCACTATTCGCTCCGGGCATGAACCGTCGGAGATGTTGATCTTCGCGCCGGACTGTGAAACAGCAAGTTCGATTAGTTCTTTTTCTTTCTAATTAAAGGAAAACAGTTCTTTTTATCAAAGGATAGTTATAACGGTTTGAATTTTCCTTATTTTAAAGCGGTTTAGAGTTTCAGCTTCTTCATTTTAGCGTAGCGTACATAGCGGTGCTATGTATATGTTCGATAAACGTAATTACGTATAATTATTCTCACGTCATTTCGTACAAATCGTTTCATTCACGAATGGGACATAAATACATTTTATGGAATCTTGGTAAAAAGACACACGGAATATATCTGATTCGTGGTTGTACAGGTTTTATTGGAAAATTAAATTAAATTTCATCGACGTACCGTATGAAGCAATTTTATCGAAAAATGTTATTGAACATCTTTTTACTGGGTTGGATGTGTAGAATATATGCGCTTGTACATCTTTCGATAAGTCGTTTACGTTCTGTGAGAAGTCTATTCTCTTTCATTTAATTCTTCGTTAAAGCTTCTTCTCAATTGTTCGTTTGAAACAATCATTGAATTATCTTAAATATTATTCATGTATCTACTTTACGTTATTCATCCTACATTATACTATACGCTTCGCATAACTTTCAGTTTATATATCATCTACATTCGCATTATCAGAACTATTCATTCTATCATTTAATACCTCGCATCAATCTCTTTTATACGTCTCGTTCGAATTATAAAGTCAAATAAACGTTTGAAACGTTGGCTTCGACAGTTTACGCTGTTTGCTTTTTCCAGCTGCACATACATTATTTATAATTTCACAGTGGCGTGTCGTTCGCAACGTCATTATCCTGCACGATAACCAGCAATCGCGACGATGACGGTAGCCGGGGCTTGTCGCATTTTTCAGCGACTGATATAGAACGATTCTCTGCCGTTCCTGGACGTTCAAGCGATTAAATAGCGGACAATGGGCGTTGAATTAAACTATTGAATGCCGTGTCATTGTTCGAAACCGTATTACGCTACCTGCGAAGAAGCTGAATGAAACACACGGAGCTTTTCTAAAACGTGGAGCAGGAGGCCCGATTAAATCCTATTGTTCGCGTTTAAACACGAAATTGTTTCTCGTTTGTCTACGAAGCGCAGGAAATAATATATGTGTATTCGAAATAATTTTCTTCCAGTGTATAACTGTAAATTATTTTAATTGCCCGTAATTTCCTTCTTTACAGGCGGAAACGAATTATTTCAAAAGTTTTCAAACCTACGTGTTTCCACCGTTTCTGTACTTTACGCACGTGGGCGAGAAATATATCTTATCGTTCAAAGCGACTGGGAGATGTAATAAATGACTAGAACGACTGTTAGTGTCGCGCTTCAGCATAATTTTAAATAATTTTCTTTCTTCAAATTGTTTAAAAAAAATTTGCTTTTTTGTTTGCTGAATTATGCACACACAAGAGGAAGATAGAGAAGTCGTGCGATAACTTCACGCTTTATATTTTACTTGCAAATAAGATTCAAAAAACATATCGAATCTTTTACAATGATGATCGGAAAACATCAGTTTTTCAGCCTCCGTAACTCGCACAGCTGAATAATAAATCGTACTGCGGCTGTACGATAGTGAGAGATAAATTTTATATCATTTGGAGAAGAACGCGACAACGATACCTTGTTAGGAAAAATTGAGTATTAACGATGCTTTTCTAGATTCATAGGGGTTCTGTTTTTTTCATATTTCCCTTCTAAACTTCGTTAAATGGAACGTACAATTTTCTTTTTATTTACCGTCCACCATAGTCTCTTTAAGCGAATACAACAACCTGTGAATGTAGGTCGTTGGAAGCTATTTTAAATCTCTTTGTTACACCACCCTAACGTTGTCGTACCATCTGATCAATTCGACGTGTTGGTTAGCGAATTAGGCGTGCATCGATTATACGCTGCTCGTAAACCGGAAAAAATAGAATCATTACCTAGGGATCTGCACGGGAGCGCGTATAATTTCGACATCGATGTTTCTTCTCAAGCAGTATACGAGTAAAATATACAATGAAAAAAGTAACAAACATCTTCTAAATTCCATCAAATAAATTCTTCGCGAGAATTCGACGAAACAGAGAGAAAGGGAGAAACGTACCTCGAGTGAAATTCTAAAAATTAAATTCTTACGAATACAAAAATACCACCGTGTTAAGATACACTGTTCGCACGATGGTTAATTAATTTACTGCAATCTTGAACAAATTACAATGGTCTTTTACCCGTATAATATTTATTGTACCTTTAACGAGATAGGTAATGTTGCAGATCCTTTCTCAACGGTGGTGACAACGTACAATCGAACAGCTTTATCGAATTTTTAGAAATTTTATGATCCATAAGCGAGTTACGGTATCAATAAAGTGTGAGAACGATCTATACTTAACGCGTTCCTTCGCCAGGCGTGCCATGCTCCGTTAAACTTCGTGTATCGCACCTAATGCATACATATATCGTAGAATCAGGTTATTATAATACACGATTACCGTAGCGTAAAACACTTACCAGAAGTTCTGATATTACAATTTGTTTGTTGGTATAATAATTTGCATGGATATTTAAAATAACAGACCGTGACAATCATGTTACTGTTATATTTTATAAAAGTCAAGAATACTGAAAGATACTGGAGGAAAAAGAAGATCGTAAAATTTGATTGTTGTTTCCTTTAGAACGTGCACGCGTATCACACAATTTTAAATAAAATATATTTTTTTAATTTTTTTAAATATTTTTAAATATTTTTTTATTTTCCAGATTTGAAAAGATATTCCACAATAATAAATTGTTAATTAATAATTAATTGTAATAATAGTTGAATTGTTATAAAATAAAAATACGAAAATGGTTTATTAAAAAAATTATTTAGAATGTAAAACTTTAAAGTATTCTATACATAGCTGAGGTTGGTCAGGACAATTTGGACAATAAGTTGTTGTTTTCTTCAAATTCTTTCGTGCCTTTGTTTCGACCCATTCGACGTCTTTTATTTGCATAACATAGTTTGCATGCGCGTCTAATGCTTCTTCCGGAATCATTTTTCCGAACCACGATATTATGCTGACTCCGTCGAAGACAAGGATTTTTTGTATTTTCAGACAACCTTAATAATTTTTCTTGTTGCAATTTTGTAAATCGTCAAAGCGTTTACAACAGAAATTCCCAGAAAGAATTGAATGTCAAGTTTTCTGTACCATTTGATTCCTTTTCTAATTGTAATTTTCTTTTTTTATTATTTTATTTTCCAGATTTTTAAATATTTTTCAATAGAATATTTACTCCTCCTATCCTAATTTATCTCTAATTAATCTACAGAAACGAAGCAATTTATTTTCAGTTTCCTTTCGTTTTAAATTTTTGTCATGTAAAAAGTTCGCCGTGTGTGTCTGACTTTGCACGAATGGAAAAATTTCATCAAAATAAACCGCAAGCGTATACGGATATTTTTACGGAGTAAAAGTTATATCGCAAAAATAGATTAAAACGTGATCGCTGGCGAATCAAATTACAAGCTTCCAGGGAGAAAACTCCTCTTGAAAAAGGGAAATCGTTGAGGCGTATTATTGAAATCGAATAAAGGAAATGGCAGCCTATAAACACAGTAACGAAACGTAACTTTGGCTATAGTTTCTTGTTGCCACGGCTAACAAATCGCCACGTCGAATTCACGACGTAAACTAATTGCAACTGACCCCAACTTGCCCAGCCTGCAGTTTTTGGATACATATATCAAAACTGGAGTAACAAGGATGACTTTTAGCCTGGATCACTAAAACCTGCATTGCACGCGAATTCGAACTTCGAAACAGAAAGTGAGCAACGTTCCTAACAGATAATTACCGTCACGTTGCACTTTTCCTTGGCGTAAGATTACAGTCAGTGTATACATAGTGATTAAGTGTTTGGTTGGACAAAAGAAAATTATTCGAATGTTATCGACTACGACGATGTTATACAAAAAGGACATTAATCGTCGGACGACGAACGCTGTCAATTTTTAGTCATGCAGATAATTTACGTTCAGTGGTTGTTGAAGACACGCTGACTCATAAAAGTAGTTGAACACTTATTTCTATGCAAATTTTCATGGACACGATTAAAGTGATACAAGTTAGGAATTCGTTTTATTCGTTAAAAGATTATAACCAGTTATTCTTCATACATTATACGCTAGGTATATCGTATACTTCTGTGTATTTTACACATACCGTGCTTTTTCGGTATCTTTAAATTTTGCATAAATGCATAGAAACACGCAGACTCTTTGTGTCACGCTGTAAGCGTTAGGCGAAACATTTTGCAACTTGTACTATTTTTATCGCGAAAATAGATTTATTTATAATTTCTCTGGCGTTTCATTGTAAATTACGAAAATTTATAACGTACGATAATAGTATGAAACGCGAGAAGGATTACGGTAAAAATGTAATAATGTACCATTAATATGTGTCGCGAAACAACATTTATACGCTCGATAATCAACGCGTTAGCGTATTAATCAAAGCGCAAGCAGAAATTGAATAGTTCTTGAATAGCGTCCAAAACGTTCGGATCGTAAATATTAACGTGAATCATAAGTTGTTTGTCCACCGGTTTACGCGAAAACTTTGTTTATTTCATAAAAATTTGCCCAGCAAATATATACATACATATCCTACTTCTCGAAATGTTGGCCAGCGTGTCTCCAATTTAAATGCAACGTACGTTAAATGAAAGTTTACCTATTGGTTACGAACGAAGTACCATTTACAAGTTGACGGTAATGTTCATATTATAAATGCAAGACTATTGAAATGTAAATAGAAATGTATAAATGAGGAATAATCACTCGTTTGGACTATGGACCTATTTGAAGTAAAAAGATTCTTTTTACAAAATCCTTTTTAAAAAAGTTATGCTTTTTAGAATATTTGCCATTGTCACTGTATCATCTTTAACGAATATATCGAATTCTCTTATTACAACTAAGTTAATGGCAATGCATTATTACTAAATTTCTTTTCAAATAATTTCTCAGGATCACTTTCAACTTTCTTTCCTTACGTATGGTCCGAACTAAAATTATTTTGCTACTAATTATTAAAGTAGATTATATAACGCAGTTTTCCTCGGAGTCAGAAATTCATCGCGATAGCAGTTTTCTGATCCAGGTGATGACAAATTAAACAGAAAAAGTGATAATTAAGGAAATTAATAAATCGCTCGGAGAATGATAAAAATTTCACTAAGCTACAGGAAGACATAAAATGCGATAGATTAATTACCTCTTCGCGGAACCTCTTGACGATCTCTCCTTTCTTCCCAATGATGCTTCCAACCTCCTGTAACAAACAGAATGCAAAACACCGTTAGAATCGATTCCAACGCAAACTGCGAGCTTTACGACGGTTAAACGCGACGCGTTCGAACCATAAAGTTCCAAGTGCGTACTCGATCCCTACGTTTCCCGAGTTACTGTGTTTCCAGGAATTGCTCGTAAATAGCAGCCAGTCTCTAGCCACCAACTCGTCGTTTTATCCTGTGTGATTTTTTTTTTTTTTTTTTTTTTTTTTTTTTTTTGAGATTACACGAGCTTTCATGTTCAACGTCAAAGATAGATTCTGCAAATACGTTGATATTTCTTACCTATCGATTCGCTACTAAATTCCATACACTTTTACAGCGGAACTGTTTAAAACCGGATATTACGAATGTACGCGAGTTTATTTGTACGGCAGACGTCTTTCTTTTTCCCTCGTATTTGATAAACAGGTTCTTGAGAAATCGATTTTTCTACGAAGCTATTATAGAAATAGAAAAAGCTGTTAAGGACGACGACGCATATATTTGAATATCTTCAAACTTCTGAACTTTGATACGAATTTCTCGGCTGATCTAGTACGAAAGAGGCGAAAGAGACTATTCAATGTTTGTAGATTAAATCTGAATTCAGCGGGTCCGGTTACTATAATGGATAATGTTATCGATCGATTATCATTACCATAATCAGTCGGTGGCGAAATCTCTTCGTTTAAAATTGGCTAAAAAATAATTTCTCATAATCAAGTTCTCTATTCATAATCGAATCGCCGTATTATAATCAAACTTCCGCTACTGACATCGATTTTCATAACTAGACTCGAGGACAAACGACAGTAGTTCTTGGAAAATTCGCATCGAATGCAGCTTTTCTTCGAAATTTACCTTTAACCGAACCATGTGTTTTATCTGTTGCATATTACACACAGAGCAAGAAACTTCGAGAAGCATTATGAGCATGAAGCATGTAATATATTCAGAAGCTAATAAACGCAAACAGACGACAGACAATGCTCGATAAGTTTCTCAAATAAATTCCACGTTGTTTTAAAGAACAGTCGTTCGTAATAAGCGTGACGTTGTATCAAGTGTTTGTGATAAATATAAATTTTACAAATGTCATAATCGATCGCGATAAACCCAGTTCAATATTGAACGTTTTTTTATCGTCTGTGTAATTGTTATCAGCTGATTATTCTTATCGAAAACTGCAAGTTCCAAAGTGACCATAATAAGCGGATTGCGCTGTGCATTTAAGGCCGCGAAGTTCTCTTTAAAATAAATAAATAAAGCGACAATTAAATGAAAATTCTAATTGAAATCATAGGTTTCGATCGTTTCCATATTTCCTAGAAATTACAAGTTTTAATAGCGAAACATTGAACGATAACGAAGAAACGAAACTGCAGAAAGTTTTCGCAGTTGTTCCATCAATTTGATTCCTCGTTTTACCAAGATTCCACATCGTCGTAATATGCAGTTAGGCTCTTCTTCGTGGTCATACAAACGAGCAGCGTTAATGAAATAAAATTCTGACGATAAACAGCTCGCATAAAAATCACGTTTATCTTTATCAGAAGAAAAAAGAATCTCAAGGATGGCGGTATCGTTCCATCCTGCAGTCGCAGCGGTAAGTTTCCTTCATGGACGTTACACCGAAAATAAAGCAACGATGCAACAACGTACCATTGAAATTTCGTCTCTTGTCTGACGAAAACGATCACTCGAACGCGGATGTTATTGAGCGTGCGAGCGATATCTCGGCTTCGTTTCCACGCGATACGCGTGCTCCTGACACTTGTAATCACTCGCCAGCGCCCAATTACTCGATTAATACATGCGGCATGCATCTATATAATAATTAATTCGGCGCGCGTTCAATCGCAAGTGATCCTCGCCACACGTCCCAATGTCGTTTCGCACGGTCAGACGATTTTTGCCAGCGGCGTTGAATAATCGTCGGTGTATTATGAAATTTTCGTTATTTCAGCTCATTCGTGATTTATGAAATTATCATTCTTCCCCATTGAAATTCTATGATTTCTAGCTTATTTCATTTATTATTCACTTAATACTGGATTTTCCAGTGTAGGATTCATTAGATTTAATTTAATTTTTTCGGAATTTTTAATTTAATTTTTTTTTAGAATTAATTTAACTTTCCATAGCGGAACATGATTTTCTTATCGGGTTTGATAGAAATTATGTACGTATATATGTATATAAAGCTATTTTTACGCGAGCTGATAGAACCTAGATTTTCCTAAGTTGATATCTTATACAGACACTTAACTTTATTAAATTTGTTAGCGTAATACGCTGCACTTTCAGCTTTAAGATATACTTAGATTCTATTTTTTATAGTACAGTAAAGTTCTCCTCTAAAATTTGATGGACAGCGTGTACCTTTTTTAAAGTCACTTTACAATAACTAATAGAATTTATGCTACTCTTTAAGCGAACCGTTTCATCTCACATTTTTTCATCTTGCGAGATACATGAAAATATTTCAAGTTCCTCGTTCTTACTTTCAAGGAAAAGTCGTATTACACGAAGTGTTACGAGTCTAATTACAATGTCTGAAAATTGTAAGTTGAAACGAGGGCAAATCGAAATGTGCTTTGGTCTCCTTCGATCTGGAAATGTTAGATAAGACAATAAAATTCGATTGAATTTAAAGGTGCAAATGTAAGAAATAGCAGATTTATAAATGCAGCCAATAACAACGTTAAATGTTAGTATATGGAACTGCGATAAAAGTGTTCGATCGCTGGAAGCTATTATGGTTCACGTGGATTTATAGAATCGTGTAAAGAGCGAGTACAATGTACACAGCGTGTTGAAACGTCAAGATAATTAGATTCAACTAGGTTGCCAGACAAGTGAATTATTATACAGTGCAAGGCGTTAGTCAATATACTTGTTATTCCAACATGCCTCTTCATTTCTTTCTTTCTTTTTTTCTTTTTTCTTTTGAAGTCTTTCGACAGAATAACTTAAATGGAAGCAGATGCAAAAACGTAGTTACGTGGCAAAGGAACGAAGCCTAACGTACGAGAAAGCGTACACGGTATGTTACGGACGATGTGAACTGAATTTACGATGCTCGAGACTCTTTCACGTGGCTGTCAGTATAATGTCACAGCGAATAACTTTTATTGCGACAATTTTACCAACTACGATATTTAAGTTACTCGTTCTTTTTTTTTATTGACGTTCTAATTTGGAATCTTTTTTCATATGGGAAATAAAAAGTTAAACATTTTTGTACAGAAAGGAGAAATATATTTGATGTCGTTTATTTCAATGAACGTTTTGTCTAAGGATAAAATTTCTAGGCATTTTCTTTACAATTTTACAATTGTTATAAAGCATTAGATTATTCAAAGTTTTATAAAAGTCAACAATTTTGTTCTATTCCATTCGATAGTTGAACTACAATTTTATCGTAAAAATCGATCAATTACAGTTTAAACAGAGGATAAAAGAAATGAAAAAAAAATCTTTTTTCATAAAAATTCGTACGAATATACGATATTCATCAAATTCCATCAAATTTGATAAATCCATGCAGTTTCACTACCATAAAACTATGATTTTGTTCTACAAGTTTATTTACAACGTTCAAAAATTCAGTCATTTTTCCATAGTATTTTTCCCTACTACGTTACGAAGATCTTCAACTTCGAATCTTAAAACAAAACTTGCACAACACATGTAAATCAAGAAAACGATCAAGAAACTCTTCGATAATACTCAAAGACGAAAAATCTCCTAGAATCTCATCAAAATATAAAGTTTCTTTACACGATTCCACGAACCAGTGATTTCATTACAGGAATCTTCCAGTTTGTTCGAATAAAATCTCCTAATCCTAAACTTTCCACAACTTACGTAAACCAAAAGAACATTCTATCCCTTTCCAACAGTATAATACACCATAATATACTATACTCAAACACCAAAGATTTCCTAGAATTCTAAGCATTTCATTCTAATTTCGTTAGAAAGATTTTCCAATTACCTCGAATGAAGTTTCCTAATGCTAAAAGCCACCCCAACTTACGTAAACTAAAGAGATAAAAGAAAAAGGCATTCCATGATTTTCCAATAATACACGTACTCTCATATCAAAGTATTAGGTTGTCCGAGAAGTTTCTTTCGTTTCATAATGATGACGTGATAATAGATGAACGACAATTTCCGTTTTATATTATTCTATTGAATTAGGTCTGATCCATTTCGTTCTATTTCTATTATTATATTCGTGCATAATTCAATAAACTAATATAAAAGAAAAAACATTTTCTATTATTTCCTTGTAAAACGAAAGAAACATTTCGGACAACCTGATACAAAAATCGCTGAAAATCGTCTAATCGAGTATTCAAAGGTCTGACCGATAATCAACCTAATTTCATCGTACGGATCGTCCAATTCTCGAGAACATTCTCCTCAACTATTCCAACGTACATATGTACAAAGTTACAGTCGCGCTGCCTCTCACGTTCAGCTCAGTCTCGAGCGATTTGCGCTCTAGCACGCGACAAACACACGTACATACCGTACGCAAACAGTCGGCCACTCGGAACCTATAATTAGTTGCGCGTTCGTGGTCGATGTCCAGCCAGATCTCGTGTCTTCGTTGACACGCTCTGACCCCACGATAATGTCACCGCTTAGGCTTCTGGGTGAAGCAGGTATGCGCCAGTGTGCGCTACCTCTAAACTTAGATGACGGCTAGAGAGCACAGAGGGAAGGAAGAACGGCCGAGATGCCAGGCGTCTCGTTCCACAGGAGACGATGCCACGAACGCTGCGCGTATCGTGCTAAATTCTTGATTTCTCGGGCGACAGCCCATCGAAGAAAGCGGATCCTATGCTCTCTTGCGACGCGACATCGTCTCTTTGAATCGCGTGCACGCGTTCCGCGGATATTCTAGCCATTTTCTCGTCTATTTTCGGGGAAACGGAATGGAGGCGAAGGAAACCGGGCTTGATCCAACCGTTTCGAATTTAATTTGTCGAGAAGCTTTCGACGTTTGCTGGTCGAGTTTGTTCGAAGCTCGCTCGATGGACGATAAACGTGAAATCGGTAAAAGGCAGTCGAGTCTCTCGAGAGAAGCACGGTTTTTGGTTGTTCGATTCCTTTTCGGATATTCCGACAGCTTTGGGTTTTTAGGGTAATAGTCGAAACACCTAGAGTTTGGAAGCGTGAAATTGCTGGATTTTCCAGTCTTCGAAGAAACGTTGTAGTTGTTCAATTTATTTTCGGGACTCGGTGAGTTTGCCTAGAATTGCACGCGTGAAATTGGTGGATTTCTGAGCCTTTGAAGAATTTATTTTTGCCACTGTGACAGTTGCGAGTGATCCGAGTAGTCAACTATGGCCTAGAACTGCAAGCGTGAAATTGGTGGACGCTTCAGACTTCCAGGATCATCCCATGTCTTTGGTCCGAAATTTATTTTTGCCACTTTCGAGTCGCGAGTTTTTAAGGCAACCACCTATTGCCTAAATTTATATCCGAGAAACCGCTGCAGTCTCGAGTTTTTCGGGATTACGAGCTTTTGGGAGCTTTGCGAGCTCTGAGTTTTCAGAGCCGCCAACCGTGGCCTAGAATCGTAAGCGGAAAATTGATGAACTTGTCAGCCTCTGAATATTTAAGACGGTCATCGTGGATTTGTTGAATTTTCATTTTTAAATATTAATTTTCTGCCACGTCAATTTTGTCGCGATCCGCGCGGAAACAGGCAGGACTTTTCGATTTCGCAATTTAATCGAGTTAATTCCGCTTGTATAAATAAATCGTTAAGGAGTCAGGAACAGGTGATGGGCCGGTAAACGTGACATTTTTCAAAGAGCGACAGTTTTTCCAACGTAATTGCGTCGGTCTCGATGTTGCAGTTAATTAAAAGGTTTTAACGCGGCCTCGCCGCGAAACTAATTACGCTAAATCCCGCGCGGACAAACCGACGAATTATCTTTCTGAAAACGGAAAATTAACGCGCGACGTTCCAGCGAATCAATGGCAACCTAATTGTCAGTTTGCGAAGGTAAAGTGACCTTTGTTAATTATGTTGCAGGAGATGCTTTTGCAAAGTGCAAAGGTTAGTTTCACGTGAACCGACCGTTTTAATCATTTAATCATTCTTCTCTCAAGACCAGAGACTAGATTTCTTCTTTCAAATTACTTTTACGTAGAAATTTGACTTGTAAATAGCGTTTAAAACGAGCTCGGCTAACTTATTTCCGATGTCCTCAAGCATATAGCGCAGAGATCTCATAAAGGATATATCCTAACAAACACGAAGATGGTAGCCCATTGGGGGTAGCCACCTACATGATAATCAAACAGCTAAAAAAATTCTACCAAATGTCCAAATTGGACAAATTGTGAATGTGAAATATTAAATAAAAAAAAAATATAGCGAAGAGTATAACTGGACTCATACAAGAGAATAACGTATAAATCTACACGAAGATTTTTCTTAAATTTCATTAGAAACTTTTCATTAGAAACTTTATTTCGATCGTTGTTTTTCTCTGTGTTTCCATTTATGGAGAAGATCAGTGTATGACTTCTGGAAAATTCATATGTTTGTTCGTATTTTGCTACTTTATATTTCAATTATAAATTATACAAATTATAATTATATTCCAATAATATATGAATAGAAAATTGTATTATTTGTTTAAAGTGTACGGCGTATAGAGACCATTGGTAGAAACAGATCATCCATAGTCACGTTTGAGGTATCAGGCTCTTTTTTCCTGGCAACTTTTGTCCAATCGACGTGTTAAAATTATTACGAAGTTGGGAAATAAGTTAAAAAATACTCGTTCACTGTGAAACTAAACGTTTCACAAGATATGCCTTTTAAATCTTTTCTTTATAAAAGTTATAAGATCTTCTGACTAGCTGAGCAGCAAATTAGACTGAATTCATTATCGATTTTTTATCAAGATACATCAAGATACGTAGGATCTTTTACTCGAATAATGAAGAGTAACGATAAGAAAGAGCAAGATCATCGTAATAAATGGGATTGCACCGTGTATTTTCGTCTTAGAAACTGCTTACTTTCAGTTTCGGTTCTACTTTCATTCCACCAAAGGAAGCAAACGAAATTGTATGGAAAAAAGTCTCGCTAACATTCCCAACCGCATTCCTTGTCCGACTCGGAACAAAATCGACGAGTCAGCCAAACACGCTAAACTGCTCGAAAAACCACCATTAGCGGCGTTATTAGACCAGTCTGAAACGCAGCGTGTACACTTAATTGCCCACTTTGCATCAGCTTCTTTGTACCATTTCTGGAACCATCCTAAAGCACTCAAAGGACTCTGGTCCCTTTATAGCTCATTTCCACGAGCGTGAAGCTTCCTACACGCGTTGCAACTAAATCACGTGGCAATGCATGAGATCTAGATTTTACGACTGTTTGCGGAATGTCACAAGTATAGTTTATGACAGCGCTGATGACATCGTGGTCATCTTAGCGAGAATAGATTTCAGACTATTTAAATTTTCCATCAGAATATTAGATATTATCCATCCTATGTCGCGTTTTCAATTATTTATGGGTATTGTTTCTAACGATTCTGCTCCGATATTCTACTTTATGAAAAGAATTCGCCAAATATTTGTAAAAGCTTTTTTGTAATTTGTAAAAGAAGCGAACACAGTTTCTCAAAACTCTTGCGTCCGCATCAAAGGAAAATTTTACATTTCAAACAATTAAATACCAATTCTCTGGAAGGACTTTCATTATAAATTTTCCAAATTCAATCCAATATATTCGTAAAAAAAGTCTCAAGCATAACATCTCGAATATTCTACGCTGCTAATAATAGATCTCAGTTCTATCAAAAGCACCATAAAAACACGACAGTCGTTCCAGCAGTAGCTTTAAAACCTACAGTCCCTTTAATTTCCGGAAGAATTAACAAACTCGCAAAGAACGTCTACGTGCAAAAAGAGCCTAACGTCGACGATTCCTTTGTTCCACGTCGGCCTATCCGCTTCTCCATTGCGTCTCGCGAAATAGTCGACGTCCGCTGCGTAGGAAGGAACACACGGAAAAACAAAAGAAAAATGAAGGAGGGATCCGAGAAGGCGCCAAGCTTCGTAAATCATCGCCAACCCTCCCCTCAGTCGCTACCAGGGAGCTGGACAACGCGTCATCGTCGACGAATCTCCTTAGAAGCAAATATAGCTGGAACAAGAAGACATCGACGAGACGAGGCTGGCGCACGGCCAATTAGAGAGGTCACTACCGTACGCTGTTCCAATCGGTCGCATGATTCTCGCCAGATCCTTTACGAAAGGGTTCCAGTTTCTAAGGGTTCTGGAAGAGGAACAGAATGATCGAGCATCTGGGATGAGCCACATCGTGTTTCATACTCGTGCGGAAAAAATTACTTCGTCTTGGAATTATTAGACAAACGAACGTGCACGACATACCGACACAACGATTGGACAGTTGCTGGCCAACTTCCAGAATCTTTCGCTGCAGGATGTGCAAGAATGCTGGATTAGTTTGCTGCATGTATTTGGCATTGGAATATAGCGAGTTTTGTCGATCTTTAGTATTAGAAAACATTAGGTAGATAGTAATTATGACAGAGAGAGAGAGACGCTATTTCTAGTGATAGAATCTGTTCTATGGTGGTTTTCCTTTTTTTTTTTCTTTTTAGAATGGTAGATTAAAGGACGATTGCTAATAATAATAGTCTTTGGTAATAATAGCAACGATTGAACTATAGGATGGCTATGACTTAAAATTGATTCTCATAGCTCTTCACTTGTAATTATGATCGCACAAGCTAATTGTGATTGTGTTTGATAATGGTAATGGCAACTTGATTGTAGGATGAATTCTTATTTCAAAATTCTTATTCATAGTTGTCCACTCGCGATGCTGATTGCATAAGTCAATGGATATTCTGTTTAATAATAAGAACAATTTAAGCGTATTATTACTTTGGCTGAAGATTTGTGATCCTGTTTCACCTATTTTCAATCTTGATCGTGATTCCTCTGTAATTATTTAACCTTTACTTTCAATTATTTTTACCTTCGATTTTGATCGTAATTCTCTGTAACTGGAAACTGAAACAAAAGCATTCTCTGCATTCTATGTAAAAGAATATTAAATTTGTATGAAATGAAATATCTCTATGTTTCAAGCGATAACGAAAGCGTGGAATAATAAAAATCTAATTTCAAGATTTTATCAAATATTTAATGAAATGCTTGGCCTATCGCGTTTTACCTACAGAAGCAATTTAAAGCAGCGTCTATACTTTCACCACTGTTGCTCCTCTCTTTTGCCGCAATTGGGCAAATCTATTTAAGCGCGATTTAATTAACTTTTAAGTTACAGATCGATAGTTTGTTCAAGGGTTGCTATCACGATTTTTTTTTTATCTGAGTTCGAACGAGAAGTACGAATGGTTCGTTTAAAAATTACCCATGTTCTATCGATACGTGCATTTCTCTGGCTGACTAATACCATTTTCAACGCGACGTTTGGAAACCGAATTGCCTTCCATTTGGCTGAAATCTTTAGAAAGATTCTCCCTAGGACCCCTCTTTTCCAATAATTTCCTTCCTGCTACGAGAATCAATTAAGGTTACTATTTTTCTAGCAATTTGGTAAGATCAAAATTGTTTCCCCATCGTCGATTGAAATTTTTGCTTTATGATTAATTTTCCATATCGAAAATAACCAATTTTAAATTAATTAAACAGCTTTTACAATTGTTTGCTCTCAGTTACTATCGTCTCTTACGTATTTGATTATTTTCAAATATAAATACGTACGATTAAATATTGCAGTATCGATTCATCTTTTTCCAAAGTAAATTTTGACAACTATATTTTGCTTATAGTCTTTGAATTGTAACAATTTCATTTTATCATCTGTAAGTACAAAATTTCTCAACATTCAGCTCTTGAATTTTTCTCGAATTCGAATCTCGTAAACTGCAACAATTCTCCACCTCTCGAAGTTTTCAACTATTTCTATTATTAAATGTCTTCGAGTTTGTAGTTCCATATCTTTTCGCGTCATTTTATCTTAATGCTTGTTTCTTTTTTTCTATGATTTTTCCAAATAGTCCAAAGTCGCAGCGTTTTATCAAATCACTATCGCGTTATCAACGTTGTGCCTAAAGAATCTTCTTCGTTATCAAACAACAAGAATTTGATACATATTCGATACGTATTCGATCAGACGACCGAACCTTCGACAATTTGTCCTGGTACCATCGCAATGTCACGGCCGTTCCTCCGACGCGACTACCATCGCGTGGCATCGACATAAATATCTGGCGTAAATCCAACCCGTGTCTTATCTTACCTCTGCTCGTTTTCTTTCATGTTCCCTCTTTTTTCTTCTTAGTCTTGCGTATGTATACACGTCGAAACTTTTCTCGAGTTTTCAACTAGTAAGTCTACACGTTAACCCTTTGGCCACGAAAGACTAGCGTTAACACGGATGATGAACAGTTACAGCGGTAGCATTATGTTAATTATCAGTTTATATATTTATTAAATTATTTGTAATTTTTTTAGAAATATTAGGGATCGTTGAATTTTCTCACAAAGGTGATAGAAATAAAAACGGGTCAGTGACAAAATTTTCATAGAATCTTTAGATTATTTGTCAACGTCCAAATATTGCAGATCGTTGAATTTTTTTCGCGAAGGCGATAAAAATAAAACAAAAGTGCAACGATAATAATTTTATTAATTCTTTGGATTATCTGATCGAAGATGATAAAAATGAAGAAATGTTTCAACGATTATAGTGATAAGCAGAAAGGATATAGTCGAAGCTGAGAAACAGAGAATATGTTAATGTTCGAGGTTTCTAGCATCTAAAAATTGTTAAACATTTTCGCAACACGTAGAAACTTCATAACGAAAAGCAGGAGTTATCTCTTTAGAAAAAATAAAATGTATGTTTTACGAGCAATCACTATCAGTCAAAGCTCGTTTCATTCTTCTGTATTACAAAGTTCAAAACGCATCAAGCACTCGATATTGTCTTGATAAGATACTGCACACAAGAATTGTCACGATATCGTCGCGAATATAAATATCATTCTTCAAATATATTCGTTGTAGGAAGAAAATCCCAATATATTTAGTATCTTCGAAGAGTCTAATTAGAGTAAATAATTATAAATATAATATATAAGTATAATTATATATATAAGTATTTGGGTAATAATTTACTCTAACATTTATTATACTTAAAAAAAGGCCTGCAAATTATTTACTTAATAATTTACTCTAATAATAATAATAATTTATTATAATTTGCAGACCTTTTAGAAGTTTCACATTTTTGACGCAATATGTATCGATAACTAGGGTAAATAGCAATAAAAGCAGTTTAGAGCGCTGTAATAATATTACTAACGTAAAAACGATCGTTAAAGACGTTGTCTTCCATCGAGTTTACGACAGAAAACTTTCAACTTTAACTTCTAGCTGTCTCAGAATCTCGGAATTCGACGTAGCTTTTTAAATATCCACCGTCGAATTAACTTTGACGCGAGAATTAACGTTTGAAACTTGCGCTGGTTCATCAAATTTTTATGCCAATCTCGAATCGTTTTCGCGATGTTCTACTTTCAAGAAGTATCACATTATTGAAGAGCTTCTCTGAATCTTCTGATCTCTCGTTCTAGTCTAAAGATGTTATTAATCTATTCGTGGAAATTCTTCCGATAATAGCAGTAATTAAATATGCAAATAAAGATAATAATTCAACGATTTCCATTCAAATTTCTGATGGTTCTCAGTACTGGAATTTTATATAAACATATTCTCCGAGATGTTTGGAGAAAAATATTCGAAATAAGTAGAACGATATTAATACCGTTGTCTATAAAGATACGAATAAGAATTAACCAAGTCCAGAGTTGTTAAGTTGCTATAGAATATGCGACCATTTGAAATAACTTGAAAATTAAAAATTGATACGAATATGAAGATTTAAATACATATAAAAAATTAAAATTTCATGAACTTTTCTTTTAAATATACAATTATAGCTAGCCTTCTAGGTATTGAATTTACGAAATTGAACGCGATACTATCCACAATATTATTCCAGTTATTTATGCAACAATTCTTTCGGATTCTCTTTTTAAATAAAACATGCTTCTTATATACTGACTTTTCATTCCAGATGATTTCAAATTCTTTTAGAAACACACTCAACTCGTTATATAATTAATTATTAATCCTTGAAGAATCAGCGAGATAATTGGAAGGGTCGAATTAGAAGCGAATGAAGCAGAAGAAGAAGACGAAGACGAAGAGGATGAACAGTTGCGTGAGATGTCTGTGTACCATTGAAAGGATAATGGAATCATGATAATTCGCATTGGACCATACGATTGGCCGACGTCCCTGGCCACTGTCCAGCCTGTCCTACGAGTTCGCCGTGCACATTCTGCCCGCAGACATAATGCTTCTCTGGCCAAAAACGCGGCCAGACGTATTTATTTCGCGCGAAAGAGCCCGCGTATCCGTTTACTTGCTCGCGAGCCTTGCAAACCAACCATTTCGCAACACGTCAGGCCACGACATTATCATCCCCCAAAAAAGATCCTCCGGGACGTGTCACCATTTTCCACTTTCTATTTCATCGTGCTCAACCTCTTTAAAAGGCGAATTTTTTCAATAGCAAAATAATAATGCACGTTTGAACGAATGTAATGATAATATCGCAAGTACGTTGTTATTATATATTAAAATTAAGAAAGAAGAAAAAAGAAGAAATTACCGCGTGTTTGAATCGGCGGCGAAAGATTATGACAAGATAGCAATATTCGGGAAGATTTAGAAACGAAATCTACATGAAGTTTAGCGCGTTATCTGGCTAAAAGAAAACGAGCGTCTTCGTGACGATTATCTGAGAAAAATTTGATGAGTATCAAAGTGGTTAGTTTACTTTTTCTTAGTCGTACTGAATTTAGAAAACAAAAATAACGGAATTAAGAATTAGTTTTATGATGCGATTTATTTGCAGATTATACACGCGATAGATTTTCTTCTTTCTGTTAGAAAATTTATTAAATTAACCACGAATGGGTAGTTCGTTCGAATGTTTTTGTTATCCAATTGCTTCGATATGGAAATAAAGGCACTTTTATCGCGAGTTCGTACTGCGAGAATTATAAACACCGATAGTATGAAAACGCGACCATCGAATTGAATTAAAGTTAGCGTGAAATCCTGATCGGTTCCGGATTGATCGTGGGACGATCGGTTTTATCACGAACGTGAATCCCATGTCGAGTAAGGGGATTAATCGGCTGACGTTCCAGAGGAATAAAAATTGTTTCAACCGTCATTTAAATTTTATGATCGTATCCGATAAAATTAAACTAGAGCAAACAATATCGAAGAGTAAATAAATTTAATTATTATGAAACACCGTATCGTGTTCTAGAAATATTTTCAAGTTTTATATACGTGTGCACAAGATTCGTGTCAAGGAATTTATATCGCCATCTAACTTAAATTTAGGTTGAAGAGAAACAATGCAACACGATAATTCATAAATGCGTTTGATGCGTGACGTTTTCATATGGTCTCTTTGTCACGATATATTAAGCATGTTGGCGTAAGAGCGTTGCCCAATTTTATGAAGAAAGCTTCATATACAATGGCGGACAGAAGAAAGTTTAAAATTGATACTCGTGTGTGTAACATTTGTATTAAACATTTTTCCCGTACTTGGCTCTCGCACGATTATATCCTACACATTCGTTTCTCTTGTCAATTACAATTCAGTTTTGCGAAATTGCAGCGTTTCCCCCCATTTACTCTTTAAACTTTCTTTTCGCCGCCACTGTACCACTTAAAAGTGGAAGAAACTATCACCGAAGTTGAATGAGTCAGACTCTGCATATGAAAACATACGGCAAACTTACATTAGACGCATTTTCCTGTTCTGAAATTTTGTACAGGCGCGTAAAAATCCGCAGTCCACAAACAATAACTGTACAGCAAATTTCTATTAATTCGTATGAAATTCGAACATGAAGAAGATCATAGAATGCACATAATAAGAAAAAAAAAACATATAAAATACTCCAAACCATATTTCTATAACATTCTACGAACGAAGCAATTCCCTACAAACATTCCCCTCGTTTAACTACATCCCCGCCGCCTGTCCCAAAGAAACACAAACCTGCATTCCGCAAGACCCTTAATCAAACAACAATCATGAAGGAAGATCCCACCCATGTCGCGCAGCAGGACCACGTGAAAGAACGAGCACAGCCAATACATTCAGGCGGCTGTATTCGTGTTGTAACTGCGCTAAAGAGAAAAGGGCAGCAACATTGGCGCTCGAAGGAACGAAAAACGGGTATGAGAGAGCGAGAAGAACGACAGCGGAACAGAGAAGCCCCATCGTCTCTGTCGTTGGCGACGCCATCGGTATAGAAAACCGCGGGTGTAACGAGATTTGTCATGGAAGTACTTGCCGCGAGTAGAGTAAGAAGCCGCGAGGGAGACGTCGAGACGGGGGTTGGTGGTTTGCAGCTAGGAAAAAGGCAGAAGGAGAGAAAAGGGGCCGAGTGAGAGGGAAACCCTGCAAGAGGGTGGGTCGAGTCGAGCGGAGGGTGCGCACCGATAGGATAAAGGGAGTCCCCTGGTCGACCAACCGACGAACCGGCCGTGGAAAGAGCCCTATGGAGCGGAGCATCATCCAGACATGCAGAAACGTGCAATAATTTCCGTGCTGCACTTCAGCACGAACACCGACGTTGGTGTATCGGATGCGCGAGCGTTGGGGGATGCTTCGCGTGTATTAGAACGACGTACGTGTGTTACACGAGACGCGAGTTTAAAAGGTGTACAGTCGCAGTGGTAGAGGGTGGAGACGATAGCGGTGGTTGTTAGTAGCGTTGGAAACGTTCTTCAGATTTTTCGACGATTTCAATGTCGAGCCCCAGAAATTGGGCTGTTACTTGGGAATCGAAGGTTTCGCGAGATCTCCGAGGATTTTTCAGAGACGCACGGAGGATTTAAATGGCGAGATGTTTGCCAGAAGACGGAGTAATAGGTTTTGGGAATGTATTCTTGTTGCAGAGGCGGGGATTTAGGATCGCGAATGCAGATTTGCGTGAATTGGGAAATTTTATTAGAACGACACATGGTAATACTTAGAAGAGACGACGGTTCTTAGTTATGCTTTCGATTGGTCGATGAGACAGCTATCGGAATTCAACGTTGCTCCCGTGTGAAAAATGGAAGATGCGATTCGTCGTTAGGTTCGAGGATCCGCGTTATTTATGCAAATGTGTAGAAGATGTAACGCAAACGGAATGCTAAGGGATCGTAACCGAGAAGAATAAAGATTTATTTCACCCATCAAACGTTGCAACAAGACTCCGCTTGGAATATTTGTTATGTCGCTGCATATTACGCGTGGTATTTGTGTTGCAATATTTTACAAGCGAAATAAACCTTTACGTAGGTTATTTATTTCCTTGGTTATTTTTGTTAATAAAAATATGTAATTCCATGGAAATCCGCAGTCCACTTATCGTATCTTTTCTACGAATAATGGTGATATTTGTATGAATTATAAATATAATAAATATTTATACGAATATGACATTTTTGAAGTTTTGACGTATCTTTCAAATTGACAAGTTCTACTTCAATGAAAATTTGTTTGCTTTTTAGCTTTTATTTTATTTTTATAGTCTTATATATTGTATAGTATATTTTATTATTATCATAGTCTTTAATTCAATGAATTCTTCAAATACTGTCTTTTAATTACCATTGTTTCTTCTTCGTCTTATTTTAATTATATTTTAATTATAAGGACAGCTCTAGATGGCGATAGAGTCCAGTGGATATGAAGATGAAACATCGACGCAATTCTGTTAAAATTAATTGCAAGACGTTACGTCATTCTTCGCGAAATTAATCGGGACAAGTCTCTTTTCATAAAATTTATGAGAACGATTATTATATCAAATATTGACGTAAACGCTGGAACACATTATCTTTATTTTAATACTGAATTTATTAAAAGAACAGATTGCGTGACTTTTTCCTGTAAATTGAACGTAACCATACCTGAGATCATCTTATCGTGCTATTTCTGCACGTTAAAAGGCTTATCTCGTTAATGGGAAAATAAGCATATAAAGTCTTTATTACGCGAATTAATGGACAGATGCGGTTATAAAACCAGCTTTTTAATATTAGACACATGTCATCGTATTTATATAACTTTGCAAGTAAAAACATTAATAAAAGTAATTACGTACTTAAAGCGTAAAATTAAAAATTGGGTCTTTTCACGGGAAAATTGGAATTCAGAGTCTTGTAAAATATCCAAGTAGAAGAAACTAGAATTCCGAAAATTGTATTCCTGTTAATCCCATATTTTCTACCAAAGTTACTAAGCTCTACGAAATCCAACTATAAGAAAGATTTGAAGTATCGAGAAAATCGTAAAAGTTGTCCAGGATTTTCACAAAGTTACCATGAAGTCTCAAGATATTCAAGTTTCCTAATTAGCAGCGTTTAATTTAAAGTATCCTATGAATATTCAAGAGATTTTCAATATCACTTTTTCCTCCTTCAACTTGGATAATTTATCGATCTATTAGTAGCATGATACTCTTTCGCGAACTTGAGATTCTTATTCACTTTGTAATTTAATCTAAATTAATTCTACATAAGTTTCGATAGAATATAATACAAAGATACATTCATCATACTTTGTTTGTCAAATTTCTTTCTTTTCTCGAAGAAATAGAAATATCAGGAAATAATAGATTCCAGGAACAGAAATTTAATTCTATAGTATCTATCTGCTACAGAATTCAGTAACAGCGTTAAGCATGCTACACAACGAGTCTTACAGTCGGTTGCACATAATTTAATAACAGAGATTGTGCGAGAACCTCGATCCATTCGAATTCAGGGAACGATTCCAATTACGATGCCTTAATCAGAAATCCAACTCTACATATCTCAATCTCTACTAATAGAGATTGTAACAAACTGAATCGTCAAGATAATTACAAATATTGCTCCTTCGTTCTAAACTGGATTTTATAATTTTCAATCGATTTGCAATTTAATTTCAACTTTGCTATTTACGAGAGAATTACGATCACTACAGTTTTATGCCACTTACACTTTCATCATTACACGTGCAACATCACGTATTCGAGTAATTCTACTTTAACCTCGACTTCGATTCAGAAAACAATTTCAAATGCTACTTTTTCCATTCGAAACGTCTATCAACTGACTCGCAACAAACACGCGTATCTTTTGTATTATTATAATTATTAATTATTAACAAAAATTGTATGAGGAAAGACCTACGTTATTTTACTACTACTTAACAAGAGTTTCGTGTAGAAAAATCAGCAACTTGGCACGTCGTTTGTCGAAAAACCTGTGTCTTTGTATTTTTATTTAACAAACGTCGTGTCAAGAAACGTCTACATTTCGTACAAGTACTAGCCTTTGGAGAACTTCAACACTAATAATACACACTGCTAGTCTATTTCAATTGAAACACTAATCTCATTGATAATTCTAAATGCTATACTTTCCACATAAATGCAATTACGAATACCCTAAAATAAAATCTGACTATACCAGAAATATGTAATGGAAATGTAAACGTAGCAAAACCGATAGAAAACACATAATATTCAAAAAATAGACAAAATGTCCATAGCACCGTACACGTTGTAATATTTAGCTTCCAGCTTCCATTTGTTTAATTATACCCGTAAATATATGAAATCACGATCATAAATATCCGCATTCCTCTATCGATTACGATGCTAAACGATCCTGAAAATACTTTTCGTTTCCTTCGTCACGGATCCAACTTGGTCTATCCCAATAATAGAGAGGCTACTTCAGCCACCAATTTAATTTCGAAAACAATTCCAAAATCGCTACACTCCCGTCACAGATTTAACACCACGTTAGCACAGAAATCCACTACAGACTCAAAAGTACATACTATTGCAGTTACTATATAGCCTCATCGGGGATGCAACGGTTTCGAAGCGTCTCGATGCCAGTTTCTTGATGCAAGCAGATAGTAACACAATGCGCGTCGCAAAAAGATGTTCTAACAGAGCCAGGCGGCTCGTTCGACGTCTACCGAGTACGATTAATTGCTAAGACGGCGGACATTAATTGCCAGTGCCGCGACCACAGCTCGTGTGACTATTAATTACGGATGTAGACGACGGCGGGATCGGACTTCGAAGTGCACGAACAAGACGCGCGTTCGCTAGACTGTGAACAGGTGAACCTCGGCGCGGTAATGGGATCGTAATAGATCGTAAAATCGGCTGAATACCTTCTCCGATGTTATCTTCGTTTTTCCCAATCGAAATGAAATACGAAAGTGTGGTACGGTGGACGTTGAAACTTTCAACGGTTTGATGTTCCAACAAAAATGTCAAGGAAAATTCAGCGTTTAAACTCGGACGAGAACTGGAAGTTTAAATAAAAGTATCAAGGAAAATGTAGCTTTTTTAAACTGGAAGGGAAACTCGAAGTTTGAATAAATAAAAATGTCAAGGAAAATTCAGCTCCTAAACTCGATGTTGGAACAAAGATGTCAAGGAAAATTCTGTTTCTAAACTCCAATGAAAACTCTCGGTACAAGGAGACAAAGAGTCACTTGTCGTCATACAGCCGTCACGTGGTCGTCTTGTCTGTCCGCTAAAACACACAGCCTTGTAGAAAAGTCATTGAGAACATCGCAATTGTCAACAGTAGTATTAATCAGTTTACCGATAACGCAATGGAACATCTTAGAAAAGTACGAAAAGATAGATAAATGTATTTCTGCAAAGAAACGTCAAGTAGCGATGTCGATAAATCGCAACCCTCGACTAGCCGATCGTGTGAAAATTATTAATTATTTGATATTATAAAATATTTTTATACGTATGTACCATTGTAATATTGATATATAATGATTATTATACTTGTCTTTTCTTTTTGCTATTTTTATATGATCCTTCGAAATTTCCTGTATTGAGCAAATTTTGAACGTTTCAACGGATCAGTTCAATTTACATCACTTCAAATATGAGACGAGAACTTAATGCTGGAATCGATTGTGTTCGAGCTTGGAGAGTCTATCGTATTCGAATATTTGTACGGAAAAGTTTTACTCGACGAGGAATGTGTCAAATTTACAATAATTTTTCAATTTTTATTTTATTCTCCCATAAGTATCGCGATCGCCAATTTCTTAATTTGATTACATAAATATATCAATTCTAAAAAATACATATAATCATACATCCAATTCTCAAAAAACAAGTTACATACTTCAATGAATTTATTCATAGCAAAATGATACTTAATACTTATTAGCATATGTTGTGTTATACGTACAACTTCATATCTAATTCTTTCTCCTTTAATCACTTTATATTATTAGATTCTAAAAAAAAATAAGTTCGAAAAATGTTACCATTATTCCTTCTTCTATTTAGATCCTGCAATTTTATAATGTTTGCAGAAATCAAAGTATCTATAAGCACAGTGATATACTATCTTTTTTCCAAATAATATTTTTTCGTATATTTCGGTACATATAGCGCATAATATTCCATGCAATTAAATTCCATAATTATTCTATATAATTAATTTTCCGTAGATTTATAGAGCCAACATTCTCATTCTAAGGCTACTATACTTTTATATGTCCATTGTAAATTTTATTATCGATCGTACGCGCGAAGTTATCGATTGCGGAATAGGTGGCTTAACGATGCATTGTGTGATTTATTCATCGGCGAAAAAATAGAAATGGAAGGTTGCCGGATCGGCGAAGGGAAGGAAGTTCAAATTCTTGGCAGCCAGTCAGATTCGCGACGAATTGCATGATCCACGTTGCCCTCTGATGCCATCCAACGCGTTTTCTTTCACATCCACTCTTTAATTATGAATTGCTGTATTGTTATTTCGTTAAATCGATTCATAAATGATAATTTTTGGTAACAGAAATTTCACTATACGTTCAACTGTTAGAAGATGAACATATAATTTATGTAATTAACACGTTCGGTATCACAATGAATTTTAACAAGTTCAATACGGGAATATTTTTACAATTCTTACTTTACGCGACTACAAAAATGGAAAGAAATCTGTTCGATTTAATTAAAAAATTCCTACGCGTGTTAGATTGTAGAGAAACGTCAAAGAAGAATAATATCGGTACGTGCGTCGACTTCACAACGTGTTAAAATAAAACGTTCGCTGTACATCGATATATTCGTACAATGAATTTAACAAAATAATGTAATGTAATAAATCATAAATGAATACCCAATATTTTTCCTTATTTTTCAACATCTTTTTTGCCATTTGAAAAATACAGTATTTACATATCGAACTATAAGAGATATATAGGGTGGTTGGTAACTGGTGGTACAAGCGGAAAGGGGGTGATTCTACGTGAAAAAAGAAGTCGGAAATATAGAATAAAAATTTTTCGTTTGAGGCTTTGTTTTCGAGAAAATAGACTTTGAATTTTCGCCCGGTACGGATCTCACTGTAGATCGTTGTCTCGATGGAAAAATTAAAAAAAAAAAATTTTTATTCTATATTTTTACCCCCTATAGAATCCTTCACCTTCTATAGAATCACCCCCTTTCCGCTTGTACCACCAGTTACCAACCACCCTGTATATTATATATATGTATAAATTTATGTAATTAACACGTCGAATAACAAAGTGGATCGTCAATATAAACGAAGTTCCACCGCAGCTTTCATTTCGACTTCTTTCATACAAATTCCTTATTTTCCTCGTAGTTGTATCAAACTTCTATCTCCAACCACGGAAACGGTTTCAAATAAACGAGTTACTCTCGTGCGTTCAACCCTCTACAGTCGATACGCGCCACCCCTTTAGAGTTGCGATATTATCTACCGGAACACGAGCGAAGAACGCAGCGAAAGGATTCGCGTTTACACGCGGCGTGGGCCGGTTTTATTGCCGGCGAAACCACCAAGAGAACAAATGGATAAACCAGGAAAGGGAAGAGCAATTTTGAGTTCTATCGTTGGCTCTCGAGCGGACAGGAACCGGCTACGATTTCGGAGCTTTGGAGTTTCCAACGAACGCTACTCGCTCTCTCTCTGATGAATGAAATTTCGTCTGTGATGAAGTCTGTATGATGATTGCAGTTGAAAATCGCGAATTGTACACTGTTAAAGCGATTCTTTCGAAAGAATGAAAATTTCATTCGATTTCCTAGCGTCAAATTTGCAAATTGTGCATTGTTGATTTTCTGTTCTGTCGAATGCGCGGAGATATCGTCGAAGCTTTAGAGTTTTAAAGTTAGAAAGTTCGAAATGGCGCGTTGTTAAATCGATTGTTTCGAGAGGATGGAAATTTTATTATGTTTCCTGAGGTTAAATTTGCAAACTGTGCGTCGTTGATTTTCTGCTCTGTTGAAGGTATAGAGATCTTACCGAAGCTTTCGAGTTTTAGACGAGCAAGTTGCAATTTATGCATCGCTAAATTGTCTCTTTTTCTACTAAAAAAAGAAAGAAAAAAAAATAAACTGATTCTTTTGGAGGATTGAAAATTTGATTAAATCTTCTAGCGTTAAATTTGCAAATTGTGATTTGCTCTCTTCAAAATGTTGATATTTTATATTTTTGATTGAACATTTTCGATCGCAACATCTTGGAATCGATTTTCTTCGAAAGAATGGAAATTTCATTAAATATTTAGAGATCGAAGATTGCGTCCAAGAAACAATTCACTGTAGTATCATGTGTAAAATTCAGCGAAAAGAAATTTGAATTTCAAGCTGCATTTCGAACTTCCATCTTATTTTTACACTGTATACATTTCGTTAGTTTTTTAGTTTCTTTCTGTATTTGACGTTTCTCTATTAATAAATGTATTTCGAAGAAGATGTAGGCTTCGTTTTATTTTCAATCTTAGAAAAAGAGGAAGATTCGTTGGCCGGATTGAAAAAGCGAATCCGTGTCGAAAACAAAGTAAAATAAAATGGTGACACGGAGAGAGTCTTGGCACACGCGCTAACCGATTTATTATTGACTCGGGTCATGGATAGCCGCGACCGGGCGGCAGCCACGGCGAAAAAAGCAAATCGACCGGAATACCTCTCACTGCTCTGTTTCCGGTCCAGCCTCGTGAACCCAACATTAACCGTGGAATTTGGAGAACTCTATATTTACACATCGATTTTTCTCTCCTTTCCTTTCGCCGACAATAAATTCTATTCAAAATCATCGGCTCGTAAAATTTATTCTTCATATGCACTTTAATTATACCTATCCCATTTTACCAATTATTTTACTAATTATACCATTTCGTGTATCATAGCCTGTATGATTTATAGTTGATTTTTCTTTCTTTTTCCTTAACACGTGATAAATTTCATTCAAAATCAACGGCTAATAAAATTCACATTAGTTGCAGTTATTTCAATTACACATTTCTCGCCTCACAAACTGGTTAATTATGTTTCATGGTTTTTCGTTGAAGGTATGTCAGTGCTGTGCAAGCCTCTTAGAAGCTAAACTGGCTAATTTCGTTTTCTTATCAATTCCTCAATTTCATCAGATAAACACGCGATTAATGTCAACGATAAATTCTCAAAAACAAATGAGTTACTTTCGTGAACGAATGGATTTACACAAACGAATATTATCAAGATATATTTAAAAAATGGTATTTGTAAGATGGTTTTCTTTGCTTTTCATTTTACCGAGTCTTCAATTTGTCCTCTGAGAGGTTCCTGCATTTCGATATTATCGAACAGTCAGAAAAATGTGCATATAATTGAAAGACTAAAAATTTAGAGAAATGCACGATATTAGAATTAACAGAAATTACTATTTAACTATAATTCACATTATAAAATTATCGTACATGTTTACAGTGTAAATATCCTTTTTATACGACGAGTAATTGTAAATTGTAAAATACCTTCTTCTTAGGATTAAAACATTATAGTTGTTGCCAATTTTATAAAGTACAATTTAGCTTCTAATATGACTCTATTAATCCATCTTTCGAATTCTTTAACTTCCAACCGCTTTCATACTTTTTACATTAGAATAAATTTTGATGGCAAATAGATAAAAATTGTATCCTCAATAAGAAGCTTTGCACATTAGTATTTTGCTCTAAATTTATCCAAATTCTCTAAAGAGAAGTAACCAAAATTGCCGCTGCAATACAATACAACGAAGTCCTTCTGACGAATCGAAATTTAATCGATGTCTGACGATCGACGACCGTATCTACTTATCTGGCCACTTGGTTCTTATAAACCAAATCTACTTCGGAATTACGCTAACAAAAAAACAAAGTAATGGCGAGAACTGGAAAATTTCTATTGCATTATTTGCCCTCTGGAATTATTATATTCTCTCATTTTCATATGCGACTGCTTAAAGAAATTCATTATTCCAGTTAAGATCCCATCAGTCGCGTAAATCCGCTTACATTACAATCCTTAACGCGTTGACTCGAATTTGATGTATTTTACCGGAGCCGCAACACGTTCAAACGCACTACGCCATAACGCTATTGTTATTGCAAAATATTATATCTACATACTGTATTTTTCTCTAGCCGCGTTACCTAAGTCATTCGCATTGTCCAACATTTTCCATGGCTCGTGAAATTTATCTGACTTCGATCGTCATAAAAAATTGAATAAAACGTAGGTCATCGATTGCCACTGTGACAGTCAAAGTGTTAAAGGGTTAAACGAATGATCCATCGTAAGTTACGGTGAGAGGCCAATTACAAACGGTCGGTGAGATGTCTGTGTGCACGCGGTGCTCGTTATTTTCGGACGGTAATCCAAGTCCGACGAAAATACCGGCCTTCCCAGTGCCGGACACGAAAATAAAAAAAATCGTAATTGTCGAAGCCCCGGGGCAACGAGGATAGTATCGTCTTGGCTCGCGTCACCGGCTGTAAATCCGGACAGTCGTCGTTCGTCGATTCGCCTATTACACTGTTTCCTTTTGACAGTTATCGTCGCGTATTTATGAGACACGTTCCGCCGCCTCTTCTTTCCTCACGTTCGCACCTTGCTTTTCCTACACCCGGAAGTCGTGTCTCGAGATCCTTGTTAGCCAATGTCGGCACAACCAATATCGCTTTCCACGCATCTCTTTAAACCCTCTTCGACCAGTTTCCGGATCGTTCTTTTTCTTTTAGGTATACGATTATTCTATGCTTATTTCGTCATCATCGTTTTATTATTTTGAGGAAGCTTTTTCATATTATTGTTAACGCGGTTTTTGGCTTCTTCTTCTTTTGACAATTTTTAGATCGTTCTCTTTGTTTTATTTCTTGGTATTTATACGTATACGGCAGTATAGTGGCTGTTTATTATCCTGAAAATGTTCTTTGATAATAACAATCGTCTATATGGGCGATCTTTTAATTCAAATTGTTTTGAGATCAACCCTCTTGTTTAAAAATTGCTTTCGTACGTATCTTTCATATGCAAGCTGGTTATTCCCCAATTTCCAAGATAGAATGTTAGTAAGTAAATCTCCATATCGTGAAAATGCTAAAATATTTGTCTAAACCTGTTCTTAAATTCCAGTTAAAATAGAAAAAGAAGAAGAAACTCCCAGTAAAGTCTGATACTATAAATAATGAAATATTTATTCAAACCTAGCCTTAGATTCCAATTTCTCTAACTAAAACCCTCGGTAAATTGCCCACTTTCTGAACGCTAGAATATTTCTCCAAATCTGTTCTTAAACTCCAATATGCAAACTAAAACCCTCGCGTAAATTCCCATATTCTGAATGCTGAAATACTTATCCAAACCTGCTCTTACATTTCAATTTCCGACTTAAAATCCCCGCGTAAATTCACCAATTTTGTAAGCTAAGATATTTATTCGAACCTTAGCCTTAAGTTCCAATTTCCAAAATAAAATCCTCAAAGGGAAATTTCCATCGTTTAAATGTCGTTACATTGATAGAAAGCTGGGCTTGAATTCCATCTTGGAAATATTCTTAGGGGGCGGCAGTGGAATATCTCGTAGGATCGCAGACTGCGAACCGGAGAACGTTAATGACGATCTTTCGGTACGGTTTCCGGAATTCTACACACGATCTACAGAAATCCACCGTGCCGAGCATGCAAGCATGCGATACAGACATTGCTCACGCTCTTGATTTGTGTTGGAATCCTAGCAAGAGACGCGGCCATCGAGAGTTATATCTCAACAATGAAATATATTCCAGCAACAGTTTCTTACTGCCACGCTGTGTACAACGTCGTTTGATATCTAAATCGTTTCGACGATATTTGAACACGGACTATCCGTTGGTCCGTCTGTGTTGCAAAACTGAGCATCGAGGAAGCTGTTTTCGGAGCTGCATCTACATCAGGACACTTTGGGGGCAAGGATGGCCTTTGGGTTTCTTTGGACGTATACCGAGCGAACCGAGTTTCTAACAGAGCTGACTATCGTCAGAGAGATAAGAATATTTTTAGAAGCACAGAGAAATTAGAAAGTAATAAATGTGTACGAGTAGAATGAGAATATCTATGCAAATTTAGATTTCTATCGACAGAGTGTAAGAAGTGTAATTTAAAAACAGGTTCCTTTCGTCCACTAGATATTATAAGGAATACTCTATCTTGAATATTTTGCATATTTTCGCATTTCCTGTATTTTAAACTTCCCCTGAATGCATAAAAACCCGTAGTTTAGCAATGGAATATTTCGATGAATGTTTATTTCCAACAGATTTATAATTTTCGATGCGTATTAATTAATACGCACTAGGTCCAGAGAAGAATTTTGTGGCTTTTAATGTTACAAATTTACTGCAGTACTTCGTTCCGCACTAATTGTCTAATTAATTGAAAAATGATATGAGAGATATCGCAGAAAATATTCTCATTTGAAGAATTAATCGTATGATTTTAGAAATTTAAGAACAGCAATCGATAATTACGCAACATTATTTACTTTATGCGTCCATTTTCCAAAGGAATTTCAAATCTTTAGAATATCCAACCGGTCAAGCGTTTGCTATGAACTTCGGTTCAAAATCCCAGCAAATATGTTCAGAATAGGCTAATAATACCGGTACCATTTGTATCGATATTTCTGAACCACCGAAGTATTGTAATTATATATAACATCGATGTGAGCTTCGCTGTGTAAACGAGGAGCAGAGTGACAAATGTGTATTTCTGTGCAACATTGTGCAACATCTTGCTCTGATTTATCTTTGCAACTTGTCTCCGATGTAAGATGAATTCTCACAGATAATCGTACGTTACGTTACGTACGATTACGCAAGCGTGGCAATTAAACGATTTCTTTTATCTGCATAAAAGTAAAGAAGCTTCGAAGTCAAAAACTGCATATCCAATTGTGTATCATCGGTTGTATAAAAGATACGATGAAGTTAATTAAGAGATAATTTTCTTTTCTCTTCGAAGTATCGCGACCTTTGAATTAGAAAGTTCGAAGCAGAAAATTATCGACTATTCGATTATTTGCTAACGAAAATTTATTTATTCCACGACTGAGCCAATAACGCGCTCCGAAAATTCGCTTCATTATTTTCTCGTTGTCCTACTTTTTTTCGTCGTCTTTCACTGTGAGCCGTAACTGATAGGAGAAAATGATAGTTACATAACTATATATATGTATATATAGCAGGATGCTGTCAAAAAACTAGGGTAACTGTCAATTGTTAACGATGAGTTTAATGTCTTGTAGGCGTTACATGGACGGTGTGCGCATTCATCAAACGAATTAACGGGATGTTTTCTAGAACCGTCGATTAAAGTGTACGTTGTTATGAAATGATAAGCGAAAATAACGAAAGAACCTAGCGATTGTTGCTGCTGGTAATTTCATCGGTAAACGAAATTTAGGACGAGCGTAATTTTCCATCCTTCGAGCAAAGTCTCGCGCTTCCTTTTCAATGATCAGTTTTGTGAACTTATACGCTTTTCCAAGTTTATTTTCCCTTCCAAGAAACGATTTCGTTAAACTACACAATTTACAAAAATTCCACTTGACAATTCTATTTAACTCGCTACAATCTAAATCGTTAAAAACATGTGGCTTAAACAGTTAGCTGTTGCGACCTCTTTGAAAAGCGTACACCTAAAATGTGTCGCAAAAGGTAAGCGAGTATACTCGTCAAACACAGAGTACGCGTGGCTGTTATAACGTAGAATCAAGTTGTAACAAACAGACTGTTTTATTTTTTAATTTAATTGCTGACAGGGCTCGTAGTAACACAAAATATCGCCACTTCTTCACGACCAGTATACTCGTGAAAAACAGCTAACCGATCGACGATTGCTTCCAATTCCCTAAACTCAGAAATTTTTCAAAATTTCACGTTCTTAGGAATTGCCTTTGCTTTTCCAAAAAAAAAAAACCGAGAAAAGTTCAATATTCCACTGATCATAATACGATAGACGTTTTCTTTGGCGTAGAGAATATTCAGGAAATACGTAAACGCAGATTATTCACCGCTCAATCTCAACGAGATAACGAGCGGACCTCGAAGAGTCACGAGTTTAATGAACCAAGGCGATAAGGTTAATTAATAAACGGCATAGTAAATGGACTGTATCGTGTGGTCTTACCTTGCCCTGCATAATCAGGCGGATGGTCAAAGTGACCGAGGGGTCATCGTTCAAAACGGGTTTCGAATCCATACTGTCCATAATGAAGTCACAGGTCCTGTGATCCGAACGAAAGCTCTTCTTGAGATTTACGGGGAGAGGGGAAGGATAAGAGGCAGGATAAGGTGGGCAGGGGAAAGGTTAGGCGAGTGATTTTAGTTGGAGGGGTCTTGGGACGTGCTTTTCAATCGCTCCCAGGTGTGTTCAGTCCTTGCACTGCAATCAAAATATGCATACAGATTAGTTAATTATTCCTTAGAAATTCGAGTGTAGCGTTAAAACAGTTTATTATATTTTATTCAGATATACGCGGTATGTTCGTGTAACATATTGTTACATCGTTGTAATTTAGGAATATTACATGTACAAATCCATCGTGAATTATAAATTAAGTTTCAAAAGAAGTTACGCAGCAAGCTACGGACTCTCAATCATCTGAAATTGAGTACTAATTTTTTAATTCTTAAAGAAAGGTAACTTTATTTCCACTGGGTATATTCTATCTCTCGTTGTTGTTTTATAATGTTTTTTAACGGCTTATTTAACCTCCTGCTGTCCTCTTCACGTTTTGTACCTTTGAAGATATCTTCTTCTTTCGAGCCATTTTATTCGTACAGTTCGTGGTATACACAAAAGGTACAAAAATCCAATTGAATAGCGAAAGCAAATATTTCAAATAAATTTCGGGTCATATCACAGAATTATGGAAATTGTATTGCATTGAATTAATTTATTGTCATTTTGTGGGTTGGTAGATTGGTTTAATTAAAATAATACGAGAAGATTTTAATAATATATCACGATCGTGGTTTACACGCTATAGATTATTCTATTCTATTGCGATTCCATAAATTATCTTCGATATACTATGATTTATATGATTTCACCGCTTATTACAATTTTCGACATAGTTTCAGGAATATAATTTTCTTCAGATCGTTACTGGAATCATCAGATCTTAGATCTTAGGATTTTATTACGAAATATGATGCATTTTGTAAAATATTTTAGTCATCTTCCAATCGATATACCAGTCTAATTTTGAATTTTAATTATACTTATTGCAAGTATATATAAGTCCCGTTGAGAAGCTTAGTGGACAAGTGGATTTTTCCAAGAAAAACATAACAGCAAACGTGACCAAATTTGCTTGTACACGTGTCAAAATTTGTTCTGAACTAGCAAACTTTAACGAACACATCAAATAATGTGTCTCAATGTAACTAAAGATTTTATTCTATCGTTTTTTTCACCTATCACGTAGTTTCCAAATTTGGAAAAAGAGTCAGAGCCCTCAATCATATTCGTGAACAACCGATTGCAATAGAAATTAGAAAAATTGAAAGCTAAATAGCCATACAATAATTGTTATCTCATTATCTTGCTGTCTTTACAGACTTTTCAATCGAACTTTAACACCAGCCACAGTTTTCCCAAATCAAAGATCTTTATCATTCATATTGCTTCTCCAACGAGAAAAATTCGACGACACAAATTAAAAACGAAACGATTTGTACAATATCGCGAGTACTTTCGCCAACATTCGACAGGAATCCGATTGAAAGTATTGATTGCAAATATCCCGATGAATGTATAACGTTTTCGAAGATAGTTTTTAATTCTGAAGCTCGTTGTATAGAATTCTAAAAGAGGATTGGGTAAACAGCGTGGTCAGTTATCGATCGGGTTACATATCGTGCTTTTTATCTCTCGAAATACTTTTCCAGGCTACGTATTTACCTCGTTGCTTTCTGATTTAATCTATCGACGAAGCAATAACTATCAAAGCAGGTGATTTTCAATCCACCTCCTTGAATATATACAAAGATGGAAAAACGTATAATGGGTCACTATTAATCGGATATTTATATAATCACGAAAGAAGGAGAATCGAACGCCAAGATTCCAATTATTCAAACAACACTGCGAAGAGTAATGTCACTTTGCGACTGGCTCTTCTACAATTCTATTATCTTCGTTTATCTGAATGCAAACATTAATTCCAATGATAAATATACATTGCTCGCCGGCAAAACTAATCTCAGATTTTAATATACCACGTCTTTGCAAAACCATTTCAAGAAATGCGTTTCGGTTATTCATATCTAATAATAAAAAGAGAAAAAAGATGTGCGAGTATATGGAACTATAGGTCTATTAAATTTTACATATATCTCGAAATTATAGAAGAAGTAAGTTAGTTAAAGAGCCATTATAATTAACAATTCAAATGTAATTAATACTAAAAGACTAGAATTAAAGGTTCAACCGTAATTTATCATATTTAATAACAAAATGAACAAAAATTGAGAATCCTTTTTAAACAACAGGTCTGTGAATTTATGGAGCTATAGCCTATTCAATTTTTATGTATCTCGAAATTATAGAAGTAAGCTATTTAAAGAGCCATTATAATTAACAATTCAAATGTAATTAATACCAAAAAGACTAGAATGAAAGCTTCAAACGAATTTTACAATTTTCTCTTACAAAGCCTGCCTTGCCACAAAGTTTCATAATTTTTCTCAAAAAGTAAAAAGATTTTAAAAAGGCTCACAGAAACTACAAATAATTCGAAATAAATAAAAAGGACGAACCTGTGATATTTCTAGCATCCTAATATTATCGTCAAAACATATTCGCTGTACCATTCGTTCGTTTTAACGTGTCCCGCTGTACAAATAATTTGCCCAAGTCCAACAGAAATCCCGAGAACATAGCGAAACGAGTCCGACGAAATTTCATTTATCGCCGGTTCGATAAATTAAAATGGTAGTAGGAGATTAAAGAGGGAACAAAACAATTGGTGAGAAGCATGAAGGAGAACTAGGTTACAAAGCCAACATAATTCGACCGATTCACCGGCGACAGGCTAACGACGAAGCTGAGAGGCGAAGAACAAATATATCTTAGCTCGAACGACCGGCTCGACATCAAAGCCTCTCAGAAATAAACGAAATATGTACAATTGCCGGTGCGAACTTAACGCGATTTCCACTGTACTGACGAACCAATGGGACCCAAGAACCACCGTAATTCTCTTCAACGACATTTCCAACTCGTTCTCGTATAGTTTTCTAAGCCGCGTGAATTCTATTTCCGTGGAAAACGCGGGGAATACGAACGATCAGCAATCGCAACGCTCGCACAGTTAAATAAACATTACATTATCGTCAGCGTGATGCGCACAGTATTCCAGGAAGCTGTGCAACAAACGCTGATTTGCATACAGAATTCCAGACCAAAGATGTTTAAATAATTTGGTAAAACGGCTGGTCGAGTTAGATTTGTTCAAGAGGATAGATGATATTAATCATCGCGCTGCGCAATTGATCGTTCATTCTTGAGTAGTTTTAGCTTGAAACGGAGAAAAGAATTCTTTAATTTTTAACTGCTCGTTTATCTTACTATTTCATTGTGTTTCATTTATCGTTGTCGTTACCTTCCCGCTAGTTTTAGCTTTAAGACAATTCTTCAATTTTCGCCTTTTCTTTTTTCATACTTTTTACGTTGGAATAAATTTGAAAACTTTAGAATAAATTTGAGAATAAATGTATTAAAATCGTATCCTTCGATGAACGCATGCAGAGTGTAAAAGTTAAGAGACGTTGGTCTTAGTTCTTTTTAGATTTTCTTACTACGAATCTATATACTTTTCTACGTTAGTATTTTACACATATATTTATCCAGGTTCTGACAATACAATTTTCTTTCTAGAAAAATGGTTAAAATTGACGCTATAATAAAATTTTATTTACCGAAACGAGATTTTAGTTGATGACCGATTGATGTCTGGCGTCTGACGGTTGAATATACTTACTGCGTGAACCAAAAATGAAAGAGATTGGCGATTTATTATATAAATTGTTTATTCTCTAATTTGTTTATACAAATATAACGTGTATTCTATAATTTCCAAACGCAATTGCTCAAGGAAATTCTGGCTATTATCATATTATTCGAGCTTATTATTCGAACAAGTTTATAAATAAAAAAGAAGAGAAAGATGATGTTGCAAACACTATTTTTTAAGTTTACCTTGTAATTTGCTATTATTTATTGACATTTTCTTGTAATAAATTAACTCGTGCAAGTAATCTTTCTTATTCTTTTTTTAACAGAAAATTGAAATTAACGAAAGATGGAATTGACCAATTTGGCTCCTGAGAGTTCCATTTACACGCTAGAATTACATTTTAAATTTCAATAATAGCGAATGCTTGAGCAATTCTATTTGGAACGAATCCGCGTAACTAAATTTGTATTCTGATTTTCACTGTTGTAAGAGACAAAGAAGATGCCGTTTCGGATTGACGTTATTTTCAAGGCTCGCACGCGTTAACCGAGAGTGTGTGTATCATTGGCTGTCTGTTCTTTGTTGGTTCTAACGAACCTCTTCCTCATTACGTGCACGTGTATAGAAGCCACTTAAATATAACTTTCTGTCACAAAGAAACCCTACGGCAACAAGAGAGAAAAATATGTTCAATAATCGTGCGCTGTCTTTTGTACGTGTGTAGGACGTGTCTCGAGAAGGTAACTAATGGAGTTGCTATAATACGCTTGTATCAAGCGTTCGAAAATACGAATTTTTCATAAACTTAACTTTTCAGTGCCTCAGCTGTTCCACTCTATTTTTCGTCAATTTTTTACATGATATAAATAAGGTGATAAATCGTACGACGAATTTAAAAGATAGTTAGTTTAAGAAAAAATACTTTTCAATTTATGAAGACGATCGTTGTGGTCGCTAAATGACTAAAATTGTTTTCGCAGAAAAGAATAATGTAAAAATTCTCGAATAGTCCGGGAATGTTCTCCAAAGTATCATTTAAAGATAATTTAAAGCGGTACAAAGCGACGCAGAACGTTTCATTCGATACTAATTGTAAGTTAGGTATCATTGACTTGTACATCATTTTATGTCCTTCATTATGAAACTTCCATAGTCACTATTTATGACAACGTTCCGATGTATTATACGAACAGCGTTATTTAATTAGTATTCTAACATTATGCATCACTGTGCACAATTTTAAAGTGTAAAAGACTATTCGACACGAAGAGTATGCGAAGCAGAAAATCGTTTGCAACGTATCTTTCGTTTTTCAAAAAGAAATAACACAGTTTGAAAATAGTTCATTTTTATATAATTTAATCAGAGCGTCGCGGCGTTTCATATATATTTTTTAAGTACGTTCATATTTAGAATACCGTTTATCTATGGAGGAATTCGGAAAGGAAACGGTATATATAACGCTACTTGAAACACATCAATTTTGTTAAAGGATGTAACCTAAAAACTGGGTCGTATAAATTCTAAATATTAACATAACAAATAGCCGGCGGTTGTAAATCTATTTTAAGTGCTTTCTAAGTAGAGCCAAATGAAATTATAAATAGAAATGTACTTCAAATAATATTTTGAATAATGGATGGAATTAAAACGAAAGACAGCCAAAAAGGAGAGACACGAACGTTTGTCACACGTTGGTCTTGAGATAGAAATTTTCAAACAGATTTCCACTTAATTATTCCAAACGATATATTAACAATATATATAATACACGTTTTCCAACGTTATGTGTTGAGCTTTTTAACGTAGCAAATACCAACTGCCATAAATTGTTTGCAATACGAATAATAGAATTTTCATGCAAAGCAATTCAAACATATAAATTCTAGCCAATTTTCTAGTTGTTCCATCATATTTTTCGCCAATTTCCCCATCAATTTTCGATCAGAATAATACGAGTAATTCATTTTATTTTCATGAATTTTATTAACAAAAAGTTTAAAGCTTAAATTAATTCCTTTTCCTTTTTTAATGCAGCACTAGACCACGGAAGCGAATACTCGAACCATAGAAATATATAAAAATAAAATTTAGATGACGAAGCAACATAATCTTATTATGTTATTAACGACCACTTCAAACAAATTCAGAGCTACTAAGTTACTTCAAGAGTTATAAAATTTCATGGAATTAGTGAAAAGAAACCGAGCGATGGATACAGCGTTATCCTATTGTAGTATTTCAGGATTAAATCCGCCCACATTTTTATTAATAGCCCATACATTACGAATTTTCGAACAACGATAGACGCCATTAAACTATTCTAAACTAACATTAGAAATATCCCAGAAATATTTTTATAAACCATAAGAAGGAAGAAATTTTTTATCCAAGTTCATTTTATCCAACAAAAGGCAGAGAATCGTATACTCTCGTAAATTTTATCTCAACCCTGTGCGTTTTTGAAGTGCCATGTTCTCGTAATAATAATCTTTTATATCCTCCAATAAAAACACACGGCATTGTACATTGCTGCAAAAAAGAACCCTAAAAAGAAATACAAAAAAGAAAACGAATGAAATACATAGCGCTTAAGCGAGAAAAAACACACAACGATAAGATAAATTACACGACAGCCACCGTTATTAGATCAAACGAGAATTCGTAATACACCTTTGTCACGCGAATTCCATCCCCTCGTAGCCAATACACCGATTTGCGCGGTGTTCGCAACAGATTTTAGCCGGTAAAACTTCTTAGAGGCCGTCCACGCTCGGATCAGAAGGTTACGAGGATCGTTCGAGAAAATTCCAACAGTAAAATGGTAATAAAGCGCAGATAAAGGGATTTACGGTTACGAAATGTTAGTCATTCCTGAGCAAATGATGTGTAGTGCTTAGAGCAGGTAGGGTTTCGCTCGTTCAGTTTTCAGGTCAGGCGATAAATACCTAAAAGTGCGAGGGAAATGTCGTCGAGCCAATATCAAAGTGTGCAGCACGTGACACACACACACACACACACGCACACACACACACACACACACACACACACACACGTGAACACACGTACAGCCGTCTGCTCGATCTAATTTGTCCGCTCCGCCTTTTACCATTCTGTCCCTTTGAAATTCCGCGATATCCTATTGGGGACGCGGTAAAGGTCAATTTCCCTTTAAGACGACGCTTTTTCAAGCACAAAGATCATACACGGAATTTTCTTTACTTTACGCAAAACTGTTTTATCTGTGCCGAGCCGCGCAGTTCTTGCGAGGGTTGTTCGAGGAGGCGTGTAAATGACGTGTTTATAAAATGTTCGGACGTATCGCTATACAGGGAAAACAGAGGATTCTACTAGAGCGCAGAAATTGTATTTCGCCAAGATTTAAATTCCGTGTCGCTAGTTAAAATTGATCCATATGTTAAATTAATCCTTACGTAACTAAGAATGCTGTGATTAGGGTAAACTTTGAAGCGTTAATATTCGTAGCTTTTGTATAAATTTTGCAGTAAAATATTTTCTATAGGAAATAAAGAAACTAGTTTTAGAAAGTATACACGCGAGTGGCAACGCTAAAGACGAAGAAGATGAGAGTTTCTATAAATTGAATGTATCTTGTTGAGTATTAGGAAAATTTATAACGAAGATAATCGAGAGCATACTGTTGGTAGAAAATACCATTTTTCTATTTATTGCAAAATATTTATCGACATTTCTTTTTTCAATTTCCATCTATAAATTGAAGTTAGAAATAAAGTGAATGATACTACACAATGTTATTAGACACTTGATACGAAAGATCACGGATAGAAAAACAAATACCTGAAAGGTAGTCACATGGAGAATAAACGAAGAATTTTATATCGAAGGTGTATAAACAACGCGTAACAACAAATTTCATTCTACGTACATTTTCCACCAATTTAATTCGTCTAATATTAAAAAGTATATAATTCTTTCAACTATATTTTATTTCTATTACTGTTTGCTAACTATGAAATGTGCAGAACATATAATACAGCTTCGTATCTTGTCGTACAGTATCTATCGCTCAAACGCCTCCTCTCAATGTGACCGTGATGTTACCAACATGTTGATAATGAAAATCGAACGTTGTACGCCATTAAAAATCTATCGCAAGCTGAAATTAATTAAATGTCGCCATTTATATATACAGAAACTAGCAGTTCTGTTCGAATTATTTTATCGAAAAATTAAATTGGAAAAAATGGTAACTCGAGCAGAGATTTGTCGCTTATATCTGGTTTCTAAATCAAGAAAGCATGACAGTAATCTAACGATGCAATAATTTGTCACGGCGTTCAAAGTAGAGAAATGTCAGACGATCTATTCCAGAAAATAATTTGAATATTTCTTAAGAAGACCCTATGAAACAAAAGAAGCTTCAGCCGGTCGACTCAAAAGGCTATAAATAAAAGTTCGATATTACTTAATGTCAGCTTTAATAATGGAGCGTACACCTTCCGATTGAGAATGAAGCGATCGGCTTTTAGAATATTGCGACGAGGCAAACTTTCAACGATGAACAATTTCACGTGGACTTTATACAATATTTTGAAACTCTGTGGAATATAAATTTTTATAGGTGAAATTACCTTTTCTATCATATTATATAATTTATTCAATCGAGTGTCCGTAATATAATCCTTTTAGGACAGACTATTTTAGACGGTATATTAAATATTATTTTATCATCTCAAACGATATTAAAAATATTAAAAATACTTTTGAAAAGGTGAAATGATATTACTATAGGTATGATGTTGAATAATTCTTAGCTATAGATTATTTTATGAACGCTCGGTTAAGTAAATTATATTCCCTGTATTAAACTATCTTAAACAATTTAATTTTATAATCCAGTAGAGCTTAGAATAATCTTAAACTTCAAAAGACTATTTTAAGAACATTAATTAAATAGATTTCCTACTCGACTACACGACAAAAATAAAACACAAAACGATGCAATTTTTCAAACGAGCTAATACTAACAGCGACACTTGAACAAATTTAGCATCGGTTACAAATTGGATCAACAGCAACCATGACACAGAGAAAGGAACTACAGTAGCCATTCCGAAGGACAATCCAGCTTCGATACACGGTAAATACATAGTGAAACGAAATTTATGCTATTTCATTAGAATTGAAGATATCATCAAGCGAAGCGTCATGCAACCAATATTACCATTGAAAGAAAACAACTGTAATTGCTTGGTGCTCTTTTGACAGAAGAGCACATTTCCATAGATATTTGTTCAAGAACTGTTATTTCCATTTAACTTTCTAACCGTTTCGCTTCGCTCCATTTCCTTTCCAAATAAAACTTTCGGAATTTTTCTATTTATTGTTATTAGCGTGCTTGAAGGAGAAATTTTACACTAAGGTTCATTTCTTCATTTTTGTGTTAAGATACTAGTAAATTCGTGACAAACGGTACAGATGTCTAAATTCTCGGATAAAATTTGATTGCCATTTTAAGTGACGAAGCACTAAGCTCGGTACCTGCATTTACAAAGACGGAAATACCGAAACGTTTTTCCTCCGCGCTGAAGGAAGGTTTCCTTTCTGACAAATTGCTCTAACAGTAATCTGACCCTGGTATTTACTTCTATTGTTTACAGTGCTGAATCACAATGATCGGCCGTAAAATGGAATTTGTTTCTACCTGGGAATAGTCAGTAAAATTTTACAGAATATTCAATATTTTCAAACGTTTGTAAGTTTGCATTAAATAGACATGGCGAGGTATAATAATTCTAAAGCAACAACAAATATTTAAAAAAATCCTGCGTTTCCAATTTCTCCACCCTGTGTCAAAACAATTGCCTATTAGTAATTTAGATTATTGTTTGAACTGTTGAGCTCTCCGATATATTCATCGTGAAATTGTAAAGTATAATCGTAAAGTATAATTCATTAAAGCTGACTCATGATGCACGTATACAATGAATAATGTATCAAATGTATGTATATTTATATCGTATATATGTAGGTATCTTAGGTATCTACAATAATTATATTATATCAACTATATTAAATTTTAAACGTTGCTATTGTAATGAACATAAAATATGAGAAAGACGTACGAATAAAATTGAAAATGTCTAGATGCTATCTTTTTTAATGAAACTATGTATACATTAAAGATTAATTTCCAATAAAGATTCACCTATCATCAACGAGATGCTATCATGCGCGTTGATAGTGGATTTCCAAGATTGGATTTTTCATTTATTCATTTTCTAATTACTCGATTACGTCAACGAGGATCGATTACCGAGAAACCAGCGAATGAGCAATAATTCGTAGATTTAACTAATATCGTTGTTATTTTTATTTGCCATATGGAAATTTCAGAGATTGTGCATATCGTAACCGTCATTTAGTATATAAAGATATATTTTATCGACTCGGATATTCACGATTTATCGTCACTTGCGGTATTTAATATATAACTGCCAGATTGCTCAAATTGTTAACTGGACACTGTACAAATGGATAAAGTGTTCTTCGATTAAGAGTCTGTCCATAAATTATCATTTCTAACTCTATTATAAAGCGTGATGTTCTCGTGGTAATAATCATTCTAACTTGCAAATATGTAAATAATCTGTCAGGTAAATGATCTCAAAAGAAAGTACGATAAAAATATTGTTCAGATCGAAATTATCAAATAAATGAAATTACTCCAACTGAATTTACTTTACAATAGCGTTAGAATCATTCGCAATATTTTTGACATAGTATAAAGAGTGAGACGAATTTAAATTAAAAATAGCAAAGTCTATATACAGTGGCTACACATCTTTACACTTATGATACTATTTACATAATGACTGATCAGACCGAAATTTCTTATCATTTAGTAGTATCGCTACAAAAACGTGATACTATAGAAGTGAAACAAATCTGACAAAAAAATCACTTTATTAGAAAATAAGACGCTCTACATAATAATCACACATACTTTATTAATTCCCAAGGAACATTTACAAAAAAAGAAAAAAAAACAGGAAACAGGAAACAAGAAAAAAGGACCATCCGAATTTCTGTTCTCTCATAGTTGTTCTTTCACTCAAGTAAAGAAGACAAATTAAACCTAAATTTAAACGCGCATGAAAACTTATCCCTCACATGGAACTTCATTTTTCTTAAAGTTTAGGTTCCCTTTAGTCTTCATTCTGCCTAAACAATCAGTCAGTCCTTCGCTCGAGGTTTGAAGCTTCACACTTTATTCTAACGCAACAACGAAAAAGAGCTATTCAAATTCCTATTCACACGTAACTGATCCTCCGCTCCAGTACAGAAGACAAAATAAATCTAAATTACAACGCACATAAAAATTTATCCGTCATATAGGAATAAAGAACTTTATTCTTTCTAAAGTTTAGGTTCCCTTTAGGCTTCATTCTGCCCAAACAATCATTCCCTCGCTCAACGCCTGAAACTATTTTCCCGCCTTATTTCTAACGACACAAACGAAACGACCGTTGATCCGTTTCTAATGAATCACCCAGTACACACGGAAACCGGTCGAGCTTGATTCAACGTTCTCTAATAACGGAAAGGGTTCCCGCGTTCAATGCTGCGCCCCTGGCTCGACACCCCCCACTCCATCGCATCATGGGCCGCGCGCGCGCTGCTAAAAGTGCGTCAGACAGGTTTCTTGCTCTGTTCGTTGCGAACGCGCTTGGCACGTCCGACTGCAGCGTGTCGTGTACAGTACACACGTAGCGAAAACACTTTGCCTCGACAAAGAGACACTGGTCTCTTTGCACGCGATCATATGAGCTAAGAGTCACGGTTATATCTCGGTCAGGCCTTTTTCTCAACGTCGTCGCCTCGATATATCGATCCGGAGAACGGTATTCCATATCTTTTTTTTTTAACGACAAACCGAGGATTTTCGCGCAATAAGGCGGTGTACACGTTACGCGATATTACTTGCGCGCGCGTAATATTGACCGATGCTCCACTTTTCCGTCGGCTATACAGCCCGCACCGACACAAGATCTTTTCAATGAGATCGCATCTCGATTTTAACGTGTGTTCTCATCTAATGAGATTCCGGGCAAAAATGGTTAATGAAATGGACGTCGCTTGGGAATATGGCAAATAGGAAATATTGGTTGATACTAAGCGCGCCAAATTCGAATCGACGGAGGAGATTTTACAGAAAACGTAAAATATCTTTAATACGACTTAACACGGCTAATTGATTGGAGTAATTCGAGAGACATGTTGCAACGAATTATTATCAAATAAACTCTTGTTAAAGCAATTTCACTTGAGAAAAGAAATATTACAAGCACGAAACATTTTAAATATGTCAGGACTTTCGATGCCCTTCGCTGAAATCCGTAATTGTTTGCAACGTGAAATTTCGAAATTATTGCAAGCTTGCATCTTTTACATGTTTATTGCAGGCTATTTAATGTTGAGTTTAACGCACTACACGTGCTCGCTTTCTGTTTTCAATATTTTACATTCTATATCCTAAAACTGTGTCTCACAATTTTTCCTGAAATTATTTTTATTTCCAACACTGCTTTAAAGCATTTGATAATTGAAAATCATTGTACCAACACGCATTTACTGCGCGTTACATGACATTTACTGCACGCTCATTCTTTGGTTACAACATATCCTTCGTGATCAATGAAACTTGGAGCAACGATTCGAACAAGCGTGGATAATGTAATATTGATGTGTCGAACGATACGGCTTTTTTCGATTCAATAAATTTTCCGTGTCGTTGACAGATGGCACTGACGCTGCTACGCAGATAAAAACATGCAAACGTGGATTAAAGACAAGTATTTTTGCTCGTTAGATCCTAACTACCATGTGCATAAACGAGTTTTTGCTAGATCAGGACAGTAGATTATTCGATTCTTATCGATCGTCGATAACAATGCATCTGTTGTACAATAACGAACGATTGTACAATGTACGCGTTAATCGAAAATATTTAAGTTAAACTATATTTAATGAACGTCCGTGCGGCAGTTAATTAATCAAAGAAACCTTAAGACGAACTTGATACACTATAATATATTTATTTCACAATTATTTGAAATTAATTTCCTACCTTTTCAACGAAAATTATGAACAAGAAGATAAACGACAAAAGAATAAAAAAATTAGGCACCATTTGATTCATAGTGAAATAACTTCAAAACAATAAACTTCTATCTATCTGATATTCGTTACTCAAATTAAAAACAAAATTTCAAAAGACCTGTCTTTGACAAGTACATATTCTCTCCGGCAATACGAGTGCAATTAAGAAAAAGAGATGAGAAAAAAATTGGAGCAACTCAATTTAACTTTATAATCACATCGAGATTAATTTCCAAGAGAAATAAGAGGTAACCAGATTGAAAAAGAGAAGAATAAAAATTGAATGGCTAAAGTAAATAAATATGCGATTTGAATAATTCGAGACGTGACAACGAATCAACCACTCGTGTCATAAATATCGTGTCTCTCCCCTAATTTGCCCACCACCTTTTCAATACGAAGACTTGATTAATGAAAATACGTCCTCGGTTCAACTTTCATTTCAAACTCTTATTCATAAAAAGATCTGCAGAACAGGTAAAGTACCATAGACCCTAATGACGACGACTCATCGCGAGATATACAGGGTATCTAGTAATTAATGGTACAGCCGAGTATGGAGCGATTCCTCGTGAAAAAATAAATGGGAAATGGGAAAAGAAAATTTTTCGAAACAAACGATTTTGAAAATTAGTCTGAAGTACACGTGTACTAACTGTAAGTTTCGACTTAAAGGACTACTTTTTTCACTGCTCTTTGTATTTATAAACACGGGTAATAAATATTATCTGTTTCTTGTCATTATTATTATCATACCACGTGTATCGTTTCTCTATATCTCTATGTACATATGTCTACGACAGACATACATATGTATGTCTACCATAATGGAGATACAGGTTCGTTACAATTCTAATGAAATTTCAGAATGTTTCGCGTAACGTGCAGAATAAAAGAAACGTTAAAAGAAACGTTAAAAGAAACCTGATATGCTATTTACTTCATAAGTACTCTAAATTAATTGACTATCTCGCCAAGGAAAACTGTGAATAAAATGAACGAGAGAGGAATTAAACGCAATAAAACACATAATGTTCATTAAATGTATCTACAAATGTTTCAATACTTTCATCAGTCACTGTGAACTTAACAATGTGATTGATTAATCATTCCGTCGAACCAATTTGAACCAATTACCACGTGTTGAACGAAACACAGAAATGTTCCGATGCTCATGAACGGGGGATGTATATCCAACTAACAAATTGAAAAGCTCTCTGTTAACGCGAACGCACTATATTTAGCCTTCGCTGTCTTTCTAATCGACCACGCGTCTATACACTGGGGCGACTGTGACCGTTTCGCTCTGCTGCTGTCCGCAATGCAATTGGACTGTGGAATTTAGTGCAATCTGCGTTCCGTTATACGCACGCGCGTTTTGCTTGTGTGCGACTTAACGAACGCGAATGGTCCAATCGTTTGAAACCGGCGAACACGCGCCCGATCCTTGCGCGATAGACTCTTCCCGCTTTGCCCGTAAAACCCTCGTTTTTCCAATGTAACGCAGGTCGTTGCACCAGACATTGCATAACGTTCACGGACGATCCGCTGCGACTAATTTCGTGCAATCACACTATTCGTCCATAATCCGCAAGGATCCGGTGCGTGGAATCGTCACCATTTGTTAATCTACACGTTTGCTCCACTACTGAACGACTGCTTGTACGCGATTGTCGTAGTTATGAATCGCAATACGCGATAAGTAAATTTGAAAATAAGAAAAAAAAGCAGTGTAACGTCATCAGTTCTTATTTTCAATTTATGGAGTTTATTACGGTGAATTTTTGCAGATTCGTTTAACCCTGTTGTTCTTTTCTGTGGGATACGAAATTAAAGGTACAATTGCAATGGACGTTTTATTTTTACATTTTACGTCTATCTTTAATGTATCTTACATTCCTGAATAAATGAAGTTATTTAAAAATTTGGAAAAATTATTGTTAATATCGTTATACTATAGGCAGCAACATGTCAAATGTATCTTAGTATGACTTTACAATTTACCCTTTCTTAGATGTAATATTTTATAATCGACTATTGGAGTGATTAGTATTTTCTTGATTCGATACCATTATTAAAGGATGTTATATTTGTCAATAGATAAAAGGATTTTTATTCTACATATATATAACAAATAATATTACTCATACAAGTATTATAATATTCTCAAAATTTCATATTTTCCTTCACCGGGTCGTATCCCCAAGAAACAAACTTGAAGAAAACTTTAGGCGAACGGCAGAGTTATCATTCTGTTTTCTTTTGTATTAAATAATGTTTAAGAATTTAATGTTTAACGTTTATGAGTCACAATGAGAAATTCGAATATTCTAATGTTACAAAAAGAAACGAAGCTAGAGTCAATTTATCACTGATTCGTGCAAAATTCCCTCTTTCACCGACAGTTGATTCGCACTACAAACGAACCGAGAGTCTTTATATAACACGCGAACCGGCTTTTCCATAAATGCAACGCCCAACGAGTTTTACGCCGCGATAGTTATTCCGCTTAACTCGTGATTTGTGCACTATGAATTTCGAAGATAAACCGTAATATAGAAAAAAAAAAAAAGAAATAAAAACGTTCCTCGTTACGATGCTATTTTGCAGGTAAACGTATATTATACGTACTATTTCTTCCATGAGCGTGAAAATTAAATATGGCTAATTAAAACATCGTTTAGCATTCATACAACGATAAACGTTTATCATCGCGATGTACATATAATTATTGTATGAAATCCAATTAGACGAAAATTAATGTTCAAACCGTAATATGTGTAAAAACATATGTAATTGTTGAAATTGTTTACCAGAAGAGCACGTTTAAAGACTTTTATGGTTATTAATGATATCGTTCACTTTCGGTACCGAAAGCGTGGAGCGAAAACCAGCATTGTTTCGGAGAGACAGTAGCACGCGGTGCAGTATATACATATGTGGCGCGCATCGAGTGCGTGGAAAAAGGTACGCAGATACAAGTCGACGACCAGAAGCGGTACAGTCACGGGAGAAAACCAATGGCGAGCCTAGGACTGTCTATCTCTCTTACATGCTCACGTAGACACGTACACACACAGTGCCATTCATTCTCTACGTATCTCGCTCTGTATTTCTCCTCTCCCTCTTTCGTTAATATCCGGAGTAGGGGGGAAAAGAACCGATCGTTCGATTTGCCAGCACCAGCTTCCTATCTTCCACGCTGTGTGTGTGTGTTCGCCTTTACGTTACATGTGTCGTGATCAAATTACGATTGTCGTGTTGGCTATCAACGTTATATACATACTGAAATATATACGAAAAGAAAGAAAATAAGGCGATACACGCGGGGCCAACGAAAACACTGTTTCACTGCCACTGTCGAGCTCGGCGATAAGATAGTACATAGAGAGCGCACCATTATTTTCGTATCTCTACGTAACACACGTTGTCCGCGCGCACAGCGAAGAAAAAAGGGAGAGAGCCGCGTGTATATACATACTCCGTTTTGCTTACGAACCTTCGGAACGACCGTTTCGAACAACACGAATCGACATTGACGCGGCGTCACACCACGCTGCAAATTGTCGTCTCCCTCCCGGCGGCACCGTGCTTTTTTTTTTTACATCCGTGCACACCTTGCGTACGATACCGCGAACACACACGATCTACGAGGTAAAAAACGACGATCGTGATTATTCACGAAACACTCGCCGCGACATAGTCTAGCACGTAATTTTTCAACTAATTTCGAAGAAACGTAGCGGACTGGTAATAACACCGGCACGGCGTGTGCGCTATGGTGGCGCACCGTAGTCGGTTCCTCGTTGCGAGGCGTCCCGATGGGAACGAGGATCGCATTTTAATGGGGCGCGGCCGTATGAGAAAATTCTAATTACCTAAATGCACTCCTCGATCATGGAGGATGGGTCTGCTTTGCCTCACCGTGACGCACACAACACTCGATGCTCGGAAACGGGGGAAAGGAAGAAAAACACTACACTCTACGCGACACTGGAAAACTGCACCACCTCGGCGGAACGCGAACGAGTCTGCCTCGTTCTCTCTCACGTCCGGTCTCGCTCTATTCCGTCGATGCGCGGCGCTGTGCGCGCCGCTGCTGCGTGTTCGCTGTGCGATATCAGCGCCACCAAGCGACATCTGTCGGTATTATGCGCAACACCGCCACGCCATTGGCTGGCCAATAGCGCGACAGCTTTGCCGCTTGCCTCTACAGCGCGCGCTAAATTCGAACGTTGATTCTTTTAGCTGGTTATAGCCAGGACACTATTATGTCAAATTATAACGCATTACGACAACAGTGTGTGGTATTGAATCATTCTGTTGACTCAAATCTTTGGTTGAAGTGGGGAATTAAATTAAATTCATGTTCTATATCATAAAGTTATTGCGCATACAGTGGTTCGTGAAAGTATTTAAATATTTATTATGAAGAAGACTTACGAAAGTATTATGTATATTATATGGAACTTATTGCAGCTCTATTATTATTGTTGCGACACGATCATCACGGTTATGTCGATGAAATTTAAATGTAGTAAAATAATTTATTCATAAAAGATGTTTACAACAACTGTATGTATGAAAATATTAAAAACAAATTTATACTTCTATATTCTTTTGTTCTATATTAATTAAATTAGAATAAATTGTTATAAATCGCAGCAAGAATTGTTTCCTGTTTTTTGAAGATGTATTAAGAGAAGCTCAAACCGTATCTTTTTTATGAAACGATGTTTGCTAGAAACATTGCGCGGGTGAAATTTCATGTACCATTTATAAGTATTCCATGCCATGAACAACAATTTATTTAACATATATTTCCTCCCATTTCGATACGTTCATTACTTAAAAAGCAAAGAGGAAACACTTTATCCATTCCAAGCTATTCCTGCAAAATTCACGGATCACGTAGTTTGGTAACATTGTTTAAATCGAAGACAATAATCGATAGCATGCAGATATCAGAGTGTTGCTCACTGTTTGTTATACTCTTTCGCTAACAGTGAAAAGTGGATCGCCTTCCATATTCCTGTATCGCATAACATAATATAACGCATTCAAATAAACATAGAAGCAAACGGGCGGTTCAGTTCTATTTGCGATGCATTGTCAATACAGATGATATTAAAATTGCACCTCTACAGCGTTAATTTCACCGTGTAATTGCAACGGTGTACAATTCCACCGAAAATCAACGTCTACGATAATCGACACGAATCAATGTCCATAATAATTATTGTAAATCTCATCTACGAACAATCACCGTGGAAAATCGTTTCGTTGAATTATTAGTTACCGCTAATCGTACCGCGATCTCTGTACAACTGATTGATTTTCCGATCGAAACACAATTGATCGTTGTATTCGGCACACGATACAATTTTTGTCGCCATTCAGCTTTCTTTCGTTCATCGAAAGTGTTGTACGTTGTCGAATCGAAGCTGATAATGAAAGGTGGGAACACGTGACCATTCAGACAGAATGGTCGAAGATGAATGAGAAATCTTGACCTGGCACGTCCAGACCAACCGTGACGTCGTATTTCATGGCTGTTCTTTTTTGTTTTCGACTGTCAGCGACCTGGAAGTTCGTAGTGAGCGGCTAACTATTTTTGGAATTGATTGCTCAATCAATTGGGGTGTTTTAGGTTCTGCAGTTTGTTTCGGGCAATCACGTGTAGATAGATAGTAATCAAATAAACTTGAAAATATTGATTGGCTTTTTTTGATATATCTTAATTGTTTAAGTTATTTCTGATATAGATACAGGAAGAGAAATGGTAATTTTATTATTTTGTCCACGCTATAATCACGCGACTGGTATAATAGGATCTTCCAATCGTGAGATCGGCTTATAGAAAACAGATCGCTTAATAACTTTCCGTTTTTCCTTCTCATGATTCTCCTATTTTACTCTGTCATTCTTCTTCATAGATAGTTTCACTTTAGCCTGGCGGTATCGAAATAGGATTTGGCTTAGAATTTTTATAAACGTTTTAGTATCGCACATAACTTATTACTAAAAATATCGTTCTTCTTAGTATTATATAAAACCTGAATTCACGTTAATTTACATATTATGCAGGACAATTGTTATTATATTCATAGCTACTTCGCAGTATCACTTAAAGAACCAATTAATGGCAGATTGACCTTTTAGCAGTGACTCCCTCTTCTCATAGCAAGATACATATGTATATATAACCAAACAACTCGTTCGAAGTTAACGCAAGAGTAACGCATACTAAATCTCGCTTTAAAGCATCAAACATCCCGTTTTCATTGAATCGTCCCATGATCGATACAGAAGGGGACGCGTTTCCTCTGAGCAAGCACAATGTCAATGGAAATGAACTCGCGAGCCGAACAATTCCTTGCGATTCACAATGCTCGTATCGCGCGTCGCAAGTCGGCCGCGTAGCTGCGCGTTGTATCGCGTTTCAGCGATTAAGAGGGATCCTTTCTCTTTATCCTGGCTCGACGGTCACGTAATAGAACGCGAGAGAATGGCCGTTTATACGTCAAGTTTACAGGATATAATGGGAAGGGCCACTGGTGACAAATCGATAAGCTTGTTGAACAATAACAACGCGCGCGGAGTCTGCCGAGGGTTTGCGACCCTTAGCCGCTGCGTTTCTATCCGGCAAGGACCAATCGTCCCTGGTAAACACTTTGCACGATTTGCTGAGTGAATTTTCCCTCCGACTCCTTTCGAGGAAACGTTTGTTTCACGAGCTTCCACCGATCGAGGACCGCTCGAGCACAAATTCTTCGATGAGCGGGTAAAATAATAAGTCCGATTGCGGAACCGCTTCTCGCTTCGCGAAATGCTGTTATTCTTGTCGTAGAAGCAGTTTGCAGAGAGAGGTCCGTGGTATTTTATGGGGGGATTTTAGTCGCACGTTACAGTGAGCTTTAACACTTTCAAAATATATAGTAGTTTAAATGAGATTTTTATCGGGATTTTTATTAAAGGGTTTTATTATTTTCTCTCTCTCTCTCTCTCTCTTTCTTTCTTTTTATTCGTTTTAGATATTTTAGTATGCAGTACGTTTTAACGAAGTAAGTATCGAATATCTTTATTGGGAAAGAATTTCAATTTTTACTCGTTCCTCGATGTTATTTCAACTGTATAGCAATTGTTGTTCAGTGTATCCCGTTCCACGTTTATTCATAAAGTGGAATCCGATTTAGCGAATGAATTAGCCTCATAGTTTAATTATTATTCAAATATATCATTATTATTCTAATAACTTTGTTCTTATTCAATACGATATTTTATCCTAATAAATAGTCACTCGAACGATCATTCTACTTAAAAGATTTTTACTCCCATTTTATTGACGTACTTCTGTTCGCGTTATATCTTGTTATAGCTTTACGTAAAAGCATGTTAACGGCGAATTGTAGGCTAGAAGCGTTTTTTATAAATTTTCCCTCGAACAGGATCACCACCTTTCATTCAATTTACAAAATTCACTCGCAGAGCTCTACTTGCTTCATTATGAAACTTGCTACTCATTTCATTACGTAACTCGTCAAACGTAGCTTGTAACTTGTGACTATGATAACGTATAATTAGCCTGCAAGAGGTTTCGGATGACAAAATTGCTATCAAAACTCGTGCATTTCGACGCTTCTTTCGAGCTTGACAGAATCTGTCACATCGGCCATATTCCGGGTACTCGGGCGGCTCATAATTTTCAACGTATGGCGCAACTGTTCGCTATAAACGCCCGTGGCCAGGCTATTTGAGGTCGAGCGTGCAAAACGCGTGCAATAAATGCGCGATTAATTAAACGTTACTTTACGCGTTCCGGCGTCGCCCTGGAGAAGAGAGTATCCATTTTGTTCATTAGCAAAAGGGGGAGGGGGCCAGGGGTGATGTTGTTTGCAGAACATCCTTAAATGTAGCTACGATTTCCCTTACGCTGCTCCATGAAAGGCCATTATGACGACAATGGCTTGCCATGGGTAATAGCGCGACCAGGAATTTAATTATCATTTTAGGCGGTGCGGAAAGCAATTATCGGCAATTCAGTTTGCAATGGCCAATGGAACCACGCTCGAGGACCAACGGCAACCGCCACCTCCCGCTTTCTCTGCTCCGACTGCAAAAGAGCGAGCTCATTAGGAAGTACTTTTCTCGGCGACGATGAATATACTGCCGCTTTAAGTCTCTGTACACAACTGAAATCAGCGTTCAAGCTGAACGAAACGCGCGCAAGTACGCTGATTAAATAAATGTACCGTGGAAGAAACGGTGGTTTGTTGATGACGATGGTTTCTGGGGCTTGTCAAACGCGTTAAACTGTGGCGATGAAAATACGTGGCATTAACTCGGTGGCTATACGCTGGGAAAATGTAACATAATCTATAGAGAGAGAGAGAGAAAGAGAGACAGAGAAAGAGAGAGAGTCTAGTGTGAGTATACACTTTGACGGCACGAAATTTATTCAGAAACTTTCATACATATATGTTACGTAGATCGAAGATTGATGGGAAAGATATGAAGTGTGTAGGAATACAAATTAGCAGTAAAAACATAGGCAAGTTTGTAGGCAAGTCAATATTATACCAAGTTCATTTTTGTACCTTGCATACTTACTCACTTCCTTCATACATAAAATTAAAGAATGTGACGATTTTTATATCGGTCCTCGTTTGTAACTAGATCGCTAACTATGTATAATGATGCTAGAAATTTAAGTTGACAGATACGATGGAGGAATTTTCATGGCGAAAGTTTGCATAGTAAGGTCGTACTGCGATACAACGATAATGTATCGATGCTCAAGTAACCTTTTAAATAAATGTCATTTTTAATATTCCTGCGATTACACGTGTCCGATAAGTGATAATATTTACAACGTAACATGATAAGTGGTTAACAAGGATTTTTTGATTACCAAGGACCCGAACATGTTAATAAAACATTGAGAAGCAATTACTTGAAAATAATTGGCAATAAAGAATGTCCATTCAACAATAATTTGCGAACGTTTCTTTATTTTTCTCATTAAACAGCCGGAAGAGCTCATTAAAAAGTACTTGAGCGAATATAGCATACGCACTTCAAACTTGAATGTAAGGCGTAATTTAACGATATGTTAATATCCATCGATCAAGAATTGTACTTTACCAGATTACCAAGAATAATGATGCATGTGACGTTATTAAAAGCATTCGTAATAATTTATTTGCGTTCAGTGGTAAAATGTTGCACGAGATGATTGATAGTAAACGTTATTAACGTTGTTACAGGTAATAATAATAATTTACTGGCGCAAAGATTATTTATTATTGTAACCAAGGATCTTGATGTGTCAAACTTTAATAAATAAATATACTAAATGACGGACAATTAAAAAATCCAAGAATATATAAAATATCCAAAATAAACTACAAGTTACACAACTACTTTTTCGGGTGTTGAATTTCATTCGCTTTATAATATTCGCAAAAATATAATGTTTACACAAACACGTAAAATATAAATTGATGCGAGCGTATTCTATTCACAGCAAATGATCATCCTCCAATTCCACGATATATACAATAAAATATATCGACAATATATGAATTGTTGATTGTTACAAACTTTCCCAGTAAACCAATACAATTAAAATGGCGGAGATTCAGAGAGTAGCTGCGGTATCTCTCTCCCCCTCGGTCGTTCCATATACTGAAAAATCGCGGACGGTTGTAGCGTATCGAACAGACACACGTCGCGTCGTTTCGACGGAATCGAAGCAGGAGGCTGTCGCAATATGGCCATGGATCCAGTAAAACGTATAACATTTTCTGAATGGTTAGAAACCGGGATACATCTATGCTTGGCGACACAATTCTCGAGATGTTCTCCATCGAACGCGTTGTCATCGGTAAAACCACTGGCAACGTACGTATACCTCCAGTATCGTTTCTTATATTTTCCAGTAACGCGCCAAACGATCGAGAAACTATCGTGTGCGAGATATACACATTTGAAAAATTTAATTTAATTCCCTTGCCAGATCGAAATCTTCTTCGTTTGGTCGTTAGAACGAATTTGAAGATATAGAAAATTTGCAAAGTCTAGCATATTTATTATAAATAATTATTACATCTATCTATTATCTAATTATTGTCTAATTATTATTATTATCTACAGTATAGGATTTTGGATATTTTATATAGTTTTTAATATCTAAAACAACTAAATCAAATTGCCTCGTCAGATTGAAATCTCTTTGGTTTCGTCGTTAGGCTGAATCTGAAGATGTAAAAATACGATCAAATCTACTTTCGATTTTATAAATTACGTTCGTAATAGTACGAATATAATATATTCGCAATTTAGGTATAGTAGTTTATGTTTTCGCTTCTAACTGGTCATTGGATTAGGGTTGACACATTCTACCGACACGTATGTTGTATCACTTCGATTGTCCACATAGATAGTACTATTGACGTAACTCCGTCGTGTTTGTTTGATTTTGTACGATTTCGACGAAATGAAAATTGTGCAAGTTCAAGGTATTTGCGAAAATGGATAATTGGATCGGTTTTGTTATTTATTAATAACTTAACAATATCGCGTTGTAGATTTTAAAAGCAAAACAACAACAACTTCGAGAAGAAAATTAAATAAATTTAAAACTTGGTTCTGCCGTGTTACACGTGTACGTTATAAATTTGCCGCATCGACGATAAATATTATATCTAGACATTGGAAACCTTGAAAATTAATTTCCGCGGGGCACACGGTACATTAATTCGTATTAAAATAAAATAACAATTTGAAGCATGTAGTCGTGCGGATTTTCACAAAGAGACAATGATCACGTGAGAAATGCTAAGGACATTACCGGCGATTATTTCGATATTATTTTATATTAAAACGAATTAAATCACCGCGTTAATAATTGAATTACATGCAGTATCGATTTCACTTGTTATTTATAATTGGCGCTATTGCGTTAATTTTAAACGAATATCGCACCTATTCGTAAATTAATTTATAAATGAATTTCCTGTAAAGATGAATTCTGCCATTTTATCGTCCTCCGAGGTTTACTGTTATTACTGAAATTAAGGGCTGGTTCTTGTATTATCTACGTTAAAGCTCGGCTAACTTCAACCGCGGCACAGTGGTATGTTGAAAGAATGCTAATCCTGGGGTTTAAACCTGATTCGAGGCTTGCCAGCGCACTACAAAATTATTGTCTACTATTTCACTCCCTTCTTTTCCCTCCCTTGCGTCACATGAAACCGAACAAAAGTCCAGAAATTTTGTAGTAAAATAAACTAGCATTACTGCGACGTATGTGTGACCAAATACAATAGTAGACAAAACAAAGTTTATAAAATAAGAAGTATAACAGACACCATAATTTTACAAAATTATATATAATAAGATTATATTTAATTAGAGCAATTATATTTAATAAGAGCAGCGAATAAATAGAATGGACGATTGTTATCAATATGGTAAAAAATATTTAGTGTAAATATCAATTTTAAGTATCAATCTTAAGCTTTCTTCTACCCGCCACTATAATTCTCAGGAAATTTATATTAAAATCTGCATTACGTAACACTTTTACACCTATTAAACTTCTATCTGAATAAAAATATCAATTTCTTTGACTGAAAATTCTGTGACTAACTGCACACTGGTTCAACATCACATAAGAATAACGAGAATATGTCGAATTTGTACTCATATTTCTCTGACATTTAAGAAGAATTAGGAAGATTAGAATGGAAATGATACGAGATTCAATCTTTATCGTTCGAACAACGTTTGTCGACGGAAAAAGTGCTACAGAGGGAAGATGCAATTTCTCCGTGTGCCTATCACCGTCTCGTTATAGTCTCTTTATGCGTACGCGACGGATACGAGCGAGGACCCTCGCTCGCTTTATTGACTTCTTGAAGCTCGTCCTCGAGGAGTAACGATTTGCGCTCTCTGGCTCAGAAGAAGGAAATGTTCTATATGAATCGAAGGCGAAGCCGAGAATTCAATACCAGAATTGGTATTTTAAATTGCATTCTCCGTTGTATGGATTTTTAGAAACTCTAATATCAGCAAGTTGAAAAAATGGAATTTGTCGTTGGAGTTTTATTCTTACTGTGAGTTGTATAAAATAGACGAATTAAAATAATTCCTTTCGTAGAAACACTCTTAATAATCCAGTTGTATTTCAGGTTTATAACGTTGCTGTTATGCTAGAATTTTTCAATTAAAAGAGCAACTCCTAAACAAATTACGCATAACTTCTTTTCTAAATCCAAAACTTACAAACTATGATATCTGTATGTATCAATTATAATTTATATTTATCAATTTCAATTCTAATCATTGACAGTGGCACCGATCTCCTGAATTCCAATTGAGACAGAAACATAAAACAACGAATCTGAACCAAAGCATAGCGCTTCGACATTCTGTCTCAGCGATCTTTAACCTTTTTCATCTCGTGACATACGTAAACTAATTATACTAAAATTCTGCGGCGCACCAAAAAGCATATTATATCCGGCTCAAGACAAGGCATTCACACCGGACTGTTGTTTCCATTTGGCAATCCAAGGAAAAAGTGGCTACAAAAAGTAAATACTTTTTCTACGAATCCCCATTTTTGGATCATTTTTCTATCGCTTTCTGCATTTCATTTTCACGATGTAAAATTTGTGTGATCGTACGAAAGTAGTGCGGTACAGTGGATGACCGAATTATTAGAGTCACGGTACGAGAATAATAAAACAACCTCGGCCAGATATATCTACAATTTGGAGACATCGTTGCATCATAAAAGAGTAACAAGAACTCAGGACAACTGGATTTCCATTTAAAAGCTGATTGTTCTAACGTGAAACCATCAATCCATGTAGGTGGCTCTAATAATTTGAACCTCCACTGTATATGAGGAAACGAAATTTAATGCTCTTGCATGCGATTAACTGATACATAAATACTACACAAATACGTGTAATGGCATGCAAATACCTAGCCACTGTAAATAGCCAGGTATTTAATGTTTTAAACGTCCGTGAAAATCGCGGCTCTAGCTCAATCACAGTGTACCTGCGCTTTCTCAAGCACCCAATTCGTACCGTAGTGAGTGAAAGAATCTTAAAACAAAGGGTTAACAACCCTCGGAAGCGTACCCTCCAAAACCTATCCCAACAGCCAGCAGAAACGAAGAAGACTCGAGACCTCGGCATCGAATCCCGAAGTCAGCCTTTCCTTTCGCTGAGTAATTTCAAGCCTTGGTGTTCGAGCTGACCCACGTCGAAAGGCAAGAGAGAACGAGGAAGAGAGAGAGAGAGAGAGGGAGAGAGACAACTGCCGACGTCACGCAACTTGACCGCGAGAAGAGGGCCGAGAGAGAACGGGGTTGAGAAGCCAGAAATGGAGCTCGACCTCGTCACCTTTCCTCCCCATTTCCTCCCTCGAACGCAGACGGCTCTGCTATTCTGTCTCTCTCTTTCTCGTTCAACCCCTGACACGACGAGTGCTCGTTCGTGCACGCACTAGTCCGCGTCACGACGACGAAACCGACACGACGACTGTTCCGCCGGAGCCAAAGCTTCCCTCCCCTCGTTCCACGACCCCTCACAGAGAGAAATCCGCTGAAGGACGTTCAGAGCTTGACGGAAATGAGGCGGCGTCTGCGACCGCGACGAGATTTCGAGTTGGACTGGGGTTTCCCTGCCGGATACGTCCGATAAAAAAATGCCAGCAGGTCGACAAGGGCGAAGTAAGACTCGTTGACGCTGCACGCTTTGTTATTCGATTGATACCGAAAGACTTGGTCTTTAACGAGCGAATGGCGCGAAAGCTTCCCGTTCTTTAATTTACAGGGAAATTGACGAGGGTATTATAAAAATCGAAGAAAGTTCATACAGTTATCAATTACCCTATTTCGAGTAATTAGCAGCAACTTGGAATAGAAATATACAAAATATAACAAAAGGAACTTTGTCGCAAAAAGGGGGCAAACATCAATACTATAATCCACGCTATAATCAGTTAGATAACAGTCTTAAGAAACGAAGAAAAGATGATCACAAGCAACTCCGCCACAAAAACATGTCTATAACATAATATATATTACATATAATTAATATAATAAATCTATGAACGCTTCGAGTATATCAGACACTACGAAGCACACACGCGGGCAGAGAGATATACATAAAAATTGAGACATACAGAGGTGGAGTAAAAGAAACGCGGAGAGAATAGAAAAGCTTCGCGTGGCCCAAGGCCTGCAAACTCTTTCATCCAGAAGCCATTGTTCTCCGCGCTTCTTTCCCTTTTTTACCTCCGCCCATTCCTCTTCTTTCTTTTTTTTTTTTTTCGTCTTCTGCACGGTTTTAAGGCTTCCACGGCCTCAGTCCGCCGGCACCTTGACCGGCAACCATGTAATCGCTTGTTTAATCAGGCCTCGTTAGAAACAACCCCAGGGGAGACATCGTCGTCCTTGTCGTCTTCGTCGTCGTCGTCTTCGTCGTCGTCGTCGTCGTCGTCGTCGTCGTCGTCGTCTACGTGTCCCTTCAAGCAGATGCTTCTAATGAAATTCTAACGAGTACGGATATCTTCGTTAAGTGGATTATAATTTCCGTATTGTTCGCTCGGACGGTCCTCCAGCTAGAACAGCTCGGGTAAATCAGACTGACGGCCGATAATGCGACGACAAGATGGCGACGTAAATTTCGATCGAGCCAGTTTATGCGGCTTTAACCGTGCACCGCGTTTTAACGGACATCGCTCGCCGAGTTATCGGGCGAATGCGTTTAGCACATCGTACGTGTGAATCTGCCTTGGTCGTAGTTGTTCCGGTTTAGTTGCAGTTTGTCGTGCGTTCGATGATTTGCGAAACGGCCTAGGAGAAATTGTTGGTCTAAGTGGCACGAAATGAAACGACTATGTGATATTGAAAATGGAAATGAAATTGAGAACGTCACGGTGCATTTTTGTTTGAGTTGTTGCGTGAATGTTTCGTATTGTATTTGTTTTGCAGCGTAGTGTTGCTAAAAAGGGGATTGCATTTCACGTATATGTCTCGGCGCAGTTTGATTCGCGTGTTATTTTAGTTAGACGCGATGAAAAAATTTCTTTGTTCTAAAGTAAAATAAATATTCTATTTTTGTTGGATTCGTAACGTCGAATTCCAGTTAGGACGCGTATTCTTCGTATTCGTCAGTTTACTAGAAGAATGATAAAGTTTGCCGATTCTGCGATTAATCGATGAATTGATTCTACAATGAGAGTTGTTCGACATTTGGAGGGGTCGCCTGGTAATTACCGCTACGGTATGACCACCAGACGCGAGCCTCGGGCAGGACGACCGTCAAGGGTATCGCAATGCGGACCCATCATAAACAGTGGGCCTATTGTACAGTCCAGGTACTTTAGGACCCACCATAAAATACCTATATTTTTATACGACATCTCAGGAAGACGGGACACGTGGGTTTCCCCAAGTGTAAGGTCACCCGCGCGAACCGTCACTAAGGCAGCCAGCCCATTCAGAAACATACGGCTTTACCCAAGGACCAGGTATGAACAGGACCTGGGACACCCCCACGACGAACCTTCCGCTACAACAGCAACAGCCCCAAGACTCACTCTCGCAGCAGTATTCGAAGAGTCAACACGTACCAGTGAACAGTATATTCCGTAACCTACGGACAGGACAGACTCTTGCATCAGTATTCTAAGAGTCAACACTTACCAGTACTCACTCAATGAACAGTATATTTAACAGGACAATCAGTACACTTACGGACAGTGGATTCAGAGTAGAACGTGGAACATAGTAACTTAAATCAGTGTAATCCTAGTATTGAGTGTAATAAATAAGATGAATTAAACCTCGCTCTTTACATTTATTGTATTCCTCCACCTTGGACGCTAATAACGTTCAAGGCTCGCGATAAACAACCGATCAGTTGCCATCCGACTGGTTGTTAGTAAGTTGTGCGTCGCAACAAGAGTATACTATTAAAATTATACTATTTTAGAAACATCGATTAGAAATCTACTTCTATGTATTAGTATCTATCACTATGTATTAGCTTTGGAAAAAATGGACTCTTCTCAGTCGTGGAACGATCTCTGACAAACAAACGACATGTAAACTTTAAATTACTATTTTCAGGACAAAACTCTGTTAGAAGCAAAGATTCGTTCGACGGTACACTTCCGAAACTCGTCAAAGCGTGTTTCGCAGTATCGCGATACTTTCGAAACTTGCGAACAATTTTCTCTGGAAATTACACTCCCTGGAAGTGGAAGCTACCCCCGGATGCGAACGAGGAAAATGGCAATTTTGCATTCTGTCCGTTACAGGTTGTTTCATTAACAAAAGCTGTTTCTCAAGGATCGGCTGGCTAAAGGTTTCTCCATTTATCCGGAACGGACGAAAGGTTTCGTGAGCCGAGAATTTTGGCGCTACTCCGTTCCAGCTGGCAGCTCGGCCACCGACCTATAAATCACGCGATTCCCATCCTCCATTATGGTTAATCCCCGCGCATACATTCTGTCTCTTCGTGCGTCTGACTTCGAATTTCCATTCCATGTCCGACGTCTCATCCACTCCATCTTCCGATGATTCCCGAATCAACGTCAAAACGAGATTTATGAAACTGGTTTGCCACGATTCGCGTCCAAAATCTGATCGTCGTCTGTTTTGAGATATTTCATATTTTCTTTCCAGTCGAACGATCGTTTTAACGAAAATTTATTAATTTTAAAAGAAATTTCAAAGAAAATAATTAAACGATGCATCACGAAGGACCAAAATCATCTCCTTTGTCGATTTCTACGAGCTTCACGATTCTACTAAATTCAGAGGAATTTAATTTCAATAGCAGACCACATGTATCACAGGTCCGCGTGCATATACTGCATATGCATTCGATAACTTGTAAGGTAAATATGACGGCCGCTGCATGTGTAAACACGTGCCATTGTAACTTGTCTTCACGTCTCGAGATCGCAGATGTTCGAACTCTGACGTTTCATCTCGAAACTTATAGAAAATTCCACTTTTAAATTTGTATGCTGTCATTTTCTGAACACACAGGCTCACGGAAACGTTCAAACGTTTGTGCGCACCTATTACGAGTACGTTAATACGTGTTGTACGAAACATTTTGAAATTTAATTAGCACTGTTATGAAACTCGATTATCACGATTATGTAAATCGATCTGAAAATACACATAGAAATTACAGAATGTTTAATACAAGTACATATTTCGCAGAGAACACAAAAGGATTAAAACGGTCAGTTGTCAATTGTATTGACAAACCTCGATATTCAATGGGACCATCTTTAACTTTGTCACGATCCTCGAGTATTACGTGTTTCTTTTAATCTTTTAACACAAACTGTGTAAAATTCAAATGAGAAATTACACGTATCAATATTCTCTTGCTTATCTCCTTCAAACTTGAGAAATCGTCTAATGACAGAAAATATGATTCGGTTGAAAATGTCATGTTAAAAATACAGAAAGGCTAATTATCTATATATTATACGTTTAACACGGTTATTTATACTGGGTACTAATTCTTTGCTAAATATGTATTTGCAAGAAATATCTTGCAAGTTCTATGTGCATCTTCAGATTAGTTTCAGACTTTGCAAATATAATCATGACAATCGTGCCTCGTTAAAGTTTTCTATGCCAAGTTCTATGACACTTGAAATAACTGATTACCTATTGACTTTATAAAAAAATATTTCGAATAAAATTTACCATATTCGATAGGCCTGATTAGGTGAAATATGGTTTGACTTTCTAACACCTTATATTTCTTATATTATGAAGGTAATCTTGAGTTTTTAATACGGCGCCGTATATTTTTTAATCGGTTCAGTTCTGACATTCTCGAAAAAAAAGAACAAAAAGATTAATCTATTTATACCGAAGATATGCTAAATTAAATTCCTCGAGAACGTATGAAGGACGAGGGAAGACGCTAGAAACACTCGTCTTCTTCGTCTGCGTATTATTTCTCACTCTATCCCGTTCCCCATTTCTATTTTCCTTCTTTTTCAAACAAGATTTTTTCTCATTTCTTTACACGTACCGTTATCTTACCTTCTCTGATAGTTCGCTGCTCTTTGTCCATTTTCCCTTTTTCCCTCATCCTTTCCCATTCTGTTGCACGTATTCTTTTTCTTTTGTTCCCGTTTCACCCATACCATACGCGCGTTTCTCCTTTTTTCACCCTTCGTTCTCCCTCACACAGACACATAAATACTCCATTTTACATTCATTCGCCCGCCTCCGCGTTCTCCTCTCTTTGTTGGCCTCTCTAATCCGCACGTACAGACCGGCCGAATAAAAAATAACGAGTAATGTACATGCAATAACTCGCGCGTTCTTTTTGTTTTTCTTATCTCGGTATTGCAGAATTTGCGTCTAAAAATAAGCCGAATCGATTATCCGTACGTGTTGTGCGGAATTCGACTGAAACTACCGCTTGAAACTTTTTATCGCGGTTTATAGGGGGTTAATTTAGTAGTTTTGAACAGAATTCTCTTTACACGTGCTCGATTCACATGCTCGTGTCACGATCTTCTTTCTATAAATTGATCTTTCCGATGTTGATACAAGTAAGTGTACGAATTGCAGGTGTACGAATTTGCGCAACGTGCATTTTAAATATTCGCATTTTCAAATGTGAATACATTTTCTAGAACCTACAACCTAGATTCGCTAGTTTGCCATGTCGTATACGTAAAATAAATGATATTCCTCTAATCTTTTTAGGTCATTCCATATCAGGAAATTAGCAAACGTTTTGAATAACCCGCCGCACTAATCGATCACACATACTCGGTATTTCAACCAAGTGTCCATATGTCACGAATCTTCGAGCTTGACTTCCTCAAGAATATAGCTTTATACGAGCAAATTTTATCCCATAGTTCCGACTCATTTTTAGGACAATCTCCTGTCCGATAGAACGACCCTTGTTCAGCGGAAAAATTATCCAACCGCGCGTGTATCCGAAAAACTGTCAAGTTCGATTTCGCTGAAAACGAGGCTTCGCACGAAGAAATTGTATTTGAAATTTTCGACTTATTTTTGCACACAGAATAATCTTCTGGCCGATTCACGTATCTCTATCCGGTGCAAAATTATACAGGGGCACGTCTATTCTGAAAATCATTAGCTTCGATTCACCTGGAAAACGAAGCTCCGAATGAACAAAATTGAGTTCCACATTTCTAACGATTTATTTTCGTACGTAGAATAAGCATTTTTCCTCCAAGCTCTGTTGTTGTCTGGTTGTCGATCTTCTTCGTGGAAACCGGCAATTTAAAGCAAAGCTAACTGCCGTTGTTAGCCGGTTTGAAGATGGTAATTAGTATCGACTCGTATCGACGTGTTTACGCCGTGGAAAGTTCATTTCGCGCGGAACACGAAACTTTGCGACGGCGAAGACGACGATGGCGCGACGACTTACTGCACGCCTGACGTATTTAGTTGCAAATTTTACCAGTTAACCGTATCTGCTGTTTGGAATTCCTGTTCTGCCCGAGACTCGTCTTCTCCATCGCGAGATTCCACTCGAACAATGCGTGTTGATCGACTGACACTGGTAATTAACAGCTCCAAGACGTTTATTTCTCGCGAACCTACCGATTAATCGTTCAACGTCTGTTTAAACCAAAGAATAGACTAAATTTAGACCAAACATTTTATCTTGTTGTCTTCGTTCTATGATACACCCAGTACATTTGGTAAAAGAATTTTATTTAATAATTTGTATTTTACGATATACTCGGAATGTTGATTAAAGAAAATTTATTTTGCAATCTATGTTTTACGATACAGTCGATTCATTTGGTAAGAGAATTTTAGTTTTCAATTTTGTTTGTCATATCCGGTTTATGTTTATTTGTCTATTCTCTAAATTCAGATTTTAATATTATTTTTTTCTAGCTATCGAAGATACAAAAGATATCGTATACGAAAGTTAATCAAGTGTACCTGGACTGTTTAAAAGTTGTTATTTTGGCAGACCAATGGCGATGTAATATCTTTAAACGTAATCGGACGAATCAGATTTCCAGGAAATTCCAAATTACGAAACTCAATTTGTTTAAATGGAGCTACGCGAATTACGTTTCTATCAAATTCCAAATTTCAAAATCGAATTTCTTTACACGAAAGTGTATGGAGTAAATCAAACCGAATTGCAAATTACAAAACTCAGTTTCTTTAAACGCAACTATAGAAAGTACATTTCCATTAAATCCCAAAATTCAATTCGTTTACGTGAAAGCGCGCGAAACGAATTTCCACCAAATTCCGAATTCTACAATTCAATTTCGTTAAACGGAACCGCACGAATCAAATTCCTGTCAAAAATACAAGTTTCTAAGCGTAATTTCTCTAAATAGAATCGTTGGAAATACAAGATGGATACGGACGCGAGAAGAGCTTTTCGACTTTGTCGATCAAGAACCGTTAATTAAACTTTGTTTAATTAGATTAATTAGACACTTTTGCGATGATCGATAGACGTTTCCACGTAAGTAACGATTCGCGTGTGACCAAATGGCGTAGTATTCTATAACGTCAGTCACTGTATATCGCGTCAATCGTGTTTCGAGTTTCCAAGCTATTTTCGTTGCGAGATCCTTCCAATTTCCAGCGAAACGTCGACTGTCACCGAGCTTCCCGCAGACCATCGGCAGATTTAAATATCGCCCTTAACATTTCAGATGCGTTAATCTAATTTCGCGGATTTAACACGAGGGGAAGGACAAAATCCTAAAATGCAAGCGAAGTAAATTCGACTCAATCCGTCGATAATTCCATTATTCATCATCGTTAACACCTCACGCATTATTAATGTACTGTGCGCCAATCAATATAAATCGTGATATTGTTTCGTTAGCCATTTTAAATTATTAATTTTCCTGGATGTTGCAGAGTTCGAAAGTTTTCGTTGCAGTTCGATGGTTAAATAAAGTCGGGACAGAAATATTCGTAAGTGAAACAGAGATATTACGTCACGACTGACCTCATTGTGGAATTCGAAAGGTTAGTTTTAGACGGCAGATAGTTAAATTTATCGTTAGTCGTGGTAAAAAAAATTTTCATCAAATCCTGTGACGTGGAATCGCGTTCTATCGACGTTTCATTAATACAATATGCAAAATCGAATGTCTTTCATCATCTTCTGCGATACAGCAGTCTGCATATTATTTAAATACAACAGTTGTTGATAATGTAAGAGTATATCAATAATTATGTCAATGATATTCTAAAAGTCTTTACACGAAGACTTCACGAACAATAAAATTCGTCTCATAAAAATATTTATATTCTTCTATAGATCGTACTAATGCACGCATATTTTTGGAGTAAATGTTTGCTTTCAAACAGCTCTCTCCTTCGGTGTTAAAACAAAATTATATTTGATAACCGTCGGAATTTAAAAAATAGACATCGCATCATTGAATGACTCGCAGATCTCGCTGTTTGTAGCAATCCGTAGGAATAAATTTTGCCATGCTATTGATATCGATACGTCAGTATGATCATTCGATGAAGAAACTATATGGATCAGCATCTATTTGAATGAAATTTCGCAAATAGATATTGGCACTGGAAAATGAATAATTTATATCCAACCGCGTGCGTAAATACAGTGAATAATTGATGAAACATTTAATAACGAAGAATACACGTTCCGTATGGAATAGTAACTCCACTCGATACTATTCATAGAAAATATAGTGATAATTATCATTAATCTTGTCACGAGACATGTTCGCAATGTAAAACTCTTTACAAAGAATCTTTGTTAATCTACGATTAAATTAAATTCCTTTTCATCCGATCCACGTTCGTATCACCAGGTTTGCTATTATAATATTTATCGTAACTTGGTTTCATGATTCAGACTTCAAACATATCTGCCAATCTAAGATTTGAATTCCAGTTTTCCACTTAATTCGCTCCAAACTTTTTCAGCGAGATTTACAGTTTGCGATGTCACGAGCCAACGTTGCGCAACAATCGCCAATCAATCGTTCATTATGTCGCACGAATCAAAATGAAAAATTTATCAGTTATCATTTAACAGGAATTCGGAACAAACATTTCCTTTTATCCATTATTTTTCACCAATCCAAATTTTGCGCGAATCTAAATCGAAACTTCGTTAATCATCATTTCCCACGAATTCGTTCTTCCCATTACTAAAATGTATCGTACGCAAAATGATAATCCCAATTCAATGCACTCTAGACCCCATTACTGCCATTGGCAATATTACGTGTCGACATGGAAGCCTCGAGATCGTCCGTTTCGAAGGCAGACGAAATCCTCCGCGTCTATCGACGAAAAGGAAGCGACGCACTCTGGCGAATTTAATAATTCCAGTCGGGGGTTACCCTTCGGGACCCACGAGATGAAGTTGAACACCGCAGCTTCAGCCTATGTAAGACCACCGACTGTACGAGTTTATAAGGGATACTTGCTTGAACGCGTGGCTGTGTCAGTATACGCCGATGGGGGTTGAAGTTATTCGAAACTGCTGCCTCATAGTTAGTTGAGACGAGCCATCGAGCATTCGTTCGAGCAATGTTCGAGCAAAACTCGTTGCGTAGAAGTAAAAGGAAAACCACAGGTGAACATTTATAAACACATTTATGAATCGCATTTCCTATTTTTCACAGGGAAACGATCTTACGATTCGTTGTCCACCAAACTTCCCCGTTGATTTCGCATTCGATCTCGCAATTATACACACGCTTTCTATAGGTTTAAAAATTGCCAATCGCCTGTCCCAGTAATTACGTTCCCAAACGAATGCAATGAAATTCAAGGTAATTAGCATGGAAAAGGGAACAGCAATTTCTTTGAATTTCGAATATGTTGCAGACATAGGGAAGGTGGTGAGCAAGCTTCGTCCGAGTCGTGGCACAAGTTCGAGGTTCAAAAGTTACGAGAAAAAGAAAATGGTGCTGGTTACGTTACATTTACTCAGATTCAAGCGATTCGAAATGAAATTGCATATGCATATGCCTAGGATCGTGATTCTAATGGTGCTAAGGTATAATCAGGTCAGCTTAGGTCAGATTTTTTGGACGTTCTGGAGCGCTCAGCCCTCCCAATTTTGGAACCACCATCTGTCTGCGTAATTTAAATATCACCACAACGTCCAAATTTCCATAAATCCACCGTTGTTTCCCGGCGAATGTTGCGAAAGGGTTAAAGGCGAAATCGCGATCCCATCCGCATTATATCCCGGATTTACAAGGTTAATACCGTCGTCGACAGAGAGATCCAGCAAGTAAACTGTACGATGCTCGAATGGGTTTCTTCGTCGCTCGATGACTTAGGGGCAACCCGTAAACTCCGATTATCAGCGTCATTTAGCCCAACAAATCCTGCGTTCACGCGGCTGACAGAAGGCAGCTAAACGAGCACACCAACAAACAGGGATCTCTTTCTGATATCAACTCGGCTTATCCCTGAACGAAATTCCTTTAACTTATTAGACGACGAAGTGAAATATTAGAAGAAAAAATGGATGATACACGGAGCTAGGAAAATTCGTTTCTTTGATTCGAGGGAGATTTTTTGATAAATAGAAGAGAGTCACGAATTTGCGTATTTTAATGTTCTTTTTCCTTTTTTTTTTTCTGTAATGAATACGTGTTTCTCTGGTTGTTTTTTGGGTATTTTTCCTCTCTCTCCCTCTCTCACTCTCTCTTTTTTTTTAAGTGAACAGAAACGTTATGAATTTGTGTGTTTTGGTAATTTAGGTGTGAAAATTGTAGGTTTTTTTTATAGTGGTTACATTTTCTGTTACTGTGATTGGATTTGGAATTTTTCGTTAGCAAATAGAAATGCTAAGAAGCGTTAAGAGTTTGTATGTTTTAGTAATTAGGACGCAAAGATATAATCTTTTCATAGCGGTTACGTCTTCTGTTTCTCTAATTGGTTTTGGAACTTTTTGAAGAATTTGTGTGTCTTAGCTATTTGAAAGTAAAGATCATGTTTCTTTATGGTAACCATATCTTCTGTTCCACTCTGCATCTCTTCGGAATCTTTTGATAAATAAAAGAGCTACGAATGTAGCTTGTATTTTATTCGTTTGTTCATTAATTATCAAAATTTTGAGAATGAAGAAGTTCGATGATCTAAGAACTTTCTCGTATCTATATCCTCAAACTCTTCCTTCGTTATTCCTAAAAAATTCTCTTAATTAATCTTAACAAAATCTGTTCCTAGAAAAATATATATAATACGACCAGCGATGATACCGATTCTTATCACTTCCACAGAATAAATTTTATTACGAAGCCAGATTAGAAAGTTCCCGGAATCGTCGCTAGGAGTTGCTTTATTTTTTACTGTTATCGTCATTCCGGAAATCTGCTCGATTCCCGTTCAATCTGTCCACGTATACCGTGTAAACTTTAGTTGCGTACTTTACCTACTTTACTTACTTTACTTGCTTTAGTTACTTCACTTACTTTACCTTTTAGTTTGCGTACTTTAAGTGCGTGACCTATAACCGCGATCTTTCGGAAATGAAGTCGCGAACTCAGACTAAAGACGCGTAACTCCTCGTTTCATTATGACAAATTAATCGACAGTGTTTCACGGTGACCAGAGGGCAAAATCTCCAGCTGGAACACTCGGTTGCAGAGTAAGATGTTTCTGTGGCTAAATGGTTGCATTAAAAGTTCCTTCGAAGCGAAGTTCCCTTCAACTACTGTAGTCTTGGCTCTGCAAGTCTCCTGTTGATGGATATTGTTCTCCAAGCAGTCGTGTAACACGACGGACGAGGAATTTCTTATGTGAACAGCGTAACACGGAGAGTTTAATAATGCACTGGAGACATGGCCACTTTTGTTTGCTCTTGAGTCCAGACTTAAGAAAAAAGTTGAACGTTGTCTCGTAAGGATGAAAGAATGATGGTTGTACCATAGCCTTTTTACGATGAAAGAAAGTATTGCTTGGATGTTATCTTGTAACGATGAAAGAGAGCGATCTACGTATTCCTATAATTTTCTTCTTGTTCTTGAAACAGCATCGAACAAATACGAGAAATTTCAAATATTTTGCCACGTCGATTTTTCGATATCAACAATTCATAAAAGTCGATATTAAAACACCGTATACGCACGCACGATGTACCGAATAAAAGATGCATATAAAAATCAAATTAGATTTAAAGTCAATTAAACTGGACGCACAACTTTTATTTGGAACGTACCTTCTCGTTATATTTTTCGCGTATGTATAAATATACGTAAATCCGATCAATAAATTTGCCAAACACAAATGCACCAACATATTCGTATACAGATACGTATGGACACATAGTAGAAATAGCAAGATTCTCATCACTGGAAACCTATCTTCCATCCGAATCAAACGTTGTTCAAAGGAAAATACCAACTAAAATACACCGTACACGAGGTAAAAAATGAATACAGGATACATATCCAAAGTGGAACAAGTACATCGATAGAACGTCCAATACTGCCAAGACGCATTCCCGACGAAGGAGGCAAGGATTTTAAGGGACTGCAGGAAATCTGTAGACGAAAAGCTGGGCCAAAGCTCTCTCTCGGAGGAGTTGGCGAAAAAACCTCTTGCGGGAGCACATTAACAAATACCATTCGACCTGGTTTCGTCTTCGTCGAGCCGGAGAAACGGTCAATAATCCAGCTAAATCTCCATACAACTGTTAACAGCTCTGTCTGACCGATCGTACAGTCGGTGGAAGCGATACACTGAGATTCTCAATGTAACAGTTTCCTCGTCCAGTAATCCTCAGTTCACCTTTACAGTCAACTTTTGCTGGAAAATTGATCTCTTAAAATTGATGATCCTTGATCGTACAATCGGTAGAAGCTATACACTTCAATGTATCAGTATAGTAGTTCTCAGTTCACTTTTTGAGAATTCTTTTTAAATTTTTCAATGTTACTATATTACTTTCGTAGAAAGTGGACGATACGATCTTACACGGAAAGATTGGTGAGATGTAACGCGAAGATCTGTGATGATCGAATATAAAGACACGACGCAACCGTTGCGTCTTTGTATTTATGAGTTTCGGTGATATTAAGATAGAATTAGGATTGAATAAAATTAGATTGAAGAAGGTAAAAAAGCGATGAACAGTGATCGTCGCCTAGAGAGGCTTCTGACAAAAATGTAAATGTACAAGTGGAATAACCGCATCTTTTTCACTGACTGTACCCGTCTATCGCGAGTCGAAGAAAGGTTGGCTGGCAGAATCTCGGCAAGAGGGTCAGAGCAGGGAAAAGGGCGACGTTGAAAGTTCGTGAAAGGATATCCACGGACTGGTTTTCATTTGAATATCGGGGAAAGGTCTGTAGCAGATAATATGTTATATATTGTGTCCTACTATGTGCTACGATATTGTAGCAGTTAAGCTTACATCTTATCGTTCGATGAAGAGAGTTCGCCGAGCTATAGATGGGAAAGTCATGAAGCGAAATGGTGCACGTGTTATTCAATAGGACGATACTTCTAAGAATTCCATCATATCTCAGCCATACAAAATACTAAGCACTCGTGTCAATCGATGAAACGTTAATTCTATGAGGGATGGTAATTAATAATTCTAATAATTCTGGTAATAGAAAAAATATTGCCATCAAATTTATCTGAAATTTTGCTGCAAAATTTGCGGCGACAGCATCGACTATTGAGTCAAAATAATCACATCGAACTTTCTAGCGTTACAACCATTTTATATTATCGATCTAAAATTCTTTATTAATCATGCACAAGCCTTGGTTAAGCCTCCACGTTCAAATCTTCCTCTATCGCCAATTTTTCTCAGAATTCGCTCGTAAATTATCGTCGCAAAGATCAAGTCGAAACTATATTCGCGCGAATCGATAAAACATTAACTCTACGAAAAATGGTAATTAATAACTCAAGTAATTCTATGATAAAGTATCGCTAGCAAGTTTGTGTTAAATTTCGCTATAAATTTACGGTAATAGCACGGAGCAATTTTCGTTAACGGGGGCGAAGATAATCATAGTGGTCATTTTAATACTAAAACCATTTTATATCGCCGTGCTAAAATTCCTCGCTCACCATCCACAAGCCTTCTTCGACCCTCCATCTTCAATTCTTTCTCCACCACCAATTTTCTTTAAAGTTCGATCACCACTCACCCTCGCAAAATTCAAACCAAGGCTACACTACCCATGTCACTCGATGAAACACTGGTTCTACGGAAATACATACCTCTGAATTCCACTTAAATTCCGCTACAAACTCGCGACAACAACACTACCCTAATTCAACTAATTGCATGTTAACAAATCTAGAAAATTTTCAATAATCTTCACGAACGAGTCCTGACAATTCCAGTAGCGAATCCAGTGCCAGTTCTTCCCGGTACCAAAACAATTTCATGCTAGCGATGTGAAAATTCCTCGCCAACCATCTACGACTCATCCTCCACCCTCGATCGTCGGATCTTCCTCCATCAGCCATCTTCCCCGTAATTCGATCACCACATCGGTCTCGCAAAATTCGAACGAAAGGCAGTCCGCTGGCTCGAAGGAACGCGGCAATTAATCCTGATCCCTGGCGGAAACAGGCGGAATCTCTTCGCCGCGAGTCTCGCGGAAGAGACGAGGTGGTCGATGAAAATGGAAAATTCGGCGGCTAGGAAATGAGAATGCCCGCGGCTGCCGGGTAATAACGCCTCCGAAGACGATGAGGCGGAAGTTTCGGAAATGGAAAGGGCCAGGGGCGGAAGGGTAGGGGGTTGGCTAGGGGTGCATCGTCGGAAGGGGCTTGGGTATTGATTTACGGCGCGGAATTTCGGCTGATTACACGTGGCAACCCCCGGAAAAAAAAAGAATGAAAGGAAAGAAAAAAGAAAAGAAAGAGATCGACAGAGCCGCCGATATGGAGGCCGCGAACGAGTTGTATAACGGGACCGCCGTCTCGAGTGCAGACCCTTCGCGCTCCAGCGAGCTCATCTCGTTTCGCGTCGGATAATTTGAATTAAGTCGGAAGAACCGGCTGCCCTCGTTGAATACGTACACCTGCCTTTTATCGTTGTAGCTGCGATCGTTGCGAACTTCGCCACGGGATCATACAGAATCGCATTTTCTTTTCGAAAGCTCGTGCGTGAAGATTGCGTTTGAACGCGCCTGCAGACTACGTTCGATATAATTTTGTGTTTTGCGACGTATCGGTTGGTTGGTTGACTCGGAATGTACGGAACATTGGTGATATTTATATAATTCTTCAATTTTGCATTTGGTTTGGAACGTTCCAAACGTTGGCCTTCGTCGATATTTTCATTTTACAATTTTTTATTACCCTTCTCGTTGAGACATACGTTCTATGTAAAACTGGTAAAAGGGGAATAATAACAGTGGACGTGGTAATTGTACCAAGAGAATTTACATAAATATTGTAGAAATTCACACGGCTAAATATTCACAATTTAGTATAACGTTAATTATGCTAAATAAACTGCCTATCTCCAGTACTTATCGAATTATTTCTCTTGCTCTTCCTCTTCGTTACTATTGCCCGCGAATTACCACCTTCATTTGTATTACAATGAAGTAAAACATCCACGTTGTAATCCATTTTCTGCTCAATTCAGACGAATCTTACATTTTATCTGTAGAGCTCCCTACAAAATCTAAAGTTTTAACAACGTTCTTCATAGTCTAGAAAAAGGTTAATGTTCAGTGTAGCAAGAATTCTCATTCTGCTTTAATTCATAAAAATTCCCCCTCGAAAAGTCAAGAAAAATCCTTTTGTTCAAGCGTCTTTGGTGTAACGTGTGTGTGTGTATGTGTATTAGGTATAATCTTATCGAAGTCTAGTTCTTTATCTTTATCTTATATTGTACATTAAAGCAGTTCGTGTAATTTATGCTCTAATTCATGTTTGTATCCTATATCTGTAAAATAAATCGATAAAAGAATTTTATTTTTATTATTTTATTAGGCCTTGCGCCTACTGAAATATCCATTATCCACTGGCTGGACTAAACTGACGAAGTCCGAGAAACGCGAGGAAACTTGGAAACTATGAATTTTCAATTTATGCATGTTGACAGTTCACCATATGATTACACGATGGCTTGCATACAATTTCTCGTTGCTTCGCTAAATGCAAATGGTTGCAAGGCTTTGCATCAGATTATCCAACCGATGACAATGAATACCAACGATGATGGTTCCGTCGGATTTGCAAGATTTAGCCACAGATTGCTGTGTTTATATGATTTATCGTTTCATCGACTACCGAGACAACTTTAATTCCGGACTTTATTCCTCCGTTCGATAATTGCTCCAGTTAATCGCAACTTACCGATGAAAAGGAATAATCTTATTCTTGAATTCACATCGATACCGCGTCAGAAAAATTGGCCAGCGTCGTCCAATGACTTCTACGTATCAATTTTATCACTTCTTTCTTTCTTCCTCTCTGTGACATTTAATTGTCAGATTAAAACCAAGCAATTGTCACCATCAACCTACTGTACGTAATTTTTGATCTCTCTCCAATTTCTCTGAATCGTAGAGTGAAATTTTTTATTAAACGTATAACGCGATTAGATTCTACGTTCTTATCGCAGATACACGCGTGCACGTGTCTCATGCAGTATCATCTTGAATTATCTTTCGCTTATAAGCGACGTCACTTTTTCCCCTTCGTTATCTTCGCTTCACATTGACTCGCGGATTCCTATGCACCGGCTGCGTCCACAAATCTAACGTATCGTTTAATCTAAGATCACGATGAACATATGCGCACCTGCTACCTATCATACGTCATACAGGTGTCACGAGATGCGTATCTCCGTGTGATAGCAGCCTAAAGCGGCCGTAAGAGAGTCGCGTAAAGCCAGGATGATCCCTTCTTTTCTTTCTCTCTGGCTGCGAAACTCACCTTGTGTACAAAGAACTTGCGAAGAGCGGCGGCATTCGGCGAATGAAAGCAGCCTCCGACCAACGAATCCCCGTAATTAACATTCTTATTTGCCGTAGGCTCGGCTGTTCCGCTAGATGACGGAAGTTCACCGAGGAACCGGACGAAGAAACCGGGCGATATTGTCCGCGGAAGAGGTCGATTAGATAATTAACCGACGTGAAGCACCGGTTCCCAGTGGAACTTCCCTGTTCTTTCGGCGAGCATCAGCTCCGCTCCGAGGATTCCTCTCGACTGTCTCGCGACGCCATTGTATCCGGAACGTGGTCTTTTCTCCCTGCCAGGTTTAATTAAAACTGGCCAGGGAGAACGAGTCTGTTTATTTTTCACCGTTTATAGATCGACGCAGATTCGCCCGGTTACTCGAAGCTTTTCAGACGCTCCACGTCGCTCTGCCACGTGAGCAACTGATCGGCTGAAACGGCACACAGACTAAAAAGAGCAGCGTCATATGGTGAGGCGAAAAGGCCACTCGTTCGACGAAGAATTTGGGCGCCAGTTAAGGTTGGGGGTTGTTCAGCGAGGGTTAGAACTTTTCAAGTGTGTGAAAGGCGAATGGATATTAGAGTGGAGGATCGCTTTTGTGGGAATGGAGATTTTCTGAATCTGATCCACGCGGAGACTAAATTTAAAGAACAGTGTCAGGTGAAAGGATCACTTGCTCGATCAACATCCTTCGGGTTACGTAGTTAGGGTTGAAGAGTCGTTTGGTAAGTGGGTTTCGGGCTAGTTCGAACCGGAAAGTATGAAACGTGGGAAAGGTGAATGGAAGCCGTGTAGAAAGTGGAGGATTGTTTTTATGGGAATGCGAGTTTTCTGAATGTAATCGAAATCGAGTCTCAATTTAAAGAACAAAGTCAGATAGGAAGATCACTCGCTTGACGAAGATTTTTCCAGACACGAAGTTGGCATCGAAGAATTGTTTGGTAAGTGGAAAAGGTTTCTGGTTTAATTCGAACATGAAACGAAACGAAAATTATTTTTGTGGGAATGGAAGTTTTCTGCCAACACTTCCTGTTAGTCTCTCCTTGAATATTTAATATTTTGAATTTTAGAAGCGCTAAGAAACTTACAAGCAATAAATGAAAATTGATTTTAACAAATTCCATACATTTTTATAGACGATAAACGAACAATTTTACAGCGATCATAGAAGACTGAAGTTTTTTAAAGACGCGCAAGGTATTCAGCGAACGAAAGTAAAAATTACGCTCGAATTTAATTTGTGGTTTGATGAAGATTGAATTATTTGAAATGAATAGAAAAGATTTCCGATATCCGATACTGCTGCTGAATTTATCAGAAAGAAAGAGCCGGGGTTTCGTACTTACTACGTACTTCTTTTGTACGAGGTGCTCTGTATTCAAGAAACTGCCGCTGAATCGTTATTATTGCGCGTCTTCTAACAAGTGAACTCTTCCTAAGTGAACTTGCCGAAGAGGTAATTAGATCTCTAGGAACAATGGGGAAGCCTTGAAATTCTTCGGTGTAATTCTAACAGATTCTGTTAAAGAAAAGTTCCGATGCTACGAAACTAAAGATAATATCCGAAATTCTATAAGTTGTTCCGAATCGGCTCCAAACAGATAAATGTTGTGCACCGTGTACTTAGCAAAACTCAAAGTTCACATTAAACAAAGTTATTTATATATCAGAAAGAAAGAGAGAGAGAGAGAGAGAGAGAGAGAGAGATAGGGAGAGAGGAGGAACGGAAAAGAATTTCATTAAAAATATAACGAAAACAGATGCACGTATCTTTAAAGCTTCTCTTTTGTGAAAAATATTTCTTTGTTAATTGTAACAGCATTCTGTAAAACAAAGTAATGAAAAATATTTACGGATGCATGCGGAACTTCGAGATATAAAATTTTCCCTAGCCCAGAGGTGTATCTACATGTTACAGTTACTTTTTACCGACGTGTAAAACAAAAGTAATTTGCATTCGAGCGTTTAAGTCTACGTTTAGCAAGCGAGCAATAATCTACGCTTTTCGTTCGAGCTACAAAATAGGAAAAATGTGTTGCGTTTCCTCTGTCTTTAATATTAATTTCAACAGAAAAATTCTCTTCTTTAGAAGGATTTAATTGTAACAAAATTTTGTCTGCTTCCCTATACGATACGTTCATCTCTTTCATTTTTCAAACGCTAATCCGGAATAATGGGATAGGTTGAATTAAAATGGCTTGCTCTCGCCTCGACAGCATCTTATTTATCACGATCTAATTTCCGCTAATTTACTCGTAAGCTCGCATTTAAATTTGTTAAGCACTTAAACGCCACCATAATTTTTTCAACGATGCAATACGACGCAATCCCTATACACTTTTATTACGATCGTTTCGAATTTATTATAACTGTAACGTTTATGATAATTTCCCGTTATCAATTATCCGGTAAACAATATTTCAAGCGTATGAAAATATCATTATTTCAAATATTCAAGAGTTTAATCGAGTTTCGTTTCAAATGAATTCCCTGCAGCGCAATATAAGACGAATAATTATTCGAAATATGGAAAAATAACTGCAACTTTTACTTTTATTAATTTTCCATAACGAAATAATATAACGATGAATGTATAATTTGAAATGAAATTTCCAAATCAATCACTTGACCGAGCCTGCTAAGGTTAGCGTTAAATTATTCCTGCGCAAAATGTCCCTAGATCTTCGATATTGCTTTTGATTACAGATGCTACGTTGCATCGTAATTCACGCGTTTCGTGCGTACATTATACTAGGATTAATTACGCAGATGTTTCCATTAAACGACGTGCGACAGAATATCAGATCCCGTGATCCATATTAAACGTCGTGCTAGGGAATTTTTCAGGGAAGCGCCGACTGAATAAACGCGGCTCGCTCTTTATTAGTAATTACACGCATGCACAACATTTGATCGGCAAAGCATTACGTGCCTGGCGATGTTAATACGCGCTTCACTCAGCTCGATATCGATCTCGTGTTAACCCAATTTCGAATCGAGTTTTCTCGTTTATGAAATAGTGAATTTATCGAGCGATCGGAAAAGTTACTAAAATGACGTTCGTGAAATAAGCCCGGTTTTACATTACGCGAAAAACGATATTTAAGATCGTTTAAGGGGGATTATTGATCACGTAAAATACAGGTATTCAAATATCTCAAGCATGAAAAATCCAGTACGCGCAATAAAATTAATATTTGCGATATTGTACCGCGTACACTTTGTCCAAAAGTAGTGTAGCATCTTTGTTATTTATTAGTTCATTTTAAATGGATTAAACAGGTGTTAGTTAAACAGGGAACCATGGTTGTTTAACGTGAACTAAATACAATAACGTACTAAAATTTAGACAACTAAATAGTTAATTTGCAACTCTCTCTCTCTCTCTCTCTCTCACGCGGACCACATTCTCTCGACAACGCAATTCGCACTCTCTGACTTCTCAACTAACACTGACTGTTAATTCGTCTTTCTCCCTTAGCATCCCTTGTCTTTTCGGCACTTGGGTTTTCTCGCGATATTGTTTATGGTTCAGCCGGATCTCTTAGGCCTTTCGTTCACGATACTACAATAGAAAATCTATGAACGCAATAGAAATGATAAATAATCGGTTAAAAGACAACGAAAATATTTCTGTTGCTTTTAAACAATTAGAATTTTAGTCAAGCTGCAGCAGCAAGTATTGAGAAATCTATGTAGTTGTTAATAAAAATGTATTTTTAAACTACAGCAGAGGTTTGTTAGATTTAAACGTCATCCTTTTTGCACGAACTTTTAACTCCAAGCAGAGAACTTTTTTATTCTTTTTTCCAGAGCGGATACTGTTAAATAAAGCTGGTAAATATACAGTTTGTATTTCGTTCTGATCAATCGTTCTGACTTCTATACAATTACATTTGAATATATGAATATCGATTAAATTTCCAGTTATTTAAATAGACTGATTTAAAACAGTCTCCCTATGATAGCTAATAAATCATACGATGAAGGTTAAACAACGAGAATTAAAGAGTACAGTAGTTTTCTGTTAATATTCGAACAACAAGTTTAATAGTAAAACTTTCCATACGTTACTCTTCGCAATTAATCTCCATATTTTAAATAAATTTCCTAAATAAGAAAAGAAAAATAAATAGAATGAAATAAAAAATTCTTAAAGTTGAAGATCAGATTGAAGATGTATAAACTGCAACAAGTAACTTCTCTCACTTCCAATGAAAATTTAATTTACCAACTTCTTTCGTTAAAAACAGAATTTGTATTCTGCCTTTATTCGGGAAAAATCAACGTGCACGTGAAATTTAAAGAAATTTCGAGATCTTTTGGCGAACCATACTCGATCGAATCCTCTTCCTCGCTTCTGGGAAGTTTATTTAACTCGATGGGAATCGAATTTAGTCGCATGCCTCCGGAACGTTTGTTTGATTCAAACCATATCGAATTCTTCCGTAATTCACGACGATCCGTTTAATGGGGAGAAAATTGAATTTCTCTGTAGTTTCTGGAAGACCAGTTCGATATCGTCCAGTTTTACCGAAATTGGGATTCTTTTAACTTCGTTTTTTTTTTTTTAGATTGTCGAATTCTTCCATTTTGGAGAACCGAGTCACTTTCATTCGACGAGAAGTTGAAGAATTTGAAGAAGAAGATCCACTTAAGATCTTAATGTATTATTGATATAAATATTTACGAATGAAGATGGACGTTACGTGGAAAAATTCGACGGTATGTGGCATTTTTGTTCAGGAAAAATGAAAAAGCCATTACATATGAATTTTCAATTGCGATAAAACACTTACCAGGATAACTCGATATTCTTCTTGTACGACAAAGATATCTGAAAGAAGAAAAGGGAAAAGTTGTACTAATTTTTGTAAAAAAGTAGTCAAACCATATTAATTTACATAATCACGTATCTATCTATTTCCAGTAGAAACATTTCGTTTATTTCTTCTCATTTTTAAAATACTTTTATTCTGCACTCTGTTTGTCTGAGAAATTCTTCCAGGTTTCAATATCGATACTCCACTAATTTTTTTGAATTACCTCGACATCTTTTTCCCTTCAAAAGTCTGAAATATTTAATTAAAATTGTGCTTTAACTGTCTTCTCATAATTTTTAACTCACGAAAGAGATTCGAACATGCGTTCGAAAAGATTGCATTCGACGTTATACAGCGGAGAGAGAATCGTCCTCCTTTCGCATGCCCTTTAATTCCTTATTTTTGCTAACGAAGTACACGTTGCCCAGAAACCTAATCGCTTTAACGAACAAAAAGAGCGCAACTGCAGGCTCTCAGTCGGTAAACATTTTCGTCAGGTTTCTTTGTGAAAAAGTGCCGCGTTTCCACGCGTCTGGTTTGTTCTTTTCGCGACATTGTTTACTTTAGTTTTCTAACAATTCGTTTTTGTGTTTCGTGATTCGAATGAAGAAAAGAAAGAGAGAAATTGAAGTAAAAAACGAGGAGAAATAGAGAAAAGGATAAACGGGGAAGACAGAAAAGGAAAAAAGAGCGGAGGAAAACAATAGTTTGGCGAAAGCGTCGATACGAAATTGAACAGGAAATTTCGCGGGAGAGCAACTTGGTGGTAAACGTGGCTCGTTTTAGATCGAACAGGAAATCGAAGTTATCGAGTTTTCTCTCGCGGTAACAACCGTTTCGATAATCCGGCGGGCGCGGGGCACGGGGCTGAAAAGGAAAGAACGAAAAAAAGAATGGGAATTCGATCGACAATAAACGCGAAACAGCTCGAATCTCGACTAACGAATTTCAATTCGCTGAAAAAACACCACGTGTGTTTAATCTGACGATTTCTGTTCCGCTTGCCAAAAAATTCCCGCAAGTCCGGGCGTGGACGAGGACAGCTCTTTGCTGAATCAAAAATCTTGAAAAATAAAATACACGAAAGTTTATAACGTGTTAGAAAAAGAAAAAAAAAAGAAAAGTGTTTTTAAGCGATTTGACGTACAAATTAAATATAGGTTTGATATATATATTTTTATGGCGTTAATCAACATCAAAATTGGAAAATTCAGAGATGCGAGAATTTATCCGGACAGTGGACCATTACGAAGATACAAATTTTTATCTCTATAACTTAAGGAGAGGAAATATTATTAAATGTTGTCACTAGTGTTTTACTTTTGACATTTTCTAGATTTTCGCATACTATGGACTGTCACTCAAAAGTTTGCAGCATCGTCTTCGAAAGAGACAAACTTTTTCGTAAATTTTTCGACGAATAAGAGTATTATCGTTAGACTGCTGACTTTTATAAACATTCACGTTTTCCAGAATACTATCGAGAAAGTAAAATCTCCATGGAGAATTATTTTTCCTGCCAAATATTAATAGAAAGAACCTTCAACATTTTATATGTTTCTTCGTTAATATTCGTATTACAGTTTGCACTTCTCAATTTCTTCTCAATGCATGAAATATCTATTTGCTTAAGAAGTCGTCGTTTCCTTTGAAATTCTAACACGTGCCGAACATTGTCCAGAAATGCGTAAATATCCATAATCTAGTAATTATTCAATAATAAATAAGAGAGAAATAAATAGGGGAAAAGGTTGATCCCACGAAAATGTAAGAATGACGTAGGATATGCAAAATGAGTTTCATCATCGTCGGTAGAATATCAAGGATTTGGCAATGCAAAACCAGACGACGATTTACGCGCGCATCAAAAAGCCCCGAAACAAAGGCGGGGGGAGGTGGGAGGGGCACGCACGCGCGTGGAATTTGGCACAATCAATAAACGGCATTTGGCAGTGGGCGAGTTTGATTCAAAATTGCAAGACCACCGACGACGCTTCCGGTTCCTCAAACGCAAGATTTACGCGCGAGACGCCGCATAGCGCCATCATCGCCACTCTATTCTCGCCTCGAGATGATGCGCTGTTGAGCGAGTTTCTCGTTCCTTTGGTCACTTTTCAAATAATTATGCAACATATCATTGCCGAACTGTATTTGCTCAACGTGAGTCTAATGGACGTGACGATATTCTTCTCGCGTTATGTATACTTTTTGTTGGCGAACGTTAACCCACTGGGAAATTTCGGCAAAAAGACAAATTTTCAACAACAATTTTTCCATTTCCATGTTGATTAATTTTCGATACAATTAAGAACCTAGCAATTAGTGCGCAGTTCCAGTATCGGGACCAACGCCGAATTGCCCAGCGCATTTCATAGATAAATATACAATAACAACTAATAACAGATAAACAAAATAAACAACTAATAGCAACAAGATGAATAAAACTAAAATATACAGAACGTATATGTACGGCGTCAAAATTCGATAAAATATACAGAACGTATAATATACACGTTGGTCGAACTCAAAGAGTTCACACAATATTGGGTCGTATAGTATATTTAAACTCTAATATACTTCGACACACGATATATTTGAACTTTAATTTACCATTTAATTTAACAAAATAATATGTAGATTATTTACGCATTATGCGTTATTTTATCGCTCGATGCTTAATTACGTCGTAACCCTTCCTTAAGAAAAAGCTGGCTGTTCACGGTGGCTCAAGTATCAAATCTTCCACGTGTTGCATAATATGGCACATATTGTTACACGTATAACGATAGAAAATGGTTAGCAGGCAATCGAAGCGGCTTTTAGAATGCGTCACGTGCGTGTGACGTTTGGCAGCAGCTGTGGAAAGCAACTAGTGCGTCACACGTGTGTGACGCATGGTAGCGAAAAGGTTAAATAACGCACAAATCCGATCTTCGTTGTAAATCGCACAAAATATGCATATCCAATAAAGTTGGAAATCGCATCAGCCAACTCTTGTCCTCGTCTTACCACGATCACTTACGTAAAAGTACGGCGACAGAACGCGATTAATTAAACTTGCGCCAATTATTTCAAAGTGACTGGATGCAGCTTCCTAATGCCATGCTGCACAAAGCGTGCTCGAAGGGACCTGGTTGTTGAAATCCTTCATTCATTCGAGCCGGCAGTCAAAGAATTGTTTCAGGGAGAAAAGGAATTGGACAGCGATGGAATAAAGACACGGCAGGCCAGACGGAATTGTTCGGGAATTACTGAGATTACTCGAGGAATCAAGGGGGTGGAACAGGGTGGCCGAGGATCTCAAATCCGACGAAGTACCAAGAGCCGAAAAATTCACCTGTCCAGCGAAATTTTCATCAACGAAAACTACAAGGGAGAATGTTGGTTTAGATGACACCATCTATACACATAGATACGCTCCGGAACAAAAATGAGCAGGCAGGTGATAGTTAAATATAAATATCGATCAAGTTTCGTTAAATGTACGTCTTGTTTACGCAAAAAAGTCAACATTGTCTTCGATTATTTATTAAACAATTTATATATACTGTATAGTGTACTGTAAAAATATACGAAACCCATTTCAGCAGATGATTGTAGATTTAAAAACGACGAAAAAGCTTCATATAGACACGTGGTCCGGCTGCTTGCGTTTACGAGATGTAACCAAGTTGCTGTTCTGACTTTGTGTTATCTAAATACAATTACAGAAGATGCTCCAAATGATCATTTTGCATTTCAAGGCAACCCGGTAGGCGTCTTGTCATGGATCCGGTTACGCTCTGTATAGTTGTCGGTGTTTCCCAAGTTTGTTGGGAAGCTTCTTCGATTCCGAACCTTAGAATTTCAACGTTTCCGATCGATCTATTTACGCTCTATTTGCGCTATTTGTACATATCTCATAAACGAAGACAAATACAGCATACGTTCATGCGAACCATTTTCAATATTCTTAGATGTACGATCATTTGGCAAAGTGGGTCATGCTAGTTCGACTACGTTTCATTGGTATCTCTACTTTCGTTACCTGTTCATTTATTTTTATTTCCGACTGTATATAGTACGTGGTACGGGGTATTTGTATTATTTGGTGATTTTCCGAGGTGAAAAATGAGAAGAAATAACGATGGCCATTAGTTGGTCGTAAAATTCAGAGAATACGAGAAAGTCTCGAGGGGCACGGAAGATTGTTTTTCTGTCGAACATCGCCGGAAATGAAGAGTTCCACGGACCTCGAACTCTTTAACGCACTCAGATAAACGTGGAATGATGTAAAAAAAATATATATCGAATAGAGAAATTGTAGTTTTACCGTGAAAATAAATTTGAGCACGATTTTTCTTTTCTTTCCTTCGTTAAACACCGGTCTCGTTGAGCGTATTTAATTTCAAGGAATATTTGTTGCTAGAGGAAGTCAAAATATCTATGAAGATTGATATTTCAATCTTCATCAGCAAGGAACGAATAATATGTTCGTTTCCTTTTTCAGATATAATTAATGTCACATTTCTGACATCTATTTGACGCTAATTAACATAATCTAGACGAGTGTCGATCAATATCATAGGTAATTTTGAACAAAAACATATCAAACTACGTAACACGTACATTTTGCATAACCGCAATAATCGTACAGTATACTAATTATTAGTTACATATGTTTCAACCTAAACATTTACTAAGTCGCTAATTATCAATATGTAGGTAACGATACATTGTATCTATTAATCATTCTCGTCGAATACAATTGAAGTTTATAAAAATTCTTCCCACGAAACTCCCAGCGTCGTATTTCTCTTGTACCAAACCAGCTCTTAACCAAACACGTTCAAACTTTACTTTTTTCTTCAAAACGAGGCTTCGATAGGAAAAATTCCATCTCACGATCTTCGCTTATTTTCGCACGTCCAATAACCTTCTGCTAATTATTTGCTCGTATCTCAGCTTTTACAGTTGAAGTATACTTGATCAATTTTCCAACTGGATTTCCTCAAAAACCAGGCACACGCAAGAGAGGGGCGCTGCCGCTTGCCTGTTGTATATTACTTGTAAGAGAAATTTTGGTTTTTCCGTTCCTTTTTTCAAAACGTCCATGCCGAAGATTCGAACTCGCGACTCGTCGTCTTTAATTCTGGGCCTTAACGAGCGTAGCTGTCCGCCCCCAGAAACTAGGCGTCATGTGAACAAATTTTACTCCGTGTCTTCGACATATTTTTTCAATCTACAAAACCCAATCTTTCCCTTAATTACGGACCACCCTGTATACGCAAGGAACAGACGAAACTTTGCATCTAAAATCTTTGGAAGAACAGGCGAGGGAGGAAATGAGAAACGCGTCGCAAATCACGTTGCAACGTTTCCCAAGGCTCGTTGCTGTTACAGGTCTGCCGATTTTTCCAACGGCGTGACAGCAGGTGGACGACAAATCATATGCAACGAACGAAGCGATCGAACGTTGCCAGGCGCGTGTAAAAATCCAGCGAGAGATAATCGAGAGTCTGGATGGGGTGGCGACCGGCCGCTTCCAGAGCCGGCAATTTTTATTCGAAGGGGCGAGCACGGTAAAATGCGATCGGGAAGCCCGAGGATATTTACGCGGCAAGATGTCACAGGAAGTCGGTGTACATTTGAATTCGCCGGAGCTTCTCCGGATTTATATTGCGATTCCACGTCGCCGAAACGAAATGTCCTTCCGCAAGACCCTGGCTATCGCTTTTTAAACTGTTCGGGACGACGAGCTTGTTTGAATCGGCCTGCTTTGGATATATGGAAATGATTCTTCGTTTGTTTCGTCGAATATTTAAGAATTTTTGGAATATTTGAAAATTATTGGATTTATTAAAATTTCAATTTCACAGAGATGTCGAGAACGAAGAATACTCTTCAATATTGCGGTTCTTCGGATATTTGCAAATGATTTTTGATATGTTTAGAGCGTGTTGAAAAGCGATTCTTGTGAAAATTATTAGACCATTTTAGGATTATTGAAACGATGCCAAAGTTATTGGAATTGCAACCATTGCTTCTTATACTTTCGATTATATTAAAGAAGTTCGATATTTTAAAGAAGCGGATGGAAATGTTCAAAGGCGTAAGAAATATTAGGATCTCTGTTGAGAATTGATTTTTTTAGTAGAAATGAATTTTCCCGTGAATTTGAAGTATTATCTTTCGCGAAGATTACGAAACTTTTTGAAATAGGATGCTTGGGAAATTGAAAGCAAAAAAAAAAAAAAGAGGAAAGAACAGATTCTGTTCCAATAGATCTGAAGTATCGTTTCGAAAAATTTCTTACAATTAGGCACTTTTGTCGGTTTTTAAAGATCTTCGCGGTAATAAACGCGTAATTAAATAATTCATCGAATAAAGAATAAAATATACGAAAAGATATCGCAATTTCTTTACGAATTTTTTTTTTTTTTCAAGTATTTCGCCGAGCCTATCTGATCCTTTCCCTGAAAGTTAGAGGACAAAGTTTGATCGCACGCGAAACTTGTCATAAATTCGTCTGTCGTACACCTAGAACGTGGCAACTTTGTACGCGATATTTTCGGCGATTTTCAGACTGAATCGCGTAGGAATTCCACCTCGAGACTGGAGAGACTATGAGAATCACTTTCGTTGAAGAAGAATCGTCTCGAAGAAAAGAGCGAAAATATGTGGAAAGATAAAGCAACGCGGAAAATATTGCTAGCTGTACTTTAAAAAGCAGTATTTCCAGAAATAGAGAATAAAGCGACGCACCTAGTTCCTTTTTCTGAATAACAAACGAACTACATTTTATAAAATTGACAAATATAAAATCTAGAACTCGGAAAATTGTAGTAATTACTCGCAGAAATATCAAGTAATATATTGTCGAATTATTACGAACGTAATATCCGTCGAATTATATGATACGATAAATAAACACGTGGACGTAAAATCCATATGAAAATACAGATTTCAATAAATAATATTAATAAGATCGATAAAATCCGAAACATTCTGAAACGTTTGCTTACGAGCAACAACATTTTATTCAATATCGTACAAGCAGCTTTCTGCAACGTGTTCATTTCTCCTCTTTGCTTTAGAAATTTTAATCTCGAACAGCAACTTCAATTTTCCAAAGAACTTCGGCTGTAACGTAAACAGAAAACGCAGATAACACAACGAAAGATAAATTTTCGCCGGGAACAGGCAAGTTCTTTAATTATGATGAATAATTAATCTACATGATTAAGGAAAAGTTGGTGCACGTTTAGCTCGTAAACAATCGAAAAAATCTCGGTTATTAGTCATCGGGAAAAAGCGTGGGAGGGAAAAGTTTGAAAGTGAAGGAACTCAGTTGGGGAAGAAAGTTTCACGAGCTCTCGAGATAGAGAACCGGTGTCTGTTTCCTAGTTTCCTGCTGCTAAATGACAGACATTTTCGAGTGAATTAAACGTAGTCTCCCTTTAAATAGCGGCTTTTGCAGCGAGTTCTTCGCGCCTTGTTAAGATCTCATTTCCCAGACTGAAACGTGCAAGATTATAAAAATATGTACGTACTGTATTCGTGTTAATTTCTACCTGATACAATTTTTAATTTCATTCTACTTGTTTCTATTGTACCTCATTATTTTTATTTATTTATTCTTCGAAGTAAAATCCATTCGTTAGTACTGTTTTTCAGTTGAACTGAAAATAATTTGTCACTCGATAATATCAGTATCTAAATTAATAAGAAATAAATTTCGTCGCTTCTACACCTTCCTTGCACAGATAAATCTCATCCTCTCGGTTTCGACGATTTCACGACGAACAAAAGGATCGTTGGATTTGTGATTCGTAAAATTCATTTACGTACAACTTTGCTTCATTGTCGAAATTTGATCAGATAGCATCGTATTCCAATTTAAATTGCAATATGCCTATGAGAATTTATACATAGGGTGTCCAATAATCACTGATACATAATGAAACGAAAATACACGATGAATAAACCGATACTATTTTTATCCGTATTTATACTATCTCGGTTTGCAGATATGTCGTTTTATAAATCAATTTAATAAATTTATCAGAAATCGGAAAAAAATTGGAAATTTCCTGCCCTACGACACACCAATATCGCTTGTTTGCGGATGGAATCAAACGTGAATAATCATATCGAAACACGTACGATAGATATATCGATTCAATCTACTCGCATCAAATATAATACTCAACTTTGAACGAGAAAATTTTCAAGCAAAGGGTTAAACATAGATGTTATGCGAGAAAAATTCACGTGGTTGTTAGCCGGCGAAGGAGATCCGAGGAAAAATCAACAGAAAACTCGACACAGGCATCCACGCGATCACCGACACCTCGCAGTAGTTGGTAATTCTGTTTGCACGGCAAATCTTTCCCGTTACAAGTTCGAATTCGTTTCGGAGCATGCGAATTTAGTCTCTTTGGAGGGTAAATTGCGAATTCAAAGTTTCTCGCGAGTTTCGTGCCACTTGCGCCACGGGGACAGCCCGCCACCTTCTCCGCTTAACATTTTCCACGGCTATAAAACGAGAAACCGCGTTTTCTATTTAAAGTATCGGCCCGGAAACTGTCGACTTTTTCGTTTCTTCGAAATGAAATTCCACGCGAAGAAAGATGGTCGCTACATTATGGAGTTTATCGAACTTTAATACGTGGATGGTCACAATGGCCATTTGTAACCACCCACGTTACTAAATTTCTTCGAACTATTCAAGATAAGATAAATTTCAGTCGCAACGGGCTGAACAATTTTCAACAACGTGAATCACTTACCTAACATCGTCGAACTTTCATCTTTCACACTGTCATTTTCGATTAAGAATTACCATAGCACTCGAGTGTCTCTGTTGTTTTTGAAGATATGCAAAAACTTTATTAACAAAAGTTGTTTAGTATAAGATTACAGTCTTCCCTATACGAAATTTTGTTCATAAAGTTGCCTCGTGTCTCCAAAAGCGACGCATTATTTAATTACTTTTTTTATTATAATACCATACTTAACTCGAACAAGAATGGCTAAAATTGGAAATCAAAAAAATGTATCAACCTGCCACCATTTCTCCTATAATTCGATCTTCAATTACTGTTTTTACTGACCTTTTTTTTTACTGAAATACTATAATTAACTCGAACAAGACTGACCAAAATTGGAAACAGAAAAATGTATTAACTTGCCACCATTTCTTCTATAACTCGATCTTCAATCACTGTTTTAATAGATAAACTATAACCCGACGATTTTAATTAACGAACAAATAATATCGCATATATATACAACGAATAATAATTTCGCTGTGAAAATTCAGGATCTTTTTTCATAACCTGCCTTGCATACGCCGAGCGTTTAAAACGCGTTTTATTGAAGCGATAGATTTTCGATACGCGACTTTCCTCTCCATAGGAGAGAATGTGTATCATGCTCGCACACTTTGAAAGCACGTTAACGTTCAGGAGGGGCTGCCTCCTTTTGTGATTTTTTTTTTTTCAAGCGCGTGTCTTTGTGTCGTGTGTTTCAAAGCTCTGACCATAAGCGGGGGCTTGAAACGAGGGGTCCCGACTGAAAGGTCTGATGAAATACGTCTATACATGGAGAAAGTGTTGTGCCGGAACCAAAAACATGCAGAGTGACGTAATATTTCCAGAAATGTATTTTTCTTACGTTCAATTATATCATTCTACGTTGAAAATCCTTTCTAGATCAAAGTTTCCATCCAAGAACCAAATTCCAAAGTCTCCTTTGAATATAATTCTTCGATAAGAATTCTTTATATTCGATTATATATTCTATGTTCGAAATTCCTTTCAAACTAAATTCTCTACACTCGACGTTTCCTCTGAATCTAACTCTTCGATAAGAATTCTTTATATTCGATTATATATTCTATGTTCCAAATTTTTTTTCAAATTTATACTCTCCACGTTCAAAGATTTCTTTGAATCTGATTCTTCGACAAAAACTTTGCTTTTATTTATTTCTTTACCAGTTTACTATGAAATGATCCTATTAATAATAAAATCGTTAGTGACCATCGACATCAATACACGATTACACGTTTACAAGAGCAAACGATATTTAGTTACACGGAATCGAGTAGGTTTATCCGTCTGATAAAAGGTCAATAGCGTTACGAAAACTTTTAAAATCATTCGGGTTAAACTTCATATCGGCTTCCATGTTGCAATTAATTTCTTTCAAGAGAAAATTTAGGACAGTCCAGAGGAATGTATGGTCGTTGATGACTCGTAAAATTGACATTCGGATGATGGTTGTTTTATAAATTTTCTTTAGATTGCACTCTTCATATTTAAAATTTCAGCTTCTGCACATTTCAGCTCCTCTCGCATTTTGCGCCTTTTCAGTAAAGTTATCGTCATACAGGATGATTACGAAATAATGATTCAGTATTTTTGATCGAAAGACGAGAAAATAAAGGATGACACAAAGAAATAACAGAAACTTCAGTTTTCTCGGCTATTTAAAATTATTGCAGATAGGAATTTTAATCCAAGAAGAGTAGTTAGCGTGCAATATAAGTACATTTTGTTGATTCAATATACATTGGTATTCTTCGATCGATATTCAATTTTTCCATATTATTCGTACAATCCAAACTTTCCATTCGACCAATTCTTTAGTCAAGAAATATTTCCTTATTCGATATTCTTCACTTCAATCCTCTTTCATTTGCCAATAAATATTCCTTCATATAATCCATACTCTTTACTTATATAAACACTCTTTCCATGATAGCTACAAGAACTTCAATTTTCTCGACTGTTTAAAATTATTGCAGACAGGAATTTTAATCCAAGAAGAATAGTTAGCACACAATATAAGTACATTATTTTGTTGATTCAATATACATTGCTATTCTTCGATCGATATTCAATTCTTTCGTACTATTCATACAAACCATGCTTTCCATTCGACCAATTCTTTAGTCAAGAAATATTTCCTTATTCGATATTCTTCACTTCAATCCTCTTTCATTTGCCAATAAATATTCCTTCATATAATCCATGCTCTTTACTTATATAAACAATCTTCCCATGATAGTTGCAAGATTAAACACTTCACATATAAACGAGGCAAGATAATCTTCGTATCTGAATAGGAAGAACATACTTTTGCTTATCGTTGGTGAGCTGGAAATCGAGACGAAGCATCCGTTTCGCTCGATCATATTGAATTTATTCGTCGTAATTATACGACTTAACAAGATCCACCGGTATCGAGATCACGGTTGCGCAATTTATTCACTTTGAAGTGCACGCAGAAACCAGTCCAATAGAGATATCGGAGCCAAGTGTTTCTCTCTCGGGTATCTGCACACCAGACAAGAATGTAGCCCATCAGGATTTGATGGTATCATGCCACGGGAAGGTCCTTGGCTTAGTATCTACGCAAGTACTTGGAATATTCAAGCATTTGGAACTCAAGCCGCGTAAAAATCGTCTTTTCAAGTGTATTCGACCGTATTCGCAAATTACACGTCGTTGTACTTGAAATTCGATCTGAGCATTTCGAAAACATCGAATTGTCTCGTTGTAATCGTCCAAGTTGGTTCGATTCCGACGACTCGCTCGAAGCATTTCGAGTCGCTTGGAAATTCGCAGCGAGTTAATGATTTATTGGTACGGCGAGATCCTAGTGAAAAATCGAATGTAGAATCTTATAGAAATATTAAAAAGCAATTCATAGAAAAGCTTGCAAGTAATGACGAAAATGGGAATAAAGCTATTTTTGCTTGAAAATGTTAGAAACTGCGAAACCCTAAGGGAGTAACAAATAGAAATAGAAATAAATAAATTAAAATGGTGGTTCGATATACCACAAGTTCGTTCTTTTTACAAACATTCGCAATGAATTTCGATCATTGTTACGATCGTAGCAACTTGAATACAAAGTTATTCGAAAAGATTAGACTCTTTCCAGGTGCCTCTGAATAATCAAACTATTTCGAAATTCATGATATTCGACTTGCTTTGAATATTTAAACGAAGTTCAGCTTAGCTCGTTCCCCTAAACTACTTGGACACTTCCACTTTGGTTCGCGTTCAAGACGAGAAATACGATGGCCATAGATGCGGCAAGACGAAACGTCGCTTAATAATAAATGTTACTTAGCTCCTTGTAACCTAAATTTCCTGCCATGACACATAACGTTGCGAGAACACAGGTGACACTATCTGAGAGCATGATACTTAAAAAATGTATCTTTTATAAGACCGAACATTCCTACCATAGCAAGCGGAAAATTCTTCTTCGAAGAAATTTCATTGAATATTTTCGACGTTGAATAAAATAGCGATATCAAGCGACAAAGAGATCAATGTAACTGGGAAATAGGAATAAGAATGCGACAATTTCTTTCGAATAGACTATGGGCCTAAAGTACAAATAAATTATTGTCATCGTTATATTATTATATTTTCAATGTAAAATGAATCAGATAATGAAAAATTACAGAGTAATAAATTTGAATAGATAAGTACGTCTTGTAGCTACAAAAGCAATATAAAACTTTTCATTCTTTTTACAGATACAATACGCGAAAATCTGGTTAGAAGTATGCAGCATTAAACGGTTAAACTCATCGTTCTTACAACTTTCGTACGATGACATATTCTCTCACACTGATTCTACTTATCACACATTTTCCTTTCTTCCAGTAAATATAATCCATCCCTTTTGGTGAAGACAGGAATTGTTTTTCAATACGATTAGACTGCGGAGTTTCATTTATTAAAATGTATATAACATACAGAAATATGCAAAACATGCAAAGTATAATATTTATTACAATTGTTAATGGATAAAGTAATCTAAGGAATTAAACCCTTGATACCTATCATTTCCACTGATTTGGCAAACATAACTAAACGAACCTTAACGATCAATAACGCGAATAATAAATCGAAAGGAAGACAGGAAAATATTCAATTTTTCGTGCAAGTTCAAGACGCCCGATTAAATTATATAATAATTAAAATTTTATTAACTCGCAACTATTCGAAGGAACATCACATTTGTCCTAAAGGTGACTTAAGAGGCGAATTCGTGGAATAAACGTGTCATGATGGGGAAGAGAAACTGAATATGGCGAAGCTGGTCTCGCGACGATAAATAAAATTCATCGGGAATACCACCGTTATCCTTTAATCGTCTCTGACCAGCGAGATAAATACTCGTTTGTCAAAGGAAATGTTACGTTAGTAGGCTAAAAGCCACTCTCAGGGATTGGCAATTAGGTAACGGGCCGCGGTAATTGATCACCACTGAAATTCCAGCTCGAGGACGGTTCTGCAGCAACGGATCGACCATCGCAATCGCTAAGATAGATTACTGACCTGGCTAAGGTGCGTCAGCGATCGATCTGACAAAGCAGATTTCGCCAAGGTGCAATAATATCGTTTTCGAGTAAATGCGGCGAGACCGAAATTGGCCAAAGCAGTTAACTAAATAATAGAATAGAATTTTCCAAGAATTTCGAGTGATTCAGATTGGCTAGCGATCACGAGGTTGTGGCCAAAAGCCATGCGTTGTATAGTATTAATAGTAGAGTTTTTTAGCTGCCTCGGTTTTCGGCATGGCGGACATCTCTGTTCATAGCTTTGAATCTTTCGATAGATCGTTTTCGATTAATCCGTCGTATGATCGTTGTAACTGGATCGTGGATTTTTATGTATTTGTACGTAGGAGAAAGTGTAAAGATGAAGAGAATGCAGGTGATATGCAACAAATATACCAGGTACGTAGAGTATAGTACTTGGTGTAATATCTAGTAAGTAAAAGAATTTTCTGTTTAGGTCTCATCTTTTCGATTACGTTCGCAAGAATATAAATTTGATCGAATGAGGTATATTACGACCAATGTGATTACGGTGTATTTGTTACGAAGACAGCATTATAAAATGATATAAACGTGTTTGAAAATGACTTTGCTTTATGGAAGAGTAATCCGTAGACTGGAGATTTTTACACATTTGTAGGAAATCGAGAAATATCAAAATGTATACAACGTAAAACAAAATACTCGTTAGAATAATTAAAGACTGAAATAAGATTCTATTTTAGGTTTCATTCCTTTAAGTACGTTCATAAAAATGTGAATTTACGTAAACATCGCAAGTCTAGGAATTTGCAAAAGATGTAACTAATTGGAACAGATTAAATTTATCTGTATAAAGAATTGGAATAGAAGTTAGATATACTGAAGATTATAAACTGGTAAACAAGGATTAGATATTTTCCAACGATTGCGTGTGTTTCTTTTCGTTACATGATTTTGTTACGTGATGTATCATTTGAAAGATAATAATCTGAAGAATGATTTCAAGATGATTCATTCGAAGATACTCTATCAGAACGAACGCTTTAAAAATTTCTTATCGAGACATGTAATTACACGTGATGAAATTTTACATTACCACAGTATAGACGCAACCACATGATCAATAATCTGAAAACGACCATATCATTCAGCCTATCAACCACCACAACTGATTAGTATTGAAATTTCAATTTGAGGACAGCCAACACTCGACCAGGATTATGGACGCGCGGTGAATGTTGTATTCCATAGCTGGTGCACCAGTAAGTGTATTAAACCATCTCGCTTCCATAGCTACATACCAAATACCATAATATTGTAATCACGAACATCGTTACCGTCTTGAGCTTATAAAATTTAATCTCTTCGTTGGTCGTTCAAATTCACATAAAACTACGATTATGATAAATTCATAAATATTTTACGCTACTAACTACTTTTGCTTGGAATAAAATTAAAAGCGGTTTCGAATTGAAGAATTGAATATTTGATGATTTACTGTATCTATTTTTTTTTCTTTTTTTTTTAAGATTGTTATTCGTATTATTACGCTTTGAGTTATCTAGCAATTTTAATATTAAGATTAGATGGAATACAACATAGCAGCTTATTCACATAACATTGTGTCCGAATGGGAGAGTTACATAACAGAAGTCCTACTTTAACTTTAACAGGGACACGTACAGTGGGTTAAAAGGGATTCAGTTTCTTTAGTAACATATTCCACGTTGAACTATACCAGCTACACTTGAAATAATAGAAATATTCTCTATCTCACAGGAATACCATACTTAAACAATAATTCTTCAAACATTTCATACATAGAATAGCTAAACTTCACTCTTAAAAGGAATGTTTAATGATTGTACCATGAAACGAACAAGTATTCTTACATATCTCTCAGATGGAGGTCTGGGATAGAAGAGTTCATAAAGAAAGAATCCTCTACATAAGAAATCTTACACAATGACGAATCTTTCTGTCAGCTTCCACGTACATTTCATTTTCACAATACAAAATATTTGTAGTCACGCGAAAGTATCGCCAAATTATAGTGTTAAGAATTGTGGATCTTAATAGCCGAAATAATGACATAGGAGCACTAAATTTACATTTGCAATTAATATTAGAATAATTATATATTTATTTGACGAGCGATTTCTAAGATATACATTCATCTGTTTTCCATATAGAAATCCTTCAACGATCTCAATCAAAAACACTAAGATTCTTAATAGAAGCACCTTGGTATGTCACTGTCACGACCGGCATACTTCAAATCCGACGGACTGACGATAGAGATAAAACACTCGGCGACAATGTATATCGCTGAAGTGCCTAATGAACCATCAACATCCCAACGGTCCTTCCACCGAAGGTTCTAGAAGAAAGAGCACGTGGCAACGATCGCGGACGCCTAGCAAATGCATGGACGGTGGGGATGTTGAGGGATGACAAAAGAAAGTAATCGGATCCGATCGAAAGTAAAATCATAAGAGTCCGTCTTAGAAAGTCACGCCTAGAGTTCGGAAGTAGATTGTAAAGTGTATTGATGTTAGAAAGAAAATAAAGTTTTCTTTTTTTATTTTTTACCTCAAATTCCTTTTTTTTATTTTGTTATTTTACGTGACATCACCAACGAGACAATGCACCACGACCTCAAGATACCCACAGTCGAAGAAGAAATATACAAGTTCAAGAAGCAGATATAACACGAGAGTCAACAACCACCACAACCCATTAGTCACCCAACTACTTGACACGACGGACCAGATCCGCAGACTAAAAAGAAAATACCCTTTAGATTGAAGCATTAGATTCAACCAGGATCAACATAATATAAATTATTATAAATCAAGCTATTGTACCACGCCAAATGAAGTTACTTAAAATTCTCAACGAGAATTGATTGTAAATAGTCTACGAAATAAAAAAAAAAAATCTGTTTTCAAGACATCGCGCGCACACATACTTCCACACACTGATAGTCACATACAAGTATTTCTACTACGCATTTAACCTAGTCGAGCACACAAAATTATACATATCTCAATATATACAAAACTTAATACGTTTGTGGCGGCACGGGCCACGGAACTTTTCAACGGCTCCGGATGCAAAGCGCGACGCCGCCAAAGCGCAACACCGACGTGCCCAATGTACCATCGATATCTTCACACTCTTTCCGCCGAATTCTCGGAAGAGCATACACGTGCCAACACTGGCGGCACATCTAATGAATGCACGCTAGTGGGGGATATCGATGGGCTACGAAGGGAAGAATCTGCGCGATCCGAAACAAAAAGGGCAGGCAATCTGTCTTACGCCATTAAATGTGTAACTCCTCGGTACTATTTGCATAGCAACGCGTCGAATGATCTCTCGGTGTCTATCGTTATTTGTTAGTTGTTACCAGTTGTCTGTTAAGTGTAATTGTTAATTGTTAATTGTTAACTCTGATTGTTGATTAGTTCTAAATAAACTATTGTTCGTTAAAAACACCAAGAGTAGTTCCTTACGCACCTATCACCATACCACCTCACGTTTGAACCTAATTAGTTCACCAATTAACAGCATCTACGTATTTGTAAATGCTATGATAAATACGATGGTGTACAAATACCTTCTATAGCTACTGTATTTATGACATATTATACTATTTTATTCCTGAACAAACTGTTCCATTCCAAAATGTTCGATACCATTCTTCTACCAAACCATTTAATTATTCTACTCAGCAAGTATTTCACAAGCTCGGTATTCCCAAGACCAGAATCTACAAATACAAAACCACATCACTCGTCCACCAAACCTTTCAATTATTCTAGCCAGCAAACGTTTCGCAACTTCGATATTCCCAAGGCCGGAATTTACAAATTCGGAAGCACGTCGCTCTTCCTGCAAACCCTTCGATCGCTCGATTCGTCGAACGTCCCACAAACCTCGTTATTCGCAGGACCAAAATCTACAAATTCAAAATCGCTATTTCAATACATATCGGTACTACAGCAAACCCTCCGATCATTCCATCCATCGCAGCCTCGATATACTGAAAACCAGGATCTAGAAATTCGAAACCGTATCGCTGTTCCAGCAAACCTTCTGATTATTCGATCCACCGGACGTTCCGCAACCTCGTTAGTCGTAAGATCAAAATCTACAAAAATTCAAAAACCATATCGCTATCCCGCCGAACCCTGCAATTACTCATTCTACTCGCTGAACGTTTCGCAAACCTCGGTACTGCCAAGACCAGAATGTACAAATCCGAAAAGCATTCGACCGTTGGTTGAATCTCGTATAACACGTGCATAAAACACGCGCGTCATAAAGGCAACAGAACAGAGGATCGCAGAATTGGTACGATTTCTCCGTGTTTTATTTGGGCCGGCCTCTCCGCGGCTGGTCGCACGCGAATCCGCTCGCGACGAGTTTAATACGATTCGCGATCCGACGATGGAACTATAACGCGTGATGCACAATCCAGAGGGGTATTGGCCGCGAGGCAATGGTGCATGCGGCAAGCCTGACACATATCAATCAGGCAATGGAATCCTCGGCCGCACTCACGATCCGACAATCCTCCGTCTCTCTCTCTGTCTCTCTGTCTCTCTCTCTATTCTATGACCGACGTCTCTGTGCCTTTCTCTTTCCACAACGTGCATCCTATTCGTGCATCTCTGTCTGATCTGTGTCCGACTCGCCATCCCTTCGCGTATCGACACTGACACGCGGCCGCGTGCATACCGTTATCGAGTATAGCCTGTCGTCGGCTTGGAATTTCAATGCTAATCAGCTGTGATGTCTGATTGAATGGCGGATACTATGGTCCTTGAGCGGACCATAACGTCGTGAGTCAGCGTGAGACGCGCAGAGAATCATCGGACTTCCTACCAAAACTGTCCACGTTTAATTGGCTCGTAAGAACAATTTTCAATGACTGTAACGAACACGTGGCGTATATTGTATGTGTGCCATTGGAGAGATCTCATAGAAAAGATAAATATTCTATGTATGTTGCCGTCAGACCAATAGATTGAAATATATCGCGTTTAACGTTTAATCGTTACGGAATATTACTTGTATAGTATCTATGTAATATATTATGTAATATTAATTATATAGTATTTGTGTATTAATGCTTATAGTACGAACATGTAATATAGGCCATAGTACTTATTACTAAGTCCAAATTAATGCTGTATTTAGGATATTGACATTATTGAATATGTTTGTGTTCGTCAGTGTTAAACATGTATGAGGTTAAAATGTTGGAGATAAGCTATCGCGAATTATGAAAGCGAAGGGGCACAAAGGAAATAGACATTTCGAAATATGTAATTTTTCTACTTGAAGCGCATCACGATGATTAAAGAATATATTTGATGAAAGCCATGCTAAAAATAAGTCATCGAAGGTAGCGGTTTTTCAAAGCAAATTCTTCAATGTAAAAGTATGCGATACGATAAAGTCGATAAGCTAACAAGCATAATTTGCTAAAAACCTTCGATGGCCAGTCACCCTACTGGATAACGTATATTAGGTTGTCCGAAAAGTTTCTTTCGCTTTATGAGGAAATAATAGACGCACAAGGTTTTTCGTTTTATGTTATTTGTTTTGTGTTTTAAACACCGCGACATTTCACAGACTTGGTTTCACGTTTGTATGAAGATGCACTTAAAACACACGTTTTCGAAAGAAAGACACTTTTCGGACAACCTAATATGATTATACCGCGGACATTTGTGCCAATTAAAGCTCTCACGAACGCGTCTAAATAAATAGAATCTGATCCGCCTCATCCACTCAATATTATAGTAATTACTATACTTTGAACGTTCTATGTAATTTTGCATATTGTATGAACTTTGCGCGTTTGTACATCTTAAAGTTTTCCAATAAATGCACGAGCACCTGAACTAATCCGCAGTCTAAATATGATATCGTATCAATATCTTCTTATATTTTACTTCCATGTATCTTTAAAAGTAACGAATACGAAAAAAGATAGAATATAAAATAACGCACAGAGGTTCTAGTATCCCTTTCGTCGATCGATACTATTAATTGATGGTTTTAATTCGAGACCTCGCTGTATCACGCCGGTTATCGTACTCGAAAAGTTCATTTTTCGCGTGCAAACGAACGAGAACCGCGACGTTCGCGAATCGGACGGGCGGTTTCCTTTTTCCTCATATTTTTTTTTTTTTCTTTTTCTTCACTCTTTCCCCTTTCGTCGACGAGGATTTAATTAGAGTCTGGGATACTGTGCCGGACGTAAAAACGAGATTTTCTTCGATGAAAACGAGCGATGAGTTTAATGAGAAGTTCCCGACTAATTTTATGAGCGACGCTGATTTCGCTGGAATCGATTCCGTTTCGCGGAACGTCCATACGACGCGACCGCCGTTTCGACGTTAAATGAACGAACGCCGCGATTGTGAAAATCGACGATCACTGATTGCTTCTATTTACCGAGATTAATTAACAGCGATACGAGGAATCGCACGACCACACCAATGTACTTAATTATCTTGTTTCGTCTAATATTTACACGTAACTTTCCGCTGACGTTTTTAATTAGCGTCTTAACCGATATTCAAATTTCATTGGACAATTCGTTTGGACAAGCGTAGTGTTTAACACGGTTGATATTGCCAAAAGTGGTCACTGACAGTTAACGTTACTGTTATAATATAATAAATAACATTAACTAAAAAAATCTCGAATCACGTAAATAGTTACATTGCCATGAAATAAAAAAATAAACCGAACAATATAAAATTAGCGTAGTAGTGTATTTTTGAAAGAATGTGGATGTTTATGCATTTATGAAAAATTGTAATATTGAAAAAATGCATAGAACAAGCAAAATATGCAGGAATATACAAGATATCCAAAATAAAGTATTATTTATAGCAATTAGGATTAGATAAAAAATGTTTATTTAGGTTCTATTACTTTAATCAAAAATCTGTTGTCTAGTTGTTATCGTTAATTGAACGACGTCACGTCAGTTTATGGATCGTATAGTTCGTAACCAAAGAAGTTAAATCATAAATAATCTAATATACACGTTTCGTGAAGTCGATTATTAACTTCGTATCGGATATACATTTTATCTAGATATATACATATATTAATATTTAGATTTCAGAGTTTATTAACCATGGCAAATACATTATAAATTAGATCAAAGACTAGATCGATGCTTCGAAAGTGCATACAATAACGAGCATCGAAATTGATGCCATACTGGTTTAATGTTTCGAAACTAACGTTCAAATTCTGTCCCTGAAGAATCATCGATCCTATTTCGCGATTATTTAATTAATAACGTAGATCGAATAGTTCGTTATTCTAACGAAGATATCACTCTTCGTTCGTTATTTATCTAAATCGGTTGAAATACAGAAGCGGACAAAAGAAAGTTGATAAAATTAAAAGTATAAGAAGACATCATAATTTTACGAAATGGATCTGTATCTAATAAAAACAATGAACAAATATGAACTTCACTAATATTAGGTTGTCCGAAAAGTTCCTTTCGTCTTATGAGGAAATAATAGATGCACAATGTTTTTTGTTTTATATTATAATATTTTGTCGAATTACGTACGACCGATTTTGTTCTATTGAGATAAACACCGTGACATTTCACAGACTTGGTTTCACGTTTGTACGAAGGTGCATTGTTGTAAAAAACATGTTTGCGAAAGAAAGACACTCTCCGGACAACCTAATATAATCATCGATCTTAGACTTTCTCTTATTCGCCAGTGTATATGATGCGAATATTTTACCAAAGTTTAGAGATCATAGTAATTCACTTGTTTGTTTGCCAAGGCTAGTTTCAGTTATACAGCAAACAGTAATACCATCACTTTTAGTCAGGTCACGTGTGTTGAGGTAATTAAAAATCGAATATAAACAGATACGGTATTACAAAAATGTAAAAATGAAAAAAATGATATGGTCGGAATTTGTACTTTATCATATCAATTATCGTATGATATCGTATCAGAATATCATATCCACAGAAATTAATGGCAAGGCGATTTGATTGAAACGCTATTAAACACTTTCGAGGCTTAAATTCTATCGGAAGAATAAATCTGCTGGAAGAGATACATCCGATTGAAATTCCATTAACTAGACGCGTACTAATTTCAAATTACACGTAGATATCGACAAGCGTAGGGCAATCGTCAGTTTCGAGCCAGTATCGAGATTCATTCGATTATTTTGACACGTGTCCACGTACTAATCGAATTAACAAATTCCTCGAATTTCTTGCCTCGCGGAGAACGTCGATATTCGTGAATTTAACTTTGGCTATTAAAAGAAACGTTCGTTCGAGAACAGAATCGAGCAAATAAATCGAAGAAACGAGAAAGGACATTAAATGGAAAATTCGCTGAAGAAAAGAATTATAGAGAGAAATGTGAGAAAAGGAGTTGCTATGGTAAGAAAAGTTCACAGAGAAAGGAACGAAATGAGACAGATCGAACAGTTTAATATTAAAACGTATCAAAAGACTCATTCGCCAGAGTATGCGATTAAAGGAGAGAAATCAAAGAGAAAGGATTGATGTTCGCGAATTGAAGTAAACATTCTCAAAAAAGGAGAATTAGACGAGAGAGATTGAAGGGGACGAGTGAATACTGAAAGAAAAACTCTGACAACAAGAGACCCAACGAAAGAGACCGAAGAAATGAAATTAATATAAAAATACGGATTCGCAAAACGGAACGATTAAATCGTACAATGCTGCCAAAGAGGAGCAAGTACCCATATTGGAGCGGTGCTTTCACGGAATAAATCCACGATCATCATCCTATTATATCCGCGATAAAAAGTAAAAGTAAGTCAGGTGGTTTCGTAATTTTCTCGCAGATATCGTATCTTTAGCTTCAATGACTCTCTTTTCGAGCGACAATGACGGTCGGATCGAGGCGACCTGCATCGAAACTATGCCGAGACAACGAGATAAGTCACGGAAACTTCGTCGCTATGATAAAGACGTTTCAGCCCTTCCAGTTTCTGAATCCCAATTTTCGCGTCCTACGGAAATTGCGGCGTGCTCCGCTGAAGCAACTTTGCATTTTCGACGACATTTATCGGTTACAAAGCACCGGAGGATTATACAGAGAATTTTGGCCAAGTTTCTCGCATAATTCCCGTGTATTGCCTCGCACGGCTTAAAGGAGAATAAACAAAAAGTGGAAAAGTGAATTACATTTCCATTATCTGCACTGCAAGCCGAACATTTGCTTTTCGATTGAGGTTCATGCGTTAATCATCAAGATCATAGTAAAAACATCGGTAAACGAGTGAGAATTATTAATCGATTGTGTCTGAATATTACGATAAAGCATCGATTAACACGTTTATTACCACAAAGATACGATTCGTAATTTAAAATGAAAATTTCACGATAATATATACGTGTGGTACGTTGTTATTAGTTGAAACAGGAATCATTTCCATCCGAACTATTATTCGCAATTGATTGAGAATTATATTCGTTCGATAAGAAATCTTATTCTATTGTGTTCTGCGTTTAATTTCCAATTACAATTTTAATTCTACCCTATGTTTTATTGCTTTGCTTAGAGTCATCGATGATCGAAACGACGTAATAGTATTACGAAAATGCAGAAGCTTGATATCACAGACGCTAATGTGTCATATTAGATGTTAATTACAATATTAAACGCAGCATCTCTTACTCGTTAGCTATCCGGGTAAACATGGTTGAAACATTATGCTTGCCATCCCTTAATTTAGAGCTTGATGTCACAAGATAATACCTATCTTCGTTCCAAGGGCACAACGTAGAATTTGCTTTCATCTAATCCCTTAACCCTATTTCGTTGGTACAGATACTGCAGCTACGTGGATCGTAAACATATATTTAAATCAAATATCTACGTCCAAAAATTCCAGCCATATCATCCATTAGATCGGCAACTTTTCACCCGTGTTTCGCGGTAGTTTAATCATCGCAATTGTCATTGATTTATACAACATTATACAATATGAGAAGTTCCTACATTAACTGCGTAACTTTAAATAATTCCAGCGGTAAATTAGAAAAATTGAAATATTATATATTTAAATTCTTTTTGTCGATTCTAGTGCAATTATTTTTATCATAAACTGGCATCTAATGCTGTACCTCACTCCGTCCAACGAATCAGAAAATAAAACGTAATTAATAATCTTATGCAGAATTGTAAACTATTATGATTAATTTACAATGAATGGATTGTACAGATGTTGATTAAACAGGAAACGATGATTGTTTAACGTAAATTAAATACAATAACGTACTATAATTTAGACAACTCGATAGTAAACTTGCAACTCTCGTCACCACAGATACAGCGCTCTCTCTCTCTCTCTCTCTCACGCGGACCACACTCTCTCGACAACACTAGCAACACTATATCGACAACGCAACTCGCACTCTCTGACTTCTCGATTCACACTCTCTGGCTTCTTCACTGACACTGCCTTTCATGACACTGTTAATTCGTCTTTCTCCCTTAGCATCCCTTTGTCCCTTCGTCTTAGCCTCACAATGCGCGTGTTCCGCAATCGCTCGTGGCTAAGTTCTCGTGGCCTTTTCTACAAAACTGAAATTCTACAAATTGAAATACCGACGACACATTGATAGGTCTGACAGCGCCTCGGCTCTCTCGCGACATTGTTTATGGTCCACCCGATATCTCTTAGACATTTCGTCCACGATACTACACTTATTACTAAGGCATAATAATGCGTATAAAAGATACATATCCTACGAATAAATAATACTAATTTCCACTCTATACTTTGATAATATTCTTTACTCTCTTTTTCTTCGCAAAGACTCTGCTCGACGAACTCGCGGCTGTTGTCATCGCGTCGATGATGCTCGCGAAATCCGCTCGAGCGTCTGCTGTTCTGCCCGATCGTTACTTCGCTACTCGGAGAAGGTTAGAATCTGTAATTTGATGTCCTTCGTAATCCTGTTCAATGGGTTCCTCCCAGTGGATTGCACTAGTTCGGTTGGAACATGTCTTCGTAATCCTGTTCACTGGTCCCTGCTATCGGGAGCCGCGCTTGTTTATAGTTGGCTTGTTTTATTACCCGTTAGATCGCGGCTGCTCCTGTCCTCGCATTTTTAAGGGAAGTTTAATTAAGTCGTGCCAGAGTTTAGCTCGAATTGCGCTTCGGTTTAGACTTTCTTGTTGCAGAGAATCGAGTTATACCTTAGAATTGTCTTAATGGTTATAATATAACGACTCGCATAAAATTATGACTAAAGCGACAGTAGCTTCTTTTCTTTTCTCTGGCTCCAAGTTTGACACACGTATCGTTGATAAGAACGAATGCTGCTGTTAGGGTTGTGAATTTCTCTACGATGTTTGTACAGATCGATTTAACAGCCGTGGCAGATAGCTGTTCCACGGTGTATGCTTTTTTTCAGTTTTCTAAAGATTCGCGTAAACGTTGTATGAGATAGACGTCGAGCGATGTATGCTTTGCTTCAAGTTTGTAAAGATTCATGCGAGAGCTGTGTAGAAAATAGATGTAGCGCGGTGTACGCTTTGTTTTAAGTATGCAAAGATCCATGTAAGCGCCGTGTGCGAGATAAATGTTCCGCAGCTTCAACTACGAGATATCTATCTCTGTTTACGCAGGCTCGTGAGCAAGTAGAGTCGGAACTCGACGTTCCTACTAACAGCTCGAACGTCGAGATTTATGCGTAATTTTGAGTGACTCATAGGCGGGCGGATCTCGTACCCAGTCACCTGCTGTTGATGAAACCTGCTATTTAGCACCGTTTGTCAAACATCAATCTTCGGACTATCTTTCGCGCTAATTTTTCTTTCGTCTTTCCTCGCGTTACTTCATTACATTGGTTTCTTTCTTTCACCAATTTGACTTCCTTAAACGATCGATTAATCTCTGGAAAATGGGTATCAAAGTAACAACTACGATAAGGCAGTTCCCGTTTGGATCATCCAAAATTCTTTTCGGAGATTTTTGGTGATCTAGACTGGACCGACAATTCATCGTGATACATCTTAGTTTTAATTAGCTTCAGTAATTTTTCTATGGAATGGATGTTACGTGGTGTAAAGTTATTTTTAAATTTGTAACGACTCAACTAAGTAGATCCGCTTACTTTCGAGTTTTACTGCAGAATATTAGTTTCAATTGTCATGGCTGAGATAGCCATGGTTGGACGTGTACGTCTTAATTTGAATCAATCATAAGATGGATACTATAGCTTAGTAATTCTGAATACCTTAACAGATTATTAGCATCTTCCGTGGGGCGTGGAAAATCGCAGAGGCACCACGGGATGCTTGTGTTTTAGTATTGATTTTAATTTTGAGATGAATATGTCCAGATTAAGTCTATCGCGTGTGCTTTTTGTAGATACGTTGCCTAACTTGGAGCGAAAAATCGGAAGAATCCTTATCCGATCCTTTTTAATATCAAATTATTAGCAAAGCAATTATTAACAATTATTTAGCAAAGCGTTCGTAATTTCAGTTTTAAAATTTCGCTTTAAATTTATGTCCCTGATGCGAAAGACAGTAAGTATGGCTACGATCTAACGTACTTTGGTTCAAGTAAATTTTAGTCCTAAGAACTTGATTAAGTTAATCTCAAGCCTCGTTGTTGAACGACGAAGGCCGGCGAGGGACGAGGAGCAACTTATTCTTTGTTTTAAATCTTAGTTTCAAAGCTTAGTCTGAGCCTTAATTTCAGTCCAAGCTTTAAGCCTTAATTTTAAGTGTAAGTTTTAAGCATTGGTTTTCAAGTCTTAGCTGTAAACATTAATTTTAAGTTCTAGTTCGAAATTGTGTGGTTAATTTCAAGAATTATTATCAATTTGAAGTCGCGTCGTTTGCTTGAAGCTTTACTTTTAATGTATTTTCAAAGATCGATTTATTCGACCGATACATTTATACACAGAAGCAAGATTTTGACTATCGTTTTGCTCTTTTCGTTGACTTCTCGCTCTTTTTATTGGCCGCAATTTGTCCGCTTGGGTTATCGACAAATTACGAGTTTGATTTCGCAAGCGTAGATAGTCGATCACACCTACACTCGATTGATTCCAGAATACTAAGATGACAAGATTAAAAACTTCACATTTTTATGTTTCAGTTACATGGAATTACAGCTTTATTTGAAACTAAATAAACCAACCATTTAACCATTATCCTACAACTGTCTATCATTTTGATAATGTGTAATGCTTCTTCAAGTATCGTAAAAGTATAGAATTCTATACTTCGCTACGACCATGGGATATCCTGCTTCGTATTTTACTTATAATTCCATATGTGCTAGACTCCATTAATTCAAACCGGTACCACATACAAAATCGATAAGGTCGCAAGTGACACGAAAATGGTAAGGGGCTCAGGTGACCCTCGAAACGTGGGACACGAAAAAGTATTGCATGTCGTGTCCTCTGTATCTAGAACGTATATTCTGTATCTCGTCCACGTTTACACATCCTTCCACTCGAAAGAAACAGGACAAAGAATTAATCCAGTGAGAAACAACCTCGCCGGATCCTCGAACGAGTGATTATCGGATGAAATATATATATATATATATATATATATATATATATATGGATCATTAACGAGCATCGAATCGATCGATCGAATCGTCTGGACAGAAAGAGGAATAATGGGAAAAGGGAAGGAGAAAAAATCTTATCAGAAGAGAGGCGAGGAAAAAGAAGGCGAAACGAGGAATAATTTCAACGGGAAAGAGATTCGCGAGACTCTCCCATTAAGATCCGCGGGAGTATCTGGTGAAGTTGGCCGAAGTCTGAATTACGAGGGCAAGCCTGAGAGACGGTGAAATTATGCCGGACTGGTTTATAGCAATTAAAAGCTAAGCCGCTTTCCGCGGCGTAGCACGAGCACGGGGAATAAGCTTCATTACAACCGCTGTATTTCCAGCGAACCCGCGCAAGGATAGGGAGAAGACACTTCAACGTACTTTTAATCCTCTCTGTTAGCCGCGACCGCGCTCTCTCGACACGAACTTCTGCCAGAAATACCGTGATCGTAGATGGGATCGAGTTCACCAACGAGAAATTAGGGAGGAAAGTGGGATGGAAGGTGACGATGGCCACGTGGTGTTTAGATTCTTGTAAGAGGATTTATTTGCTTTGAAACGTGCGAAATAATTGAGTTGTTTCTTTTTCATTTCCTTTTTTTTTTTTTTTTTTGATAAAGTTTCTTGGAGCATAGATTGGGATTACGTAAATTGGATTTCTTTATTTTTTATATTTCTCAGTACGTTTCTTCCTGTATTTTATCTTCCAACAATCATATCTTTCGATGGAAATATTTGAAATCGTTCGGGTTCTCTAACTTTTGTTAAAGTTTATTACGATGGAACTAAAACAAACGATTTTTATTCGCGTTAGAATTGTGCGAAAATTTATGTAAAAAGCTTCAGATTTAATTTACTCTAGTAAAAGCATCGCCAAATATTTGGAAATTCTTTGCATATTTTTACGTTGAAATCTGTGTAAAACTTTCAAATGTTAAAGTTTCATATTCATATCTGTTTTTTCTTAATATATGTTTCTTAACAATTTTGTATCCTCTAATTAAAATATACCACGTAAGTCTCTTATTCCGTCGATGTTTGTAGACAAATTCTTAATATATTTAGTTATATTCTCAAATTTAATTATACACGTGTCGTATAAACGAACATCGAAACAATCAAATACCTTTCTCTTTCAATCTAATATTTATCAATCAACTAACATAGTACATGTACCCAACATTTACATAATCTTCCTTTCCTTTATCTTTTCTATTGTCGTTAAACAACTTATCTTGAAACATCTCGTGTCAAGGAGATAACCTCGTTCCATTGAATTTTATTTATAAAACGTCGCTGGTAAAATATAAGGTTGAAACGTGAAAATCTATGAATCACGTTATCGTTCACGAGCCAAAGAATATAAATGTAAAAGGGAGAAGCAATAAAAACCTTATAAACTATGAGACGTGCAAAGATGGGAAGAATGAGAATCAGTTTTACCCATACGCGTGTCATATCGGTACTTCGATTTTTATTTCGTGGAATAAAAGATTCTATTGATAAAAGGGAACGTATCTTTTTCACGGAATAATCTTTACCGTTTGCTTCTTTTGTTTTCAATGTTAATTTCTATGTATCAACAATTCTATGATAGAACTTTTATTAAAAATTCTAGAAAAAAATGGAATGTTTTATAAAAAGAATTTCCCAAGCAACGGCAAATGAAATGTTTAAAATGTACGATGTGCAATTTCCTATCACCTTTACTCTAATATTGATCTTCATGCGTAGCTGGTATGAAACTCCCCTTTATTTCCTTTTTATACACGCTGGCGAACAATTTTATCGCGATGCCATTTTCAATTTCGAATCATTTACATGGTTTACATAACCGGCTACGCGACCAACGCCTCCGATGAATCTCTCCTCCGCGTATTTCAGCGGAATTTTCTGTTTGAAGTAATAATTGAAGGTCCGAATGAATTAAGTAGAACCGAAGACGAGTATACCATAGTTGCCATTTCCCTAGCGAATTTCACATCTAATAAATTATAATTTTCCATATGCAACGTAATCACAATTTCCCTCGCTAGACTGTTCGAACTGAAAAATTCCATCGAAAATATATCTTTCTATAACCGACGTATACTGTATCAATACATTCTAACAAGTTCAATTATAATCTTCCACGCTAAATTGGTCAAATTGAAAAATTCTATCGGACACGTATTTCTAATTTATACCTTGGTACGAAAGAAAAATTCTAAAATACTCTTTTTAACAGCGTCAGAAATATTTACCGTCTAAAATTCTCAAAATATCGAAACACCGACTGCAACGATCTCGTATCGAATTCAACCGACACACCAGTGAAATATATATATATATATCTGGCCACACAATTACGTTCTTGAAGTATCCTATTTATGAACAATAATTCACAATCGTCCCGGAGCGAAAAAGAAATTCCTGCCTTTGATAAACCCCATTTACCAGGGAATGGCCGATAAAAGGTGATTTTTCTGGGCCCTTTAATGACGAGGGAAGGTTACCAGGGACGGAAATGAAAATCTCTGCCGGCAGTATCGACTCGACGCTTAGCCAGTCGGCTAGGTGAGTTATGTGGCTGCACAGGGTTCGATACGCGCCGGTTCGCCTATTGATACACCTACACGACGTCTACACGTGTACCACAGCCTGTACCATGGGCTGGGACGTCTGAAAGCTTTCCAACTTCCGGCTGGTAGCTCGAGAGAATGCCTCCAAGGTTTAGCGTGAGCTCCCAGGCCTGTTTGCAGGATCCATCTTACCAGATAGTTAGCCTTAATTACCCTTCAGGCTAATCTAAACGTTGCTCTGGCGTTTTAGAGATTCTATTCGACCTCTATCTTTGGTGAATTTTGCAATTTCTGAAGTAGTTTGATAGTTTGTCAATTAATTTCTATTATTCCTCTGTGATACGATTGCGTTTATTAGGTGTCTGTACAAATTTGCATACAAATTATCCTACTGTTTTCCATAGGTGAAATAAAGTAGAAAGGAATGTGGTATAGATACACGTGGTTTTCGTGCTTCGTTAAAGCTTCGTTAAAAATTTGTAACAAAAGTATGCAACAAAGGAACTATGTAATATAATGATAGTAATACTGATAATATAATGCTACGTAGTATAAAAATATTCGTGATATAATGCAGATTGAATTCATGGTAATTATAAAGTATCAACGAACGAAAGCTTAGTTTATTTCTAATAAAAAGTCTGTCTACCTGCGTAAAATAATTTTCGTACAGATATTTCTGTTCGTTTATTTTTAGACGTACCTCACCTGTATCGCTGCTAAAAAAATAGACAAAAAATCGATCTATGAAAGGACATTATTCCGGTCATCCACTCCAAAAAGGCGTTCAAAATGCTCACCCATGACATTAACGCGATATCAAAGTCCGATTACGAGCTTATTCACTGAACTTCACGCTATCAGAAACGTTTTTCTGGTAGCGGTTCGATAAAAGTGACAAGTAGAAGCAACGTGTTCTGCCCTCTAATATCTTTTTTTATTATTCAGCGTAATTTCAAAATATTCCGCGGTTAAATGTTGTTTAAACGTTTCAAAATCCTACATATTTTTAACTGCCAAATTATCATATATTTTCTGCGAGATCATAGTTTCCCCGATACCGTGTATTTTTCCCAGTTCTGTTACACTTCCCTTATCTATCCAGCTTCCATATTTAGAACTCATATGCTTAATCGCGAACACCATACTCGTGTACGTGCACGCTACGATACTTTAATAACAAATCATTATATTCAGATTAAATTCTATAGCGAGTTCGTTATATTCGGATTGGATTTTCTACTAGGTTCATTATATTCAGATTAAATTCTGTAACAAATTCAGTAGACTCTAAAATGGTTGTAATATTGCTTCTTAAATAGCGAAACAACACTAGACACTTTCCATTTTATCGATAAAAACACCTCAATGAAGTTTCACACGTACGTACATATCCGAGTATGTAAACAGGAGCACGAATTACACCGTAAACTTTATCGCAAACAATTTTCTAGTCTAGTACAACGCGTGTCAAATATGCAAATTATATTCCTTCACGAAAGACGTAGAAGAGACATAGAAACAGATTTGGCTCCGTAATTTTTTCTTTTTTTTTAAATATACACGCAGTCTATACAATTTGCCAGTTGGAAATTACGCGCGTCTTTTAATTTATTTCTAAAGTCTCTGTATTTTAGAACTAGTTACGATCCTATCCTTTCCAGATCTCCCCAGAATCATTGCATCCCCTAACGATTTACTACAACTATTTACAACAACACGGTTCCTTTCACGTGGTCGAAGCAACGATCGCGAACAATTCCATATGCGAGCAGACGAAGCCTAACTGCAAACCATAGCCCAAGGCACAAGAACGACGCGGATAAAAGCGAAGAGAGAGACGAGGAGGTTTGCCAGGTTTGGCCAAGGAGAACCGTTCAGGTGTTTTAGCTTTCGTCGGCCACGTTGCCTCTCTACCGTCTTGGAAACCACTTTTCCTGGTAGTTTAATCCCGCCTCGAACTCACCCTCAACCCCTCCCCTTTTCTCTCTGTCCAGATACGTGCAGTTTACCGTGTTCGAAGGAAGCCGGAATTCTCCGTTGCTTCCTTTCAACGTTTTGCCCCTTTTGTCCAGGTCCGGTGAACAGGGCGAACCAGGTCTCCCGTCGTCGTCGTCGTCGTCGTCGTCGTCGTCGTCGCCGCTACCGCTGCTTTTCTTTCCCTTCTTTCAAACGACTCTCCCTCCGCCTCTCTCGCTCCTCGCCAACCCAAGGGAAAATCGTGTTTTCGCCAACGTTCGACTCGCTTGTTGTGACTCGGTCTCTCCCTTTTCTATCGCTTACACGTCCACGTCGGATTCTTTTCGTGTTTCTTGCTTCACCGGGGTTTGTTGTTCGAGAGGGTCGTTCGACGGGGTTGATAAAGCTAGGTACCACTACCGTCGTGATTTAGGGTGATATGAAACAGGGATCGGTTGTCTTGTAATGCACTCGCTATTTACTTGGTTGGAGAGTATCTGTACGGGCTGATATTCGCATTGCGAAGTATTCGAACGTTTGCAGATACTTTTTATGAATTGCACTGTGCGCGCGTGTGTGCTGAGAGAAACGTTTCGGCATTTTATCGGGCGCCGTGAGTACGTCGGTAAAGTGTGAAACGAGTGTGAGAATGTAGATAGAAACGACAAGGTGTTTAACGAATGTTACAGTGGTGGAAAAATGTTTTTGGAACTTCCCTTTATATTACGATGAATACAGGAATAGAAGACATTTAAATGTGCACAGTGTTTTCTCATTTACGATTCTGTTGATTATTAAGTATTAAACACAATTGCGAGAGAAATATCAGGTAAAGGATAATCGTTTATTAACAAAGTATGAACAAATTTTCGGAAATGATTCGATTGTAATATTAGCAGATAGCTCACAAATCAGTTCTATCTGACTTCTGATGCATACTAATTCTTGATTACAGACTAACTTGTCTATTATTATCGAGAAAACACGAAGTATACTGAACGTGAAAAGCGAAAAGGAAAATACGAATATTAATGTTCGTTCTTTAGTAATCTTTCGGTAAAAAAAAAAGCAAATCTTTCAATACAATCGATCGCAGATGTGTTATCGTTGAAAAGCTCTACAGTTCGTAACATATGTACTACGTATATTTCTACACCCATCGCAACGTGAAGAGAAGTTGCGAGAACTTTTTCACAGTGCTGTATATATGTATTATACTATTTCGCAGAGATCACAAAAGTGATGAATCGAATTCAAAAATGCATATAGAAATGACAAGCTGTATAGTACATATATTTCCTGCAGATCGCAAAAGTATTAAGCAACCACTCGTTCGTTATATTAATAAAATTCAGTATCCACCGGGATCATAATTCATACTCGTCATACATATATTTTAGATGGCTTTCATGTAGATATACCCATCTTACATACTAATTTTTTACTAAATATACGATTGCTTGTAACTTATATACAGGGTGGTTGGTAACTGGTGGTACAAGCGGAAAGAAGTCGAAAATATAGAATAAAAATGTAAAAATTTAAAAATTTTAAAAATTAAAAAAATAACGTCAATCGAGACAACGATCTACAGTGAGATCCGTTATAACGAGACGCGATAAAGTGCACGCGTACCGAGCAAAAATTCAAAGTCGATTTTCTCGAAAACAAAGCCTCAAACGAAAAATTTTTATTCCATATTTTCGACTTCTTTTTTCGCGTAGAATCGCCCCCTTTCCGCTTGTACCACCAGTTACCAACCACCCTGTATATACACATTTTCAAACTGGTTTCAAACTCGACCAATACAATTATGATAATCCTGTCTCGTTACATTATGACGAATAACATATTAATGAAATTTCAGAATGTTCTACGCATCAAACCATCTGAAACCATCTGAGACCGCTAAAAAATGACTCTGCTGAAAAACCAATCACCAAATATCCAACGAAGCAAAACAAATTTTCCAAAAGTCCATCCATAAGAAACACACGAAGCAATCATCCTTCTCTACCATAATCTATTCGTTCCCGTTTGTTGTCGCTCATCCATCTGAATTTTGTTGGCAAACGAGCACATGATCTCTCTCCGTCTGGATTCATTAGCAAGTGAAAACGCCGAAAAAAATGCTCTCCCGTCGCCATCTGTTACTCCTGTCCTCCTTCGGTGATTTCTCCGTGCAGCCCATCGACCCATCATCACCCTTTCTATCCCTGAAAACACTCGCGCACAGCCACATACATAGTGTGGCTGTCTCTCTCAACCCTTCGCGACCGAGGCGCGCGCGCGCGCGCCAACTATATCCCCTTCAGCCAGCCGGCCATTGTTTCTCGAGCGGCTATTCGCGTCGGGTTAATTAGTCCACGCTCCAGTTAGCGAAAATTGAATCCAAACGGTCTCGAGATACGGAGTCCTTCGTTTACCGCGTATTTACGGTGTAAGCAGGCCGACCAAAACCGCCGAAAACCTGGACGGGCTATTGAACGAGGCTTAGTCCTCGATGCCACGACTAATTAGTCGGTCGCTTTTCGCGCCTTGTTTTTCCAAAGAAAACACCGCCGCACAGTGGTGGATTTAGGCGATCGATGGAATTAGTCGGTCCATTTCACGATTCTCGTGTTGAGATTCTTTTGTAATTTATTTGGGATTCCGTTGACGATCGATTTTCCACGTGAGAGTGGTATTTTTAGTTCTAGTGAAAATAACGGGCAACGATGATATTTCATTCTCTTGCAGCGGAGAATAGTAATTTGTACCTTTTACGACAGTTGCTTTAGGAATAGAAAGTATGACTCTCGATTGTGTCAAGAAAATTTCTTTCTAGGAATAAAGCATAGTATTTCGAATTTCGTCTAAAATTGACAAGCTTTAGGGAAGAAGGTTTTAGAAGAATTTCTTTGGCGCTGAAAAGTATCGGAACTAATATCCAAAGTAATAAGCCTTTTTGTTGAGAATTTTTTCTATAACGAATAAAGCAATATTTCGTTGCTTCTCGTCCAGATTTGATCAGTGTCAGGCCAATACCATCAACAGATATCGAATCAGCGTTAAATAAAGCTTCGCTCGTAACGAATAAAAAACTGATCGAATCTTCCTACCTTCTTCGAATCGGCAAAAAATCCAGAACGATTCTCCAACGATTTAATCAGTCGACCCTTTCTAAAACCCTTTCTAATTCGTACAGTATCACCGTTCGATACATCGGCTAATCTCACGTAGCTCATCACATTCATCAGGATCTCGTTCTTTCATCGACAATCGCCTTCACACACTCTCTCGCTCTCTGTTCTATCTTCTTTTAACTTTCAAAATTTTACCGACAGTACCGCGCCGTCGATTAAACCATCCACCAGACGATGTCTCTCCCATTTCCCTTTCTTCTCTCTTTCTTCCTCTCTTTGTACACGGATTGCCGATCAATAGAGCACGCTAGACTACGCATCACCCTTCCTCTCTTTTACCATCATCTCCACTTTGATCTCCTTTATCATCTCCTGCACCCCTGTGTCTCCTCGTTATTCTCCTTCACTTTCCCTTGTTTATCACGCTCTCGTTCCTCCGCTCCTTTGTTACCTCTTCTCTTGCTTTCGCCGTTCTGCTTCACTTTCCTATGTCTTGCCTTTCTGGGAACAGGTTTCTTTTCTCATTACTTTACGTTAGTCTTACTTAATCTTTATTTTCTTATCTGTATCGTCCTTACACGCGCTATTGTTCACGTTGCGTATCCTTTTCTTTTTCTTGAAGATCGAACGAGCGTCGACGATATCTCGCACGTCGAGTTAACTTTACGCGAGCGGTTTAGTCGGAGTTGAGTCGACAATTGTTGCAGAATCCCGCTTTATTTCATGCTTGACGAGTTTCGACAGCATCTGAGTACGTAAGAAGGACGAACATTTGCTTTCTCCTTTTCCTTTTTAGAGCAGACTGTGGTACTGCAATATTGACACGAGAAACACATGTAGTGTCCCCTGGCAGCAGAAGCTCTTTATACGTCGGTGTTGGTAGGATAAGAACAGCAGGTGCGAGGCTAGTGACTCACAGCAGAAACGATAGGAAGTTTGCGGGCAAAGTTTCGAAAAACTTGCAGCGTGAAACGAGGAAGAACGAATATTTGCATTCAATCACCGGGTTTTATAGATTTTTCGGAGGGCAGCTCAGCACCAATCTCTCTATTTTCCCTATTTTCGCTCGTTTCGTCTACGGTTAGTTCTTGTTGTCGCGTTAGGATACACAGGCTTAAGCAAGTTGCACAATCGAATCGTAAATTATACATTTTTTTTATTATTGCGATGATTTTTAACACGCCTTAACAGTCCATCAGTTGTCGACAATTGCTGTTGTAATTATACGATACGTAAAATGATATAGCGAAGTACGTTTAATAGGTGAATATTACAATTACAAAATAGTTTCTTAAGGAAAATTACATATTTACTGTGATCGAAGGATTTTGTTTCGAACCCATTTTCTTTTAGTTTATGCGACTGTGACTTATGAATGAGAGTATAATACCATGCTTCTTTCCTTTCTCATCTTCATCGTCCGTTTCTTTCTTCCCTTGTAATCCTCGTCCTTCTCTGACTTCCTTTTTTAAGCATTCTCTACTTCACCTTCCCTTCGTCATTTTCTTCGCTTCTAGCCTTTATCAGCTTTATAATTTTCTGCTCCGTTTTATAATTGAACGTGGTATAAATTCGTCATTAGACAGCGGATTTTATATTACAATCACACCGCAGATTTTTATCCAAATTCGTATCTTTGAGAATGTAATTAAAAAGGTACAGACTCGATAGAAAATTGTTATACTCACCACACGTTATAGGAAGCATCATAGATCGGCTATTTTATATTTTATACATCTTTTTATATAATGTGCACACTATGCGATTGTACACTTTCAAATTTCCTAGAAACGCGTAAAAACCCGCAGTCTAATAATAATAATAATAGGCGTAGAAATGAATTCTTTCCGATCTTTCTGCAATGCGGAAGTTGTAAAATGGAAAGAACTCGTTTCTGCACCTATCGTTTCCTCTCTTTTCATCTAGAAAACTACGTAAAACTACGTACGCAGCCTTTTCCCTTTCCCCTTGTAATAGGATAGGCCGCGCGACAGGACGTCTCACCGCAAACTCGATATCGCTCGATACTTCTCGATTTTCGATTTTCAATAGTCCGATAACATCGTTTCGGCCAGACGGACGTCGTCGTATTCGCCTCCATAGCCCCGGACTAATTCGCGGATACGCTCGACGTGGCGGCTACGCGAAAATTGAAATCCGATGGAAAAGCCTCTGGCCCTCGAGCGGGACGCGCGATTTTTCCCTCTAATACCCTTCAATCCCACCCTTTCTCTCTCGTTCTTCCTCTCTCTCTCTCTCTCTCTCTCTTTCGACCCTTCTACCAACGATGACAAATATGAATGGTCTTGAAATCGGAACTTTAATTACCGCCACTATCGAGTATCGTCCAGTACAGACGAGAGAGAGAGAGAGAGAGAGAGAAAGAGAGAGGTCGTGACAGGACAAAAGAAATTAAATGCAAGCGATACGCGAATTGCCTCGATGGATGGAGATGTAAAGCGAGATTTTTCGGCTCGTCCCGATCGCCTCTCTTTTAGGGGATGAAATACGGTGATGTGTTATTGGTTCCGAGCGTTTGTTCGCGTGGGTGTTACTCTCCGTCCCAAGAGTTTAGGGGTGGATCGCTGGATCAGAGGGACGAGAGGCTGGTTAATTGTTGGATTAGGCGTGTAACAGTTGGGTGAAACAGGCTTTTAGATAGCCTTCCGCGATTTGATCGTTTTCCAACTGCAGCGAAAGCGGAAAGGGTGTGGTTTTAGACGGCTAATTGGAATTATTTCTATCGTGGATTCGTATTATCGAGAGTTTTCAAGAGGAAGATCAATCTATTAAGAGTAGGATTTTCTGCTAATGCAACGTTTCATCTATCATCGTTTTCTATCAGTGTAATTTGTTGGATTTTGTTTCTCAATACCGTAGCTACGAAAGGGAACTTGAGAGATTCGTTTTATGTGTATTTTTGTCGCCGTGACAATTTTGCGAAATTCGACACTATGCTTGCGTGTATAGAGTTTACGAACCGACCGATTTATTTAATCGTAGGTTTACAAAGTATTATGCATTTCCATCGTTTACATGCGACGTACTGCGAGTATTTCGCATTGAAAGGGAAGTTGTAGTATTTATAGCATCACGATGCACTGTATTCCTCGATTATTAATCAAGATAACCTTCTTACTGTCTGACTAGATTCTTCGATTGACAATCGTTCAATTAAGAGACCATCTACTAGTAAACTGCAAAGCATCGACAATTAGAATTGTCTACGGTACTTTGAGAGTCTAGAAAATAAACAATATCGCAATACATATATGAAACTCTTCTATATCGATAATTTAATCCTTAGACTATTCTGGATACCTGTATTTCAGTCAAATCCCTCAAACAGATATTCGAAATCAAATTATAAATTGCTTTTGTTAAATATCGCAAGTCTAAATTGCGTCTTCTAAATTCAATCATATTGAAATCGTCAAACGATATTATTGTTAGCTTAATAACGAAAAGTGGCGTGGCAAAGTGACGTAATATCGAAAACTGTGTCACCTTAATAAATATCGATTTTCCAATGTACGTTGAATAATTTTGTAAAATTAGTCGGAAAAAGGGGAGGGGCTCCGGTTACACGATCACCGTCACATCAACGCCATAATAAATTGTCGAAAATGATGGTCGGCTTTATTGGATCAGCGGTGCCTGCACTCTGACAGATAACAACCAGCTGTACGCAGTGCCTATGTATGCAGCTATATAGCCGTGTTAATTGTTCATTAATATGGCGATACGCACGACTGAATGTTTATTATCAGGATGACCGAGTACACGGAGTATATGTTCGCAACGTTTGTATAAATATGATACATCCTGCTACCATCTTCCGTACTTTGCTTGTCTTTGCTTTCCTTTTGATCAATTTATTTAACTCTGTTTGTGCTGCTGTCCCGATCGTTTCCAACCCAATCGGAATTAGGTTACAAACACTAACTTTATTTATTATATTAATTTATTAAATTATACAATATATATACTATACTTTTTCTAACATTAACAAAGATGTCAAAGTTAGAACGAATTGTCATGATTTCTCGTTTTCGTGAAGAACATCTTTCTAAACATCTGTAAAATTGTAGATTCTTTTTGTTTATTAAGATTCAAATAAAACTGAAATCGTTACGATACGCGGGACTTCTCGTTTCAACGATATGTCAAATATCTTCTTATCGAAACATTGAAAATTCTTTTTGCCTGTCAAGATGAGAATAAAATTGAAGCATAAAAATATAAAAAGCGAGTGGCAGCAGCGTTAATATTACCAGATTAGACTTTCATACATTTATGGAGAATTTAAAGATGCAAAAATACATAGAAGGTATATAATGTGCAAGAGTATGTGAAATATTCCAAGTAATGTATTACTCGTTATAGTATCTGGTAGGTGAAACATATCGTGGGTAGAACAATTCTGTATGTACAAGTATTGTGTAACATCTAGGTCATATATGACGTTGTAACAAGATAAAACGTTTTAAATTATATAATTGTTCGATGATAACGCTTGCATAAATTAGTAATTAATAAAGAGATTACATCGATGACACCGTGTAATGAACTTCCATAGTATTTATTGTTCGCATCGCGCTTATTTGACCAATTCCAGGTGATATAATCGCACGTAACCATTGATATTTATCGCAGCAAACGATATTAAACAAGAATCAAGAGTATACGCTAAATTTTTTAAAAAACATTAAATTATCTTGATGATCGACATTAAATGATATACTGTTGTGTAACGTTTAATCGTATTGTAAATTTAACTAAATCATAAAATTTCTGAATGGTAAAAAATCAGTAATATAGTAGGAAATTTATAATAAAAAAATCCATTACCTGCTGCCATTGGAAGTAAAGATAAAAATTTCAAGGAGAAATATGAGAAACGATAACGCCGTAAAATATTATTCGGAGATGTGCAAAAGACTTTAAAGTATGACGTGAATATGACTATCTGGATCGATCAGGCAAATGAAAATCCCCAAATAAATGGTATTACGAGGATGCAACGTTTGGGGGAGCAATTTGAAAAATGAAAGTCGGCCGTGTGCTCGGTTGCGATGTTTCTTTGCATTTAGTTAATGGAAACCATTCGCGCGTGAAAAACTTTGATCATAAAATTGGATTTAAAAAGTCGCGCTGCACGCAAAATTAATTGTAGAAACGCCACGTTCCACGTTTAAACTCGCTATGTTGTATTTAATGAGTCGAAATTGAATGTGTATTTTGCTCGTCTACTATTGTGTATCTGTTACGAATGTATGCGTCTGTGAAATACGATTTGAACTGATTAATTAATCAATTAATTCTCGTTACGAGCTCCGGTTTGCTTCCGAGTCGAACGCGTTATCCTTGCTTCAAAAAGTTTCCAAATTACAGCGGCAAACTTATGAAAGGTATTCGTGAATTGAGAGTTCAGAATCTGAATCTGTACTGTAAAATCATTTAAAATATCGTAACAAATACCGACATTGATGAAGTTAAAAATTATTTCAGATAATAGATATATTGTAGACAAAAAAAAAAAATAATTTCATATATACCAAATTACTAAAATTATTCTTATTTGTATGTATCAGTTCTCATAATTTAAAGTTTAAAATGAGACAGTAACTTAAATGTTTTGATAATTTCTTAATAATCTTTCAGATAAACTTAACGAGGTCATATATAATTATACACGTATTTTTTAAAGGAATCCTTCAAACTGGAAATACCACGAAACAACGTTAAGAAGCAGCAAAAAAAAGAAAAGGAGCAATTATTCGACAAAAAGCAGGGTGAAAGGAACGTTCGTTAAAAAAAAGAAGACACGAATGATTGATCGATACCAACAGCATTAGAAGTTGCTGAATCTCGACATTCCAAAAGAACAGCGAGAGGTGTTGCGGCCAGAAACAATCATGTCGGAACAACATCATGAAAAAAAAAAGTGAAATAAAAAAGACAGAAAGAGGAAAGAAAGTAGCGGCTAGCGGCGCTGAGAAACACGTGATTTACGTTTACTTGAACCCGCTCAATTTCCCGGAGGAAATAAGTTTAGTTGGCGAGGCTGGAAACGGCTAAAATATATACGGATTGCTTTATGGCTGCCTTTGAAATCGACCCATAAATCCGCTGTGAATCACCGGTGCTCGACAGGATCGAGGCACACGAAAGTGCACGGATTAATCGTCGAACAGGAAACGTTTGGCCGCACCAAGCAAAAACGTAAGAAATATAAGTAGCGTTCGCGATTGACGATGATTTTGTCGGTAAAAGAGGTTTTGACAAAGTGTTGACTTTATTTGGCGCAAAGAACATCGATAGGACCGCTTGTGTAATTTTTAATTACGTCCTTCTCGATTAATTTATTGAGTTCTTTTTCATACAGGTCTTAAACATCAACAACTGCATCTACGTGATAACGTACACTACGTTTACGAACGTTTACGTTAGTTCGTATTTCTATCGACATTATGAGCACCTAAATAGTCAGGGGAATGAAACCTAAACAGCATCTTAAACATTACAGAACCTTTAAACGAGTGTATACTTTATTTTTGGTAATTCCTATATTTTTATACTATATGCACCGTGTACATTTTTGCATCTCTAAGTTCCCCACAAATGGAGCCAGGTAAGTCTGACAGTGGGTACAAAAATCTGTATCTAATTGCTCCTTTGAATTACATTTTTGCGCTTCTAAATTTCCTAATAATAGAATCTAACAGGTCTGGCAATCAATATAAAGATATCTGTATCTAATTGCTCCTTTGAATTACATTTTTGCGCTTCTAAATTTCCTAATAATAGAATCTAACAGGTCTGGCAATCAATATAAAGATATCTGTATCTAATTGCTCCTTTGAATTACACTTTGCGCTTCTAAATTTCCTAATAATAGAATCTAACAGGTCTAGCAATCAATATAAAAATATCTGTATCTAATTGCTCCTTTGAATTACAATTTTGCGCTTCTAAATTTCCTACAAACAGAATCTAATTGATTAATCGATATAAAAGTATCTGTATCTAATTGCTCTTTTGAATTACATTCTTGTGCTTCTACATTTCCTACAGAGTCTAACAGGTCTAGAAATCGATATAAAGATATCTATACCTAATTGCCCCTCTGAATTACATTTTTGCACTTTTACATTTCCTACAAACAGAGTGTAACAGGTCTAGCAATCGATATAAAAATATCTGTATTTAATTGCTCCTTTATACATTTTATTATACATTTTATACATTTATTATATTTCTTCTAAACAGAGTCTAACTAGTGCAATAATCGATACAAACGTGTATAATCACTCCTTTGAATTATATGTTCCTGACATTCAATTGGAGGTTTATTAAACAGAAAGGAGGAAGAAGAAGGAAGTGAGGCAAAGAAAAGAAGGGTTTCTAAGGAAAATAAATTCATCCTGAATGGCATACGTCGATCATCATACCTAAGCACGGAGTCGATCCTGCCCAATCCGATTACTGACCACAAGTGGATCCTGAGTAAGCTATTATGTCACCCTGCCACCCCTATCGACCTCTTAGCAAAGCCATCCTCCGTCTTTGACTGCGATCTAACCGCTGGAATCTGCCCGTTTACGAGCTGTCCTCTCAATGAGATTCGAGAGCACCGGTAATTTCATGCCTTTTAGCTACTACTCCGGGGATGGGACTCCCTTCTCCTTCCTCCTTCTGCTACGGTGAATAAATTTCTCCGATTTCTCAAGCGGATTTTGATATACTACCTCTCAAAGTGTAACTTATTTTTGCTTCGATTTTTTTATTTTTATTTTTTTTTTTATTTTCTAATTTAATAATATGGAACCTTAAGACAGAACCTTAGTTATCTGAACTAATCAGAATACACACAGAATTTTGTAGACAAACAAACAGTTTTGCTTTTATGCGAGAGAAGTATTATTTATCTATTCGCTTAGAAATCGGTTTCGCGCGCAATCACGCGAAATTTGGAAAATCGATCGACAACAACACTCGACAGCCGAACAAATTGTCAACAATATTATTCATTGATGGGTCGATTAGAAGCTCTAATTACACGTCAACTAGCACCGGCTAAATTGTTTTCGCTCTCGCGCTCACGCGGCCGCTTTCGTCGAAACTAATGAGAATCTAAATCGATTTACGAGCTTGCAAATGAGTTCGGCCCTGGTGTGTTTCCGATATAAGCGAAGGGCCGACGGTTCCGCCCGCTGAAAGAGTAACTTCCAGACCCGTTTCCATCCACACTTTGACAGTCCTCTGATGTCGCCAAGTCCGGTTAATTTTCTATCGGCGAATCGCGTCATTTCGTACGATTCCAGCTCCGCAGACGATATTACGATCGTCAACTTTGAATAAGTCGCGTGCTCTGACGATACGGAAAGAACCGCTGCGGTTTACAAAGCTTATTCGTTGCAATTAGTTTCAATTTTCTAGTCAATTTTCTCACAGCGAATGAAATTGAGAAATGGAACTTACGATCGATTTGCAAGATCAGTTGGAATATTCGGATGGATATTTGGATCTAAGTAATTAAGAGAGAAATGGAACTTGCAGGAAGATTCATTTCGTTCATTAAATGTCGTAACAAGTACTTCACCTTCGACATTTTCTTATATTCTTACGTGTTATGTGTATTTTTAAATATTTCGCAAATACATTTCATAATTTGTTCAATTAGATAAGCAATCGTGATATCGGATGTGAGAGTAGCGTAGATGTCGAAAGTGGATTGTAGAAGTATAAAGAAAATGTAAAAAAAGAAAGATGTTTGTAAAAATGAAATTAATACAGTTCAATGTTCTTTATTTACAATATACAATGCAACTTCCGTGAAATCGTCTGAATGTAACATCTGCTCTTCGTAGTTTCATTCTCAGAGTTGTCAGATTAGGAAAATTAATTTCAATCACAACATTTTTACGTTCTTCCTGAATAAAACAGAGAAATACGGAAGTTACAGTAAACGATACTGCATACTAACATGCTTTTCTACTATTTGAACAAATTTCCAGATGACGTAAACACAAAGATAAGAGCACGACGCTTTATCTTTACTAATGTATTACGTACATTGCATGATACTAGACACAATGGAGCGTAAAAATAAGATTGCAGCAAAATAAAACTCTTTCGCTGTTTCGCTTCGTTTAAACCTGAAATTCCAGAAAACAGGAATAACTCACCGATCCAAAAGTATAGCAATTTCCATTTTTGCAATGTCCCAGAAAACATATCGCAGAAGCCCAAACCGCTATCTCTGCTAATTCCACGCGATTCCTCTCCCAAATTACAGCCAACCCTCTGACGACTCCAACCAACCGCCTTCCATTAAAAGAATCTCACTGATCAAACCAAGAGGAAAAAAATTGGGAAAAAATGTGCAGACGTCTCCGAATCTACCAGAATTCCACGTGAAAACCCTGCTCAACGTATCACCCAGCATTTTTGCACCTATCGTCGTCCCAGAGGACATCGTATCACAGACGCCGAGGAAAACAGAATGAGTGAGAGAGTGAGTGAGAGAGAATGGAGAATTTCTTGCGATTCTCCGAAATGAGAGAGTTTCGGGTATTCAAAAGCCGATTATCCGTCGAAGTAGCGATCAACGTGATCTCTGCAACGAGACAGTGATACAGATAGGGAAAGAGAAGCGGCGGCAAACTAAGAGGGCGGTTAGCGACAGGATTTATGCGCCTGCATTAATATGCAGCGTTGAGAATTTCAATGGCGAGGTTCTCTGCACCGTAGCGGGAGAAAGGAGCGAGCAGAGAGAATGGATATAGGATAAAGAGAAGGAACAGGAACGAGGGAAGACGTTTAGGAGGGAAGGAGATGCAGTGAGATTCAGTTGAAAGCCAAACTCATAGATGATCAATACTTTCAACTGTACAGACGTGGTTGAGTAATAGGATAACGTCGAGAGCCATACGCGAGTCGAAGATGTACAGGGTGTTTAGGGGAATTAGGGAAATCCGTGAAGCGTGCAGGTGTATTTTATTTCAGATTAATCGGTTCAGGTCAATGGCCTCGTATATTGTGCAGATTTTTACAAGTGTCCATTGTATTTAATGTAAAGACGATTGAAGGCGCTAGGCGCTAGGCTATCGTTGTTGTATTGTTTGTATTGTTTATATTGTTGGACTAATTCTGTCTCGACTTCTTCTGCTTAAACGCTGCTCGTGTTTCGAGAAACGTGTCACTATCCTCGCACCATACATGATTTGTTATTGATCGTTAATTATTTGTTCATTACTAAAGGGTATTATCAATGCAATAAATATAAATAAATTATATATTGTTACAATGTTATTATATTATTTGGTTTACTTGATTGATTTTGTCAAAGTCAGAGGAAATGATAATAATAATAATGAATTCAATATTCTAATAGTTTTCAGTTTAATTCAATTTATGTGTAATTAGTATGACATATTTGTAATTGTATTTGCGGATTATAAACTTTCTCAATCGCTGTTTGAGCTCTCCAAACAATCCATGTTACTAGCTTCGACATACACTATCAGCCGTAAGTGTTAGGACACGTAGGTAATCTCAATGTTCCGTTGGTGATATTTCTTGGAAAATTATAATAAATTACATATTTGCGACATTCGTTTATTTTGTATTTTACACTATGAAAAGAACGTATAATGCGAATAAAATAGGACCAAGATTAATTAATTATCAGAGAGACGCTGGCAAGAGATTAAGACACACGTGAACAGACATAACTAATGTAAAGGAATTTATTAGTTATATTTATTGGAAAATTAAGAAATTTTATTTTATTTAGTATTATAAAAGACAGGTTCGATGCGAATGAAATAAGAGCAAAGGTCAGAGGAGCAATAGAAGGAGAGAGAGTCGTATATGGTCAGCCACAAGTAGTATAAGAACGTCTAATCTTTATATTTCTTGGAAAACTCTGGCCAATTCTACTTTGTGCAGTATCTTACACCTTATAGTTCATCTATAAAACACGTGTACTGCTAATGAAATAACATATTCATAATAAAATAAAATAAAATAAAAGCAATGAGAAACATTCAATTTGTATTAAATACCGATAGGTATCTTAATACTTATTGTCAGTAACATAATTACTGTACCTATGAATTGTTATTTCTTCTAAAATTAACCAACGATACAATACATTCGATATACGAAGATACCAGAAAAATGTCATTATGTCTTATTATAAAAAATATTATAAAAAGTTCGCGCCTGGTTGAGTTAATTAGAACATCCAGCGAATCGATAAAAATTAAATCCAAGCAGATAGAATAAACAGAGATTCCTGTTCTTCTCTCCTTTCCTTTTTCAATGAAAATCTTCGTTGCAGCTTCTCGATTTCGAAAAATACTGAACCGAATCTCGTCAAAATGGCGAGTTACGTTAACTAAAAGTCTTTTTCCACGTCGATTACAGGATATTCGAGCGTCCAATCGAAGAAACATTCTGTCCGTCGAAATGGATCGAATGAATCGCTCGACTCGTTTTTATATATGGATAATTGACAATTATAAATCGATGAACGTGCCGGTACACGGCTTTTGTAACGACGACTCAATAACTGGCTTATGGCTAAATCCGAGCAAAGCCAGGACCAGGCAAAAAATTCAATTACGATCACTCTGCGCGAGCCAGATAGCCCGGGTTATCTAGTTGGCCTCATCCACAAAAAGCAATGCCTTCGATTCGATACTCACACTGTGCGTCGTCGATCCAAGAATCGACCGTGAAAAAGCTGAAAATTTTTTAGGCGACCGTACGTGTCCCCTAATTTTTCGATATTGTACGAGATGGAAAACGTAGTTTTGTTTGAAAAAATTCTAGCTCGGCGTTCTATGTTCATTTTCACGTGGATTCACCAAGAAAAATGACCGTATGGAATGTTAAAAAGAAAAAGAAAAAAAAAGGAAGAAGATCGAGAGAAGCAGAAAGAGAACAATAGAATTTGTCCAAGAGAATCGTTTGCATAAACCCAAGTGCTGATTCGATTCTTTTTGGCATTAAAAAAGTGTTGTTTTGTTAGAATATATTGGAAACTTTGTTCATAGTCAATTTACAATAATTCAACTAAAATTGCATCTTATATTTGACTCAAACTGTAGCTTACAAGTAAATAGATACCTTGGTCGATTTTTAATAATAATAATAATACAAGAATATCATTAAGATATATGAATCAATGTGCTATGTTGTAATACTTTAGTTTATATATTTGTATGTACACACATAGACACATAATATTAATCAGTATGTACAAGGATTGTCCTAATTTATATAATCTTATCGTGGTCGCAAATGAGAATCAGTCGACAACAAACAAATAAATAAATATTACTAACAATGAATTAATGGCAAACTAAAGATCAGAAGCATTTCTTACTATTTTCTTCTGCGATCGTCTGCATTATATGAAACATAAATTATGTGAAATCTTATCGATGGTATTTCAACACGAGATAACAATACGTCCAAGCGCTAACTTTAAATGTTATTGATAGAAATATAATACGACGATCTTTTCATTAATCTGAAAGAATCCTCTCCATGGTATCTACATATAGTTTGACACTCAAACGAGCTGACAAACAATCTCCATAAATAATAAAACTACATTGACCCTTAAAGGTAAGCTTCATCCTGTCGCAAGTACGCAAAATCCCGAGCATTTCCATTTACAACGTCGAAACAACGATGTTTCTTCAAAAACTAAGCAAGTGTCCACACACTTTCGAACAATCACATACACTATCAGTGTTATTTATTAACCGATAATAGGAGAGAAAGAAAGAGAAAATATTTTAGTCATCTAATCAATCCAGGCGAAAGGAAAATTGAGATAATTCAATCGTCCAACGTCCCTCTGTTCAAACCGTCAGAAAATTGATTTCTATCCTCTGTGTCTAGTCGAAACATTGAACATTTACAAAGCAAACGACAGTGTGCCGAGCGATCTTCCGAAAGTCTTATGAGAGAATGATCGGAATCGTAGCCTGGACAACGTTTGAACAGAACATTTCGAAGCGGAGGGAACGCAAATAAGCCTGTGATTCTTGAAACGGTCGGTTCTTTGAACGACAGCAGTCTTTGGTGGTGGTAATCCGGCGCCTGGTGAAAATTCAGCGGCTCTGGGAAACGCTGAATCTGCTGAGATCTGTTTGTACACGTTACACAGCAACGATTGACCGTGGGTAATTGGTATTTCGTTCGCAGATATTCCGTTTTCCAGATTATTGTAGCCGGTAGGTACGTCGAAACGATCGTGTGTATCTGTTACCGAGTCACCACATAGGAGAAGAACCGATCGAAGATCAAATAACCGCGTTTCTCCTGTAATTTCAAAGTAAATTAAATCGAATGGAGATGTGTTTGATGGGGAATAATGTCTTCCGGTGTTTGGTCGCTGTCTGTGTGAACCAGTTCGTACCAGGTTCCACGAGGTTGTTCCTTAAGTTACGGAAATTTAATTCAATGAAATATCGTACCAAACGAAGAGAATCGCGTTTCTAGTGTACATGATGTTGTGATCGTATGGAGAAAGTATCACGATTGGGTTTTCGTTGAGTTTTGTGAAGCGTAGTGAGAATATTTGGTTGGCTAAATTTACAATTCATCCCCCTCGTAAGGTACTGTGCCGAGGACGATAAATCTCTATCTTATTTGAAGACTTGTTATCTGAAAAATAAAACGATGTTATATCGTGGTTGAAAACCGTTGATTATTATTTATACGTATAGGGAGACAAACTTGTATAAACAGATAAAAATGCTACTGATAATTTAGCTGGGACTATTTGTCGTTTATTTATTCTACAAATATTTCGAATTATCGAACTCCACGTATTTTCTTAGTATAACATCGTATTCCACGGATTAATGATATCAATTTAGAGAAAAGCGGTACATATTTTACGCGAGTCGTAAAAACAAACTATTACTCAATCATGTATATGTATATTCACTAACAATTAAACATTTGGAATCATAAAACGTTCCACACAAAAGTCAAGAATTTGAAACAAAGTCCAACTAGAATTCTTCCATCTTCCAGTAAAAAAAACTCGTACGAAATAGAGAAAAGCAACATCGATATGTCTGAAATTAATTTCGAACTACCAACAAAGTTAGCAGAAAATGAAATACAAGACGGTAGACGCAGAGTACTACCATCTGAAATTACATCAGTCGACAGAGTTTTCAATGAAACGATTCTATCGTAATAATTCGACGACATTTTACATTCTCTTTCTGCTCGGGCACAACAGTTTTAAGTACTTCGCAAACGTTATCGCGTTGTCAGCGATTCAAAGTTGCAGGGATTCTACTCGAGCATAGAGCGTAGAATACACTACGTCAACGATGGAACACGTAACATTTGCAAAGCACTTGGACATCTGGATTTGTTGGAGAGTACTATAACTGTAGAAGTGTTCGAGTAGCAAGTGATATAGCCGCTCTCGACGCTTTACGCTTTACGAGGATTTACTTTTACTACCACAAAAAGCTAACCCAGATGATCATCCAATTAAATTTAATTGCAGGAACACGCAACTATTACTTGCACAGGTAAAATTCGCCCGTCCCCCTTTCCTTTCCCAAGATGCAGTTAAACGCGGGACATTTCCACGACTAATTCGAGGAATTCTTTGCGTCGCGAACGAGGTTGCTTTAAATAAAACACAGATTACAGCGACGTCGAATAATTTGATGTTCGAATAATTTTCTCAGCGAAATTTACTTCGTATTTAATTACGTGAACAGTTCGAACGTGGCTTCAGAAATATATTAAAAAGTTGATTATTTTTTGAGTCGTATTTGATTTTGATTAAAGCTTTTAATTTGATTTCTAGGTCGAGTGAAATTTTAATAAAGAAGGTCTGTACGTGCGTGCATCGAACATTTACTCTATGTTAGTACGTGTTACTTATAAAAGCTTGGATATATTCATACTGAGAAATTTGAAAATTCCACTGAAAGCGACGTAAGTGACAGAATTTTTCATTTAATCCCTGGATAAAGTTAGAATTTAACAGAAAAATCTGTATGCTTCTAAATGTACGAAGGCTACAGTCGAGGAACACGAGTATGTTACACGACAGCACTTTTTTAAATTCAGTACGATGCCGATCAATTTTCTCTGTCATCTTGTTGTATATCAAGATATTATTTCCTAATAATTCTCTTTATAAAACGTCATCAAGCATCGTTTTCATCTTAACAGGCTCCTTTCGTTTTTAACGATATTAAAATACTATATAAATTAAAATACTATAGCTTAGTCGTAAAGCAACAATCGACAAAAATATACTCGTCATATTTAGTTTTTCTCCGGTAATCTTCATACACGTACAAAAGCTTGGAAATTCGTCGAGCAAATTGTTTGTCCGTAAATAAACAAATAAAGAAAAGAGAAACGAGCAAACAAATTCCGTCATATTTCATACAACGACAAAACAATCAGATCGGATAATTCAATATCTACGAAAAACAGAGACAATGGCTGATAAATAAAATTCTCGTTCCATATGTGACCTTTAACCTCGTTTATTTAGTATCGCAATTAATCTCACGAACGTTGTCGATTTTCTAAGTAATGAAAAGCCGCGTTTACAGGATTTCAAGCGTCCTGGTATAAAATAATCCAGCGTACCGAAGGTAACACGGTTCAAATCGCGACTTCTCAACCGTTCGATAATCGATCGCTCTTAATCGTCGCTGGAAATCCGTACGTCGCGCGGCGATATCAACGTCGCTTTCAGTTCCGCTTCCGATATCGACTTTCGCCGTGTAGTTACGGCTTCTAAACTTCGCGAATTCCCCCGATCGACTATTCTGCCGCATTCAGATTGACCTTATAAACCGTTCGACCGGAAGAATACGTTTCACCAGTCGAATTTGCATCGACGGCCAATTAGATCGATCATTCTTCGACGTGTTTCACTCCTCAGCAAGCAATTTTTCGTTCTAACGTCTTTCAACTGGCGCGCGTAACTTGCGACGTACGGTAACAAAGGGATTTTCTTTGACGAAAATTTCCTGCAATTCTGTGCGAAACGTACGACTTTTCATACGGTATCATTTTTTTTCTTTTTTTTTTTTTTGGATGATGTATGTCTTAATTCTAAAGTTTATATCAGATGAGGATACGAAACGGTTAACTTTGATAAATAAAAGTTGTTTACCGAGCTTTTGATCTTCCAAATGATCTTACTTTCTGTTTCAAGTCAACTTCATTAACGTGAACACTTCAATGCTGTTGTAAAAGTTCCGTGATAACAACTATTTTCAATTACATCGACAAAAGTTCCGAAGAATCGTTTAATTTTTATTGAAAAGCTCACGGGGTGATTAAACGTATCAATTTGGTAAATTACGCGCAACTTTGAGGAAAGTGTGCCGCTACTAAGTTCAATAATTTCGATAATTTAGGGAAAATCGTGTCACCGCGATGAGGGAATATTGATTAATCGAACTCTGTGTTGTCCAAGGATGTGAAGTTGTGAAACTCAAATGGTAATTAGGTGACTGATTTTCAAAATAAAATGACATTTAACCTGTCCACGAAGAGAACTCAAATTTCGATAAATACAAATTCAAATTGACTGTGAAACGATTTCATAGAAACTCTAATCTTCTAATTATTTAAAAGTTTAGTGAAAATTCACTGACAAGTTATTAAACTCTGAACAATAGTTCTTTGTATTTTATGCGAACAAATTTCAAATAAAATACAATATCGTAACGAGTATATAATAATTAAAATAGATGACCATCATTTACATCATATCACGTAATAATAAAGGAATGTTCTCTGAAGAGTAGCAATTTAATATATTTGACGTGAAAACAGGTAATAATATGCAGCATAAATTAGGATATACAGCGCCTATCGTGCTAACGGAATGCAGATCATTAATATTATTAATGTTGAAAACAGCATTTGTACTCACGTAGAAACCTTAAACGTCACGAATTAATGCACCTGGTCCACAATGTATTCACAAGAACAAATAGATCGTCCTCAGCTAAGCTTCAGAACATGGAAGCTTCTTCGAACGATGAGCATGGAAGTGGTCTTGCAAGTCGTAAGCACGCGCAACGCACAAACCTGCAATTAAACGAGCAAATTAGAAAATCTACTTCAAATATCGACAATTGTATTAAAAATGTTATCCCGCAATCGTAGTAAAAATTTTTTATTTTTTATAAAATACCTTATAGATATAGTTGCATATGTATGTTTTCCGACAATAGTGTCTTATATCAGTTGACATACTTTCGATTCAAAGAAATACAAAATTAGTATTTACGCGAAATATATTGATTTTAATATTTAAAAGCTGTTATCGCTAGACTGCGGTTATTTATACATTTCTGGATAATTTGTATAAGTGAAACGGAATAGACATACGAGATATTCAAAATAATATTTAGCGGATGAAACAAACCTTAATTTCATTTTTATATTTTCTATTGATTTCGTGAAAATATGAATCTGCGTAAAAAATCGCAGTATAGAAAACATGTTAACGCCAATGGAATTTGAAGAGTGGTAATTCTTATTATCATTATATTCGATATTAAACGAATAGTAAAAAAGTTATTGTTTGCAGCAGTTATAAGTAAGATTGTGTGTATATTATTTAGAGGAAGATAATATTTTGGAAAATAATATTTTTAAAAATTCGCATAGGGTGAAATTTCACCCCTCTAACGGTTTTAAGGTTTAAATTTCTAAAAGCCTCGAAGGTTTAAAATTCGCGGTGATTAAGAATTTAAAAATATTAATAGACTGGTTCTTATAACTGATCGTTGCAGGTAAATATGTATTTGATATTCATGTGGCAAATGATTAATTTAAGAACGATAACATTCGAGATATTTGAATTTCGAAGGTTGTATTATTACAGGATTTAGAGTGCTTGCTACCTTCAGATGTAATCCACGTCCTTTTGAACTGAATTTCAACGTTTCCCTGGCATTACACCCAGCTTCGCTAGGGATCTAATGACACGTCGTTAGACTTGCCAGAACGACATGGTTTAAATCCACCAGCTTTGAATATACTCAACTACAACTGTATTCAATCAAATGAAACCCAAACGAAGATAAATGTACTAATTTCATTAAAATGTCTATCAATATTTATACGTATTTTACAATTCATAAGAAAAAATTTCCCAAATTAACTGGTGTAATTTATAATCAATTAAGTGGTCAATTAGTCGCCAATACGTATTAGTCGTGCGAATATTCAAAATTTAATAATATTAAATTTAGCTTACATGATATTAAATCATCAAAATTCGTGGGAATTTTGTCTACGAGAAAACTGATAATCGCTAAAAATTTTAATGCGATTAATTTACTCGTTAACAGATATAATTCATTCATGAATATGTACGAAATATCCAATACATTTTAATAATAATTCACATTTAATAAATGTAACAAATATGACATTTAATGAGTTCTACATAAGATAAGTAACGATTAACCTAACCAATTAATTTCTTCGTTCCTCATCAATAAAAAAAGGAAAAAATCTACATTTTAATAAACTTACACACCTATACCATAACTACTTAATGCTTAATAAATGTAACAAGTACAGCATTTGATAAATTATAAATATTACAAGTAACAACCAGCCTAACGAATTAATTGCTTTCCTCGTTACTTCCGAAAATGAAGCAAAGAAAAAGCTGCCTCCTTCTCGTTTATTCGCGATCCTCGCCATCTGATTCTAGCCAGACCATGTTCCCTTATCGATTGGCCGCTAATTATGAATTTTTCCAGATTTTCTCGCGGAAACCGATCCTCCCAGTCTCGGATGAAGCTAACGGGACCGGTGACACGGTAGGACGCAAACGGTGTTAATTAAAACGGCTTAGTAAACCTCGTTATCGAACGAGTCGTTAGCAACTTTGCTGGCTGTCGACAGTCTCGTTCGCCCTCGCGTCGATCTAGTCTTATTTCCTTACGATATCATAAGCTGATCTCGTAAGCTACGAGTCGGCCGTGCGTATTTGGTATTAATTATTCCCGGAATCACGATTACTCGGCTCGTCGAGTTTGCTCGTTCAATTACGCAGGTGATCGAGAGGATTTTCATTGTGTGGATAATTAAGTTTCATGATCTCCATTGAAATTTTAAACGGCTATATCTGCACACCGATTTAACGCCCGAAACACGTACACGAAATGATTCGCCAAAGTATTGCAACATTTATCAGAGGCAACTTTCGTGATACAATTGCGCGTGTTAGATAAAACATTTCGTAATTTCATTAGCACTGTAACGAGACACGACTATCGTGATCATATCGGTAAAATTTAAAAATTGATATAGAAGTTACGAGATATTTGTTATAAACATATATGTAGTAAACAGTTAGTATACAGCATCTTAAACACATAGTATGAATTAAAAAATCGCACCACTGAATATCCAGGCTTATTGATAATAATCTACTCAACACAATTATTCGATACCACTATTCAATATTACTCGATAAATTTACAATACTATTTGAACATTTTCGTGATCTCTGTCGAATATTCGCATACTTGATACACTAAATATCTCGTAATTTGTGTTACGTGTGTGTAATATATAATATAATATACAGTGAGCTTGTCTATATACTACATACACGTTATGAGATGAGTACTATGTCGTGGTTAAACGTAACGTTTCAGTTTAAAAGCTTACCAATGCCAAAGAAATTCATTTTTATTCCTTAACCTCGACTATAATTACCAAAGAATTCTCGGATTTTAATCGTTTCGATTTTTGCAGTTATCAACGATACAGGACCTCTTGTGATAAAATTAAGGTTTCATACTAAATTAAGAAACTCTCAACGATCTCTACTAAACTGTACTACAGCTTCTTTAAAGTCTCTAAAGAGTACAGAAGTCACTTTATTCCTGCACCACGCGTATCAAAACACAACGTAACGTAATTATCCCCCTAAAAAAAAAAAAAAAAAAAAAAAAAAAAAAGAGGAGGAGGAGGAACGACACCGGATTAACTCTTCTCTGTTCATCATGAACGATCTCATAAATGACGAGGAACCGGCAAAGGCTCGCACAATTACACTAGCGTGTCTTTCCTACTTTTAATTAAATCCTCCATAATTCAACTAAGATCCTCTCTCGTCGGGAAGCGAATGGCAAGCAAGATAGACACTGTCGTGGCGAGTTGTCGTTCATGAAACGGCATAAATGAACGAGTAAGTCTATAAGAAAGAGTGCAAGGCGGTGGGCGGGGGGCGATTAAAATTTATGGTATAATTACAGCCGGGTATCGTTCAAGCAACGAAGAAAAGAGAGTAAAAAGAGAAAAGAAAGAAGGAAGGAAAAAAGGACGAGACGAAGAAAGGAGGATGAAACAGACGAGCTTGTAATCACAGTCACTACAGGGCTGACTCGCGCCTTGTTAATTACACCGTGCCACGAGTTGTAAGCGTTTAGCCGGTGTCTTTTTAAATTAACAGCGAGAAGTCGAGGTTAAAGAAGAGTCGCGTGGTGTTGAATGTAAAGCGATTCGATTCAAGTTGAAAGAAGAAGCGGATGAGCTATGAGTTACGAGCAGGCTGCGCAGTTTCATGCAAATTTATATTTTAATGAATGCAAGTCAAGAGATAGCAGTTAAATAGAAATTTATTTTACACTCCAGATGCTACATAGTTTTATCATTTTCCATGTTTTTTATATTTGCGGGCGTTATACGCATTCGATATAATTTCTTATAAATTCGATATAATTACGAGTCGCGAATGGACCGCGATTTTTGTGCAAATTTGTGTCTTTACGATAATTCAAGAAACAAGAATCTCAAGCTCCTAAATATAATAAAAATAGAAATTTGTTTCACATTATAATTACTCGATACAATTTCTTACAAAATGTACCAGAAAATCAGCAATCTAACCACGAGTTGTGAGTAGATTGATCTTTAAGCAAATTTGTACTTTAAATGGAAATAACTGAAGAGACAGAACGTACAGTGTATTGTAACTTTTATGTGCATTTTTGTATTGGTTTTAAATTTTCAATTTTACTAACACAATAATCATGGTCTTTCGTTATGGCGCAAACGAAATTCCAAAATGTTTTATGCTATACATATAAACCTGTGCCACAAGTAAACACAGACAAATTCAAGAAATAATGTCACGAGAAATACGCGATGACAGAGGGTTGGTTGCTTAAACTTCTGACCGACTGCGTTTTATCAGATTTCATCAGATTATATGAAATTACATCGCGTACCTGCTCCATCGCCACTCTATGTTAACTTCCAACTGCAAATTGAATCGAGGATCCTTCAAATCGAATGCTCGATATTTTTCACGAAGTTCACGAAATATTCGCGTGTGCTTTTTCCCCTATTTTGGAAACTGCGTTTCGGCAGCGTTTGATTTTCTGAAATGTAGCTCCTCTTTTAGATTTCTTTCTTTTTCTTTCTGTTCAATACCAGACGAGTAAACTGAAGACGTTTTTTCGTACTGCACGCGCTATCACTTACGAGCAGACTGTGAATTTCTACGTGGAGAAGCCACAAGTTTTTATGAATATAATTAAAAAAGATGGAACCTAGTCTGATCTACTAAATATAAGCTATTCGATAATTTATATTTACGATATTAACTATTACTAATACATAAAAAATAGAGCCTCACCTACTACATGTTATACAGACTATATTTTATATATTTCTATAAATAACGAAATCGAAATAAAATTGCACATTAAGTTTTACCACTTCCAATAGACAAGATACGTGTCCGTGAAATATCTGTCGCACTATGTAACGTGTTGAGAATTTGAAACGTAAACAGCGAACTTTTCCTCAAACGGCGCCAGCGAAATAGTCAAGTACATTAGTTTCACACGTATGCCATTTTATTCCTAACGCTTCGTATCAATTTCACGCAATTTCCAGCTAAAGTATTATATTATTCGACCGTTTGTCGAACAATTTTTCTGAAACCTTCTGACTTTCACGTGCGAATGAAACACGATACCTTTGAAGGAGAACGCATGCAAACGACAAAGAGTAAAATTAATTATTTATCACCTCGCTTCATTCATGCTTCACCACCGTATCAATTTGACACGCAAGGGGCGCGTTAAGTCGCGAAAATGGAGAACGGTGGAGGATTAACACCAAAACTACCACACAAGTCAAATTGACTGGTTTTACAATTTTATTTTAAAATTCCTACTTCATATTATATTCTTCCCCAATGATGTAATGACTTTCGTAACGATAACTAAGAGAATAATATAATGAGTTTTATTTTATTTTTCATGTATTCAAACTCAAAATAATTTTGTACCAAAGCTACTTACCAATACCAGTCAAAATAACTGGTACTTGTCAAAATGCGAAAGGGTGCTGCAATTTGTTTATCGAAGCCCAATTAACTAGTTTCCTCATTTTGTATAACTTGCCACACGTTTTGACAATTTTTACCGCGTATCATTTAATACGATGATATCAGATATCAGGGAAATTCCGGATCGATCGCCAGATGCTAACACTAGCAACACCACACCAGTCAAAATGACTGGTTCTACAATTTTATAAATTCAATTTTGTCAAAATGACCGGTTCTACAATTTTATAAATTCAATTTTGTCAATTCTCGTTTAGAGTTCATGGTTCCAAAGGGATTAACAATGCCAAAAATGTACTACATAATATGGAATTCCTTCTGTGAGAAAGTAATAAATCAATAAATATTATTACGTATTTTTTAAAGACCAGTCATTTTGGTCGATTTTGGTAGAAATAGCTTCGCGTTAACTATCGGTAGTTCTAGTGTTAAACCGCCGGTTTTACCACGGTTTCCCTAAAAGTATCACGACAGTGAAGCTTCGTTAAATTTCATAGACTGCTAATAAAATTTCGAAACGCTTCGTATAAAACACGTAATACACCTATTCGTAAAACGCGTCAACAAGTGTTCGAACACTTTTATGAGCCATACTGTGTAGACAAACAAGGACAGGTAACGAAATTCATGGAAACAGGAGATCGAAATAACAGGAGGCGAGGGAAGAAATAATTTGAATAATAGCAGGAAACGCGATTTGTATTCACGCATAAAACAGAGCGTAAACCGCGAGGTAATTTCAGCAGCAATCAACCATGAAATTTAATTCGAGCGTGGCGTGTCAGCCCACTGATCTAACAGATTGAAAACTCTGTTTTGTTGAACGTTGCCGCCGCTTTTTCCGCATTGTTCTGGCACGCGCCGCTCTTGCACGCGGATTTTCCTAATTACTAATTGGGCTGACGAGATAATTCGCCGAACGTTAACGATTCCATTCATCTCTCGATTTTCCATTTCCAAATCTATCGCGAACAAAGCGAGGGGATGCTCGACAACGGGAAAGCTCTTTGTTTATGCTGATTTTCGCGCCAAGTGTCTCTACACAAATAATGCTGGAAATTAACAAAAACATTAAAAATATTTATCGCAATTATATTCGTTATCGATGGCTGTTCATTGAAGAAACCAAACAACATGTTACAGGTGAAAATGTACGAATAAGTGAACGATCGATAGGTTTAACTTTCGAAAAAAGATTTTCTCAAGATTATTACTCATCGAGTTCTCGATGCAGAATTTCACGCAAAGAGCTCGAAATTCGAAACGACAGAAAATTAAGAGTAGTTAAGGGATAGTAAAGTGAATTTAATTGTAGACTGACGAGCTTGGGATTTTAAAGTTTAAGCGTTAACGATATCAACATCGTACAGTTTGGAAGATAATTTACGAAACTTCAATTGAACGTTAAAATTCTTAATTAATTCCAATAAATACAAAACCGGACCTACCCTTTAATATCGCTTTATTAAATACCTATAGCCTGCAATATCTCAATAAAGCTGAACCCAAACCGATTTATAGCAATATAATATGATGGTGAATAATGAATTAAAACAGAACAAAATATAAAAATCCTCGACGAAGAGTAGGAAATGGATCTGTAAGCCGAAAAACAGACAAAACGTTTGCATCATAAACGCGGTTCGTAACTCACAATGTTAACGATTCGTGAACTTTTGATCTCGGCATGGCGGAGATTTATCGCCATGTCGAATTAACCGGTAGATGAAAATTCGTGGATATCGGCGGAGGAATCGGTTTCTAAAGAAACGGGTCAGAGACGCGTGGCTTTCACGGGCTGCCTGTGAGTTACGCGCGTTCCACGCCAAATCTGATTTAGAGTTTCGACTTTAACGAACGGTGAAACGATTCCGCGAGGCTCGCTCGCCGATAAATTTCAATGGGACAGGCCGTCTCTCGTTGACGAAATATTCCGGTTGGATGAAAGCTCGAGCGACTCGTAGAAAAATTTCCACCGGAATATACGGCGAATGGTTTTTTAGGGTTCAAGTGTTTCTTCGATGGCAGAAACGACGATTGAAACGTTCCTGACTCAGATTTTTCACTCGCACATTCTCACAATGTAGAATTATTTAATTTTAATCAGAGATCGCAAAGTGAAAATAATATTTGGCGCGAATAAAATATAGAAAGAGCCGGATTAATTGTAAAGCGGTGATATTTCACCGATCACACGGTATATCAATTATAAATGTATGAAAGATTTTATAAAGTTTCTTAGAATCTTAAAAACTGTGTTGGTATCTCGATGATAGAAATTTTTGTAGAGATGATACACTTAAATTAAGTGGAATAAAGCTTGCTGTAATTTTGTAATGAAATATTTGGTAAAAATTCTGTAATTGTGAATGTTCTTATTTTTTAATATCTGAAATTTAGTTTGTTCTATGAAAGTGGAGCTCTAATTATGTCAAGCAGTATGTATTTCGGGTTCGCTGTTAAGTGGAACAATGTCAGAGGTCTGAAGCTTGCACAAGTAGGTTGGAATGTACTTCAGAAAATTCTGCTTCTGCGAAGCTTCCTAATTTCTACTGTGCATATATTTTAAACATTTACATAACTATTTCTCTGATCGCTTAATTTCTTTCATTGATATTTTTCAATCAATATTTCTATTTATTATAGAGAAATATTCCAATTTTTTAAATGTATGTTATTTTCTTCATAGTCACTGCATATCTCGAGATTCCAGTGAAATCAAATACTACAGATTTGCATAAAATTGCTACAAAAATTCGTACAGAGACATCTCTCTAAAATCTCTTGAAATTTGATCGTGCATCAAAAATTAATAGGAATTAATACACGTTTCTAATTTAACTTAATCCTCTTTCTTCGATAATAATTCCCTGAAATTTCAATTACCTACCCGAAAACAATTTTACCATTTAATAACGCAGTTTCTCGTTCAGCTTCCATATTTTGCACAAAAATTTGCATAGAAATTTCTCTACAAAATCTCCTCAACTTTCATCGTACATCAGAAATTAATATACATTCCTAACATAGCTTAATCCTACTCTTTCGATAATAATTTCTGCAAACTTTTATTAACTTCACTGCGAAAACAATTCTGCCAGTTAACAATACAGTTTCACGTCCAGTTTCCACATTTTATACGAAAATTCGAATAGAAATTTCCATATAAAATCTCTTCAAATTTCATCGATAATAATTAATACACATGCCTAATTCTATTTAATCCCACTCTTTCCAGAATAATTTCTCCATTACCTTCATCCCCCAAAACAATTCCGCCATTTAACAACGCAATATCGTGTCTAGCTTCCACATTTTGTAGAAAAATGTCAGTACAATTTTCTCTATAAAGTCTCTGCGAATTTCGTCGATAATAATTAATCCATATTGCTAATTTAATTTAATCATCGAAAAATAATTTTTCCAACTCTTATTACTTTCATCCCTCAAAACAATTCCGCCATTTAATAACGCAATATCGTGCCTAGCATCCACATTTTGTAGAAAAATTTTAGTAGAATTTTCCCTATAAAGTCTCTGCGAATTTCATCGATAATAATTAATCCATATTGCTAATTTAATTTAATCATCGAAAAATAATTTTTCCAACTCTTATTACTTTCATCCCTCAAAACAATTCCGCCATTTAACAACGCAATATCGTGTCTAGCTTCCACATTTTGTAGAAAAATTTCAGTAGAATTTTCCCTATAAAGTCTCTGCGAATTTCATCGATAATAATTAATCCATATTGCTAATTTAATTTGGACTTCGATAATAATTAACCCATATTGTTAATTTAATTTGACCTTCGATAATAATTTCTTCAAACTCTTATTACTTTCATCCCCCAAAACAATTCTGCCATTTAACAACACAGTCTCGCGTCTGGCTTCCACATTTTGTAGAAAAATTTCAGTAGAATTTTCCCTATAAAGTCTCTGCGAATTTCATCGATAATAATTAATCCACATTCCCAATTTAATTTAATCCTACTCTTTCGATACTAGTTTCGCTAAACTTTCGTCGTATGCTTCACTCCCTAAAACAATTCTGCCATCTAACAATACAGTTTCACGTCCAGCTACCACCACACTTTGCCTCTTTATTTTATATTTCATTATTCTTACACCTTCGACCGTGAAACAGAGATTCAGTCGTTTCAATTTGTCAAGCTCGAATTCCTCCGCCTCTTATCGCCCGCGTCCGCCCATTGTCTTGGGGACCTCGATCCCCGAAACAAAGTTCATAGAACGAGTTCGACGTCCGCGAATTTTCCCCCCTGCTTCTCCTTTAATTACGCTTAAACGATCCAGCGAACGTTGGACCAGGGAGTTTCGTGGATGCGAGCCAGACAATTATGGTTGGCGGAACAATCGAAACGCCGAACGACTCAGCGAGCCTCGCTGTCGATGACAGGTGGGTGATCGACGGTGCTCAGGACGTGTTTTAAAATGTGTCTGAAGGCAGCACGGAATATTGTCTGTTTGCTGGACTGATGATTTTTATAAACGTGCAGTTTTAATTTAGAAAAGAATCGGATTAACGATGATAGGAGTTCACGAGGAAAATAGGAAATTGTTTTACGTATACACGGTGAATCGTCATTGTGTTGTTAAATTATGTTTATCGAACACAGATTTCCTGAAAAAAATTCTATTTATTAAGTGTCCTCATAACGAACGAAAAATAAGAATAATAGAATTGGAAAGTGCAGGTATACGTAACGCTAAAACGACCTTCTATTTCCGATTCTGACTCATAGATTTGGTAAAATCGTGCAAGTAGGATAATATTGCAAATTATGAACTTGTATCTTGAATACTTGAATACTTGAATACAATGAAAAATAGACAACTGCCAAATGGTCATCAGCTGTTTCTCCTAGTTATAACTGGAACACGGAGTTTGCTGCATTATTATAGGAAATTGCTAAGTGGGGGAATGCGCAGGACTATACGAAACAGCGAACCTATAACACCCGTTATAACATTTAATAAATAAAATAATCATCCATAACAAAATACAGCAAACTCCACCGTTTTAATTACTCGCATAGAAATATGAATTTTCATAAATAACCACAGTCCTATTACGAAGATAAGCAAAATATATATACATTTTAGTATACTATTTCTAATTAATATTACCTTGCCCACATAAAAAACGTATTAGACAGTAAAAAAAAATTTCTCCACTTCCTCAAGTCCATCGAACGTGATCCAACTACGTAAAACAAAATCGTAGCATCCATCAATTTCTCTCTTTTGTTTTTTTACTTCGCGGCAAAAATAGGCAAGAAAATAAGAGAGAGAGAGAGAGAGAGAGAGAGAGAGAGAGAGAGAGAGAGAAAAGAGCCAATGGAGAAGGCGCGGATAGAAGGTCGAGAGGGAAGGTAATTCTCGCGAAACGTGAAGGGCTCTCGCGACACAATGGCAGATCAGAAAAGTTCGTTCTGCAGCGTATCTGACGACCGTACTCTGGAGAACGGAAACGACGGGTCGATATATCTTTGCCTTCTTGGCCTCGTCGTCGCGTTCGACCGTGATCCTCGCGTCGAAATACTCAAAGTTTCTCCGAAGAGAAACGAAAGCCAAGCTCGATGTCCCAGAGACGAGACCGTACGAAAGGGTCGATAGATCTCGACCGCGATTTTCGCGTTGAAACGATCGTATAATTTCGCGTGGTACTTTATGGGTTACCAGGCCGATTGCGGCTGTACGCCGGAGCTCGTTCGAGCGTTTTGGTTCGAACAGATTGCGATTGCCTTCGCCTTTCATGCTGAAGTATTCATTTCGAACCGGTTGATTTTCCTGGAAATGCGATTCTTCCTTTAAGAGCTTTCAGCTCTTGGATGCTGAGATTTGGATATTTGGTTGGGGATAAGTCGATAGAGATATTGCTGCAAAGTCCTGGAAACTGACACATTTTCCCTGTACAAGATCGTCCCCGATCGAGTATCCATCTCGTAGCTCTTGATTTTCCTGGAAATTCGATGCTCCCTTTTTAAAGCTTCCAGAGCTCGATGACTTTCAGATTTGGATATTTCATTGCAGATGGGAATATTAGTTCTGCAAGTGTTGATACTTTCTCTCTGTGTAAGGCTCTGTCGTACGATAGACTTCTCAGTCACAATTTTCAGATTCTATGTCAGATAGGGTAACGAGGTGGTTTGTAATTCTGAAAATTTTCTATTATTTGTGCCATATTCGCGGGATAAACGATCTTATACAAATCTTATCATTTTTTCCTAGAAGCGAGTATCGACTTTGTGTATCTGAAAATGAAAAAGTAAAAAGAACATAATAAAATCAAGAATTTTTTCACAAAATGTGAAGTCCATCAGTTTCTCTCCCAAGTCCTTCACTTAATTACGTCTCACGGCAAAACAATTCTCTTAAATAATTTTAATCAACCGATTGTACGATTCTCCGTACAATTGCATCGGTTTCTTTGACTATTCGGCGACGTTCATTCTACTTTCCCGACGATGGAGCCTCGTCTAAAAGGACATTTTACGAGCAACTGTTTGAGGTCCAGCAACACAGCCGCGGCTTCAGCTAAAAAGCCTTCCGTCGCCCTTTCGAATTTCACGATGCACCCTTCTCGTTTTATGATGTCACTCGGTTGGGGAAAGGGGTAAGCACGTTTTATAAACCTTTCGTCCCGTCCTGAGCTTTTTAGACGTCGTTACGCCCGGCAATAGCTGCATCTACGAATTTATGTGCGGACCGATGAAAATTACGAGCGCGGCTTTGTTTTCTTCATCCTGCTACATCTTTTCCTCGACGAACACGTGTGCACAGCAAGTAGTAGATACGAGCTATGTGAACCACTCAGAAGTTGAAATTGTTCACAGTTGGAAAGTTAAGAGAAGCGACGATTGAATCGTGAATGTTTTCGAGAAGTTGTATTTTTATCGCGTATGGGTGGTCGTTGAAAATTCGTGCTTTTATGAGTCCAGTTAAATACAGAGATTTGTCTTGTTTTTGCAAATATTGCAAGGAGTACTATAGACACACTTTGCACATTTTCATATATGGCGTATTTACAGTTTGTGCATTTACGAGCAGCTAAATTTCTCATAAATGTACGAAGATGTAACATTAGTTTTATAATTGGACCATGAATTCTTATGTATTTGTGGAAAATTTGAAGATTTAGAAACGAACACACACGGTATAAATGTATGAAAATACGTGTAGAAATGTATGAAATATCCAAAGTACAGTGTCCTTATAATATTCAATGAACAAAACGAGTGTATACAAAAAATACCTAAACTCCATGTTCTTCGCTATACTCATAAAAATACTAATTTGCATAAATAGCCACGATCTACTTGTTACGTCGGGCGACACTCTACCTAGACCAGGCCGCACACCGCGGGCAAGATGGGAATCAGATGTCCGCTCATCCTTACTACGTATCCTCAATAGTCTTAAGGACCCATAAATCTCAGGAATTTTTTTAGCTAAGGTCCTTCAGACCGAACAAACATCTCTTTACTGAATTGTTTCTAAAGCTTATTGATACTACGGGAAAGTTAGTTTTCTCACGTATGATGCTTCCCACTAGCAACTCTCTCTCGCGGGCGGTTAGCACCCTTCTTCACCAACCAACCTAGAAAATTAACCAATTGACAACGAAGTCTTTCCCTCACTCTCCCAATGAAACCTTGCCCTTGACAAATCAGCTCTTTCTTGTAGATTAGACCCACCCACGACTGGCTTTCCTCCGACACAGCATCGTCACTTTACCTCACTTATTCTTCATCGTTATTGTATTAAACACGAAAAATGTAAAGCACATAATGTAGCATGGCTACGTCGTACCGCCGCGTATCGGTACCTTTGCCTAACACATCATTACAAAAATTCAACGTTTATTGTGAATACCAATATGTATCTAAAACTGTATCTTGGACTAAATAAACATCATTAAAAAAAAAAATTCTTCGTCGTTAGAATAGTCAACATGTCATCACTGGGTTCCTATCCTTAAATGAATCACGTACTTAACTTGTACATACGCATCAGTGTAATTACCTTCTTTACAAAGTTGTTGGAATAAACGTTAATTTATACCCGTTAATTCAGTGTAACCTCAGTTGAACCACCCCTATTATCGTAACAGAAATCAGGGGATCGATCAGTTCGTGGCGTCGATTATCTAATCGCAACGGGAATTTACGACTCCCGTTGACGTGCTTTCTCGCGATCGCGTCTCTCCGCGAACGGTCGAAACACTACTTCTAATTTTATTTTAACTTCCCGATCCTTTTGATCGGATATAATCAACCACATTTCCTAAAAATACACTTCAATGGAAATTTCCAATCTCGACCAATTCTACTCGAATCACTTTCTCATTTCAGTCTCCTGCATGTTAAATATTTCGTAGACAAACAACATTTCCTGAAGATGCATTTCGATGAAAATTGTTAACGTGGACAAATCCTATTCAAGTCGTATCAACCCTCTGTAATTCCATTAAATTCAATGAGAATTCTTCCATGAAAAGTATCAATTTCGGTAGAGAAATCAGCTACACGGAAGAATTCGAAATAATTGCGAAGCATAACTTTTCATCCATAATTGCGAAACGAAGACGACGGTCGATGTGATCGCGTTGAAGCGAGACAGCAATAAAACGATTTATATTCGTATGATTCCCTACGGAGTTGAAAGGCAGCGAGGACGTGTATCTACTTAAAGCAGGATTTTCTTTGAAATTTCGCGAAACGCATGGGCGAAAAGAGATAAAGCACGGTCGTTCGGGGCGGGATTTTTTTATTTCGTGAAAAAGGCAAATGTAGCCAAATAGACGAGAGGACGAAAGGGAAACGCGTGGAATCTCGTTTAATAGAACCGTGTTTCTTGATATATGAACCGTGACGAAAATGGATTTTCCGGATTTATGCTTTCCGGCGAGTGGTAAAACCCGCGTGACCCTAATGTGACCATTTTTAATCCCATCGTTGTAAAATCGTCCTTGCCATTTAAATTATTAAGCTCGTGTGCGAAATCTAATCCGCAGCTCGTCTAACTTTTCTGCAAAATTTTCAACGTTCAGCGAATTAAACCGAGAAAATATTTCCAAGAGAAACGTTTGTAAAATCAATCAGTTTGTTAATAAAATAGTAGAAACCACTTTAGTTTCTTTTAACAGGCTCGTCTGATTCATTTCTTGTTTTAACGACAACACGAAGCTTTTAAAATAGAGTAATTATAAATAACCGAAAGACTTGAGTCACGTTATACATAAACGATTTTAACGATAATGTTAGACAAACGCAAAACGTCAAAAAAATTCGATCGTACAACGATCGCAATGGTAAATGCACGATACGGTCGTGACGTGAAAAATATAGGCGACGCATACGAGAAACACAGCCAGCAGAGCAAACTTTATGACCACCATAAACATTGAATCCGTTCGTATCACAAACCTCCCTCTTTCCCTGTCTCCCTTTCTCTCTCTCTCTCTCTCTACAGGATGTTTCAGGAACTCCCCAGGAGCATGTAGCACTCATAAAAATATGCGGAATATATAATATGCAATAAGCCAGATATTCCAGGAAAATTATTCCGCGGCGCACAGCATCGTAGGAATCGGATCTGCAGCGAGCACGTAACGAAGCAACCAAATCAGACGTTCGAATGTGCTCTAGCCACGTTCAAAAGAATGAGGATTTCCGATCGCCGAGAAGGTCGGAGAAAGAGCAATTCAACCAATTCCGAGCCATCTTTTCCCTTCCAGCTTATGCACACAGCAAGGCTTGCTCGATAATTGAACGCGGAATATTCTATTATTCCTCTCGACTGAAGGCTTTATTTCCATAGAAACGTGAGCCTAACGATAGAACAGGATAATAAACGGGGGTCCGCGCTTCGTCAATGATTCGTTTGTTGGTCGAGATGTTTGAATAGCTATCAATTTGCAAGATGATCGTTAAGCCGATTGATCGCTCGAAAACGATCTTATAGCGGTTCAAGTGGCTGGTTAACCGCGTCCTCGATCGAGACATCGCTTATTTTTAAAAATTTTTCTTGTATGACTGTAATTCGGAGCGATCCACGACCAGCTTCCGTCACTTTAGTTTTAGCTTGCCTCGATGAAAAAAAAAAAAGAAAAAAGAAGAAAGAAAGCGGAGATTGCGAGGTGTGGGAAAAGCGCAAAGGTAAATCGGACGAATACGATAACGCGGGTTGTAGGTTGCGTAGAATATAGTTGGTAGATGAAGAGTGGATCGCACGCAGATGAGCAAGAAGCGTGATACTTGACCGAAGGAAACGAAGCAGCTATTATACGGTGTCGCGACTCGGCTTAAGGACGCGTTACAGAGCTGTGAAGTGTTACTTGGCAAGCTGTTTTATCTTATGGCGTAGAAGGGTGGATATCGTGTGGAAGAAGAGGCGAAGTTTAATGCTAACGTTAGAAGGTAATGGAGGTTGGTCGATTGGACACGGCGAAGATACATGGAGTGACGAAAAAGGGAGAAAAGAACTCGCAAGATGGGCGATTTGTAGGTTGTATCGAGATACGCGAAGAATATCTGATCGATATGTGCTACTGTTCAAATTTGAATTTGATTCGAAATATGTACCGCTGTTCGTGTATTGTATTTGATGGATTCGATCAATAACTAGTCTGTAAATGTTTATTCAAATTTAGATTTTTACCAATACAGCTGAAAAAGCAAAATTTCAATCGAAATTTCTTTCGTGTTTTTATATTTGTATTATATTTTACATTTTTCATATTTAAATGTCTCATAGATATCATAGATATCATAGAGTGATAATATAGTAGCAATGTGAGTTAATAGTAAATTGTTGAAGGTAATGATTGCTATGTTCTTATGGAATCAATAAATTGTGAGTTTAGATTGTAGATATATTAAAATATAATCGTAGGATATTTTATTTGTAAATAACGAAGAATGGTTTGCATAATAGATTATAGTCGTGTGTTTCATTCTAATTTATTTATCTGGATTCCTCTATTAATATTCATTAGCGAGTCGATGTTTGTTAACATTTGCTTAACTTCGTATATTTTAATTAGTCTATCTTTGATCGTTTCATAATTACTCGTTTATTACATCGCCATTAATTAACACCGTATCAGAGAGGCCGAAATTTTAGTCACCAAATAAACATCATTCTTCCTAAATAAATTAATTTTGATAATTAACGATATCATTTTAAAAATCTTCAATAAATCGCTACGATGATAAAACGATAATAGAGATAATATCTTGATTATCGTTTGAAATGTACATCATAGCCAAATTATTATTTCATCTACACTTCTGAAGATCATCAAACTTCCATAAAATATTTTAACGTATTGATTAAAGATAAAGATTCCTCACTCTGTATTGGAACAAAACAAAATAAAAACACATCATGTTTTATTAATTTTTTCCTACGATATCTACGTAGGTTATAAACTTTATTTTATGAACGATACATTTAGTTGCGTTCTTCCTCTTCTAAGGTGTTAAAATTCAATTTTAATCAAAATTTAATTTTCCCAATAAATCTACTTTGTGACATTCCTAGTCATTTGATAGTCATTTGCGAGTCATATTATGCAGAAACCTAGCAACCCTCGAAATAACAAAAATTTAGTTAAATACAGTACGCATCCTATAATGTTGTAATCTTTAATTAGCAATGAATTGCCAACCCACATGGAACAACTCTTACGTTATAAGATTATTTTTTTATTATAGTTATTTCGCAGAAAACTTGCAAATCGCTTGACTACAAATAAAATCAGTTACGATTCTATTGATAATTATGACCAAATGGCAAATCTATATCAGATGCAAAATTTAAAAATTTAAACATCGTGTGTAACACACTATGACAAAGCATTGGTTGATTCTTAATAAGTTAAGTTACATCGGTCGAAATTATCGGACTCTTTCTTTTCTCGAGGATAAAGGTGTCATAGCGTGGAAAATATGGGAAATGGGACGAGAAGAATATGAAAGGGGTCATAACGGCGCATAAAAATGGTGTCGCAGATTTAAATGAAATAGCTAGGGGAGATAACGTAACAAAAGCTATGCTAAACCGTAGAATCGACGTTAAGAACAAAAATGTTCATGGTTATGGCTGAACTGGAATCCAGGAGAAAGAAAAATCTGACTTTTGCTCAAAGCTTCTACATCTCGGGAAAAAAGACAGTTTATGGTACAGGATTCTTCAAACGAATCGGAGAATGAAAATTGCCTTTGTTCTGTCCGTTGTCCACATTTTCGGAATCAGTTGCGAGAGAAAAATGGGTTCACTGTGTTTCTCGCAAGAAACTGATCCATTTGAGCTGCGCTAACTATCCACCTATTTGCCTATCTGACAGCTACTAATTATTTTTTCGAACTCGCGTTAATTCTGACAGTTATTTCTTATTCTACGTAGAATAAAAAAGTATTCTCGAATAAAACATAAGTGAATATTTAAATAAAATTTCTTACCCAAGATAATGAGAAATGGACACGATCCAATTTAGGATTAATCATTGGCGCTATTTAGAAGATATATTTTTGTAACCAGCGTCACGCAACGTTTCGCTTCTATTCTATTAGATTTGTCTTTCAATTAAAATGCTCAAAATTGTTTTCAAACTTCCCAGCTCAACTTTCTATCAGCACGTTTCCAATTTATGCAAGTTCTTTCTCAAGTGCTCCAATACAGCGAACTTTGCCTTGCCCAATAGAAGCTACTTTTTCCCTCGACTTCAAATCTTCCAACTAAATTTACTCGATTTCGGATCATCGAACGTAGCTAGGATTTTGCATAACGTGGCCCAATTATGCTTCACGCCAATCCACCCATGATCAACATTTTCCCCTCGTTATCGCGGTAGACGTCGCGGAATAACCAGTGTGAGAAAGCGGCGCACGGCAGAAAATGCAAAAACAGAAGAGTAAAAAAGGGGAGGATGATCAAGGAGGGCGGAGCGCGCGCGACCACGTGAAAATAGAAACGGCGGCGAGTAAATTGCAGTTAATTAGAATTCAGCCGGTTGCTGTGCGCGTTTATTTTGGTCGAGGCGGCGCGCGGTTCGCCGAGGTGGCGGCCTTAAGGGGATCTCATAATTAGCCGCGCTCGTACGGGCTCATCCAATAAAGGCGAAGCCCTCGCGCGACCGGCCGCAAAAGCCTACAAAACGTGGCTGTGCAAGAAGAAGAAGTCCGGCCACGCGACGATATCGACGCGTGTGCGCGCTTCGCGGTACGCCTCGCACGTTCCAGTGAAGCAAAGGAAAACGATCGAGGGAACCAGGCTTTAAATAACTCCGTTTCTCCCTTTCTGCCTGCCATCTTACCCCTCTGGTGTGCCGCCTACGACCCCGATACGTAGCAACTCTTGTCAGCTTGAGAGGGGCGGCTCTGCTCTTCCTAACGCGACCGGAATCCCAAGCCAACGAGAAATTTAGTAATTGCAACGATGGCGTTAGATGCGAGCAGATAGGGACACGGGTGTAAATTTTTTTAGCCGATTTAGGAAACTTTTCGGTACATTTCTTAGTTGCTGGAGAATGCTGCGAATAATTGAGATCGCGTCAGGTTTACGTTGTATGCGCGACTCTTTTACTATTTTATCGATTAAAATTTCGACTAACGCGATTGGAATTAACGAGACAACGGGAGATTCGCTGTTTACATCGATGATACTACGTAGGAGTAGATAGAGGTATGAGTGTACATTTTTCAGCGGATTATGTTGCAATATGTTGAAAATAATCGAGGTTGTGTTATGTTCGTAATATGTGTGCACGATTCGTCTGCTATTTATCGCATTAAAATTTTCACTAATGCGATTGGGATTAATGAGCCAACGCGAAATTCACCCGTTGCATCGATGATATCACGTAGCAGTGGACAGAAATCCTATCTCTCAAATGAAAATGTTTGTACGTTCTTTCTTTTCGTTCATTTACTACCTCTTGTATCTACGAATAATCGAGCTAACATTATTTGTAAAATTTAACAAGTACCTATTAACGAATTCTCTCACTAATTTACTATTTATGAGTAAATCAATTAGTAAAAGCAATTCGGAAGAGCTTCCTAAGGATACAGAACAATTTTATTAATATCTATGGAAATCTCTTTTTTGCTGTCAGGAGTTTTATAAGAATTCTTCGAATGGACTTGCTATGTATGCAAAACTTCGCTCTACTGGAGTTTAATAAAAACTGTTGATATTAATAATTAATCACTGCTGTACATAGAATACAATGACCACAAAAAGTATTCAAACGTCAATATATTTTTAACAGCACTTATATCATATATTATACAGAATATGATTACAAGAACGTTAAAAAGGATATAAATTTCGAAGATGAGAGGTCTTCTAAAATTTACAAAGAAATCTTCGTGAGTCGCTTCAACGACATCACAAGGCTCACTTAACGCAAGACGTGTCACTATTCCGGAAGAACAATACAAGCTTCCACTAGTGTGACAAAACAACCGAACACGAGCCAATATCGTGAAACTAAAAGGCCAGGTTGATTGAAGCATAAGTAGCAAGTAATTTTTTCGCTCACACGCAAAACTGATACAATTTCTACTAATAGATCTTCCATTCGGTAAAAACAAATTTGAAATTTTTCCAATTGTGCCACCATCAATACCAATCAATACGATACGTACAAATACTTTTCGTAATCGCTATACGTCTGATCTTTGCTAAAATTCTCGTTACGAGAGACATCAGCCAACAAGCGAAGCTCTTTCGTCCTCTAATCATACTCTGAAAATAACCATCGTAGATGGACACTGGACACTTTGTACAATTAACTTATCGATAACTCGATGACTGGGTGCTTTTACCAATTTCCGGTTGGACCTGCTTGATCGAGAATGTTGGAAAAGCGTCCGGGTATTTGCAGGATGGATACGCAATCAACGACGTATGCGCATAGGTGAGCACACAAGTCGGACCAATTGCATTATGGCATGACGGTGCTCCAACTTTCCTGCAGTTCGTAAACTGTCTAATTCACGAGGAGAGACCGCCTGTTAATTGCCAGACGATAATTAAGTTTGAAGGCAGGAGGACACCGGTCCTTCCGGCCAGCGTCCTTCGTTCCGGTTAATTTTCTCGATGATCGACACGCTGCACGTAATTTCAGTGCTTGCTTCGACGATTCGACGAACGAAAAGGATACGATGAAATTACGTGGTAAAAGGTCGCCGACAAAAGGAAAAGTGAACTGATAATTATCGTGCTTCGATTACGTTACGGCAACAGTGAATTTCTCATTAGCATGTTAACGAGTGCTATGTCCTTCCGATGGGTTAATTGGCTCGCGGTTTTTCACCGAATTAGTTGAAATTACTCGAATGTTTCTCGATCTAATATAAATTCCGACAGAATTGCTTGCGTTCACAGCAATTTTGTTGGACGGCGTACGATAAAATCGTCGATGTATGATTTCTCTGAAAGTGTGTTACCAGGCTCGGTCGAACGAACCATTTCAAAATTTAATTTAAAATTGCGCATGTTGTTTCTTTTGTTTGTCTAACATTATGTAAATTCTTATATTAACAAAAATTGAGAAATTGATTGGATCAGATAATATAAAAATGTTCGCAAAGTTAGACGAATAAAAGAAATGACGACGAACGTACAACTTTAAATTAAATTTTCAAACTAGTCGTTTGACCGCACCTGATATGGTTAGCGTTGGTCAATTTTGCCTATGATTATTTTATGAAATATTTCATTCATTTTCTTCAACTTTTCACTGTAGCGTACGAGTAAAATCGTATTGACGAAGATCTTCAGCAGATGTGAGATTTCCAAAATCTTTCGATTCGTTGAAATTAATTAAGAAAAACTCCTACAATAATTAAGTTTCAGCACGATAGAATGTAATACATAATAAACACGAAATTATTAAAATAAGTCTACAATAAGAAATTTTTAATAAGAAATTTAATATTCCTTTCCAATTAAATCTTTTATTTTGTTTAATGAACAAATGATTTATTTGGTTTTATATTCATGAATTACATAACCATTAAAAGAAGAGAGAGAAATCCTGCAACACGAGATCTTGAAATTTTATCCCAGAGTATAGTGATTCTATCCCTGGCAACTTCCTTAAAATTGAATTTCATCGAAACGAGGCGAGTAGTCATCCAAAAGAAGAATCTCGCACTAACTCGCTTTATAAACAATCTGTCCGGCCCGATTACACCTAAACTCCATTTAAAGAAGGCATGAAATTGCCATTAACCATCCAACAACTGAAAAACGTGAAAAATAAGTTGTAAAAAACGGATAGAAACCTGTTTCAATAAATCTAGTTTCCATTGAAACAAATCGATGACGTTAAATGCCAAGCTACAAATTCGACTATAAAGAAATGACCAATTTTTGTGTAAAATAAATTATTTTATATCCTGAACAAATGGTCCACTGATCATATAGAAATAATTAATTTATTCGAGGACGAATTTTATTTGTAACTAAGATCGAAATAATCGAAAATTATTCACACCGAGATTTATTAAAGGCAATATCTGTTTCATTTTATTTCGATACTTTACTCCTGAACTATTTTTTCCTATTACATTGTCCTTTCTAAATGTCACATTTCACTATGCTGTTGTAAAATATGGATCAAGCGATCCAATTAATCGAATATTAACATTAATCGATATATTTGCAGAGATAAAATCGATTTTTTCTGTAGCTTTATTTATCGTTTGATGAAATCTTTGTATGAAGTTTTACACACTTGTTTATATTACGTTCTAATTAAAGACATTTTGTAACTCCATGTACATTTAATTTTCTATTTTATATTGTGTAGCTATTGTTGCTCTTTTCCTTTTACTTTTCTTTCCGTCTTTTCTACTTTTATTATTTCTTACGTTATATATATATATATATGTATCTATCTATATCTATATCCGTTCTATTAACAAAAATACATAAACCAATTTTATAAAAGTTTCACTCGTCAACATTCTGTATCGAAAATTCATCACGATTTACTAATGAAGCTTGATCGATCAACACGGTACGGTGGTTGAAATTCGTGAAATTAAATATGACTTTGCTAATCAGATTATCAGATTTCTCGAATGCTAAACCGAATGCTAAATATCTAGGACAAGATTATCAATTGCAAGCTGCAGCCCGATGATTCAATAATTCGCCATAACACAGTTTGCAATACCATGACATTGAGAGGCTTCCGCAAGATAATTGCAATTCGCTGTTGATTAACAAAGTTACCCGATCACTGTTCGATAATCGAAGCCATGGCTATTAATGAATTTATGTATGAGTCGAGGGAACACTGCGAATGAAAAATAAACGCATGTAATTTGACATGCATGAGATTTCCCATGATATATTTTTCCAATATATTCGTTTGCAGTATTTAAGGTAAAATATTTTACGATATTGTACAAACATTATTAGAATATCTTATTTCGCGAAAGAATGTGCAGCTTGAAAGTTGGAAATTAATCTCGTTTGCTCAGATTAACAAAATAAATTCGACAAGTTTAATTACACGTTGATCGAGTTTGCGAACGTTAACGATAACATGAAACTTGTAAAAGAATAGAGTGCATAAATGATATATACAATACTTAAATAAAATAAATTGAAAGTGGTATTGATATATTTGAATGGAATACACGTAGCCACAAGCACCGTAAATTATCTTCGTTTATCTACATTCTACATCATTGCAGGAAGACGATAGCAGTAAAGAGAATCCCTAATCGTGTAATGACAAAATGCTGCTATTGCTCAAAATGGTATCCACTAGCTCGATATATTCAATGAGAGTTCAGCAGGTGGCTCGTTTGCTCGATCGTCGATTTTAAAGGTCTTTTAGGAACATTCGTGAACACTTTAGCATTTCAGCAGGCTCTACTTTCCTTTCGTGTCGTTAAAGCCAAGAATAAAATAATAGAAAACAATCGAACTAAAAATTATTTCTAACAAACTAGAACGTTACAGTTTTATTTTAGCCTTTTAGGCTAACGATAAGAGAATTACATAATACGATACCATCTTCTACGTTTACAAAATAATTTCACACCGAACATTTACCTTTGGAAATATAACCAAAAATTTCTATAAATCCTATAATTAATTTGATTACTGAGAAAATCGACAGGGCATTAATTAATCTTCCCATTTATCATTATAGAATATTTCATATGTATCGTTTACTTCTCAAAATATAATCCACGATTCCTACGAATACTAACATCGACTAAAAGATTTCATCTCATTTCATTCGCACGCGATTGTTAAGATTTTTATCGCGTGATTACGTAACATTAAACATACAGAGATTTCTTATAAGTTTTAAATGGAATTAAAGATCTCCGCTTGATAATTTGTACCGCGTGTCATTAAACATTTCTGATTTATTTTATCTTTCCATAAATACCCTACGAACCCCATCGTCCCTATGAACGAGTGTAAGTATAGCTAAACGATACATATTTGTCTTTCCATATTAAACGTATTAATGGACCCCCAGCGGCACATTTCCCTTCGTAACCCAGTCCTCGTTTCTCAACTCCGCCACGTCAGCGTGGAATTAATTTTAAACTCGTCAAACCAGTACACAAGTACAATGCATTTCATTTAGCATGTTTGAACGACGGACAAGTTCAAAGTTTCCTTTGGCCGTGCGATTAAATTATTAGTGGACAAGTACGAACAAGAACACAACGAGGCGTGCACACTTTAAGCTTCGACATAATGCACGGTGACGGCCATTGTTGGTCTTCCCATGGACAACCAGAGGTTCTACTGGATTTCCATCAAACTTGCCTCAACATTCAACAGCCATTATAATATCCGGGCAAATAAAACCATTAGGTAATTTATCGTGGGCGTGTGGTTTACGAGCATCTGGTTTATCTTGCGAATCATTGCGAACAGCTTTTGTTAACCATTTCCATCACCCAACAGTACCATGTGTCCGTCTTAAATAGAATATTTAATTGGGATTTAAACGATCGATCGATGATTATTAAAATTCTGCTACGATTTTTGAATTCTTATATTTCTTAATGCAATTCTCGTTTCAATAGAGAGAAAATACTGTGCGGAATGTTTTAAGGGAAATGTTAAGACGAGGTTGAAGCGAGATATCGTAAATATTGACAAGTATTGTTTCATATGTAAAAAACGTTTATTCTTCTTTCACTCGAAAACTTTCGACACCGATGTTCTTCTCTCAATAATTATTTCGAATCGCAAAAATGTCCACTTCATTGAATACTTCAATGTATAAAGTGTATAATGATGTATCATTAAATGTACACCGTATTCTGTACAGACTTTCACTAACAGAGACTTGTTTTCGTATAGGCAAGCTCTATCGAGTGCGATGCTTCTCGTTGCAGTTGATATCACGCTCTATCGATAATTTCATTAAAAATTCGTTTCATTCGCAACGAGATATCGATCACCGTAAACGATACGAGATCCTTGTCCGGATTGTAGAATATTCTAACGCTCTAACTCCGGCAAGTGTCTAACTCTCGGCTAATTTTGCGTTTATCGTAAATTGTGTTAGCCACCGTGCGAACCAGTGCACGGCAAAAGAGATCAAATTCTTAACCGGACTAATTGACAATGTTTCGCCGGAGAAGCCAGTTGCAGCAGGGCAGGCGATTTAATTTTCCGTCTCGTTATTTCGCGGGCTGTTACACGGGCGCCGACATTCCGGACGTATTTCCCCGGAAACCGATGGGGAGAACCATCGTTTCCGCTCGTTTCGCCCCGAGATGCGTTAATCTTGCCGCTTTTCGTCCACGTGCAACCCACTACCATTCGGTAACAACCAGATAGGATATTTCGTGCACGTAGTCAATTTAGCTTGACTAGATGAGCTGGCTTCCCAGATGATGGATTCCTCGACAGGATGACATCCGACTGGCTTCGGGGAGCTACAGATAAGCGTTGCCAGAGAGTGCGTGAGATGGACAGTAAGAGCGAGAGAGGTAGAGCGGAATAGTTTACGTGCATTCAGTCGTAGATGAGAGAACAGCTTCAACAGTCGTTACCGCTGCCTGATGTGGATAAAATAGGCGAATGAACGTGTGTATACGTTAGGTATAGTCGACCGTTTATGCTGTAACGACCTGCTAATGACGTTGGCAATTGAGAAGAAGGGATAATTTCGAGGGGTAGATTCGTATGGTGTAATGGCAAAACGAGTGGAGAGAAAGACGGGAGAAATTGAGAGAAACTGTGTACTCGTTTTAAGGTTTACAATGGAATAGATTAGGTATCTTTTTTATCCGAATCTTCGTCTACGGAGTGTTTCGTCTAAACGATGGAGTATCTCACGAGGGACTAAAGTCATCAAGAGAATGTTTCAAAAGAAATTTGTTGGCTCGAAGTGGCACGTCATACGGCGCAAATTATTTCTTTTTTTTTGCGGTAAGTGGAGGAGATTTTAAGGCCAATTTCATTTTTTTAAACGTATCATATGTTTTTTAATAAACTAATGGTACCATTTCGGTGAAAATGTGTTAAGCTATTTATGTGGAAAAACTATTAGTTCAGCAGGATACTGTAACTTTAATTTGTCAAGTTTAACGTATGAAAGACAAAGACAACGTAAGCATAGGAATACCACCTCGCGTGTTTCCTTGTCTTCTATGACGATTCCTTAACTCTTTACATTTATGGCCGTGGTATTTCGTACGACTGTCGCAGTGTACGATATATTTTCCAGTTTTCAAATAAATATAATAACTGTCTAGGATTTTCCACTGGCTTTACAATTGTTAAATTATTCTATGCTTTAGTAGAGCACTAGAAAAATTCGTAATAATCACACCTGCAAGACCGCCGATAAACCTTCGGAATTGCAATCGAGCCACTTTCGATTTCATCCAGACAATGGGGAAAATTAGGAGGAAACGTAACGAACGAAGATTTTTCAGCTTCGATACAAATGCATGTAATAACTATCCAAGATTTTCCACTGGATCACAATTATCAAATTGTTCTACGCTATAGTCTGCAATAATGACACTTGGAAGACCACCGATGGACCTTTGGAATTGCAATCGAGCCACCTTCGATTTCATCGAAACAATGGAAATAATTAGCAGCAGGTGACGCAGCGAACACGATGGAAACCGCAGCCAGTTCGATGCATAATTCATGACTGTTCGATACGTGTAATCAACGAGGTATTTGCCAAACGTGGAATTCCTTCCCTCCGATTTGCACGGTCCCTCTGCTTCCCTGTGGCCTCTATCAAAGCATCGTACGGTACGCAACAGAAGATGTCGCGTTTCCGCACGGTCGAATATAAACGGCGCCGAAACGAAGGTGCAAAAGCGAAACCCGATGCGAGACGCATTAATATTCATTTACGGAAACCACGTATGTACTGTAAATCACGCTCGACCTATTTTCCATGTCGTCTGCACGCGTGAAAACGCGCTCCCTTGCGTAAAACTAGGCTATTCGCGCGACATTAAAACCCCGACGTAAATCCACTCTATTAAATATGCAACGACGATCCTCCTTTACTTTTTTCTCTTTCCCTTTTTCCCACATCTTTGTTCGTTTTTCGTTGTTGTTGTAGAATTGTTGATATTGTTGGTAAGTGAACGCAACAACGAGAGAATCGTTTTCGAACTGGTATTTGGTGGAGATTGGCAACTAGAAAAATCTACAAAATTTGGAGACTTGTTTTTACAGTTGATAGGAATTTGTACATTTGCGATTTAGGGAATTTGGCGCGAGCAGGAAATAAAACGCGCGTTGGAAGGTTGAGAGCGAACGATCGACGATGAGCATCGATGAGAAAGGACAGGTAGAGGAAATGGGATAATTTTTCATCTCACGTACCGTGTTTAAAGGTGAATTCTCACATATGGGAATTACAAAGTAACGAGAATTATTAAAGTGATCGTGGAAGTTTCAAATTATCGATTCTTTGAATTTTTTAATACCTAAATTACCAAGTTTTCAAATATTTAAATTCACAAACTCTCCAACTTTCGTATCTCTAAATCTTCGTAATTTTCTCTTCTCAAATATTCAGATCTTCGAAACTCTATCTTCAAATTCACCGTATATTACATTAAATATATGAATTATTCTCTCTTTAGTAGATATATACTATCTATCTCGAGAACTACCGCGTAAATACTTAATAAATACTTTCAAACCTTTCTCTATAGCAGCATCTATCTTTACGTCAATTTAATACCAATTACGGTAAATAATATAACAAGATAACAATATAAATACATGTCATAAGATTTCTCTCGTACAGAGATGTTATTCGTCAAACTTTGTACACGCAACGAAGATAAAAGGGGAACCACGAGAAGAAGCTTCGTTTGTAAAGCTGCCATCAGTCAGAAAACACCAACGACACGCGGAATAGGGTTTAACCATGGAAAGTGTGGAGGTTGTAGTATACGAGCAGAACACCGTCTCGCAGAGCAAGCAAGTTGGCCATTGTCAAGAGACAAAAGGTTCCGCGTAAGTCGTAACTTTGCCAGTGCTCGACCAACTTTTGGCCGGAACACGACTTGTTCCGAGTTTCGTTCATCCCCATCCCCCTTTCCGTCCGTCTCTGTTTTGCATCATTTTTACTCGAATCCTGTTTTCGTCCTCGCTGATGAAATCACCAGAAATTCGGGGCAAATTTATCGCGTATGCCACGCGATTGAAATATGCACGAATACATATCGTCGACTCTCTACAGGCTAAAATTTCTTACGTTTGTGCAGTGACATTTTTTATTAACGACGAAATTTTTCTATTTTATCTGAAATCTGAAAAGTAGCGATTTGTTATTCGAAATCTTAAATAGACGAAGAAATAAATAGACGTTGATGGATCATGAGCGATGGATTTTGAGAAATTTCATATTGGATTCGTAACAAAAATTAAGAGACACAGAAATTAAGAATCTTGGAAAAAATGGGTATTGAGAAATATTCATTTTGAAGATATTGGGTTGGCAACTAAGTAATTGCGGATTTTGTCATTAGGTGGTAACGTCAAAATCCGCAATCACTTAGTTGCCAACCCAATATAATGGACACATTGAGGACGATGACAATGGAACGTGTTTTATTTAGATATTTCGTACAGGAGGAAAAATACAGGAAATGAAGAATTTTCGAGTACTAAGAATTTTCTACATAACGCTTTCAGGCACGTATTACGAGGCTTTTTGATATTAACTGAAATCATTATCGTTTCCTTCGTATTCAATATTTTTGTTATAATTTTTTAATGAAGCTTTTAGGCACCTTTGTCCTTACACTACGTCTATGTATCTTATGTTCGTGTATCTAACACTGTGTCTCTTACATGATACTGTATTATTTTTAGCCGTAGAAGAGTGCAGTCCTATATAGAGACCTGCAGTACAGTTTTCATATAAAATGCACTGCAGGTAAAATCCAACGCGTAAATGGCGTTTAAAGTTCCGTGGAAAATTGATACAATATTCAAACTTCAATTTTGTAATTTTTTAAAATATCACATTTTTTTTTAACAAGTCTATTGTATTAAACGTGATACGTATTTTCACTGTTACATTCTGAGTTCTCAACACTATTTCGTTTGAGCTATAACGTAAACTATAAAGCGCTGCTAATTGAACGGAACGTTTTAATGGAAAATATATAAAAAGTGAGTTGAAAATAGGGAACGAAATTTATAACGAAACAAACTGAAAGGAACAAAGGAAAACAACGTCTGTGACGCGACAGTAGAAATAGACTAAAGAGAATTGATTTATTCGTTAAAACGTTGGACTAATTTATATCGATGTCAACTTTAAGCTAAATGCTTTATCGTTTCATAGTGATCGACTATTCAACTCAATCATGTGTCCCACGCAGTATTAATCTCGCTCTCGATATCAACAAAATACCTCTTTCTAGTTTACGCAGAACAAATTCCACGAGCGGCTCGCTCGGTCTCTACGCTTGACGCCACTTGATTACTTTCTATGGGGTCGTCTAAAAGCTGAAGTTTATCGCGAGCCATCTCACGAAGACACGAAGGATGCACAACACACGTACCATCAAAGCACGTAACGCTATAACACAGGAAACACTTCTCGACGTGTGTCACGTTCACTAGTTTATCGACTACGTATTTGCACTGAATGTGGTGGACATAATTTTGAACATTACTCAAGTTAAAAATCGACTAGATAATATCTGGGAAATAAATCAGTTTCTGGCCCCATGCGCCTTACCGATCATTTACTCGGTACCCGGTACTATTTCGAGTCGCAACGTCAAATATTACGTGTTCTAATGCAAAAGCTCAAGGTCAGCTGTATACGTCGACAAAAAAGCAAAGTATCGCAAAAGTAATTATTACGTTGCACGGTCCGGCTCATATCAAACGACTTTCGTTCCAAACATTTTCTTCCTTCGCACGACAAATAGTTCACAGTTAAATTTAGATGACAGAGTTAAATGATTCACCTTGTATAAATGTCAACTTTAAACGATCTCACGACCATCTCAACCATCTCCAACTGAAGCGTTTACCTCGCGCGATATTAATCTATCTGTCGATGTCAACAGAATAGCTCTTTGCAGTTCTGAAACGTCTTCAGGATGACTATCAACTATACATCCGTGCAATCAGCCAGCCAATACCCGTATAATCGCGAGACCGGCTAATTGATGTCCAGTTAACCAAGCCATTCCATTGTACCAAAATAGGTCTGGATGGACGATCGATCGGCTGATGGCGTCCACTGACTGCATCGAGTATCCGTAAAAAGAAAGAGAGATGCGCGATCGATCACCGATAAAGGAGCCGGTTTAATCGACAAGTCGGGGTACCGTGTCTGTCCGCTAATTTTACATAATTCTCAAGGCGAGCCGAATGGGCGTATTGTTCGCGAACGGAGCACAGCTCGAGAGAAGTGCCGGTTGGCCACGGGCCTAATTACCTCGTCGATCCGTGGAACACGCATGCATCATGAACTACGGATTGTTTTCGCACCGTGTAATTATAGACCAAGCGACCTACCGTAACCAAAGACCACGTAATCTTCTATCGATCCCATAATATCCTTACTCCTTTTTTTCATGGTTCTATGCGTTGCATACTTTACGCTCGTGTGTTTTCACGCGATACTAGTCTACGCGATATTATTTTCAGCCAGGACAGAGAAATTTATACAGAAATCTGCCGGACATGTTACGCGACGGCTGTCGTACATGTAAGTAAAATGGAAATGTGCAAATGGTGCTTCGAGTTACATCGAATTTGAAACTTCGTAAAATTGCAAATATGTAAATCGAAGAGTGGTTGTAGAAAACTGCTGTAAGTGCCAAGGAACAAGTTTCTCAGGAGGGAAAGAAAACTCATGCATTAATGTAGTTCAAATTCATGAAAAAAGGAAAGCCTATCCGTAGAAAATCCCGTATGTGCCGTCCCTTACGTGTAAAGAAAACTCAATCTTCCATTCGTGTAGATCGATGGCGTAGACAAGAGTCAAAGGAACAATTAGGTAATTTTTATTGGTAATTTTTTTTTGTCTAAAAGCGATGTTGTGGCACAATCTTCTAGCGTTATTAGTAATTATTTAGGAAGAAAAATTGCAGTTCAATTTTATACTATGGTATTCTCATTGGTATGTGGAAGGTTTTCCAATAGAAAATCGAAGTTTTTTCAACTTTGGCACTTACAGTGTTTTCTACGAACAGTCTTCGACTATAGGTTTCGATAGAACTAGAAACTTTTTCATTTTATCGATGATTATTCACTTTCTTCTAACACAACTTTTATGAACAACGATACACTGTGATCGAAAAGTATCGGGACTGTCTCATTTCAATAGCCCGTTTTATCAATCTCCAGAGGTTTCTCATTATTTTCTTTTTATCTTGCCAGCGCTCTTACTCACATTTATGGAAAATTTCACGTCGTTGCCACTGTTTATTTACGAACGGACTGTTGCCTTGCTATCGAAAAAGGTGCTTTCGGCGATTTGTAACGTGCCAAATTTTGCGAGCGAAGAATCTGCATCAAATTTTGTCTTCGGAACGAAATTTCGTTTGCAACTCATCAAACTGTCAAGAAGAACATTATTCGAGTGTCACGCGTAATTTGCTCGAAGCAGTCCGTAAGAATCCGGTCCGAATCGTTGCGAGAAAATTCATGAATCTTGCAACGTGATAATACTCGTGCATCTCTTCTTGTTCGTAACTTTTCCGTTAAAAATTCAACCAATAGCATTCCGCAAGCTCCTCCATTAGCTCATTCCGTGTGAGTTTGTCTTATTTTCTCGGCTAAAGCTACCGTTTCGTGGACACCGTTTTGAGTCGATGAATGCGATAGGAGACAATACGTTAGGTGTATATTCTCAGGGTCATAGCTCAAGTCGACTATAAAATGTGCTTCACGGAGGATTGGCAAAGGTGATTCGTTAGAATTGGCAGAAACATTGGCACAAGCGTATTGCACTGGCAAGGGACTATCTCGAAGTGAACGAAGTATGGACAAATAAATTCATAGTTCACGTTCTGTCGGACCAGTTCCGCGACTTTTCCATCACAGTATACGTGAATTTTGCGAATTAATATTACATCGTAGAAGATCGTAAGAAGGAAGAGTGCTTAATACGCGTGGGATATGGATGCTAGAACTCTCGATAAGCGCATAGCTAATTAGTCGATACTTTATTATTAGGCCAGGTAGAGACCGAGTAATTACTTAACAATTTATGAACTATTTAGAAGACGAAAACTTTCTATCCGCCGCTAAGTGTTCGATAATTATCCAGCCAAGCTTGTACACTTCGAAACTTACGTTAGGCTGATCATTTTCAAGTATGCATCTTGCAACGATCTCGAAAAGTGAAAGAAAAGGGAGCGAAAAGGGAACGTTAATCTTGGCACTCGCGTCTCGTTGCACGAGTATAGCTCAGAATAAATAGGAAATATTTTAGGAGTGGCTTCTGCACATTTATAGAATAAGAAAAGTTCACGTAAACGTATGTCCTGTTCGGCTTTGTTCTCGAGTTACAGCGAATTTTGTTTGGCGATTCGTATTTCTTTCGGTAGACGTATCGGCCCCTTTCTTCTAGGCGATAGACTGACTGGGGAATCATATGTTAACTTTCTAACGTGGGATTTGAACGAGACGTTGCAAGATATCCGATTGCATGTTATGTGGTTTATGCAGGACGCGACGCTTCGCCACATTCCACCCATGTTTCTAGAGGATTCTTGAACACACGATTTCCAAATAAATGGATAGGTCGCGGAGCACCATCTGCCTGGCACGCTCACCGGATTTAAATTCGGAGCATCTCTACTTGTGGGCTCACTTAAAGTCCATCGTGTATAGAACATTGACAATATGGAAATACCTCGTGAAAGAATTAAATATAGCTTAATTATAATCTAAAGAGCATTTATACTCTATTATTATATATATATGTATTATATTCTAAGGTCTAAGGAACAAGACAATCATTGAGGATACGTCTGTAAACTTGCACCGAAACATAAGGAAACTATTTCGAACGCCTTTCGTGAAAGATATGAAATTAATTAAAAATAAAACTCGCCATAATTTGAGAAGAGAATCAGACATACGTTTGTACGAACGTTTTCTATTGTTTAGACGTGCAGAAGCTACCCCTAAAATATTTCACATTTCTTTCGGGACATTCTATAGTGCTGATGAAATATCAAAATGAAATTTGTTAGGTTGTCGGGAAGTGTCTTTCTTTCGCAAACGTGTTTTTTACAACAATGCGCCATCATACAAACGTGAACCAAGTCTGTGAAATGTCGCGGTGTTTATCTCAACAGAACAAAATGGATCGTACGTAATTCGTCAAAATAATATAAAACAAAATACGTTGTGCGTCTATTATTTCCTCATAAAACGAAAGAAACTATTCGGATAACCTAAATATCACACGTATGATATGTGCGTGTAGGTTTTCTCATGGTAACTGTACGAATAAGTGTACGAGCGACTGTACGTACACTGCAAAAAAAAAAAGTGAAAAAGAAATATAAAAAGCGAGGAGAAATGATGTAGAATGAAAGAGAGTCAAGTAAGAGATCACATGAGACTTTTTCGATCCACGGTAGCTTTCATTTCACTGATAAATGGATTGAACCACGTGATGGATCAAAGGAGCCACGCAGGAACAACGATTCGCGATATCCTACCTTTCCTATACTTCGGTTTCGTTCGACTTCGCAATCATCGAGAAACGTCGACGATGACCTGGAAACGCTTTTTGTTCTAATGGATGTGGTGCTCCGGTCGAAATGTACGATTCGTGGAAATCGACGTGCAAGATAATTCCCACCCTCCCCTTTCTGCTTCTCTTTTTTTTCTTTTTATTTTTCGGTTTTTTCTTTTTTTTTTTCATTCCCGGAGGCGCGAGAACTCGTACGAAGTTGAGCAATTCGAAGGCGATTCGCTTTTGAAAATTCCAGCCGGGCTGAAATTATAAAGTGCGCAAGAAACCGACGTATCCGTGTCATGAAAATACGCTGTTAATGGATCCACGTCATCGCCAGTGCCCGATCGAACCTGCAGATGCAAAATTAATGGCGGGTAATTGCTTCTAAATGCGAGCTTTTTTCTTTTTTTTAATTTCCATTTAGGAAACTGCCGCGGTACTTAATCTTGTACAAGAAGTATTTATAATTCGTGAAACTGAACATTACTCTTTTCTGAGAGCCGTGAGAATAATGATAGGCTTGCGAAAATTTGTAATTAATGTCTTTGAGAAGTCGAATATTTTAGTGGGAATGTTCTACAGAGAAGTTCTTAGCCAGGAAGTTTTCGAGACAACATTTTTAATCGGGAACCACTGACGAGAAAGCTTTAAATAGCTTCCTATAATTAATTTTAAATCTTTGAAATAAAAAACCAAGTTCCAATTATAAGTTAAATTACTTGCCGAAGAATAATCTGTCTCATCGAGTAACTAAAGTATTTTACCATTTCTCTAAAGATAATTCTTGTAATAATACACGTATCATTGATCTCTATTTTGACTTTATCCCTAAATTTTCATATCGATATCTAATTTCAAAAGTAAGATTCCAGGATAATCTTTATTCGCATTAAAAACATCCTATCGGTGAAACATAAGATAATAAAAAATCATCTCTACGCGTTTCTAAATTCACAACACGCATCTAAGTCTGACCACGATCGTCCCATTCTACTTCGCAGAACGAGCAAATTATTTCAACCAAGCTCGACCCTTTTTCCATCGCGATTCGTCTTCGTTTCCTCATAAAAGCACGGACGAGGTCGCGTGATAGCGGATCGTCCTTTAAGATCTTTTCTTTCGGCTGGAAACAGCGAGTTTCACACTGAAATATTGGCGGTGATCGGCACTCGCGAGCCGGATAACGAACGAGACTAGAATGGATTATCGATCGGTCCATATTTCAGCGGCCGGTTAAATTGATAATGAAATCGCTGTCGGTTTACCGGGCTTCCCCTCGTGCTAGCCAATGACGACGGTCATCCTGCAGCTCGTCGATACCCGCGTCCAATTTCTTTTATTCACGATGGAATTCTGTTAATCACGGCTTCGACATCTTTTCAGCGAATAATTTTTTTTTTTCAATAACCGTACTTATCTGGAAAATGTTGGATTAGGAACTGTCGTTATCGTTGGTTTGATACAGACAAAGTTTCTCGTTTCGTGATATTTGCAAAGGTTGATCATTGATATTTATAGGACAAAATGAAAATAGTCGTAGAAGATTCAATATTTTATTGACTTTTATGGTAGCAGAATTAGTAGAGACAAATTGGCGATTGTTGAAAAATTGATCATTCGTATTTATGAGACAAGATAGAAATAATTGTAGAATTTTGAGATAGAAAATGCACTCTTCTTTGTTAAAGATTTAGATCCTGTTAAAAGATCTGTTTATTACGAAGGCATAAGTTATTTTAAAGTAGATAGCTATGGGGGAGAAAAATTGAAATACGAGAAATTGATACGACGCGTCGTTACAACTAAGAAAGCGTAATTAATGATTATTTTGAACAATAAAAAGAAAGAATTTCTCGACAACTTCCATCAAAGACAATTTACTTTCTACTTCTTCCTCTTCCTTCTATCGCCACTGTCTGACTATGTTAAAACAATGTTCTCACAGATAACAAACTTTAAATTTGAAACACTAACGCAGATAACAAATTTTAAGTCCATGAATTTTCACGATATAAACTACGAGAATCGAACGAAAAATCAAGGATCGAGGAATATATACGTAACGAACTTACATAAAAGTATGTGAAAAGTTTCAGCGAAATCAAAAGCTGTTGCAGAAGATGGATAGCATGCAACGGTGTAACAGCATCCATCGAAAAATCACGATACTTGGTGGGTAACCCGATTACGGATTGACTGACAACGGAATTTGAATATCAGCTCGCATAAATTAACGTCTACTAGCAGTGGCAGCAGCGCAGACCATGTTCAACGGTGAATTACTGGCAGAGATTTCACAGATCATTCGGAACGAGGCAACCTTGTCAGTGTGTCACGCTGCGAATTAATTTGCCCACGCGAAAAATATCCATCTTTCTTGCTCGTTTACTGGATGGCAATTCGTTGCGAAAACACGTTGCGAATATGTATGAAAGAATATGAAATTTATAGAAGTGTTAAATCGATGTTAAATTGCTCTATGTACTTAGGATAGCACGTTCAATTTCATCGTAAAGAGGATGCGATTTGACGACGTTGATAACGTCTGATGCTGTTTTTAGTTATTAACTGAGAGGACGGTTAATTTATGCGAGATGCTAGAAATTTGATTAAACTGTCAGGTTAGATGCATGCGATGCAAGTTTCCTCGTTTCTTCCCGAGCAACTGTACGCGACGTCATATACGAACCATCAGAACTGATTAACTCAACCTCCACTTTCTAGCTTTCTCGATTTTCAGTAGCCAGATGTTTAATGCTGAATTTTTACGAAACAAGTCACTCGCACGGTGCAAACGTTCCCGAGATATTTATTTTTCATAGCGGTATTTTAAAGAATTTTAATTAATATTATACAACTATATAGACAAGTACGAGGGAAAAATAAAAGAAACAGGAGATAGATGGTTCAAAGTGAACCACATACTCGCGATAATATTTTTCTCCTAAATGCAAAAATGCGCGTGCATTTTGTAGTTGCGCTATCTTTTTAAATGGGAGCTTCCCTTTTTTTCTATACATTGAATCCTCTCGTCGTTTTACGAAAAATAGGATAACCTGATCGAAAACTGATTGAAGTTTAAGAAATACCTTAACTTTCATTTTGTAGAATATCTTTTAAACTAACTAGTTTCCAGCCACGTTACACCTGATACCTTTTTTCGTAGAATGACGAGAAGACTCGATGTATGAAAAAGCTAATAATACGAACACCCTGTATAATGTTAGATTGGCTGGAAATTTTTGCCCGCCGTTGTACATCTGCGAAGACGTAAACAGACAGCAATTTTTAATTAGCATAATTGTTGCTTATCTATATATATTTGGTTTATTACATTTCCCGAATTTCCGCAGGGTACTACACGTACGTATTTCTCAATTTAATTATGCAATCAAGTAACTTTTAACATTTGTTCGCTTCAAATAAATTACCTCGTTTGCTCTCTGGGTTGTTTCCAACCATTAAAGAGAAAGGTAATTTTTAGTTCGAAATATTATACAGGTTCGCGTACTCGTGAGACGTAAATACTAAATATGCTCGTGAAACTAACGCTACCTCAAAGTTCATAGTTCACATCGTCCGACAGTGTACTTGTAAAACTCGAATAAACACGATGCACGAGATCTCGATCAATCTTTATGCAAGTTACCGAGTCGCGACTAAACTCTAATCTGGAAAATGTGGCATTTCTGGCGAACAGCTCGAATTTATTACAAGGTTTCACTTTTGTTACTGTTGAGATTATTTGATGTGTAAACAGAGGAGCTCGTGGATAAATTGTAGGGTAGAAAATATATTTAAATAGAAGTGTAATTATAAGTAAGAATACAATTTGAGCTGGTCCAGATCTGCACGCTAGCCGTGTTACCCAATAACTGAAAACTCCGAAGTTAACGTCGTCTGTCTATTGTTTATGGTCTGTCTTCGTCGCAGTCTTTTGTCTATACGCTGTCGATGGCTTCGGTGCTTGAGAAAACTAAAAAGACCAGATGTACAGTTTTCTTAGAAGCGGTGGCCACTTCAACAGTTACAAGTTCACGAAAATCTTGGTAAAATGAAGAAACTTTTCTAAAGATGTCGATCGGTTTAGCTTCAAAATGGCTGGTAATCTATCTTCAACGTACCGAATGACAAAGAAACAGATACTAATCGTCTTGAAAACGACTAAATAAATAGAGAACAACTTAACTTCGCGATGGAATCTTTCAACATTTTATTCGAACAAGAATAGCTTCTCCTGTAGAATACACGAGACTCTATCGGCAAACAGGGACAAGTCTCTTTGAATGAAAATCGCGACTGGGTTGTTGCGCGGCTGTTCCACGTTTCCAGAAGAATAATTTTCAAGATAACGAGTAAAGCCGGCCGATAACGTTGTGTGCCGATATCATAGAGGCATCCTCACGCGACAGAGTGCGTTCAAATTGATTCCTCCGAGGGAGGAGTCGGCCGAATTCAAGGCAAGACTTTCCTTCCCTCTGATCGAGAGACAGGAAGAGACATACATACGACGCGCGAAATGGAACGAAACAACGAGGTGATCCAATTTCGATACGATTTATATTCCATTCGAAGAAAATCGGAATTCTTCGATGTCACGGATTCCCCTTGTCGATCCTATTCTTGTTCGCGTATTTCTCATGGCTTCATCCGTGTCGACTTCCGTCTGACTTTATTCCTAAATACCTATAATTTTGTAGATTTTCTTCTTTGAAATTGAATTAGATTATGTACGAGTATAGTTTAATAATTAACCATGTTAGTATCCATGACACTTCCTACCAACAATTATTAATAATAATCATTGTCAATATCCTAAATATCCTACAAACAGTACTAATAATAATCGTATTTATATTCTACAATAATCATCATATTCTACGTCACTATTACCATTACAGGAGAAGTTCCAACAATTTCACAGCGTAATATCAAACAGAACTATCAGCTGGCAAGTAATCTCACAGCCTTGCTCGTACAGACTCGCTTCTTACCGATACATAAGACAGTTTCATAGCAAATTGAAATTTTAGAAAATTTCCTGCAAACGGTCTGTCGTCTTACTGAACGCGGAAAACGCACTCGTACACACTTAAAACTCAGCTGTGCACTCTCGAAGCCAAGCTGCGTACTTTCTCCTCAAACTCAACTATGTAGCCCGAGGCTTGGAACCACGAAATTAGAATTTCTGCGAGGGTAACTGCACGTAAAAATGGCCGGCTTTTTCTAAGCAGATCCTCCGGCAACGAATAGAACCCTACGAAAAGGAGGTTCGTTCCGCCATTCATTTTTTGAAGGAAAAACCAAAGAGGTTGCTGCATTCAGCACGCTTTCTGTATGGCGCGTGCACGCCAAGACACACGCCGCACACGTGGCAGACAGCCCTTTCCTTTTCCCTCTGACGAACAGACGTGGGGCCGAATCAGATAGCGGAATTACGCCCCTGGCGCTAACGATGCCTCTTTTGACACACACCTAGCCCTGTCCCTTTTCCATTTATTCGAAACTTCCCGGCATCCGTTTCTCCGCGTTTCCTCGTCATGGTAAATACTCGCATACCAGCAGCGTGCAACTGGAACAAAAGTTTCGACGTACACCGCGTCAACTGCTACGTCAGAGATAGCGTGCAAGCCCAACGAGAAGAGGATGGAATGTATAGAGGAGGGTGCGTGCAGATGGACGTTACTAGAATTTCTCCAAGGGGCAGCTCCAAAGCAAGATGGACGGAGGGTGGAGAGAAGGGTAGTTTCTTGGCGAGCTGCAACTTGGTGCATAAGCATTCATGCAGTTTTCGCGAGAGAGTCTGATGAAACGGACGCGTATTTGGAACGTGGACGAAGAGTAGTTGCGCAGAAGGGATGAAGCTCTCTCTGGTGACTCGATATGATGAACTTAGGGCTGGTTGTTGACTTGCTGGTTGCTTTTGAAAATTAGAGAAAGCTGCTGTACGTTGATCTGGAAGTTTGGTCATTTTGGTTATTTCGATTGGCCTATGTAAGGTCTGTTATATCAGTTCTGATCAAGGAATGATGTTTCATCGATGGAGTCTGAATATTTGAGGCTTACAGGTCAGATCTTACTTGGAACTTACTTTACTGGTTGAATTCTTAGTGAACAAGTAGTACATTCTCTGGTTAGAAGATCGTTGTACCCAGTTTCATGAGTTTCGTATGAAAGAATTTGAACACCTGGAAGATCTGGAAGCTCCGGGAGAATTAGAAGCACTGGTTTGGTTAAAGTTAGACTAAAATTAGACTACAAGGTCCGGAAGAACTAAAAGACCTGGAGGAAGAAGAAGAACTAGAAAATTAAATCTTGATGCCGATGTAATTATTTCAACTTATCATGTAGATATTCATGATATGAATTATATTCATTCTGATTAGGGGATGGTATTTTGTTGATCAGTTCTAATGAGATTAGATTGAATTACTTGTAGTTTAAAGCGTGAGATCAGTTGAAGATTGCAGTTGAACTTACTTTATCCAATTGTAGAAGCATTACATTCGTGTTCTGGCAAGGTTTAACGTTTTATTGACTGAACATTATATTTGCAGAAATCGACGTTCAGGATTTGTAAATCAGTTTAATTACTCTAACGAAACATGTTCCTTTTTCGCGCGTACAAGATTCTCACTAAACAATAGGAATAGTAAGTTTGTACCAAGTTATGCAATATTGTATTTACGAATTTAAAACTAGAAACTACTTGACGCTTGATGGTGTTTGGTTACGTTACTCATATTCAGTTTACAATTTGTATTTTGTATTCAGAATACGATTTTTCATTCATAATTTACATGCCTTGCTTACGAATGGATACAATTGTAACACTCTATGAAAATATATTAATTAACTAATAGTCGCATCATACGTTAAATTAAACGCAGGCTAATAGTTTCCAATTATCTTGTTTAAAATCCTCCACGTTCCCTGTCGTTCATCTAAAGTATCAGGTTTCTTAATTTTCTCCACGAATGAAGTTAATCTTTCCACCTCTCTTAATTACATCTTCCCGCAAAAAGCTAATTTCATTTCCTCCGGTTCTTCCTTTTGCAGAGATATAATATCCAACGTCTTCCCTTTCTATGAAGGAAGAGCAAAATGAAAAATCAACTTGCGCATGAAAAGTTACGTTGCCAAAGACACCTTGGCCACTTCATCGATCTTTAACCCGGCATGTTTCATTTAGATTTCAAATATATCAAAATTATTATATAAGAAGGTATAATTCCGATTACTGAAAGGCGATTAAATTCGATTCTTCCTTTACCATTTTACCAAATATCTAAGTCTCAAAATGAGGTTAATTACAAGAACCGTGCACAATTTTCAATCCGGCACGCTTTATTTGAATTTTAAATACGTTAAAATTATTATTAAAAAACGTCATTCCGATTTGGAAAAGCCGATTACAATTATCTTTGTTATTCTCTAATGGCAGGAAATGGCAATCGAAATCTTCAACGAAATGGTGTTTCTCTATCCCTAAAAATTATTTTCTATTTCTACAAATCTATGTACGCGTGACATTTCCTCGTGATTCTACGCTAACGTCTCTCTAAAAACACAGAAGAAATTGTCTCGTTAAAACAAAAATCAGACTACAACGTGAAATATGGAAAAGCATGGCGTGTATTATTTCCAGCTCAAATATTGATCGCAAACTCTTACTTTATCGCCAAGATACATATCTGTAACAGAATTTCATGGCTCTGAAATTAACCGGGGCAATATTTGCCAGTTAATTTCCAAGTTTCTAACTCTTGTATCGTTGCAGTTAATTAAAGGATCGTGATCCGCTATTCATTACCTCGGAGCTTATGCAGTCACAGTGACTACAATGGCCACCTGTGTCAATAAACATTTATAAATACCGCGTAAGCAAGGGAAACGTTATACTCTGTAACTGGAATTGTTTTCTTAGCAAACAAGAAACGTACGCGGCATACCTCGGGATGCTTCATTTTATTGAAAAATTTCCCAAATTAAACGTACGAGAGAGCCAGAAGCTTGCCTTGGGTCTATTAATTAGGAAATTAAATTTCAATGGTTCTCTTAACCCTTCGTTCCGTGTCTTCTGTTTTCTTAAATCGTTCCGCAAATCCGATTTTTAACGTTCTTGGCACAGATGAAAGCATTAGGGTAGAAATTTCGCGTTTCATCTATTTACTTTGTTTCTAATATTGTTACTTTGTTTTTAATATTTCTCCGTGAAAATTTTATATAATATTCTTCGAATGTCATACTTTAATGTACTATTGGTTTTAAAAAAGAAATTTTAACTGTATCGTCAGAAAAAATTCACAAAACATGCCTTTTTTATACGAATTAACCTTACCCCCCCCCCCTTAAAGTACTTAAATTATACTAATCTACAAACAAATCGTCCCTATAATCATGACCTATAAGTTGGAATTAAAATTCTTCATTGACAATACCTCGCAAACACGCTAAAAAATTACTTTAGGTCGTCCGAAAAGTTTCTTTCGTTTTATAAGGAATTACGTATGATCCATTTTGTTCTATCAAAATAAAGATCACAACGTTCGACAGATTAGGTTTCATGTTTGTATAAAGATGCATCGTTGTAAAAGACGTGACTGTAAAAGAAAGACACTTTTCGGACAACCTAATACTACTTCATTGTAATAATCAAGAATTAAGTTGTAATACAAATAACCAGTAGTAACTTTAATTCCATTCAGCTGGTTTCTCTTTTTGCTTTCAAATGCCATTTTTATTCGAAATTTCCCAAGATATCCTCCGACTGTCAGTGAAAAAACTCATAAAATCCAGAAAATATTATCCATAGGAAATGTTTCTCTCGGTCAATCATTCAGAATATCAATCAACGTCGTTTTAACTTCCAGTCAACATTCGTATGAATATGGAACGTAGGAAGTCAGAGTGACACGAACGAGGGAGAAAATCTTCGGTCAATTAAACTGTTCCCCGTAACAGAGGACTATCGTACGAATTGACCGTCACGTTGACTCTGGTCGCTTCTGTACACGGTCAACTTTTAATATTTAAAATACTCGTACGCGTCTCCTCTGCCGGTTCTGTGACACGTTTAATGCAATATGCATCGGTGTAGCTAGCCAAGAAAGCGAAACAACAGTACTCGTATCAAACATATTGCGTTGCCGTGGACCGAATGTAGTTATGAGAGACCGAAATATACGCTATATGGGGAAAAGGCACGTGCACAAATGCAACATACGAACATGATCACGTAAACGGAGGAAGTTAGGATCGAAAGAAACTCGGTAGTAGGTTTTGCGATAACCGAAATCGACGAACATACGTCCAACTGAATTCAAACGATCTGCTTTCGATAACACGTATCCTATGAAATTAGAATTTTATCGGTAGATACTTCGATAGAGAAGAGGGTAGTTTTCTCGTCCAATGGATATCTCAATGATCTGTTCCTTTCTTTTCTCTCCTTTTTTTTTCTTTTTTTAAGCTGACTTTATGTCGCTTTTATGATAGAAAATTGAGAGAGAAGATAGCAATTTTTATCGAGATAAATATTAGTGATCTTTGGGAATGGAGTTTAAGTATAATTTTCGGGCATATGCAATGTACAGTGAAAGATTTATGAAAATTGTAGTAATGAGTTTCGTTGTAATTAACATTAATCAAATGAATTATAGAAGTACGATTTTGTCAGTGCCTCAAAGGAAACATAGAACTTCTTTAATCGAATGGATCAATTTTCTTCGTTAAAATGAATACCAGAATAAAAGAAATTAAATACATAAAAAATTGTACAGAAGAGAGAAATACGAGAGAAAACTTTACATACTTCTCCTATTTCCACCGACTTCAAATACATAGATACTACAAAAGAGGATGCACCATGTTCGACAAGGTTTCGCTTCGTTTGAATAATAATTCATCGATATCCTCAATTTTCATCGGTTCGATAAACAACGCAACAAATTAGACGAATGATAAAGAAAGCAACAAATCGTAACTAAAATGTTTAACCCAGTACAAATATTCGCGGCAAAATAAGAAAGCGTAAAATGCTTGGCAAGCTGTCGCGTCATTTGAATTATAATTTGTCTCGAGTCCCAGTTCAATTTTCTTCATTACTCCCAGAATGTGAACGAGACACTTCTTTTCTCGTGCACGCTCCATGATATTATTTTTTCAGATCGCAGAAGAGCAAGGCCAACTTATTCGATTTTAGGGTTACAATATTAAAATGGCACAGACCGTGGAATGGCTCCGGGGATAGAAGAGAACTACAGTTCCTTTCTCGCTCATCCCCTCCTCACATAGTGTTCGTTCCTCGAGGGTGTTGCGTTAATATTGCAGCTAGTTCGCGGGAAACGAGGAAGACTTCGAACTTGGAGACGAAGGCGAAACGAGCTTCCCAACGTAGCGTGCCAACGCGCCATGCTTCTCTCCACTCATAGGGACATTTATTGCCGTCTACTCGCCACCACGTTCCATTTCGTTGACTTTGACTACTAGCCTTGTACTCTCAGATCTGTTTCGTTCTTCCTGCGTAGGTACAGATGCTCGCGAAGATATTCGAACACTTGCAAACGCCTTTCACGGATGCATTGTGACGCGCAATTTATGAATGTTACAAGAGACAGTTCGAAGATCAGCGATATCATGATCGTATTGGAAGACTTTTAAACGAAATCTCGAAGTATACAGGGTGTCTGGAAAGCTTGGGATAAAACTTATACTGCGAGCGGGCGAAACAAGTTGATATAAACTTGCGGCAGAAAATGTTTTATCGAACAGTTAGAAGCGCTCGAACATTTTTATTCGTCGTTTTCGCAGCTATGATAAATGTTCGAAATCTCTTCCTTCTGCGAGAATGCGGACTTTCGATCGTCCAACTAATTGTCCAACTCTGACGAACATTCCTGCTTTTGTAGAAATAGTAATAAATGCATTTTCATTACATTCCCAAAGTTGATCTTCTGTTTCTATCGCATTTCCGTAAACCAACTGTTTCGCTTGATTCCACAAATATCGCCTGCGATTCTCTGTATCTGAGTCCTTACGAACGACTTTCCTGCAAGTCTTTAAACGCTTATAATTATTTATATCTTTCGTGAAGGATTTTTGGACAAAAGTTTATTCGAATTTTTCTTATCTACTGGACATCATTAATACGTAGTACATATAAGTTTTGTATTTTTATTTTATGTATTATATACAATTATATTTATTGTATTATTATTTATATTTCATATATTTCACAGGGATTACGAAAATATTTAAACAGTCGGTTATCTATCAGATGTATTAATAACAGGAATGTTTAATATATATGTTTATGCTGTTCATGCTTTACATCAATTTTTTACTAGAATTATATTCGCAATAGGTATATCAATAATGTTCAATTTTCAAGCGCAAGTGTGGAAATTTACGTGAGACGCTGTAGTTCTTTTAGCGTGACTCTGTGTCCCATCGATGCTGCAGGTTCAATATTTTCTTATCCTTTTGTATATTAATTCATTTTTATTCTTGCGGAAAGTTAATTAATTTAAGAAGAACTCGCGTGCGCTTAATACACATAACGTGTAATACAAGAGGAGCGTGACACGTAAGGTAGCGTAATAAATACGATGGTATCATGCAAACATGACATGTAACATACGATATCGAATATTATAAAAATTGTATCATCTGTTAAGTCTCACATAGACAAACAGTAGCGCAGATAGTAGGAGCGGAGAGTTTCATACACTTTCCCTTTTGTCGTGGAACTTTTACCGATTCAACTTTAAAACAAGAACAATTAAGCAACGAAACTAGTTTTTCATTGGTTGGCGGGAGAATCGTCGAGTTAAAACTTTCTAATTCCTTTCGTCGTTAAAATCACTGTCGCTTCTTTCTCTTTCTCGATCTTTTTCCGATTCTACGAACGCAATTTCATCAATCGTAACTTCCTCCCGATAATTCGCAACGTTTAACACGTTTCTCGCTTCGTAAACTATCGATATCTCGCGATGCGATTGAAAGAAATGAAATTTTTATTGGCCAAATGAAAATACATATTGCCAACAATGTAAATCCTGGTATCTATTCACAATGTGATAACTGAAGCACTGACAGAAGTACGTAGTTACGTTAAAATTACAATACATCATGAAACGCGTGTGAGAAATTTTAAGTCCCTTAGTGTACAGGCTGAGTCAATAATAACTGTTATTTATTTTATTAAAATAACTCGTTACCTATTGGTTGTATTAAAAAAAGTTTTAAATGAATAACGTCTTATTTTTCCTTAGATATCAAACTGCCTCTGTCTTTTGACTTTTTACCCTAAAAGTAGTCTAAAAACATCTTCAACTGAATATATATCCTATCATCGCATCATACTTTGTCAAGTATACAATTACTGTGATAAAAAAAAACCAAAAAGAAAGATGGCATTAATATTATATACTGTGTCTGCTTTCGATCGTTGCAGAATCAAAAAAATGTTCTTGTAAAAGAAAAACAAAGTATTATTGGTCTACTGAGTTTAATGACAGAATATTTCCCGCCCACGAATGCTACGAAGTTTAAACAATTGAGAACGATGCTTAGTTTTCCAAAAGTTCAAAAAATTCAGATGAAATGTTGAAACGAAGAAGCTTCGAGGAACAAATAGAGCGTGAAATATATGAGGCAGGAGAAGGATGAGAGCGGGATGGTTCTTTCATTAACGTTACAGGACATGGAAATTCCAAATTAAATATTTTCCTTTCATAAAACTCTACAGCGACCGTTGTAACATTCGAACGTTTCTCTTTCCGCCAAGTACAAAGCGAACTTCAGCAATTTTACTCAGCTACGTCTGCCATAGACAAAGAATATCCAACGCGTATGAAAGCAATAGCAAGAGCATCCTCATTAAATCTGTGCTGCCGAGCAATCAGCAGATCTGTCATCAGCACTCCTTTTATGGTGAAACTCCGACCCACGTTTCCCATTCTCATTACTCTTTCCATTGAGTAATCTTAAAACTGGTCCCGTCTTTCCGTATTAACGGCAAATCAGTCAGCGTAAGCGACTTTTTAAGAGGAAAGAGAGCGAATCTAAAGCAAGAAATATTCGTCTGGTTCTCGTCTAACGCGATTTATGTACGCGTTCGTTTCGTTACAAGCTTATGGTGTTGTGCCGAATTGCTTCTAACTTGCGAGATCGTTTCAATAACATTTATTAGCTGATCAATTATTGTGCAAGAGGATTTTCCTAATAAAAATCCAAGCTAATCTATTTATCTCGTACCTAACGAATAGGAACCTTTATAAAAATAAATTCCGCAATGAATTCTAAAACAAATTAAACGTAATATCTGCTAACTAAAACCCAACCAAGATCAATAAAATTCTATTCCTTCGAATCTAACCAACTCAGACTTATACACAGCACGATCTATTTCCGGTTTCTCGAAGGAAATTTTGTCTGCATTAGAATCTCTATCTCGATATAACGACGAAATTACTCACTGACACTGTACCAACATAGATGCCCAAGTACAACGCTCTTGCTTGTAACCATGCGTATTTACTCCTCTCTAACGCGTGTCTATTTTCGTGAAACGCGAGTTATTAGCAGAGTGGCGAACCAAGCCGACGACGCTGTGTGGCATTTGTTGTCTGCATGTAATAATAGTTCCCCTAACGATAATATTTGCCGCAACAAACAAGCGTACACCGAGCACGGACGTCTTTAACTCAAGAACTCGGCCGGCAACCCTCGCGAAAACCTTGTTACCTCCATCAACGAAATATTAGAGTGGTCAGTAAATTCTTCAGGCTGCGTAAACTTCAGTCTCTCTCGTATTTTCCAGGCTCTTTCACAAACTGCAGGGAATTTTAGGGTCTTTTACCGAGAAACGCTTTTTCCGAATAATCTAGGTTATCGTTACAGTCGAAAACTTTGGTTTTCTTGCAGCGAGTAAGCTTCAATTAGAGGAAACTGTGGTTTTTAGAATAGAACGCAGGATGAAGTTCGTATTGTCGTGATTGTGGAAATATTCCCAATTATTCATTTATTCGTATATTTTGGAATAACGTAAGCGAAAATTATTTCGTGTAATTTTTGATATTCGATCATTTTTTATTGAAACGCGTATCCATATTTGAGGTAGAATATAAAAATGCATGATGAGAGATGCGAGTATGGAAATATTTATAAATTTGTTGGAGTATCTTGAAATAATGTAAGTTATCGTACTAGTTGGAAATCTGAGTAATTTTCCGGCATCGAGTAAGTAAAAGTAAAATCTAATTAAAGCGTGTTTTCCTAATTTCAGAGGTAATGCAAGAATGCAAGATGAAGCTTGCAAGAACAATATTGTTAGAAAAATAATATAATTTGCGTTACATGAGCGCAACAACTAAATGAACAAAGTGATCGTGAGAATATGGTAAGTAAATAAGGAAATAGAAAATTCGAAAGAAACGAAGATAAATTTGCCTTGTAATAGTTTGCAATAAAGGCAACTAAACGAATTTATATCGTGACAATTCGCAGAATTTTTATTCTCGGTGGAACGAACTTCTTCTAGGCAAGAATAAACCTTTTAAAACAGTAAGTTAAGAGACTCGTTGAGAAAGTAGAAGGAGAAATGTGAATTACGCGTTAATGCTCGATCATCTGAAAGTTGTTGCATGGTAGATAAGCTCATCTTGAATATTCAACGCGAGTTTGTTTATTAAAAAATTATCCAGGCAAATTTTGGCGAGATTCTTGCAGATAGAACTTGAAACTTTGTTATTAAACCCTAATGTAACTACATGCCGGTGAAACTTTGAAGTAAACGCGATATCCTCCTCGTCGAACTTTACGCACCCTTACCATCATGATCGTATATTACAGCAACTTACGTAAAACTAGGCAATGAGTAATAAACAAACAAGAATAAAATTTAATTTACTCGAATAATATTTAAATTTAATTTCTTCATTAATCGTTTTACGATTTTTGAAATTTATTACGCTATGTACTATCTTAATCCTTCTTGCATAATGTTACGTAGATACAATAATATTATTAGCAAGAAATTACGGAATAGTAGAAATATTGCAGCAGGTACCGTCATTTGTAAGTAGATATAGACACATTTGTTGGGTCTGCTACATTGTGATATTAATAGTAGTAGATTCTCGAAACACGAGCTTTCTCCGAAGGAGAAAAGGTACAACGAAATTTGATATTCCCTGTTTATTACGTAATTTGTGACATACAATTGCAAAAATAAATTATTTCAATCATATAGTTGCAAAAACAGAAGATGAGAACGAAAGTTACGAATAGTTGAAATCGGAAGAATAAAGTCGTGAAAATAGAAAGTTATAGAAATAGAAAGATTAAGAATAAATCGGGAAAATAAATAAATCGGCACATTGCAATTACGAGAGAAAAGAAAAATACAGAAATTAAATGCGAAAATGAAAGACGAGAAAATTGAGGTGACGAAGCTGCGCAAATTAAAAATCGCTGGAATAAAATACGATAGTAAGATAATTAGAGAAATAAAAAAAAATTGCGAGGATACAATTAACTAGAAAACACTAACGGGAAAACACTTCAATAATTAAAATTTGCCGCGCATCTATGCGTTCTATATAGTACAAGAAATAATGCGCGAGATAAAATAACGAAGCCAAATATTTGACAATTTAACAAGCATAAAATAACAGCCAGTGGTATCAATATTTATTAACCGAATTTCGAAAATTAGCTTCTGAATAATACTTTTAATTAATTCTCGGGTTGATTGAACGCCAACAAAGATTTATCCGGCACCGTACAACGATTGCTGTTAAATATTAATTAACGAGGCGCTTGACGTGAGCATTCCCGCATTAATAAAAATTGCTCTCATTATTATTATGCGCTAGTTCGAAGTTCAGTTGTATCTCGTTATCTCTGATTCGCCGTGTAACGAATCACAAATACGAAACTTAATATTTATTCCTACAGAGACGGTAAACCACATAACGTGACTACCCCTCTATTAATATATTCATTGTTAATACACCAATAAATATTTTTCTTAATTTCTCTCGTAAATGACATGACAAATTTTTAAAAATATTCAAGGCGGTGACATTAAATTCTTTTTTACATATACGTCTAATTTTCCTAATAAATTGAACGATATCAGAAATTTTTAAGAATATTCATGATGAGAAGATTACATTTTTCTTAAATAATTTTTAAAATAAATTGAATAATTTCATGGATTTTGGAGAATATCCAAGATATCGAAATTAAATTTTTTCTATATAATTTTTTTAATAAATTTGCAAAGTCACCTTCAACTACTTTATGCATAAATCTATAGTCTTTTTCCTAAATATATACCGCAAGTATATATAATATATAGTTTTATGCATAGTTTACTTAACAAAGTTAAACAGGGCAATTAATGTCAAGGGTTAATACGAAGGGGTTGGTTGGATCGCTATTTCTGAAACCTACTTTAAGGATTAATCAAGCACTGTGTCTATTGCAAATTCAAATTCGATAAGAATATTTTCTAATATCAACGATACTCCTTCCTATTATCATTTGAACGTCTCACTTTATTAAAACGGATGATATTATTTATGCAACTGGCCCCTGTTGGACATTTATTATACGTGCGTAAGTCCAACATCGTGTTAGAGCTTACGCGGTTTATAAATACTTAGCTAAGCTTGAATATTCAACGTCTTCCCACCCTGCGATTATTTCCGTATCGAAAACATGATTTGCGTATTATCCAGGTGACTAACAGACTTTCCATGATAAGTTTGGGCAATTACAACATGGACAATTATCCAGAAAAAATTCTATACTCTTAGGAAATGGACCTCCTTTAAGCTTGAAACTGCCCAAAAATAATTGAAGGAATTAATTACACAGTATTAGTTTTAAAGCTGCACTTCATATACGAAAATATCAATATTAATGAACTTCATAAAGTATTACTTAATCATCGAAAGGAGAACCTTATTTACTAGTAATTCTAATAATTATTTATCTAATCTGATCTCTCTAAATATTCATAAACTTCATACAGTATTAGCTGATATCGTTGAAAAGATCTACTCATAATTAGAATAATCGTTAATCTAATCTAACCTAACCCAACCTAACCTAGCATTCACTACGATGGTAAATGGATCACATCGATTGCAAGGATAAGCAAAGAGATTCTGTTCTGTATGTATTTGTTATACACACGATCACATGTGTGCGATTAAAAAGTTAAAAAAGGGGGGGCCAGATCGTTATAATCCAACTGCAGGTAACAAAAATGGAGAAAAATGGAGCTGGGAAAAAGTTTGAGCGCATTTCCTTCGTTGTAAATTACGGTCCACGGGGTTTTTAAAGAGCGCCGCGGCCGCGATATATTTCATTTCCTAGTGAAAGGAAGAAAGTTGCGTAAATGTCGGCACAGCTACGGGCAAAAAGAAGCTAACGCCCGGCAACTTTTGTAATTACGAGTGTCGTCGAAAAAGAAAAATCCCGCTGCGAGGAAAACAACGGGTCAACTCGATTAAACGTTTCGCGTTGATACGAAAAAAATCGGATAAAGTCCTCTTTTATTTCTCCTTAACGACTATCAATTTAGATACTCCTTTTTATCCATGTTAGATACTAAACCAAATTTTCCCGCTCTTTTCGCGACTTTCCATTCATTGGTTAATTTTTTTTTTTTATTCAATTTTGGAAACTAACGTTTGTACTAGGTATTTGTGTGGATTTAAGTGAATTGTAGAAACTAATATTTTTATACTACTTATGTATTTAGTCATTATAAGTCATTGCAGCATTCAGAATATTTCTAATTTCTCTGAATAAATTATATAAACATAAATTACAAGTGAAAATAAGCAAAATAATTCATATGAAGCCTTAATGTAAACACTATGTTGCCAAGTCATAGTACGTAGCAATAGATTCTACATTATGGAGTACAAAACATTATGTTTACTTTATGATTAGTAAAATTAAGTTTTGATGTTAAAATATTACGGTACGTTGACAAAAGCTTGAGAACAACGTTGTATAGCATTTATTACATGCCTAGTGTTTTATGAATTCAAGTTTCTGAATTAAATTTCTATTATTCGTTATGTTAATTCGTCACATATAGTTGCTTCTAAAAATTGGAAACAACCTGTATATGTCTAGCAAATCTACGATAAAAATCTCCGATTAATTGTAAAATAAAAATTAAAACTGCATGTGTAAGTAAATTAGACAGGAGAGTTCGTGCTGTAAATTACAAATAACAATAAATCTAATAGCGATATCTGTAATAAGTAATTGAACAAACAACATTAATTCCGATGGTATAAACAAATATAAATTATAGCTGGTTATGGTATCAAAAAGTATAAAAACATTAGAAATAAAAGCAAATATTTTTGTACTAACTACGCTACTATAAAAATAAAATTGGATATCGTTACCCGTTAAATAATTCTTACAAATGTCACGTATGAACAAAATCACGATTGAATATTGGGGAATAACTTTCGTATTTACGTTCCTCGTCTCGATATCCTCTATACAAAGCAGTATATCACACGTGTATATTACGTAGGTCTAACAACACATCACCTATCTCGACAAAAACATAACACGTGAACACTTGTTTATACCATCGAGTCAACCTCGAAAAAAAATCTAACCTCTGTTACCGTGGCAAGTGGCAATTTTAGAATAACTGCGTCGTCAGTCCCCGAAACTACGCTATCAAATAATTTATGTACAAAACAAAATACCGTGGATATGTTGCGTGAAGGATTCGTTCGATCCTAGTCACGTGACTACGGTTCGAAATCAATGGCAGCTGAGATCTTTCGACTTTATTCGCGTAAAACGCGTCACCACGATTCGATCGATACCGGCGGCATACCGATAAATGAAAGACATCGCACGAAAGGAACTGACGAATAAATAAAGTTAAGAAAAGTAAAACTGATATTAGACTTGCCAATGAAGGTTAATCCAGCGTGTCGATGAACGTGTAGAAGACCACCACTACGACGACCACGACGACGACAACGACGACGGTGAAACACTGATTGATCGACTTTTGACTCGACAACGTGGCAATCGAATAAGTTCGCCAGGTTGTGGTGTCGGTGGATGGGTCGATTGGGTTAGGTCGGTCGGTCGGTCGGTGGTAAAAGAGAAGAGAGAGAGAGAGAGAGAGAGAAAGAACAGGTATAGGTTCTGGACCTGGATGATGGTACGTGGTGTAACAGGGCCGGGGGCTGACGCGACACTGTTCGCGGGCGCGTATACACGCGCGCTTCATGCGCATCCTGCTCGCGCATCCGGCTTCATCATGTGCGCCGACCGATATAGCCAATCCCAGAACCGGGATAAAGGACGAGAGGGAAACTCGAATTTCCAAACTAGAGGGATGGTCTATCGCGCGCCAAATTTCAAATAATATACTTCTGTATGACATAAATTATTCTATTAAACAATGGAGAACGGAAGAATGTTTACAGGATAGATAATACGGAAAATTCTACAGTTGCGGAAATAATGTTTATCATTATAAAATACAATTAAATTATAAATAGATATAATATAGATGACTGTTACCGATAAAGTAAAAAATGTTTAATACAACAAAATTACTATTAGTGTGGCATAGTTATTATATATAAGTATAAATTCCAAACTTTCTCTTGTCTGCCACGATATCAATTATTATTATGTATTCATATTACAGTATATTTTATTTATATAAATTATATGACTTCTTTAAGGCATAGGGTTTGAATACAGCAGAAGACTATAGTTACACAGAAGTTAATTACATGCTTTTGCTTGTCCTTCTCTTGAACGTGTATTAGTCTATAACAAAACGAACAGAATGGAATATATTACAAACCACTTTGCTTCGAGTTATCTTAACGTTTCAAGGTGCACTGATAAAATATCTCACTGCGCATACATAAGTACTAAAAAGCTGAGGCACTTTTTATTCTACCATGCACCAAAGAAATACGATGTCACATCAAAATCACACTAAAACATATCCTACGACAAATTCTATCTTAGTGCAACGTTAATTTATACTACAAATTAAACCAACTAGCTAATCGTATTAAAAAAACTTCTATTAAATTTCTGACGTAAAATTGATAAAATATGTGTCGCAGCAATTCTTTCTATAAAAATACACTTCCATTTTCCATGGTTGTGGCTTTCAATCAAGGAGAACGATATAAGGACAAGATAGAACAAACAGGGCTGAATGCAACGTGTATAAATGCAGAAGTAACGTAGGTTGGCCGAAATTATCTCGAAAAAGCTGACCAATATATCCATGTTGCAACGTTAATGCTGAATTGTCAAAGTACGAGAGACCAGAGACAGGAAGGGAAGATTATGACGCCTGTGAACTTTGGCCAGCTGAATCTCGATTAAGATCAACAGAGGAGGTCGGTCGCAACAGGTGAGGTCGCACGCTTCGCAGGAACACCGTGATCTTCCTTTCGATGTGCATACAGTTCGACTCTCTGCTACACGATAAAACTTCGCTGCAAAGGGAAACAAGATTGAGATAATATTTTTCGCAATACCAAGCTCGTCCCTTGTCTCTATAAAGTAACATCTCGTGGAAATTTCAGATCTTTCTAGGATGATATTTTGTGGCTGCTTTAGGTTACTGGAGACTAAAAACTGGGAAAGTTTTGTAGAGGTATTACGTGAAAATTTCAGATTTCTTTGGAATGACAGTTTACAAACGTTTCAGGTTTCCTTGAAATGAAACTCTATAAATATTTGGTACATACTTCTACGTAAAATTCGAAAGGATCATTTGACAGTTTTACCTGTAGCTTCTATTTCTGACGCTGTGAGACGTTATATAAGTTCGAAATCCTCTCAACGTGAAATTTGATGAATCTGACATTTCTTTGAGTCTTGACCTATTCTATCTGTTTCCTTTTAGAAGTCGTTTTCTTAAAAAATTAATACCTACAATGATCCACAAATTCTGAATCTAGGTCATTTTTATCGATAAGGCGGTTTTAAAAATTGCAAGCATCCTTGTTAACTGAAAGAACATATCTTTTTCAATGACGTAGGGTGGCATGCAAGATGCACAAACAGCCTGTAGGTAGGAAGTTCTCAGAGTTATGAGAGAAACATTCTAGTACTCTAGAGATTCTTTACTTTGCATTTTTGCCAAACATAAGGTAGCCTTGACGGATTATTCCGGCGGGAAGCCGGCGGGGTAAAGAAAACGGGAATATTTGTTGGCCGATAGCGCAAATGCAAAAACTTTTGAAATGGAAGCACGATATGAAATCTCATATTTATCCTGATTTTCTGCTTGTAAAGCACGTACATCAACGTCTACTTTCATAAAAACAACATGAAGGAATAAAAGATATTAGATGCATCTACCCTGTCCATTTTTGACTGTACCGATATCACAAGTATAACTTACCAATCTATTAAACGATAAAAAGGAATAAATTATTATCGATGGAACATTTTTTTATGAACCAAACAAAAGCATTAAAAATATCCGTCCATTTACAATCGTTAAAAGCATGATCCTAACATAAATCTGGCATCAATTTTCTACAGATTTTAATGCTCTATAATACACAAATACAGGAAATAAATCAGAGTATATCATACTCGATATAAACAAAATGGAGCACGATGAACCAAACAAAACTGCTAGGTAATAAAACTATCCATTCATTGTCAGTCGCTAAAAGCACGATCCTACCATAAATCTTTCATTAATTTCCCATGGATTTGTTATACTACAATACGCGAATAAACAAAACAAATCAAACCATATCACACTCGGTAGAAACAAAGTGGAATACACTGGATTAGCACAAAAAGATTGATAAAGGTTTGTTCATTCATCTACCTACGCTTGTTAAAGGTAAAATCCTCTGAAACAAATTTGGAGGTAATCCTTTCAATCGCTGAAATAGGGTCCCGTTGCAAATGCGCTTGTATCGAACAGAGGCGGTGTAAATCGAGACATACCCTGGAGAGCGACCGAACGAAGGGATAAGAAAGAGAAGGAGGAAGCAAGAGCGTGAGATCGTCAGGAAAACAAGGCAAACGCGAAAGCGTGGTTCCCTGGCAACAGGTGAGAGAGTCTGGCGACGAAAAAGGCACGTAACTTTTCGCTAGGTCGGCTTTCCACGGGCCTGAATATCGATGCCCGATTCCTAATACCTATCGTTGCCTGAACCTGCTAAAACTTCCACGTTGCTCTGGTCCACGACTTTTAACCGTTAACTTCTCTATTTTTTTCACCTCGGCCGTAAAATAAGAAGAACGCGAGTGGACATATCGGAAAAGCGGCTACTTTGTGTTCGCTGATATGCTTTGAAAATGGGAAACGTCGCCCACGAATGGCTTGTTAAAATACGTTCATTATCGAAAATCGCGTGTACGTGACAAGCCGATTTTCACAACGGAATAATACCAACGTAAATGGTCGTGATAATATTAAATCGCTGGTAAATTACAAAGACTGGAAGGAATACATATTATATATGCATTTTGTTTAAAATTATCATTTGGGCTGATAGATAATCCTCGTATTATTATTGGTATATTATGTTTTAACACATCTGTTGTTCAGTTATGTTTCCCTTTTTCAGCTATAAGCTTGTACGAAAAGTTAATATCATAGATACGAGTAAGTTGATATTTTGCTAATTATTTTGACGATATCGACTAGTTTCCTTCATCGAATTCTACGTTTAATGTTAAGAGCTTCAAAACATTTCTTTAATCTCATTAATATATTCATTAATATACCTCATTAATATAATTAATATAATTTTGTATAATGAGATTATTATATCAACTTTTACATTAACATTTTATATTAATCTTTCATATACTAAGGTGTAAACGTTATTGTTTCCTCATCTTGTATTTCCTTTTTATTATTTTCTGACGTCTATTCCTTTATTGCTACTATTCTAGATATTATTTAGTTAGATATTGTTAACTTATGATGAAAATTTTATGATACACTTGTAATTGTTTTAATGTCATTATATTTTAAACTTGTTCTACTATTTTGTTTTTCTAATACACTTGCTCCTTTAACGTAATTCGGATATAATAAGAGGAATATATAAATAGTGTTTATATAAATATAAAAAAGTTTCAAATATTCTTGAAAACATGGTAGAAGTATAAAGAGGTAAATGAACAGTATCGGACTGCTAATAACAGTAAATACTACCGTATTTGTCAACAGTCTCCCTGTCACTTCTCTCCATTCAATTGATTATTTAAATTGATCTTTAACCCTGATACAGCATAATGTAAAAATCCATGAAGAAATATCGAAATATTGATGCGATATAAAAATATCAATTTTATTTACAACATCATTCCACTTGAAGAAAATATCAAGTAAACGGTGCATGACATTTTGATTGAATTCTAAAATCCTTGATACAGAAATGTGTGTCAACTGCAGTAACCTCTGAACTTTAAAACTTGCTCGACGTCCATTAAAATCACGTTTATGCGAAAAACGAAATTCAATTTAAGCATTTCTCCTACGTTAAAGTCATATGTGTGTAACATTACACTTCGTTTCGGAGGATGAAATTTCTATCATTAAAACGTATGAAACTTTTCAATATTCAGAAGTTATCGAGATGTAAGAATTTTTCTATCGTATTTCAATGCTGAGTTAAAGAATACTAAAAATTAATAAGAACATTAATTATTTCATTTTCTTGAGTTTTATCCTTAGAAGCAACTCGACTCCTTTAAATTGCCAACAATACAATACAATGAAGGCTATTAAATTTCGAGATTCGTTCGTAGAAACAATATCTTCTTACGGTAATCTGTGCAATCCCTGTTGAATCGTTCCGCGTTTTTCATAATTTGATTTCAACGATATCCTTTAACGCTATTTTTACCTCCGATCTCTGATCTCATCATTCGTAGCTCACCTTTATCTTCGAAGAAATACGTAATATAGCATTACGTTCTCCGTGCAGTCGCCGTATAATGAAATTGAATTATCGTGATCAATTTAGATATAGATAACCTGGAAAATTCTTTGATATTTCATTAAAACGGATTTCCTCAACCTACTATCTTTCCTTTTCCTTCGCAATTTACACGAGAATTTAAACCAGCAAATCTCTAAACAAACAAAGAATACTACAATGCAAGATACAAGCAAAGCACCTCATTAACACCCCAAAACGAGAATCCCAATGAAATCCAAAAGAAGAGAAAACCACATCCCATAAACGTTCCAACTAACCACGAAATCCACTCACGCAGACCTCGACCACATTCGCTTCATTGCCGAACCCTAAACGGCTACAAATTACAGTAGCGTCGAATAAGAAGAGAAGTGTGCTCGTGGTCAAGAATCCTGGCTATATCGTGAAAACAAAGAGACTAAAAATGAAGAAGACGATAAAAGGAAAAGAGAAACGAAATATTTGATATCCGAAAGAGCGTTTACCCTGAAGAAGCGATCCGAAGCGTTGACGAAACGTTGGAACGAAACACATACTGATAATAAAAGCACGATTTCAGAATCATAAAATACGTTAGCTAATCATCGCGAAAATTAAAAATCGAGAAGACCAAAGGACGTCGAAAGGCTCGCTAAGAGTAGAGAGCGAAGAACACGTGACACGTACATAGGTTCGCACGTGCAAGTGTATCAACGCGGACATTAAAGAGCCTCTCGCAATATCGGAGGAGGCACAAGGACAGAGAGCGAGCGGGCCAGGACCTAGAGGATACGGAGAGTGTAATGTAAACTAATTAGCAACGAGTCTACGGCAATTAAGGACGCTGGAGTGCCTCGCGCTTGATGCTCCGCCAACAGGTCGTGCCAGACAGCAACCAGCCATTGTCGACCATGCCACTGCAATGTATTCGAGAACACCACCGAGAACACGAGAAACCGTGGTCCGATGCGACGACAGCTACTTTTCAGGGGAAATTTTGGTTTAGAAAAGCGCAAACCGGATCGTTTTGACCGGCCCTGATATACCTACATATGTTGCCAAGATGAATATTCCGAGTAATTTAACTCCTACGTGTGCATAAAGGCTCGTCCATTTTAGTTTCTCAGATATACATAAAACTGACTTGTTAAATTTCGCTTGAATTTATATTAGTTTTCAGTTTGATAATAAATAAAGAAATATATATAATTACAATGTATGCAGGACTTTATAGAACATTGTCATTAATACTACTAGTTGGAAAAGTTTAAGCCATAATATTAATATTATACACCGTGTTGTCGATGAAGATTCTGCTGTACGCTGATCACAATGTTGCTTACGAGATCGATGAAATCGATGAGTTGTTTTCTCTATAGTTAGCACAAATTTCTACGAGAATTGACGAAGATTAAGACGAGAGTAGGATGCAAACGATTTAAGGTACATCTTTTAGAGAGAAGGTAATTTAACAAACAAATTACCAAACGTCCCATAAAACATAGGAAACATCTGTATAAGGGTAGCAAACACTCCATCAACATCAGGTTTAACAGCCCTCTTACGCGTCTAAAGTCCTATAAACCCTGGCTCCTATTCCTATCTAGCTACCGATCTCAATCACAGCTCGTAACCCCAAATCGACCTGTCGTTTGCCTTCGGGAACCGCCCTCCACGCACCGTTCTACTCACGTGACTTAAAAGGGTTGCTAGTGACTTGGCCCATTACTTTCGATCCAACCCCTTTACCCTTTGCTTCTTATTACGACTAACGTGTGTCATCGTCGATACCAAAGAGACAGGCGACACGCGCCGCTATTTCATTTATGATGACTGCAATATATAGGTAATATATAGGTGTAAAATATATATATATATATATAGGTAATTACATATATAAAGTGTGCTATATAACACAGCATTCCTATAGATAACAGATTTTAACAAACCAGCACATATTCTTAAAATTCTGCAGATTGAACTTTATGAGAAGATTATCGTAGGTCCATAATGAAATATGATTTAGGTTTCCTTGTAAATGGACTGTCGATATTTATACAAATTCATACTCATACGAACATGATTAAAAACATCGAAGCCAAATGAAAAATTGCGCCATCCACTAAATATTACAACCAGTGCTGTAAATTGAATATTTTTACCATTTTTGTGTATTATATGGTTCCTATTTATGGTTCCTATACTATGTAAATTATTAAAAAATGGGACCCACATAAAAGACTGTTCTACCCCCTAAAAAATTACAACGAATGCTACATCTGTCTTTCCTACTTTGCAATTACTAGATTAGGTATATTTATGCGAATTCGTATTTCCGTTAAACATAATTAATAGAGGTAAGGCCTCGATAAAAAATTATCTCATCTGCTATGCATTATAGAAAGCGCTATACTTTCGATATTCTTTATGCTGTTTTTTCTATTGCATCCATTCTGCGCAATGTTGCGCTTCCAAATTTCCTGCGACTGCATAAAAGTCCATAATCTAGCGTATTACATACAACATCCATTTATGCTTATTGTAAACGTACCAAGTGGCCTGTGACTTACGAACGCTGGTGTACACGATCGACGATCATGTTCCCTTATATGGTGGTGCCCACGGGACGTTATACGTCGTGTTATCGACGTACAAAGCGGCTCGAGCTGCCGGCAATCAGACTAACGGGACGCGGATCAGAGTTTGGCTGCGCCGGGGGGCGCAACACGATAATAGGAAAACGCTAAATCGGGAAATTACGCTCGTCCTCCGTACGTCTGCCACACACCTGTCTGATCGATCCTACAACGCAATTATAGCGAATGAGACACCAGTCGAGAGCCACCACCGAAAATCGCTACCGAAACGCTTGTGGATTTCCTGCCTCGGACCCTTTAGCTCGTTTGTGCGTAGGAGTCGAAGGGGGTTGAAAGGCGTTTGTTCTCTGCGTGGTTAATTGTCAGAATGGGTTGATACAAGAGGAAGTTGTTGAATTGTGAGCGGCGTAAAGCAGCGGATACGAAGGATAACGAGTCGAAGCAAGTTTCAGTTGATAAATATTTACCGACTTCAAAAACGAATTTTCAGCGCCACCACCGTGACGACATCCGATCGCCAAGGGTTAGAATCTTCCATAAGTGCGTGAGTACCTCAAGCTGGATTTACACCTGTTTAATCGCTGGATCAAGCGATTATATTCCAGTGGTTTGACTGGAAATCGGTCGATACCTTCGTCGATTTTGTACCGTTGAAAGTGATAAACTGTAGTTGCAGTGATTTTACACACACACAAAAAAAAAAAGAAAAAAAAATGGTACGCGTCAGTCAGGACTGGATAGTCAGTCCGTGAGAATTGTTTGCGTTATTCCAGTTGCAATCCAATGCTGGATTGAATCATTGAACTGGGATGCTACTGGACCAATGTAAACGCGGCCTCAACGTATTCATAATACTCGCTGAAACATCCGAAAATTACAATTTTTGCTAATATCAACATCCATCATCGACCTAATTTGGACGTCAAAATCTCCAAGCCTCGACGGTCAACTTCGTTAACGTTCCAGGATGGCGAGGGATGGGGTGTGTTTAAAAGCGCTCGAGAATGCTCTGGCGAAATTCTCATAAGTTCCGTGAACGTTTCGCGAAGAAATATCCGGCAGCGTCTGATCAAACAAAGATCTCTGACGGCAATTGACGAGGGAAGGAAGAGCAATATTCCTTAAAAACTCGGACCCGAAGGGGGATAAATGTTTCTCGTTAGCAAATAAAGGGCGTCAGATTCCGTGGAGCCAAGCGCTGGAGGGAGAAAGAGCGGGGGCCGATAGGGGGCGGCGGGAGGGGGGCAATTTGTAAACTAAAAGTATCGATCGATTCAGCGCCGGCTTCGAGGACTTCTCTCTCTCTCTCTCTCTCTCTCGTCTGGCGGCTTTAACCTCGCGGTTAATAAGGACTTCATTAAGTTAGCGTGATCCGGAGGGGGTGGAAAGTAGGAGAGCAAGTAGGGGGTGGGTGATAAACCAGAGTAAGAGGATGGAGAAACTCGAGAGAGACGAGTGAGATTGCACGGATTTCGCAGATTATATCGCGAAATTGGCTAACCGGGACCGGCCGGCCGGGTAATCGTGGGCAAATTTGTGGAAAACTCGACATTACAAATTGGAAATAAGAGGAACGACGTTACTCGGCCAAGGAAACCCTCTTAAAAATTAATCCGCGGTTATGGGACTTCCGACTGACGTCCACGGCCTGGCCTCGTGGCTCGCGACGACGAACGGGTCCGGGGATTAAAATTTGATTGCGCGGTTAAACGTGAAATTAAAAGCGAGAGCTCGACTATGCGTGGAGCAATGAATTGGATGAAGTTCTGATAGATTTCTGAGGGGAGCTCTGCTATGTTAATTTAGTGACTATTATTTCCGGTCTTTTTACCGTGAAATATAATAATATCGAAGATACTGATATAGCGTGCTACGATTCTATTGCACTGTACACGTATTGTACTGTGTGTGTTGGAAAAGCACGAGAAAGAATATCTTTATTTCTCACGTTTTATGATAAAATCCTAAATGACGCTACTAGTTAATTTATTTGTTTTTTAATGTTTTCTAAATCAAAGAATTGTTAAATATTTTCATGATTCACATTTGTCAAATTATACTCGTGTACGAATATGTAGAGAGACATAGTGTTATAAAATGTAGTTTGATCGCGACGAGTGTCTGGTCAGAACTGTCCATTTACCCTTCTAGTCTTGCGACTCGTATTTCGTCCATATTTTTATTGCATGAATAAATTGAATATAAATTAAATGTAGCTTATATCTTCATATTATTCTAAAATTCTCTGACTATTATTCTAATATTATTCTTAATTTCATCTTGATACTGTTCGTTCTTACTATTACATAACAAATAATTCATGATTATTCTTATCCTTAAATATAACATATCTTGATATACGTACCATTATCCTTACATCCACTATGTGCTATAATTTATTTTACCAATTCATTTCGTTACCATAATCCGTTATCTAAAACAACTTCCTCTTCCATAGGAAAAATAATTCGTAAAATATACACGTACATCAATTTATAACCTGTAATTCTCCTTAATCCCATTATAAAGCAACATCTTTGAAAATATTCGCAAAAATAGAAAGGGTAAATGAATCATAACTTATCGATAGCAAGAAGGGAACAACTAAAAAAGGTCATCAACCGTGGATATAATATTTTCAGTCGATTAAATAAATAATTCGGTGGAATTCGCTCTCTCTCTCTCTCTCTCTCTCCCGCGAAAGGCAATCGATTTCGACCGGAAGCTGCACGAGAACTTTCCTGACCGGCCAATAATTGTGTGCTTTGTTCTTTGAATTTCACGACGCTTTTCACCCCCTCCCCTACGTCTGGTCCACCGTTTTATCGCCGCCAGGACACCGTTTTACGTAATTCCGTCATTTCCCAACTCCATCCGGGTGAAATATGAAGAATCACGAACTTTCAATTCTACTTTCCGCATTATCTCCACAGCGAAGACTTTCGATCTTCGATCAGAGCCAGCGTTATTAACGTCGCGATTCCACTTCGTCGCAGATTAATGGATTCTTGTTTGTCTATCGGACCTCGTTCAACGCTTTCGCGTTCCATCTATCGTCTTCGTGGGTTCTCACGGGCTACCTTCGTAGAACATTTTTAATTAAGATCACGCGAAAAGTGTGCACGGATACCTCTACAGACACATATACATATCACAGGGGAAAATGGACCTGGAATTTGTTAAAAGTGGAATTTATCACGGAAGAAATAGTTGTGAGAACGTGAGGTGTTTGTATAGTGTCATGTATTGTGACAGAGTTGGACAAAAGTTATTATATTTCTAATAATTAGTATAATTTCTAATAATTTCAAGTAATCTAAAGGATTATAAAAAGACACCATAACTTTGCAAAATGAATTCACGTTTAATATGAGCAATGAATAAGTGTAATATATGGCACGTAATACATGAAAATTATCGTTCCAAAAAAGAAATTTTGATGTGAAAATTACTAAAACTCATTAGTGTACAAAACTTAAACTTTTATTCAACCGTATAAAGAACAGAAATAGTGCTTTTGTATAATATTTGGTAAGTGAAACTATTTTTTATCGAGGTTTTACGTTTCGATATATATTCTCTAAAATATTAATTTACACAGAAATCCGCAGTCTGTCAATAATACATGAATAAAAGATTAGTAAGTTTGATTCGATTATAACGAATAATTAAATAGAAATTGAATATCGAATAGGAATTGATTTTCTCGCTGCTTTTAAATTTGAATATCCTATCCCATCCCAAAAACTCAAAACGGCCCATGTTTATCACAGTGAATTAATAAATACATCATACGTTGCTTGTAAATGATGAACAACATAATATTATTCGTTCTTTCGAATTCGTCGAACAAAATTCCTCTTCTCGATGGATTTTGTCCAAGAACAAACGTTATCTCTTGTCGAATAGACGATGTCTATGCCTGTACGTATCAGATGAATCGTTAAAAGAACGCATCCTCTAGCGAAAAGATCGAATGCAAATTTCTGCTTCAGAATAAACCAACAGTGATAAATATTTCAAATATTCGTGTAAAATAATAATCAGATAATAATATGAAGTAACAAAATAATAATATAAAAATTAGTATAAACAAAATATAATAAGGAAAATTACATTTTGTGAATTATGGTATTTTTTCAGAAATCAGAAAATAAGCAATGGAGTGATTAGCATAAACGATCTTTGATCATGGTATTTTCGAATGGTATAATTCCAGACGCACGCTGAGCATCCAGATGCCCGTGTAAACGAATTAACCGCGGCGACAAACAATTTAATTCACTTGGCGGAACTGTACCAACGTCGCCACTACACCGACTCCATCTAATTAACTTATCTTAACATCAGAATGCAGTTACGATCAAACGAGGTACACGCGAGATTGCGCGCTCCTTAAAATTACGTAAGTAACTTATGATTATTAGAACTTTTAGCACCCCTCATCCGTGAACCATGAAACTTCGACGTTCTCCTGGGATCCGGTTAAATAAGTCGGAAGAGAAATTCCTGAATCGTCGCTTTACGACGCGTTCAATAATTATTTTGATAGAGTTCATTGCAGAAAGAAGCAAAATAGACTATGGAAAATTCATAATTATTTAATATGCAAAATAGAAGATTATAATTATTTAATATGAATTGCAGACTTAAAACAAAGTCATACAAATTCTTCTTCTTTTTCTACTAATCTTCTCGATTTTCTAATTATTTTTATCACGAATACAAGATTCACAATACAGATACAATAAAATTTTGTAGCAAGTTTGAAAAATACAATGTGTTTATTGAAGATTAAAGATTTATCAGAATTTATAAAAATAGATATCAAAATTCTATCGTATGCGATTGTCCTTTGAATGTTAGTTCATTCGTTCTAAGTAGAAATTTATGAAAATTTCATATAGGAAATATCCATATCTTTTAATATCACGTAGTTTCGTTCAATGCATTCAAAAGGCAAGAAGAAGCAAATATTAAAATAATGATGCTAAAAACTGACAGCTTTACGTTCCTCGAGGGAAGTTTCTCTATTACGCGGCTGTCTTATTGCGTCATGGTGGTAAAGGTTAACTTTACAGGAGTTAAACTAAGAACGTACATTTCATTTTACTTTTTTGCAATAATCTTCATTTTATAACCAGCAACTTCGTAAAGAGAATTGGTGGCTAAAAGCTTTTTTAACCCTGCAAACTTCACACACTCAGCCGACCTTATACTCCCTGGTGCAATTTTCTGCAATTTCCTTTTATTTAGAGTGCATGTAAAACACAAACAGAATCCTTCATAAATCAATGTTATTTACGTACTTGTATTTTCAAGAACAATTATAGTGCTAAAGCATATAGTCGAAGATTATGGAATGTTATAAACTAAAGATTTAAAAATGTACACTAAAGATCTTAGAAATAAGTAAACTCGAAGACAAGAATTCAGAAATCAATATAGCATTCCTATATTATTTGAGAATCGTGTAAATTAGTAAATTTAAAGATCCAAATTCATAGTTCAATGTATTTGTCGTTATATCCCAAGAACTTCAAAAACGCTGCCCAATAACATTATAAACTAAGAAATTTCAAAGTTCAATTCCATAGCTCAACGTATTTCTTATTGAACTTCAAGAATCTAAAAAAGCGTAGTCTACGAACCTTATCAAGAGCCCAAATTCATAGCTCAATGTATTTCTTGCTGGATCTCAACAATTTGGAAAACGTAGTACAAGAATTTATCAGAAGTTCGATCTCATAGCTCGGTGTATTTCTTGTTGGGCTTGAAGAATTTAAAAAACACAGTCTACGAACCTTATCAAAAATTCAAATTCGTAGCTCAATGTAAATCTTCTTAGATCTTGAGGATTTAAAATCTTATCCCAAGAACCTTGTCAATACTTCAGATTCACAGATCGCTGTATTTCCCGCTAAACGCCAAGAATTGAAGAAACATGCTCTGAGAATCTTATCGAGAGCTCAGGTTCACAACTCAATGTATCTCTTCGTCGAACACGAAGAATTTAAAAAATGTAGTCCGGGAACCTGACACGCTACTACATTCAACCATTCAAATACCTATCTTAATGAATTTTTCCTTGGATCCCGAGGAATGACACCTATATACACGCGTACGTTCTTCGTCCAATCTGAAAACCCAGAAACCTAGACGAAAACCAACATGGTTAGCACCGCCGTTTCGTTTTCCCTCGGCCATAGAACCAAAGATCGGCAAGGTTGAGAGCCAGAAACGATTCATTCCATTGCAGCACCCTATTAAGCTCGGTTTATCGTGCATATCCGTATTTGTGCAAGTAGTAATATCGTGGTTTGGTCGGGCCGGATGGAACCAAGAGACGGAAGGGGAAGAGGAGCAGCATTATTTCACACATGCCTGTTCGCTTAGACCTGAAAACGGACTGTACACGGCCAGGTCAGGGACTGTACCGTCTGCCTCTCCAATCTGCAGGCTATTGTGACACTCCTCTAGTTCTCTGACTCCCTCTTTCCATCCCCTTTTTCTTCGACCGTGCCCCCTTCCGTACTCTACCTTCGCCTCTTCACCCCGCTTTACTTCTGCTCCAGCCTCTTCTTCGCCGCCCCCTACGAGTTCTTCTTTCGCTACCCTTCCTTTTCTCTTCTTCTGTCGTCGCTTGGCTATGAGAGGAGCGTGCATACCGGGCCACACTTTGCCATCAGACGGCCTGCTCCCTTTTCTCCTGGTCCGGGAGACTTCGCGTCAACGCGGACATTATTTACGGTTTCCTTTCCGAATGTATTCCGGCATCCTTCGTGTCTCGAGACGCGACGTCAGTTTTACTTTGGATTTGTAGTCAATGCGGACGGGCGGGGAACTTTGGTTCGAAGTTTCAAAGTTTCACCCGTGTTTTGGCGATATGGTTCATTTTCCAGAGAAATATATTCGCGGTGGATTACAATTGACACGCGATCCTAACTGAACTTCGCGTCTTCCCATAAGTAACGTGGCTTGCCGGAGGAACAAGTTTCGGACAATGGAAGTCGTTACTGGAGGTTTTTTGTAAAATTGAGACGGAGAACTGAAAGGGACGAAGTAAAGAATTATAAAAATTCATCGATAATTAATCGTCAATATTTTCTTTTCTTCTTTCACGTAGTATACGCTGAGCACAATTTTGCGCTATCGTCTTAAACGTTTAAAAAGGAGGATCACGAAGTTCACTAAGTATGATTCTTACTTAGTTATTTCACGAAAAATAGACTGCTGATCTATGAACTTACAATTTGAACCTTTAAGTTTATTAATGTTAATAGGATTTAATATAACTTTTGGTCGGTGTTCTTATAAATTCTCGAAATTTAACCTGATACAAATACGTGAAATATTATAGCACATCAAATCAAGATATTATTTTCAATCTAACAATGATACTGTAAATAAAATATCATTCGAGACACATATTAGACAATTTTAACAAGAAACAAAAATGTTGCTGACGAAACTTAGAGCCATAGAGGTTTAAAGTTTCCGAGAATGTTTATGATAGCAAATAGAATATATAAAAGGCAGATTCTTCGAGTTGACGGTGTTCCATATCTATTTCTACTTTGCTTACCGCAGAATTGACACAGCCGAATTTTGCCGTATCAATCGACGAGCTTTTTGCCCGTTTGTCTATGGTCGCGTCACGTGCGCACCAATTGCCCCATCGCCACATGATAAACGACGGAGAAATTTCCACGCTGACGACCGTGCATCGATGGGGTCCCATTTGTCACGGAAACCTCATCTTTTTTCAACAACACCGGTTTTCCATCCGAATGGCTTGTTGCCATTCGCTGCAGCAACAGAAATTGCTCTTTACAAGTCACGAGCTCTGTTTCCATCGAAACAACAAAGTAATCCTCAATAAGAATCTATGTACAGGCGAATAATTTTCAAACGAACGATTTTTACCTACTTTTTCCATCGTGTGCTCGTTTCTTTCTTTTCTTTCCTTTCGTACCATACGCTTCGATTAGCCGAACGACTGTCTATCGAATTTCGACAGGTAGATAGCTTTGTTTCGTTTTTCAAAAATAAAAATTTCCTGTTAGGATTATTATTCATTAGTAGATCCTTGATATTTATGCAAATTCATATTTATTCATATTTTTATAGACACGAACGAAGGTCTAAAACTGTCCTAAATATTTAATTACAATAGATGCTAAATTTTTCGTATTCTATCTACTATAATAGAAATGCATAATGAGTCGCAGTCTGTCCATTAGAAATAGTTAATAATTCTAATATTATAATGATATTTCCAACAGACAACGTTACTACTATGGACAACGATTATCAACTACAAACGCAAGAGAAATCTATCGATGTGAGCGAAAGTAGACTCTGTCTGGAAGAATTATATATATATATGTAAATGTTAAAAGCAGTAATTAAGTTTCTTGTATCTCTTCGCATCATACTTCGCTTTCAATGCAGAAGATAAATGACCATTGCTCGTTTCTTCTACTCGACGATATTATATCTGATTTATTTGTACTCGTATCCACTGGTAATACGACATTCCTTTCCACGATTCCTATCATATAGAAACACTATTTTATCGCGAAAAATACAAGTACCCTGGAAACTTTCGCGAAAACCTACCGATTGTACGGCATTACGTTGTAGGAGCACTTTTCTGAACTACCATATGTTCGATCCTTTCTATTCAACACACTTTCGACAATACATTCAGCCACGGATTAAACCGAGGGCCAGCCATTTCTAAACTCCTTTCTTGTTCACAGGTGAAAATTTAAAACGTTGCCATGAGTTTGTGTGGAAAGGAACAGTTTGCTTTACCGCCGATGTCTCGTTCCAGCGTTTTCTATTTCTTCCAATAACATTAAGACTTCATCATACGACTCATTCGAGCAAAAATTATAAACCGCTTATTAACGGTGTATTATTATTACTACATCGATCAGATTTCTTTGCGAGGAATTTTTATTTCGCTCAATATCGATCACTAAGAAGTATCAGATAGTAATAACAAGTTAGCGTAAGATGAAAGTGCATGTCCGCCTTTTTCTTGCATCGCTAAATTTAGATTAATGAACGAAAGTTTACGAGCAATCGCACGAACGTAAGATTTATTGAGATTTATCGATGATGTTTCCTTATTGCTCCTCAATTTCATACAAACGAGCACAATGCTCACTTCGTAACAATTCTTTTTAGAGGTGATTCTGGTAAAAATTGAATAACTTTCTAGGAAAATAGAATACCAAGGCACGAGTTTACTCTCTGATAGTAAATTTAAAGTATTACGTTCATGCATAATATTTTACGATATTTTTCCATAATATTCTGTAATATATCACGTAAATTAATATCTCACGTAATGAATATTTTGCGATATATCGCGTAAATACTTTGCACAATTTATTACGCTAACTTTTTAATTTACAAACGATCTGCACGATGTACATATTGGTCCTTTTATATTTTCATTTCCTTATTTTCGCGCAGCATAATTTTCATGGTTATTCATCGGACTCGGTATCTTCCGATAGCTAATAATATCAGGAAAATCTGCACGCCCAAGTAATTGCATCTACCATCCGGTTGGTGGAAGAAAAGTAGTTAAATGAAATAGATGACCGGGAATGCTTCCCTTCCTTTCATCCATTTTTCCCGGTTGGAAAATAGAGTTCGGTTGTAGTTGCCACATAGTTGAGGGGAAATTGAAAACTCGCGCGCCGGCTTGCTCGCAGAAAGGAAAGGCCGTTTCGATGGAAACTTTGTTGGGAAAGTAAACACCGTCTGGACGGAGCTGTATCTGTAAAATTTGATAGTTAATTCCGATTCGACGACTTTTCATCCAGCTTTCGTGCCTCTTGATGAGCCAGCTCTTCAACGAACCAAATAAAACGTAAAATCGACGTATATCAACACAATTCTCTCGAATAAATATATTTCCACTGAAGCTAGCTGTCGAGCTTAACCCCCTTCAAAAAGTCAGTTTCATCCGAAAACGAAGCAAGAAGAAAGCAGTCCCGAAAAGGAAACAAGACAAGCTCCTCCATTTATCTCCCTCTCCTACAGAAAACTTCCTAAGTGAAATTTATTTTTTCAGATATATCCTCGCTAAACCTATCTATCAGATCTAACTGCTCTCAAAAGGCGAATTTTAGTCTGAAGCAAAGCAAAAACAAAAGGTATCCAGAAAGCAGATCTTCTGCTTGAAATTAATTTTTTTAATTCTAATATACTCGCACAGTATCTGTCTATCAAACCCACCACTTTCTAAATCATCAATCTCGCCTCAAAACGAAGCAAGAGCGAAGAGCATCCGAAAGGGAAACAAAGGAAACCCATTCCATTTGTCTCTATGCTACAGAAAACTTTTTGGCCGAAATTTTTCCCAACGATGGTCACCACCGCTTCGTCGCGTCTAGCCACCCTCCGCTCGTCCCACCCTTCCCCTAATTTCTGGCTTCCGATTTCGATGGAACTTTCGTCGCGAAAGTTGCATTTCCCCTTTGGTCGTCTGGATGCTTGGAACAGGAAGAAGTCCGTCTCGGGGTCGGTTTGGATGCCGTAGCTCTGGGGCGTAATATTGATCATGGCGTGGGCGGCCTGCGAGGGGAAAACGGGGGTGTCTGCACGATCCCTTCGCCCCGCGTCCCTCGACGGCTGCACCCTTGCCTCTCTCCGCGCGGTGCTGCTTCTCTTGCCGCCTCCAACCCTCTCTCTTGAGGGGTAAAGTCGACGGGGCAGCAACGAGGGGCGGGAGAAGCAAGAGGGACTAGCTGAAGCGTTACAACGGGCCCACTCGTTGCATACGCTCGTCGATTCTCTAACGGGTGCTCCGAGAATAAGGCTAAGCTGAGCTTGAAAGGCTAAGTTTAGAAGTATCAGTTTCTTCCGCTTTATGAATAAATAATATTAATTAATGATATCGAGAATAATAGCAAGCATAATTAGAAATATTATGCGTAGTATTAATTAGTGAAATAATGCGCAATGTTTTATGTTTCACGTCATGTTATTGATGTATTTCCTTATTTCTGTATTTTTAGCTATCTGGTGGATCCTCGACTTAACCCAACCAATATCATTCAGGTTTCTTTTTCTATATTTTTTTATTATTTCTTTTCTTTTTTTACAGTTGTATTAAGCCTCCAAGAAAGCGTACAGAAACTTAAATTGTTCGAATACTAAAAAGTTGATAAGTAAAATACCTGTTCTTTCTCTATTTCTGTTCTGCGCGTCCGTCTTGTCACGTTACGCATAACAAGCGTCTACGTCTTGTAACAAATAAAAGTAGAAACATGATTCTTCAATTTAACAAACGAGTGTTTACGTTAAAATACATGTATATACGTAGCTTAATAAAGGTTGCAACGATTTACTTCGTACGAACTGGTATGAGATGTCGAACAACCAGATACTAAATGGTTGTTGCTTTAGGACCGATTCGTCCAAGATTGAGTTTCTATTGCTTTGTTTCGGTACAACACAGGGACGTTTGAGGAACAGAGATTTCGATTTGACTTGGAAGAATGTATCATTTCGCTATTCATTTTCCGATATGTAGAAACAACAATCTTTACTATTCGATGATCTCTTCCTCCCAAATACTGCCTCTGAACTGATTTCCATCAAATACATCATATACATTGTGTTAAAAACGAATCACATCATATTACTGCAATTAGCTCTGCCACATCCTTTCGTTCATTTCCGATCTCCACGCACACAATCGCGTTTTCCTATCGTTGAGACATATCTCAAATTTAGAGGATATGTCGAAAAGCTGTTGGTGTCGTACGTGTCATTTTTGTGTGTCAATTCGAATGGCGATTAAACGAGAATGTCAGCAAACGTTGGTGAATTCTCCTTTTTCCTTTTTCTGAGATACCACGACAAATGGAGCCTTGATGCAAATGAGATTACACGTTTGGCAGGTTCTTCGATATTAGGATGAACGAGAATATCGAATACAAGAACGCGTAATAATTTATTTCTGCGAAAGTTTCGAAACGTTACGCCGCTGAGCGGTCGCGTAAACGCAGTCAACAAACAGCAGTTTATGACCGGTCCGTAGAACGAGAGCAGCGGCCAAGTTTCGCGTGCAAATAATGTCGTGTGCGAAATTAATATGAATGTTAAAAGCCGTTACACGCATCGTTCGAAACGAATCGAGATAAACGAAATTGCCGTAATTTCGAAACGAGCCAGCCACGTTCGATCTCCGAGGTTGCAATCTATTTCCACGACTCCGTCAAACCGCTATGAAAAATTCGACCGATGAAATATCCGCGGAATTTTCGTACGGGCGACGATGATAAAAAAAAAACAGACTAGGTGATAAAAATCCTCGCGTTTCATGGAAATGAAAACGACGCGGGAAACGCGTCTGTACATCTTGGCGAGATCGTCGATAAAATGAAAATATTCCGGGAAAATATTCTCGGGCCACGTGACTGTGCTTCGAGTGTAATTTTACAACGAGCGTACGAACTTCCTGGATCCTTCGAAGACGAAGTGGAACGCAATTTATCGAACGATCGCGGACAGCAATGGAAATTTATCGCTTCCAGCTGGACTATAAATATCCAGGCGTTAAGAAGTAGGTAAAGGATTAGGCGAGCGGCGATTACGATAGTCGGTGTTTATCTAATTTTCCACAGTTGCTCGTATGAATCGTAAATGTTAAATATGAAGTGATAGTCAAATAAATGGTATTCGTTGATAGTAGATAAGAAGCAAATCTTTGATACACCGCATTGCACGACTTTTATAAAATAGAGCGACAGTTGCTACAAACGATATTTATGAAATTGTGTTTTATGAAAGGTGAGTCTTGCACGAAATAATTTTTAAATCACATTCGGACAGAAAATTTTGATGCTAAAAATCGGTTATGCTCGTCTTAAGCAGGCGCAGGCAGAATTCGTTATTTGCTAGATGAAACAACAAGTTTCATTTAGATTCAAGATGTGTCTAAGGTTTTCGATATTCCAGAATCGACTGACCGCTTAAGGAAAATACGAATAAATAATTTCTAAACAAATTATTGATCGACACGATAAAAAGCAAAGTAATAAACGACCTAACAAAATCGTTGCTCCAACGAACCAGGACTCGAAGTAGTCGAACACTTATGGAAACCTTTTACGAATAATATTATGTTCCCACATTGTGAAATTTCGTTGATGCTGTAAAGAAACTCGACTATCACGACAAAATTGGACAAGCTTGAAACGAATCTGAAAATGTACGTAAAATGCGATATTTAGCTAATGCGAATGGTAATAAAATTGTTTGATGTTTCATACAGGGTGAGTTGAATTATGTGGAAAGTACGGTAGCAGCTGATTCACCACGCTAAACTAAGAAGAAAATTTCACGTAAACGTATCCCCGTATGACCTTCGTTTTCGAGTAACAGCTTGCTCTGCGTCGCAATAGTTGCATAGCTACCTTCGGAGAAATTGCTCCAAGTGACCAGGTCGAGCTTCGCTAGAAGCGTGAATGCATCACATGGTAAATCGTCGAACTTGTTCGAACAGCTTACACGAATTTGTCGGCAACTTTGGTCGTCAGGCTGACGACGAATTTCGACGCACTGTCGACTGACGTTTCATAAAGAGGAAATTTTAAACGCCCCCATAACTAATAACCGAATGGATTGGGATCCGGTGAGTGAACTGGTCAGGAAATAAGGTCAGCGAAATACCAGAAGCAATTCAATTGCCAGGAAATCGTTGATCCAAGTAACGTCTGGCGTCGTAAAATAAGCTGTAACTCGAAAACAAGGTCACATGTCGGGCATATTTTTACATGAACTTTTCTCTCCTGGTTTTAGTGCGTTGAATCAGTACAGCAGGATGCTCATTACAAAGCATAAATCGGAACATGTAGAAATACCGCACAAGGCATACGATACGAATTCAACATTTTTGACAGCAAATGTTCGGATACTTTCGCGAATCGCTGCACGTCACGTCCAACTAATTCTCGACCCACGAAAAGCTACTCTCCATGTACCAACTATACCACAGGAGCCCATAGACTATGTCCGATTTCCCTCTCTCTTTCCCATCTCTTTCTTCTTTCTTCCTTTCTTTTTTTTTTTTTTTTTTTTATTTCAACTCATCTGTGGTGGTGGGGCGAATTCAACTCGCTGAGAACCGCTGAGTCTCTTTCGGGATCGAAATGACAGTCTGGCCGAGAGGCGCGAGCTTCGAAAGCATCCTCTCCTCGCCGGGGGGTTGGGTTTCTGTGCCCGAGCGGAACGATATGGGATATCGCGGCCGTGTGTACACGCGCGTGTCTGCCGCGTCTCGCCTGTGTCTGCACACAGCTCGCGCGTGCACCCGCGTATTGAGAGGAATAATCGCGCGGCCGTGTGAGTGCGAGAGCACGAGGCAAAAAACTCTTTTGCGAGGGTGGCGACGAGCCGTCAGGGTGGGGGGACGGGTTGGGGAAGGGAGGCGGGGGTGGGAGCGAACTACAATACAGCTTTGCAGGTGGAGGCCATAGAAAAGCCTGTCTGGCTTAAAGGGTCAGGCCTCGGACGAATTCGCGATGCCTCGTATCGTCATATCGACAGAGTGGGACGGAGATACGAGGCGAGGGTCGCGAGACTGAGGGGTGGAAATGTGAAAGAGGGAAAAAGGGAGGAAAGCGAACGGGGAGAGAGTATATAGTAACGTTCATAAGTATCGTATGGATGCAAGTCGAATTTTATTAGCTGACGGTGTATATTTCTGCATTTTTTGGTTAGTTAACAAATATTTTCCGTTGAAATACAGTTCTGGGTGTTTTAGCCGTAGATCGAGGATATTTCTACATTTTCGCAAAGTTGAAGCTGTTCTGTTAAATTTTGGTTTACAAATCGCGGATATTTATGCATCTACGGAAAGTTTGAAGATGTGCTTATTTATGTATATTAAATTAAATGAAGTTGTTTATGTACGTTAAGCGAAGTAAATATATTAAATGAAGTACCATTGAATTAAATGTACACGTTTATGCGCGTTAAATGAAATGTGCATAATTATGTAATTATTATAGTATTTAGTGGATGACTGCTTGTGTTATGTTTTTCTAAATGCGTTCATAAGTGTTTGAATCAGCGTAAATAGTTAATTTGTTAAAATATTCGTAAGTTTGTTATTATAGACGGTTGATGGAAATGCGCAAGAGAATATTATATTTAATGATTAAACTGCGGATGTTGATGCGTTTACGGGAAAATTGAAAATGCAAAAACGCAAGAACATGAAAAATGTAAATGAAGTGCGAAGACAAATTATTCAAAATGTGAAATATCCATTATGATATATAGCAAGCGAAACAAACGTTTTCATAAAAATATGAGCATATACATTATAAAAATAAAAATATTTCCTTACACAAATAAATTGCCATCGAAGAAAGGAACACAATTTTCTAACAAATAAATATAAAATTCGTGGCCATCGTAATTAACGCTAGCGTTAGCTAAACGATGAAAATGACCAATTCGTAATCTGTCACAGAAATTCTAAAAATCCCAAAATTTAGAACAGTACCATTTTGGACTAGCTTTGAGTTACATTCTTGAGAATTGTGCACGTTGTAAGAACCTTTTTGAGAATTTAAATGATACAATAATTGTATGATTAAATATGATTACTATATATATCGCTTCATGTATGTTTTCGTTGCTTTTAGCATAAATTTCGTACTTCAGCTATCGAAAGTCCCGGCATTAAATTATGCTCTACCGAAAATATGCAAGTACTGGAATACTTTTGAGGGGTAGTGTACAGTAGAGACAGAAAATGAGTGTGCGGGCGAACAGGCGAGTGCAAGGATGAAACTGGGGGTGAGAAAGCGAGCGAGTAAGAAAACGAGCGTGCGATAGAGGGAGAAAGCGAAGCAGACGAGCGAGACGAGAGAATGATGGTGTGTGTAAGTGAATGAGAAAGTGAACGAGTACGAGGGAGAGAAAGAGGATCAAGAGACGAGAGAACACACATCGGAAGTAATAACTCGATGATTAATGGCTGCCTCCTGATTTTGTGGAAACAGAAAGGATAGCCGTGATCCAGCTTCCTATATGCTTGGATTGGTTAACTATTATTCATCTAAGTTGCGATAGCGATTGAGCCTGAAAGAAGGTGATAAACGCTCTATTCTTTGGCCATGATTCTTCTCAGCTTCCACCTTTACTTTATCCTTACTGTTCTGATGATTTTTCTTTTTTCAATTTAACGCCATCAAACTTGTCAAAATGATATATCTCAAATTCCTTATTTTTCTAATAGCAGCTCTATCCTTTGATGATGTTAACTTGTTCGTTGGAAACTTCCGTGAATTGAATTAAGACGATGTGAAGTGACAGGTAAACTGCCGGTGTCAAATATCGTCGATAATTGTCAACCTGGACAACATGGAGTCAACATGGAATAATACAATTGACGTTTGTAATTGCCATACTTTTACAAAACTGCTTCGTTATCTGGCAAACTCTTTGTCTCTAGTCTCGTTAACTCTCGAGTTAAATGTCAGGTTAAAAAGTCCTCGAATGTTAATACAGATAGCGATATTTAAATTTTAAATATAATTTAAATTCACAATCTACCGACTCCATAAGAATGTTTCTGATTATTAGTTATCAAGTTGAATTGCAAAATTGCCATTATCCCAAGATGAGTCAGTCAGTCTTATTTTTATCAAGTCAGATTTTCGTTACCATTAATCGACGAAACGTCCAGATACGTAAAAACACACAACGTGCACCATAGTAAGTAGAACATATTTTATTATTAATATATAGAGCAAAGAAGCTTTAAATTTCCAAAGCAATTCTCAAATATTATCTAACGAACCTATTTCTAAAGAACTTTCAATAAAACCACTTTCAAAAAATCATTCCTACCCATCTCCTTAACTGAACGTGCGTTAGAAACCTGCATACGTCAGACTATCAGTTTCCTAACACCCAATACAGTCTCAAACATCATCATACGCACACTGATATCTCACCAATTTATTTCTACAACTTTCAACAAAGCCAGTTTCAAAAAATCACTCTCCTCGACTCAACATATGCTACAAACCTACATACAGCACGCTGTGGATATCCTAACAGCCCAATACAGCACGTAAACATCATCGTAGATTAACCAACATCTAACCAACCTATTTCTACAGCTTTCAGCGAAGTCATTTTCAAAAAAGCATTCCTACCAATCTTGCAAACTGAACGCGCACTAGAAACCTACATACATCGCGCTATCAATTTCCTAACGCCCCAATACAGTCTCAAACATCATCATACATGGCGTATCGATGATTGGTCCTCTATCTGTACATACGCCTATAGTTTTCGCACGAAAATCTGGCGATAATCCCATCAATTCGACGACGCGTTCTTAATTGGCTATTCAGTTTCGAGCTGCGTTCACTGTCCACCCCCTGTATAACAACCCTCGAATGGCAGAAATGTAATTATTATGTCCGACGATATCGGAAGTAAACCGGTTAGTTATCCGACGAGGACGCACGGCTACGCGTGGAAAACTGCCGGAAAATTGGGTTTTTCTGCCGGCAACGGGGCAACGACGAGCGCGACCCACCGAAGAAAATGAAGTTCCCTGGGCGGATCGTCGATAGGAGATGCACGCGGCGTGATTAAAAAAATGTTTGTTCCCTCTTCATCTACTTTTCTCTCCTTTTCGAACCATCGTTCTCTCTCTTTCTCTTCTATCGCTGATGCACGCACTGTTTGAAGTTTAATTACAGCTCCGTGCTCGCCTCGCAGCGTCGACCGCTTGCTTTTAAGGGAGCGACACGGGCAAAAGCCATCGAGCTACGCGTAACGATTATATCGCCGCTCGAATCCTTGTGATCTGAGAGTTTCAGTTTAAACAGGGAACAAATGTCTGCAGTGGAAACGGATTGTTTATTTGAGATTTTGCAAGAGATTTGACGGAGAGAGGAATTGGTTTGGCAAGAAGCACGAGGATAGTTAGACAGTATACGATAAGAAAAGAAAGTTTAAAATTGGCACACTATGAATTTTGGCCATTTTTATAATAAAAATTAGTATATTACATTTATTCATTCTTCTTATTAAGTATAAATATATCTTGCAAAAGTATGACGTCCTCTTATACTTTTTATTTTATAAACTGTTTTTTCTGTCTATCGTTGTAAGAGTACAAGTTGAAAGTGTTTGCAAGTATGTAGTTGCTACTTGTTTGGAGTAGCGATTAGTATCATTGGTATTACATTTTCTCGTTTAATAGTTTGTTCTCTAATATGGCGAATTTTTCCTTCACACCTGAGTTCCTGAATTTTAGTTCATTGTCTGCGAGGTTATTAATTTTGATTTGTTATCTAACGAGTATGGATTGTAACTTGCTATCTGAGATCGGGAATTTTAACTTGGCGTCAAGATCGTGAATCTTAATTTGTCGTCCGAGATTATGAACTTCAATTTGCCACTAACGTCGTGAATTTCAATTTTCTATTTGAAATCGTGACTCTTACTCTGTTATCTGAGATCGTGAATTTTAATCGATCACTTAAACTTATGAATTTCATATCGTCAGCCGAGATCGCGATGTTTGTGCCGCGATCCAACACTGTGAACTTGCATTTGTCACCTAAGATTATGAATCTTATTCCGTTATCTGAGACGAGAGATCCGAGCTTCGAGAGTATGTGAAATTGCTAATTACAATTATACGTTTTATAATTACCATATAAACACCGATGAAAGGCAGCGAATTACTAAAAATAAAGTAAACTCGCAATTCAACTTGAAATCGAAAATATGCCTGCCAGCTATCTCTATATATGCTTCGTCAGTCGCTGTATCAACACATTGACAGCGAACAATGACACGCTCGTTTCGAACAAATGACTGCCGAAATCAGCGCATCCCGTTTCAGTCATTAAAAACCAAGGATCTACGTCCGATGTTCGGTGTCCACAGCCGCCCCTATATAACTTCAACTACCATACACGATACGTGCACAGTACACACCAAGAAACAAAACGAAACAAGCATGGGTCGTTTCCCATAAATCTACTGTTTTTACCAAAAAGGGAAGGGACTAGAAAAAAGCAAGAATGGGGGAAGAGAGAGGGGAAAAAAAAGAAAATAAACGAAGGAAAGAGTTACACGGCGAAACAGTCACGTAGAAGAGGAATGGGTGCACGAAAGGGGTGCCCCATAGGTGGTAGGGGGTGGTGGGTTGCGGACAAAAGGGCGCGTAGCCCCCGTAGTTCAGACCTCTCCAATTACCGAGTTCCACTCCCTTCCCACGCGTGACGTAGGTGTTTCATTAATTTTAATTAAATATTTTTAATTCTCGTCGGTGAAAGAGGCGTCAGAGAGAAGGTGGAACGTCGGCAACGAGCGAAACAACGAGGAACGAGGAGCGAATCGCGGGCAATTCCACGGAAAAGGCACGCGTCTTGATCGTTTTTAACAGTTAATAGGTCATCCACTAAATTCGTACATTCGATTACATCTTTTATGGGGCGTCTCATGAAACGCGAAAGAATAAACGATGAAAACGAATAACCGTGGTCGGACAAGCGCAGCGAATTATTTTTAGTAAGCACGTTGCTTTGATACATTAAATTTTCTTATTTTTTGGTCGACCTGTTAGTAAATGAGAGAAGACGAATTAACATTCAACTTTCCTAACATTTACACGAGTCTCCTCAAATACTAATTTTATACTTTGAACATAGTTTGTAACGTAAATATTTTGCAAGTTCGAAATCCATTAAAAACTTCAAATGATAACATTTTGAACAGCTGCGCTTCTTCGTATTTAACAAACGTGTATTAAAACAAATTTCATCTTCTTTTATATGATTTCCGATATACGTTCTGACGTAGATTCTTTCTAAATTGAACATCAGACGATATTCAAATTTCCTAGGAATTATATTTCATATAGGGATTTTGCGTATTTCAGTTTTAACTAGGACGAGAGCACTCGTTTTATTACCAGTCTACTTAATGTTCCGACCGTGTGTTTAGATGAAAACTCGCTTGGATTAATTGCTGTCGTGGTATCTGATGCTCTTCAACTCGTTAAATAATTTTCTCTGCTTCTCACCGCGGCGACGCATTCGTGGCCAATCGAATCCTTCGTTAATGCGTGTCAATTATGTTAATTAATGGAAGCGCAATTCAGACGCGATAATTAACTCGTTATCGTCAACTTTACACGCGGCGTGCTTAGTTCGGTATCGAACGTAAAACTGTTACTTTTCTTGTTTCTGAGGTGACGATCTCCGATTAAGGAATCAATTGTCGATTTGCTAATTTGTTCCTCGCCTATTTATATTTATTTATTTTTATATTTTAATGGAATATATAAGACACATTTTATTGACAATGGTATTAATTTCCTATTGAATTTTAAATGTTCATGCTACATTTCTAGCGATATCTTATTTATCTTATCGCAACGATACCATTGCGCTGCTATTTATCAAAGAAAAGTACATTTAACAACGTAAGGACGAAAATTCCTCGAGATGCAAACCCGCATCTGACATATCGCTAGATGATAGTCTAATAATATATACATTTAAATAAAATATTAGAAAAATATTCAGTTTACCAAATACACGATCCTGAAATGTTGGGCTAAATATTATAAAACAAATTTTCTTCCAATTATTTCGCCATTCGGCCATCAAATAAAATAACCTGTCAATTTGTCTGGTGTTTTGCTATTTTCAACGTATATTTCGATAAATACTGTGTCGTTTAGTTATCGAAGATAAAACAGCTTTTTAATATTTCCTGAAATAATCTCGCAAATAGTTTCCGATTCTATCCTATGAAACAGCATAATGTACAAGTGGAACATAGCTGCGAGTGTTCGAATACTTTCGTCAGCCTGTGCACGTCTTGATTCGCGAGACGAACGTTCCGTCAAGTCGGTAGTAACGCGAAACTACGTTATTTCATGCGATTTGATGAACTACGGCGGCTGTAGAAATTCCATTACGTTCTAATTATTCCTCGTAACGCGCGGAATCACCGGCCGTGAATGCATTTCAATTACGTTACTTTCCGCGACCGGGCCAAGTTATTAATGTTTCAGAAAATACATTAATAGCGTGTTTGATGCACACCGACGCATTAATTATGCCAACAAGAGGGTAGAAGGGAAAGAGGGGTGGAAACAAAGTGTACTTTGCGGCTTCGTTTCGCGTGTTACCACGCCTTTCTCGCGAGCTCCACTCTCTCTCCCTCTCTCTCTCTCTCTCTCTCGCTCTGTTTCTCTTTAGCAAAGCTCTAGAACTCTAAACCACCGCGCAAAGCCATGCATGGTCATGTTTCGACATTGCGTTACACGAGTTTCAAACAGCCAACGTAACGTCTGTACTTTCGAGAAGCTCTGACGCTCTGTCGGTGTCGAATTGTTTCAAGTTTTCTGGCAAATAAGGAAAACCGTAGGCAAAAATAATGGTTGAAAAAATTGAACCATTCGAGCATGGGCTCGAATTTTAAACGAAGTTGTCTTTACATGAGAATAGACTGACAAACAAGTCTCAAGTTATCGATCGAATCGTTTATGGCACTTTTACCGCCGACAAATGAATTAAAAATAAAAAACGCGGACAGGTGGAAAATCGAGGGGAAAGCTGACACGCAGCGGATTATATTATCGCCGTTCTTCAAACAGTATCTGCTGATTTATGCCGGCAAAACACATTAATATGTGAGATAAATGCGGCTTGGCACGCGATCAATCGAAGAGTGGCTGTAGAAAACAGTGTAAGTGCCAAGAAGCAAGTTTTTATCAACTTGTGCATCAATGAGGTTCGAATGCGTGAAAACGATAGGCTCCATCTCTAGAAAATCTTGTACGTATCAGCCTTTAATTTTGGAGAAAATTCAATGTCCCGTTTCAGTGTCGAAGAAAGTCAAAATTCTAAAATTTTGGCATTACAATTTTACATTCCTTTCTACAATTATTCTTCAATTTTCCCAATCACAATACACCGTTGTTTCTCCTGCGACAAATTATTTGGCGAATTTTAGGAATTTTTTTTTTTTTTTTTTAATACAACGGTTTGGCTGAAACATGAACTGAATCGTGAAAATCAAGACGATATTTTCCAGTCACTAGCGTTTGTAGTGAGCCATAAACTGTTTGGAGGTAACAAGTAACATAACATAATAGCTACATTATCTGAATAGCTATTATCCAAACGCTCGAATATTACGCTAGTCAAATGTTTGATTAGCCCTCCAACCCTTTCGGTTCTAGTTGCATATACATATACATCACTTTGAATGTTTCTGGTAGTTTGAGGGATGTGCGTATATATCGTAAATGCATTATACTATGCTTCAGTCTGTCTATTTGCTTACAGATTATGCAACTAGGGCAAACTAAGACGGTGAGATACGAGGAACGCGCAATCAGACAAAATTTAATGATTTCATCGCCGATAAAAGAGATAAATCGCCGGAGAGTGACGTATGATTTCAAGCCTCCATAACCTTTTAAACAACTGCGAAAATTATTAAATAACAAGCAAGTCCCAATGAAATAAATATACTTTCGACTCTCTCAAACACTCTCAAACACTCTCAAACACTCTCAAACTGCATCAAACGAAATAATCAACCAGATGTTCCCAACAATTTCCAATAAAAGAGACGATTCCACGATTCATAGTGATAGTTTCATCAATAAAACAGACAAATCACGGTGAGCAAATTTATGACTTCAATCCTTTAAAGCACTCACAAACTCTATCAAACAATATCAGGAGCAAGAATCTGCCAATAACTTCCTATAAACGCCGGTATAAATTTCAGTTTGTAACTACGTCGTAAAGCTTTTTCACAGCAGCGTGAAGAACTGCCATAATTCACGGTTGATCGAAGCTGATTCATTAACGGAGTAGAATACATAAAAATCGATAATCGCCGCGATGATTCGCGCCCATGATTAACGGAAAATTAACGTAACATAAAAGAAGTATCCGTGCGTCACACAGTGCGGCAAGCAGTGGATAAAAATGGGAATAATCGTCCTCCCATTTTCATGTTATTATTCGATGATCTGTCTGTAAATAATTATTAAAAACGTAAACGATAATTCTCCAAAAAATCGATGGATGATTAGTAAAAATCGTTTGTACATCAAAATCTACATGTTTGTCTGTTGTAAATATTGTTTTTTACTTTGTTGTAAATATGAAAAAATTGAGTAAAAATATGTACCATTCTAATTTCCAATAAAAACAATTTCAAACATTTCTTTGCTTCTTTAGAAGGTAATTTTTAAAATATTCGGTACAAATCATCCTGTAGTTTTGACCAGAGATCCAAAATAACAGTTATTTTAAACATTGTTTGGAAAAAGATCATAGAGTGAAAATTATTTTTTTTTTTCAAATTGAAGCCAATTATTAATGAATTATAAAGAAATTTCTCGAAAAAAGGAACGTTTAAAGAATATTAATCTTTTGCTTTTCTGATCACGAATAATCATTATGTATGATTAACATTTTTTTTTCTTGGCTATCAGTAATCTTTACCGATGAAGAATATTTAATTTCGATTACCAGTAACCATAATCGATGGTCCGAATTTTATTGCCGTTACCGATAACCATTATCGATGGCGAAAAATTTTTTCAGTTACCGCCGACCAATATCGACAGGAAAAGTATTTTTGTGATTACGATCGACTATTGTCAACTGATATTAACATTGCTGATAATTGGCATTCGTTGATAATAAGAAAGAATAGGATGAAAGATATTGTAGTACAATATTTTTATTAATACTTGCATTAATATCGTATTACATTATCTATCTTTTATCCTATTCTTTGTTTCATATATTTTCATATCCTCTTTCCGCCTAATAAAATACGTAACCCTTTAATTCAGATTATTTATGCTGTCAATAAATACGCACTAATTATTGACAATGTTAATAACAATCGACGATAGCCGAATATAACCAGAAAAATTTGTTTCCGTTCATAATGGTTATCGGCAAGCAAAAAATCATCCCGTCATTTATATTGATTACTGGTAAACAAAATAAAATGTCCGTCATCGATAATGGTTACTCGTAAACAAAATAAAATCCCCGTCATCGATAATGTTTACTGGCAAGCAACAAAATTTTAATCATTTATAACGAAATTTTTTTAATGAAAGAACTTTTAAAATTTGCCCATTATACTATCACACGCTATAACAGCTATGATATCTAATTTTGACCGCCCCGTGTCAAGAACATATTCTATTACGTTGCTATATAATTTTCCTCTGCTATAAACTGCTACATCGGATGTTCCCCAATTTTTTTAGCGAAATCCATTCGTAATCGCTACTTGCTCGCGTAGTGTACTCCTGACCACGATTGTACCAAGGAAACCTTAAAAGTTTCTTTTTTTTTTTTTATTTAATATTTCACATTCACAATTTGTCCAATTTGGACATTTGGTAGAATTTTTTAGCTGTTTGATTATCATGTGGGTGGCTACCCTCAGCGGGGTACCATCTTCGTGATTGTTAGGTTATATCCTTTGTGACCTTAAAAGTTGCGCAAAATCTCTGTTCTTCGCTAAATGTCAACATAATATGTGAAACAATGATAAAGGAGGCGGGATATAATATAATTTCTGCACTGACACTTGCGAGAAAATGGTAAGACTGTTCCCGGCATCGGCACTATTCGCTTAAAGTACATCGCTTAAACGCGATTGAACAAAGAAATAAATATTCAAGGTATCTCAATCGATGCAGCAGGTACGTAGAGAAGATGCTAGCAAAGATTCGATGAACAAACTTTAACTCGCCTCGAATCGCCCGATATCAATTCTCAGTGAAACTGCACATTATACGCATTCTTTCGCATCCTCGTTCAGATGCCGCACTGTGCATCTGCGTGATAATTAGTCCCGAAAGAAGCGCCATGAATTTTCCTTCCCCCGCTCTCTTTTTCTTCTTTTCTTTTTTTCTCATTTTCTCGTACGAACACGCAAACGAAAAACGAGACCGTTAATGGCTTGATTTAATTCGATCACGGCTTAATTATTCAATCACGGGCGAAACGTCCCGCAACGGAAAACGCGAAGGGATCGACGTTGAGATCGCGTGTATAAGCCAGCGGCCTCGCCCCGTTCCACCAAACGAGAAGACATCATAAATATGATAATCGTCGGTTTAGACGTCGCGTGTTCGGCATACCGATCAGTTTCTCATCGACTCTCTCCCCCGACTATCGTTCTATCCTCTCGACCGCGACCGTAATTCGCTTCAACCTCCGACTCCTGATGCACATTTAATGCTCGCCACAGGATCTAGGCAGATGTTCAATGATAAATTCAGAATTACTTTAGTTGCTACGAAGACGATTCCGCTACAGCCAAGTTGGACCAAGTTTATCAAAGTAATTTTCTCTTTGTCATATGTTCCTCCGTATCGAAAGACTATCCTTTTATTGTTTTTGTGTTTTAAGGACAGTCTTGAGGTGTACTTTTTTTTGGTAAAATATGCACGTTCCAATATTTGATCTCTGCTCTATCTGGGAAGTTTAAATGGAATTTTATTGGAAGCTACGCAAGATTCTCTTTTATTGTCTTTCTGTTCTGAGGAAGTTCCGAGGGAAATTCTGAGGTGCCGTTTTTTGGTAAAATATGGACGTTCCAATATTTGATCTCTGCTCTATCTGGGAAGTTTAAATGGAATTTTATTGTAAGCTACGCAAGATTCTCTTTTATTGTCTTTCTGTTCTGAGGAAGTTCCGAGGGAAATTCTGAGGTGCCGTTTTTTGGTAAAATATGGACGTTCCAATATTTGATCTCTGCTCTATCTGGGAAGTTTAAATGGAATTTTATTGTAAGCTACGCAAGATTCTCTTTTATTGTCTTTCTGTTCTGAGGGAAATTCTGAGGTACCGTTTTTTGGTAAAAATATGTATGTTCCAATACTGTTTTCGGCTTTATTCGAGAAGTTTGAACGACATTTTATAAGTCATAAGCTACGGGACTTCTTTTTATTCTTTTTATGTTGCAAAGTAAGTTCTGGGGTGATACTTTTTTGGAAAAAATCGAACGTTCCAATACTTTCCTGCTTTATTCGGCAAGCTTGAACGAAATTTTATAAGTGGCAAGTTACAAGATTCCTTTTTGTTATTTTTATGCTCTGGGAGGAGCTTCGAGGTATTCCTTTTTGATAAAATATGCACGTTCCAATATTCGTTTTCTACTTTATTTGCAAACTTTAACTGACATTTCACGAGTCACAAGTTCTAAGACTGTTCTTTATCTTTTGCGTCTTTTTAATATTCTGTGGAAAGTTGCGAGATATTCCTTTTTTTTTTTTTAGCAAAAAGTGTACAATCACGTCCACGTGTTTCTTTAGAATCAACACGATCAAATAATTACAATTAATACAACAAATAAATAAAAATCTGAAGGTATCGAGTCATTTCATGTTAAATACATTGATTTCTAAAATTCCAACAGCCAAAATTCCTCTGTCTATTTCACGATACCTAATCATATAAATGAATTCGTGTTTCTCTAACTAGGAAATATAATTAAAAAGTAAACGCCAATTTTTAGTCGTATCTCTTATTAAAATTACATACTCGACCAATTCCTTTCTACGAACTAAAGAACTGTCTCTTTGAAACTATAAGATCATCGTCTCATTCGATGCTAAAGTAATTCCAAAGCCACTGTGAAGTGACTGGATTGAAAGATCGCAAAATCTCAAGCAACGAAATTCATTGGATTACTCGTTCGAACTTCAAATACCCAAACATCGTTCAACACTGGGATAAACAACTCTGTTCTTAGAATGTTCTAATGCAAGGTACTCGCAACTTGCTCGATAAGTTGCTAGAGTAACGCTGTAACGAGCAAGAGATCTTTCATTTTCAACACCGGATCGTTTGTAAGGGCGGCGTGAACACTTTTATTGGTTTAAAGAAGATTGATCGTTGGAAATGTATGGTCCGTGAGATCGACTATTTCCTCTTCTTCGCGATCATCCACCTTGCCGCTTTCTCCCCCCGTTTCACGAGAATAAAACCGTTGATAGCGGTATCCAACACGCCTTTTCGAGAACTTCACCCCTTAATCACTTCAATTTTCCCAACTCTGTGAATTTCCTCGTTTCTATCTTCTCTGTTTGGTAGGACGATCGGCTAATTGAAAACGATTTTTCGACGATTCACCGCTAGATATTTCTTAAGCTAATCCACCAAGTCGATGATTTATGTCAAAACGTTTCTGCATATGTCTGTGATCATAATTCTGTTCGATATTTTCATAGTGTTCAACGTTCCTTTTCATAGCGTTCAACCTTTTTCAACGTTCCGCTCTTTTCATAAAACACCGTTTCAAATTAATAGCAAAGATATCAGAGAAATTGGGTTGCGTATGATAAATTTTAACACGTGGAATAAGACATCAACCGGGATTAATTTTCGCAATGGTATCTGGTATTTTGCGCGTATGAATATCGCACGTTGTTAATTTAAATAATCGATTCTCGCGTAATCAAAAGAAGGCAAACATTATTTTCCCAAAGATTGGGATTAGAAAAAAATTTGCCACATACGTGTTGGGTTTGACTGATAGAAGAACGAGTGGATGAATTTGTAATAGAAAAACATATTGAAATAAATAAGAGTATAAGTATAGTGTACGCTGGTCCAGATCCTCACTTTTATCACAGTGTTACCATTTAGTGAACACGTTCATGTATTTATAGCAAAGGACATTACCAAAAAGTTAACCTTGTAGCTCTAGCTGAAAGTTACAAGAAACAGCAATAGAAATCTACTTATAGCTCTTTTATTTCTAGACCTTGTAACCCAAAACATAATTTATATTCAAGCGCACAATAATATGGACGTCTCCTTTTTTGTTTCACTAAATTCTATTCTCTTTGTAACAGCGGTCTCCGGGTCACGGATATACAAAAATAAAGATGTACAGTTTTTCTCGAAGTAATTACTTCGACAATACGTAATGCACGTGTCTTGAGTATCAGGCAGCGACGTATGAAAATTGAAAATTTATTAAAACTCCGTAATTTAACGTCACAAATAAAAATCTTCTAAATCAGATGATTGCAAGTTCGACAAATCTCAAATTCGTCAAAACATCTACACGTGTTTAATGTTTCAATCGAGGAATGACCATACGCAATTACGATTCTGGTTTTATCTTCGAAAAAAATCCACCTTCGATATCCGCGATCTGTTCGAAAAGGTAATGAAATTTGTTAAAAATAAAAATATCAAAATATCAAGCTGTAGAAAAAAAAAGAAATAAAGTAAAATATACTACCATGTCTGTGAATAGGAATGAAAAAGAAAGAAAGATATAGGACTAACGCTGACAGGAAAAGTACAAACAAGGGGAACTAGCGGCACGGGGAGCGTAACGAAATTCGACGCAACAACGAAGGGGCGTTCGGGGTGGCGCTGGCGAGAGAAATCAAGGCGGAAAACCACGTAACCGCGAAATCGTTTGAACGTGCCTATATCACCCTCGCGCGAGCTAGAGCATTTTTTGCACGCAGTTTTAAGCGGTGTCACGGTGGCAGTGTCCGCATGAATGTTTCATGAGCCCTCTCGCCGCTCTAGCGCACGCCTACCGGAACATCACACACGCGCACCTGCGTGTGCCCTCGTTCCAACGCAGACCGCGTAAATCATTGTCTCGGACAGCGAAGTTGGTCGCCTCACCTTATAAAAGAGCGTTCGATTTCCCCTGTTTCTCTATTCCATTCACTGTATTTCGATTTGAATTCCTTAGAATCTATCGTATGAGAAGACACGTGGAGAACAGTTGTAGAGATTAGAAGAATTCATCGACACAGTTCATTTTCACGTATGAAGTATTCTCGTGTCTCGTAATTTCGAGAACTAGCGTGAAAGACGTAATTGGAAACTAGATAACGATGACTCAAACTTGTGATATTAGCATCGCGTGAGCTACGTTTGCGCAAACTTTCAGAGTCTGTTGAATTTTACGAGTTGCCGAACTTACCTCGTAAGTGACACATTAATGCAAGAATACTGTTTTACGGAAATTCAATAGCACAATGTTGGTGGATCTCGAAATGGGAGTGGAAAATCTTGGACATTTTAGATTAGTTCAAAGGGCAGAGATAATAAGTGGAAGGAAAATTCTATTAATGAACGAGCGGTTGTATTTTAATTAGCGTAGAAAATTAAGTCTGGAAATAACGATAATTTGTAGATGACGAGTGTTTCTTCGATGCAGCAGCCAAGCAGCCGTAAAAACGATCTTTTTAGCTTTTCTTCGTCCGTTTCTCTATTTTCTGCGACGCGTCGCCGGAAAGTTCTTTATTTACCTGAATTATTTCCTTTCACCTTTTACCGGTCTTCCCTGTACAGTCGAAGTTATGAATATTTACCGTTGTAGCTTTTTCATTTCACGGCGTAACATCGCGCCCCGTTCGTTCGCGACTGTTTCAATAAACTGTTTTTCGCTAGCACGCCGAGATTTCCCATGCTCGATTCGATGTATATATAGCGGCATATAAAACGGAGACTTGTTTATTTTTCGATTCATTTCGCCAAAGTGATTTTTCCTGTTACACGTCTATCACCGTTCTGTTGCGCGCTTTCTTCTCCACACCGTCATAATAAAAATTGACAATAGTGGAAATAAACGACTTTGACACACAATCCGATGAATAAGTTGCCAACTTTCATCTATCCGCGAGATTTATGCGAGAAACAGATTATCTTTCGTTTCCGCTGCTTTCGGGTTAGTTTTACCGACAACTTTTTTCATCGAGGTTTACACTTGTAAAATTATTTAAAAAAAAAAAAAATATTATATCACACCTGGAATATCTTTCGCGAAATATCGTCTAGTCCCTTCCTTAAGAATATTCCTTCTGCTTCTACCCTCGGAAACTGCAATTTCTTACGTGAAATATACCGAACATTCTTAATAAAATCAAGCAAAGAAGATATTGCAACATTTGAAATAATCGTACGCCTAAATAATCCTTAAAAATGAACAATATTGCTTCTTAAGTGAACATAATGTCGAATAAAAATGAAATAAAAATTTGCAAAATATCTAAGAACATATGGACACGGTCCAATTATCGTTTTATCCTCGGCAAATTCGATTAATAAGAAAGATTGGATGAAAGATGACCTGAGAATCGAACTATCAAGAAGCAAAGATCGAAAATTCTATTTGGATCCGTACGAGTATGTTGATGACAGTTTGTGGAGGATATCGTAGAGAAATTGAAAGAAAAGGATTTGAGGAAAGGAAATTGGAACGTTCAACCAGCTCAGAGTCGAATTCAGTCGAAGCATCGACAAAGTAAGTGTCGGATATATTGCATGAGTTGCGCCATGGCTACCTTTCGAGAATTCCTTTGGAAGCACGAGACTCCGTCTACGACATAGCCGTTGCACGATCGTCTGCAAAACTGCGACGAAGAAACGCTACGCGATCCTTTGACGCAGCTCCAATGCTTCCTGCTGTTCTTACTTTTCATTTTCTAACGAATCCCGCGACGAAAATCGCGCCACCGTGTCCCTCGTTCCTCTCTCACGCGATCAAAGACGCTTGTCGTGTTTCTATGTTTTCGACGCTGTTTGGATCGGTTTAAGCAAACTGGCGATGCCGTGAGATATTGCGAGTTGTTTTATATTTGCTTGCTCGCAGTAGTTTAATTTAATATTGAAGGATAAATGACATACACAGTTGGTGGAATTTCCATGTTCGGAGCAACATTTTCTCACTTTCTTGCAAATAAAGTATTAAAGTATTTTTTAAAGTATTAAAGTTTTTTTAAAGTATTTTCCAAACCCAACTACATAATTATTAATTGGAATATTTTCAGACGAATAATTAATACGCGCAATCTTTATACCAACCGTTGCAAGTAGTTTTATATTCGTTAATTTGTGGCAATAGAATTTATAAACGTAGAATCACATCCAACTTGTCGAGTGTCTACGTGTTTGCAACTGTTTCAATTAATTTCGATGAATTACCGATGCTCCATAATATTACCAGTTGTTTCCTATTTGTTCATTTGCCGTAATCTTATGCGATCTTAACGTGCTATTCCTACGAAAGGAACAACTCATTCTGTAGATTCCAAATTTCTTCAAACGTCCAACCGCCTAAATCCTGCGGAAAGCATTTCGACAAAATTACCAACGCAGAAAATCAATGAATAAATCGAGGTTCGCTGCTGTCGTTCGAAACAGTGCTCGATTAATTCCAAGCATTATCCTCGCGCTCTGTGCACGCACACGAGTCGGTTAACCACAGCGAATAAACTCGACAACTTGAATGGAAAACGATGAAGCCTGGTCCCGCTACGTTTCGTACAAACGAATTACCGGTCCCTCGATCCCCGATGGACGTGAAACGTGTGTAACGCATCCGTAGATCGTGATAATTAATAGCCTTACGAGGATCGGTGGTAGACGGGTAACTGCGATATCGATACATCTCCAGTAACACAGATCGCGCATTACTCAGCCGGCCAACAACTTCAGGCCGAGGAATGCAAATAGCACCTACGCAACGCGACGCGAATTATTAACGTCCCCGCGGATACACCGGCCCATGTACCACGTGTGCATCAGGTGTCGACTGTGTGCGGTGTGTCTGTTGCGATGCATCGTGGAAATTTCTGAGTTTCCTGGTTTATATGTTGAACGAGTCACTGTTACACGAGTAACTGAGTACAGACAGATAGAGAGTTTGCTTGGGGAGATGATACACGGCGCAAGAAAAATTTAACGAGTCGATTGTCACGGTTTATGGGCATCTGCGAGCGTTTATGGACGTTCGCGTGTGTGGGGATTTATTTATGGGAAGTGGAAGTTCGCAGGAGTAATTTACTGGATATAAATAATATGTGGAGATAATGTGCGATAAGGTAACGATTTAATGACGCGATTGAGAATGTTGATGGATATTTATGGGATTTATGGGAAATTGAAATGTACGTATAATAAAAAAAAGTGTAGGAAATGCGAGTACAGTGATCGCTGGATCGTTATAACTGGACTGTGGATTTTTGTACATTTATCGGGGATTTAAAGGCAGAAAAATGTGCAGAATACGAGTATTGCGAAAAATCATGCAACATGTCCAAAGTAAACTACATGTCATAAAATTTTATAGGCGAAACAAATCCCTTTATACGTTCCATTGTTTTATTTGCGTTTATACAAATATCGTTTTGCATGGACATCCGCAATCTGGTTATAGTTGTCTTTAGGATCGGGAAATTATACGATAATGGAGAGTAAAGGAGGTTCGGTATCTTCCTGAACGTACGCATAAAATAATTTAATCAGATAGAACATGATCCAGATTTGCCTCGTTATCATAAGTAATAAACAGGTGTGAGTTTTTCAATGAAAATCTTATAATCTTCAGTATTGTACGTCTGTAAGGATTAATTTTTAATTCCCAAGGAGAATACTCTCCTGCGGGGAAACAAATTTATTCGCAGACGCGTCTCATAGGAAAAATCGATGGAATCCTCAAAAACGCATCGTTGCGAATCTACAAAATTTCTATGGAAAACTATCAACGAATATTGATATCGCTGTGATGTCGCTGTGATATCGCACCAATAAAGATGAAGGACTAATTACATCAAATAACCATTCACCGCAGCTGCTTAATTCCACGCAATTTCTCAACTACATAATCGGCAGCCAGGTAATCAATCATGTCTCAAAAATATCGGGTTTATGTTGGCGCGAACAATGCAGTCGTTTCCGGCAATATCTATATTAACGATCCCCACTCAGCTTTTCGATGTCCCGCCGAACTTTTTTGCGGTATCAATTATTCTCGAGTAACATATCGGACTGAAATGTCGATTTCTCCATTTAACCCGAGCTTTACATTGTCAATTGCAGAGATAAAGCAAGCGCGTGCTTTTCTGTACGAACGTTCATAAACGCGAAATGTTGTAAATTTATCACGTCCAGCTTGTCACGAGCACAACCTGTACGAAGAAAATCAAATTTCCCCTCGTCACGAAAGAAAACAACGAGCAACAATCTTAAACGTTTCCGCAAACTGAGTCTCTGAAACGACGTCTCAGAAATAAAGTCATCCTCTGACGGACGTTTCTTTGGTACTGTCCTCTGGACGATCTCGATACACGATGAAATCGATCCGACTAACGATTATTTTCACAGACATTTGACACAGACAGACTAACGATTATTTTCACAGACATTTGACACAGACAGACTAACGATTATTTTCACAGACGTTTGACACAGACAGACTGACGAGAATTTTCTATGGCAAATGTTGGAACACTTTCGCGAACCGGTGTAAGCGTCTGTAATTGATAAGAAGACTGTAACTGATAAGAAGAAAATTATATGTCATCCTTCTTAAAATGGATCGAATACTTTTTCAAATTCAATGATCTGAAGAAATTCCATTTTTATATTCGTTATAATGACAGTAACTAAAGGTGATACGAGTTTTTAGAAGTATGAAACGCGTATTTAATTTAGGAATATTGTCAAGGATCTGCGAAGAAACTGATGAACATTAACGTTTACGGGGATTCTCTGTCGCTTTTAATATTTTTCCGGCCAGCAATATTTCTCGTCGTATTTACGCAATAAGATATGGCAAAGTGTGGCGATATGGAACGAATACCATTTGTTTTTGAAAATGCTTCCTAAAACTATAAAATTTTTTCTACCATTCCATCATGGGACAAAGGTAGAAAAAATGGGACAGAATATCTGTTCATTCATAGAATGTTTATGGCAACGGCGATAAAACAGATTCTGGAAAAAGTACGTCGTGTGTTCCATTTTAAATACCAGAAAGTACTGGTCGCCTAAGGGTATCGTTATAATATTTGCGCTACAAAGAAATACATTAAAAGTTTGGAAAAATATTCGTCGTTGAAAATACACTGAAATATTCCATTTTTCAAAACGTATTTAATTACGATAATAATATCTTTCAGTTGTTATATTCTACATACAGATTCGTATTATTTTTCATTTATTTGTTTAAATTAAAAATCCTCGGAATCTTATTATTCTTTCCCTATGTAACTCTAAATGTAACCCTGACTTTTTTTTCCAAATATAATTCTTCCAAACTAAAGAAAAAATCCAGATACGAGTTACTGAAGCTGCATTATCCAGTAACCATGATTGAACAGAAGACTAATAAGATAACACAGAAGCAAGAGACATAGTCTTTTTGTTTTCTGATCTGTAATCCAACATGTAGATATATCTGTTTATATCTATATTTATATTCTCATGTAATAAAATAGTGGAAGGGTTTTGTCTATATATTCGACAAGAAGAAAAAGAACAGTGATCCAGAAACAGTTCATAAACTACCGAATGGAAAACAATTTCAATTATTTAAGAATCAATTATTAATAATTTCTAGAATTTTCGTCTGTCTGTTTGTACTCGCGTCACGTAAAACCTACCGCATATATTTTGATGCTGTATTCCCTGTCGCATAGCTTAGTGTCCGGGAAACAGAACAAGATATGTTTCATCTGGATCCGTTTTTCAGAAGCTGAGAAATAGCTCAGCATCTGAGTTGTATGCGTTGCCATATTTCGTACAGATGAAGCAACGATGTTTACTGTTTGCATCGTGTTCGTTTTCCAATCGAATCTTTCCCCAATTTAATATTTTTTACCACGAAGAATAATCTAACTGCTAATATATAAAAAACATATAGCTATTTCGTTCAAAAAAGTTCATCTGCTTAAAGATCATCCCCTATATATTAAAATACTCCGGAAGAAAAAATATCGTGAGCAAAGTTAGTAAAAACTACGAGTCGTTGGTCTTTCACAAAACTGAACTGTATGTAATCAAATGAACAAACAAAATCGTAGTTGAGCGGTTTAGTTTCTAGGAAGCTCGAATAAACTAACACCGTCTACTCAGCTGGATGGTTCCGTTCCATTCACAAAAAGGACACAGTTCGACGTCTAAAAAGGTCTACTCTGCCCTGCCAAAAGCAAACCGCGCAACGATGATTCTTCTACAAACACCTGTCCAAAAAAAGAAAGAAAAAAAGAAAAAGGAGGAAATCAGCGTGGAATTGCGCGGTGTTCCGCGCTCTTCCGGCTTCGCGAGGAACGCGAGCGGCGAGGAGCGTTGCGCGCGGGAAATGCGATCTGAAGGGAATAAACGCATTCACGACGCGACGTAACACAGCAGCGTCGGTTTATCCGTAAACAATGAGGCGGCGCTACGCGCAACTGTGTTCCGGTCTACGCTGTCACGAGTTATCTCTCTCACTTTTCACCCTCGCCGTTCCCCCGTTCCCTGTTCCACCGCCCCTGCACCACCGCCGCCGACGCCACTGCTACTCTATTCAATTACACCGGAGACCAGAGCCGGCACACTGGTTGCAACTGCGCCGGCAGATGCATTCACCGAGAGCGTATAGAATGCGTTCGTCTGCGTCTTCGCTGTGCATTCAGCCGACACTCTGGTAAACGACGCACCGACAAACTCCACAGACGCGATATACGCGGCGGTATAGCGGCGTTTATGCGAGTACGTTGAACAAGGCGGAGGCTTCCGCTTTGTCTCGTGCGCGCTGCGCGATGCACTGATTTTTCTAATTGCAGCGGCTGCTCCTCGAGCCAAGGAGTCGGCTAAATCTCGTGCGTGCGTTCGTACAGGGTGTCCCGTCGAATTTGCACATATCGAGCGTTTAAGTTTACCGCGCTTTTTTCGGTCGCGTTCGATTCGATCGCACTTTTCTAACGTCATAGAGTGCGGAATTCGTGGCTGGGGATGCTACTCGACGAGGTTTCGTCGTTTCTCACCAGATTCGCGGGAGTATTTTTATTTTTCTGCTGTTGAAAGATGTCCCGAGTTTGAGGAAAGTAGAAAAAGATTGTTATTGACAGGCGCGAGTTCTCGTTTCAATTTTAGCTACCTGTTCTGTTTGCTAAAGCGAGAGCAAAGTGGAAATATAAAAAAATTCGCAGACAGCAGTAGGGTTAAGCTCTTGAGGGATGAATTTTGTTGGAGATAGAAGGCGATAATTGTTTTTCAATTTCTCGAGAAAGATGCTACTATACGTGGATATATAAAGGTTTGTGTTTAGTCAGTATATTTATATGTCACGTGTTACATGTCTAGAGGGTAACAGATAAAATACGAATTTTAATTTAACTTGCCAATGTGGTCAGATTCTCGCTAGGATAAAATCCATCGTATGTTTTATTCGTCCATTTATTACGTGTTCTATAACGATTAAACACACGTAGCTTGAACAAGCACAGTGATTCAATAAATTTCGTTTTCCTTGTTTCTTATCCGATCCTCTGAAAAATGTATCTCTGTTGTTATTTTCGACGAGATTTATCATAGAGTGGCATTGGGCATTCAGAGTTAAATATCGAACGAAAATATTTTTGTGAAACGTATGTCTATATGGCTCTCCGCTTGTTATTGTTCCTCGCATATCGTTGTTTGTAAAATTTTTAACGATCTTTCCGTCATATTTGTTGTCAAACTGTTCTCGAAACGTAAACTAAAACGTAGCAAGGAAAAATACAATAGATTTCTTATAAATACATTAAAGTCTGTCTTCAAAAATAAAATGATTAGAAAAACAATTATTTGTAACAAAACTTCTTTCGATCCTAGTACGATCGATACGCGCTCAAAATGATCCTCGTTCGATGGAAATACGTAGAAATAACCTCTACATCATACAGATAAATCTACGTATTATTCATGAACAAGATTGTCTGACCATACACGGTCCATTTTCCCTTATTCCCCTATGACAGCTACGACGTTGTCTGATAACACCTTTTCTGTTCTTTCTCAAACTTTCACTGTCCAGATTTCTCCAGACATTTTTACTTCCCTGTCCTCTTGTCTCTGTATTCCCAAGAACATTTCCTTAGTCCTTGGGGAATCTCCAGAGAACACTGGTTTTTTCACATTGTTCTTCCTAGATATTTTCTCTTTCTCTAATTTTATCTTGATCCGTTTCTTCTATTATCCCATTCTCTAAACTCGATTGGACACTAAGATTCCTTTTTGTAGAAGAAATTCCAACTCTATCTCGTTTCACTCAATTATGATCTTCGTATCTTCGATGAATGAATAAAAACAGTTAACGCAACCAAATCTATCGCGATTCTAATCTACAGGCAATACAATTTTTCTTCGTACGTAACTGAGATATCAGAACAAAGTTTAGACTTCAACGAGCGTCTTTTTTAACGACGTTGAGTAGAAAAAATTGCCCGAGAAGGAATGATTCTAATTAAATTGGCTTTAATTCGAATAAATAATTTCAACTTGAAAATCCGTTAAACGGGTGAATTACCGTGGACAAACGAATTGGAGTATTCAATGTACAAGTCACAGGATATAATTCTGGTGTTTCTGGATTACGGGAGATTTTAGATTGTCTCGCAATAGGTCGGTATGTCAAGTAATCAGGAATTCGCAGAACAATGCTGTCATAAACTACACTTTGGAAGCTACTCTAGAAATTTCAATGCGGCGTCATTCACCGTGACATTATTTTGTAAAATCCATCGCGTCTCTTCCAAAAGAAGATATTTCCATCGTCGACCGAAGAATGGACAGGTAAACGTTCCCTGGACTAATGAAGTTTCAAAATGTTTTATGTAACACAACGTGAACGTGAAAGATCTGTATGATAATTGTTGAAATATTTTGGTTGTGATAAGTCAATCTCACAATGATTGGACGACATATTTGTGGTTCTTCGGGTTTCGTTGTATGTAATATTACGTTGTTTTGTTCTGACGTCTCGCCAAACTTGCACTTTACTTCTTCAGACCTGAAACTGAAGGATCCGGATCTTGATGTCACTATTTATACCATTACTTTACGAGTAGTGATAAATAGTGACATCAAGATCCAGAACCTTCAGTTTCAGGTGTGCCCTGAAGAAGTGAGATGCAAGATTCACGAAATTCCAGAACAAAACACAACGTACCGTTGAAGACACGACCGCAGAACCACGAATATGTATATTTGTTCAAGTATCTTCATGACCCACTTCACCTGCTACGTCCTAACAACAGCAAGAAGATCCAACGAGAACGAACATCCAATAGAGACGATTCAATTCTTGGAATATGTTTGCAAAGTTATTATTCCGACGACCCTTTCCTATACGTATATAGGGTGGTCGATTTTACTTTACTTTACGAAAGTAACTATAAATTCCTGCCACTGATTTCCAAATGAGAAGAGGTGGTTGGAGTTAGGCTACTGAAATGGCATAAACGAGTGAAAACATAGAACAACACCGAGAATATCTCACAAATGAATTTGTTAAAACGTATAGTTACAAGCCCATCCAGTTACCATAGCTATGTCTACGCGAGTTTTATGCCACCGATAGTGAAGCAACTACATCAACATGGAACATACCGACATATAATTGGCACAATGTTGTACGAAACGTAGAAAGGCAGTAGAGTATATGATAACAAACATACTTTTATACACAACTGGAAGACTAAAACCAACCACTCTATACACGTAAAAAGGAAAGTCTTCGGAATGATCACTATGGCAACGTACTTCGAAGGTATCGAAATCGGCGAGGAAGCAACTATTCGGCTACTTTGCCAATTCAGCAAACGAATTTTCGATAGCTTGCTTCTAGCGATGAAGATTATTCCTCTAACTTATAGGACTTCCGGGTATCCGGGCTACTCGTGAGCAGGATACCTCCACACTGCCACTGGCATTGCCCATAGCGATGTGATCTTGTTTGTATATGTGACTTTTCGGACAATACACGAGCTTATCTTTATGAACAATCGTAAAAGTATTGAAAGTGACAGTAGGAGCAGGAGTAGCCTCTCCTTGCTTAAGAATCCGGTAATCCTGCTCGTGAGATACCCGCGTAGACAAGAATTACCCAGGTACCCAGATATCTCACGACATACGCGAGCTGATTGGCAACCTCGATGCGAGAGTCAAATTCGCTAGAAGTTGCAAAGAAGAAACCGTTGAAGTTGATGAAATTTCATCGTCTTCAGATATGCACACGTGCAATGATCCTTCGTAGTATCCAAGATCGACCATAAACAACGTACACTTTGTATTACACATACATAGTACAGTAGCCTAATCTCGGAGGATATCAAAACTCTCGACTATCTCGTGTACTCAGGTGTCTCATGAGATGTCCAGGTTAGCTGGGTAATTTTTGTATGCTTGGTTTTGCCTCACGGGTAGCCGGCTATCTGAGATGTTCAGTCGAAGTCGCTAACGGTAATAAAGATCGATGAAACAACGTTTTAACAAGCGCAGAGATTGTGGGACACGTTTGGTGGTAGCGGATGTGCAGCTCGTTTCATTTCCACCCTGGCGGACCCATGTAGCAACGGCGCGCACGGCCACGAGCCACGATACTTCGCGCAAATTAAATTTTATCGGGCAAGTTACCCCTCAGGAGGCGAGGAGGATGTCCGCGCACGAATTACATCGGATAAACGCGTTAAAGATTTTTCAACGGCTGTACACGAACCGCAGGGTATAAACGTTGCGATAAAAAAGATCAAGAGAAACATAACCAGAGAGAGAGACAGTCTCCCAACATTTTCGCCAACCTGATAAGCTACGTGCACGTCCTGTTGTGTGGATTAGTTCAAATAATTAATTAATTATTGTCGATGGTGTTTTATTTTATTACACAACCGTGTCGCGTCGTGATGTATGAAACTTGTGATTTTGTTGTGTTGTACTTTTTAAATCCTCCAGGAATATTTCTACGTTTTTCTCGATCGTTTTATGTTAATGGGTTCAAATGACGAATTTCGGAATTTTTCCTTTCGTATGCGACTTTAATTTTTTAACTTTCACGCGCGTCGTTTTTCAGGATCAATAGCATTCGCGAATGAAGATGGATTTGTGGAATGAAATATTGGAGCAGTGAACGCGTTGCAAAGGCACGAGCGACTTGAGCAAATGAGCTCCTAATTAAACAGATAAATTAGGTGATTCTTGAAGCAAATGCTACCCAAAATTTCTAAGATCGATGTAACGATGTATATACAATTTGTTGCAAATGTTATGCAATTTGCAAATATATACGGACCTATAGTTTTTATTAAAACATTTCTAAAGTTAAAACACGATCTTAACAGTCTTAAGGAACGCTTTAGATAAATTGATAAATGAATGCTCCGACGTATCGTCAAAAGAGTCATACTTTCTGTCATTTAGTCAAACAATAATACCTGTATCTGGCGATTCATTAAATCATGCTTTCGACAAGTGTGTATCTGTCTCTAAACGCTTCTGTTTACTCGTGACAGCAGTATGCCGAAACTTAATGAGCAAATAGATCGGATGCTGCATGGATCATCGATGGCCGACTTTACAGAACCGAATTAAACTGTTTATAATTACCGACTAATATTTGCGTGACTGCCAATGCATTTAGTATTAGAAACAGACTATTCAAAACCAATCTTATCATCAACCTGATGCTATAGAAACAATTTAATTCACGAAGAAAATAATTCTATGTTGAATTGTTCTGGCACATTTTGTATACGATCGTCATATTCACTATCATCTTATACCTTCAAAGCATACTTGAAAATTTGTTAGGATTAACAATACAGTGAGTAACGAGTCGCATACTAATTCTATGATGTAATGGCTGTAATAATTCAGTATGATACGTTATTGTAATATATTTAGAGATATTTGGTAAAAAATGGAATTAAAATAATATGCTGAATATTAGTACCATTCAGTGTTCCTACTCGCATTCTGTTTTGATAATGTCAGTTTTCAATCGTTATATCTGTGCATAATGCAACTATGACGCAACAGTTGCATTATACTAGCGAACTTGTATTTGTCCAATCACTGCATTTACAGGCAAACCGAATTCTATTACTTTTGATAATTAGTAACTAAATATGTGCGCAAATACATTAACAACTAATAGCGATACATAACTATTCCTATATTATGTTATTAATGACGCTAAATAAATTACTAAATAATATTGCCTGCATTACCGCTCATAGCTATTTGAACACTGGTCGATTTGCAGCAACAGTCCATAAACATCGGTAGAATGCGTATAAATTAATGAAATATGCAAATCCAACAAATTGTAAATTTCAATTACATTCTAAAATACTTACAAACAACGTATGGAAATTAAACACGCTACGCAATTGACATAAAAGGCAACAGAATATAAAATACGAAATATAAAAATCTACCTTTAAATACAACACGCGAACATACATCACATCACGTCACATTATTTCATTAATTAACTTAATCACCAAACAGAGTAACGCTCGTGCAACAAATAAAAATATCGTTCCAATTAATTTTCATTTATAACCCTGGAGAACTCTCTCGTAACAACAACTCGGGAAACACTTTCGCAACAAGGGTACGATCTATTCTAATTTCATCAAATTAAAACACTGCAACAAAGCGAAATAAACGAGTCGCTTCGACTACAAAGAGCCGGTTAATTTTACGAGTTATTCCCCTCAGAATCAACGTCGCGATATCTCTGGCCCGAACATTATTACAATAAACTTTATAGACACAGGTAGAGATAATGCAGCAAAGTTACGCGATATACGAATAAACCGTATCGTCAACTTTGGAACGCGCGACTCATTCGTAGAAAAATTTAATTGTCACACAGACGAGGGATGTACACGTACACGGGAAAACACACAAAGTACATATATACGTATATAATATATCAGTGTGTGACTGGGATCGAGTCAAAGCGAGGCGAAAAAGGGAGAAAGTGAGCGACGCGAGTTGCAGCCGGCTTAAATATTCATCCGAGATCAATCGAGCAGATTTGCAATTTCGGAGCGTTTGTACTGCACGAACGAGCCGGAATAAACTGTCGGCTACTTCATTTTACATGAAACTTTCCCCTCCCCTCCCCCTCCGTCTTCCTCTTTTTCGCCCCTAGCTTCTCCTCTTTTTTTCATTTCGTCGCATAAAATCCTCTGTTCGACGAAATTAAGATGCAAATAGAATTTTAGAGTAGTTAGAACAGCGTTTGGAAAAGGAGAGACCGCCGCGCCAAGAAAGGATATTAGTTGCCTTCGTTTGGGACAAACGCGACCAATGTTTGTTCGAGTTGGAACGTGAACAAGCTTGAGAAATATCGACGAATCGAGAAGAGACGCGCGAACTAATAACAATTTAACCGGTGGATAAAGAAATCCCAAAACAACGGATGACAAAGTCAGAAGGTCATAAAAAACGCGATCGATAGCGAGGAATTTTCATATCAAATCTTTAGGACGCAGAAAAGACAAAATTTATGAAACGATTTGGTAACAGATATACGAACTAATAAACGAACTGACTAATCGTCAAAGTAAATAATAAGACAAATAAATTATACAAATTCTAGAAGAACGCATAACAAAGTACAACGAGTAATAGCATAAAGGACGACGATTGAATAGCGAGCCATCCAATTTGTACTTTCCTTGTTCATTCAAATTTATGCAAACATTTGGATCGGTGGGAGTGAGCCGATGCAAAAGGCGTGTCGCTTTAATTATCGCAGTTCGAACGATTGTATTTCTTCCGCTTTGAATTCTCTTCCGTTAAACGTTGTTTTGATTAATATTCATTGGAACAGGAGAGGAGGCCCTGGCAAACGGAAAATATGAATCTCGATAACTTCCAGGCTTCGGATTCCTTTATTGCTCGTCCTACTTTTCCCAGGAAACAGCGGCGATCCGGTTACATCATAATTAAAGTCTTGCGGGTCTTCGAGACACGACTAACGATATCCTCTTCTTCGTGCTCCTGAGGATCGTCTTCGCAAGACAACCGGCAAGCTCCACGAGTACAAAGAGAATTCTCTCGTAGAAATACGAGACTTTCGATCGCCCGAATCGTTTATGATCCTGTTTATCGTACGAAGTACTTTTACATATTATTTATTTATTTTTTTTTTATTTGGAAGTAGTTTACAATCAATTCTCATTGAGAATTATAAGTAAATTATTCTGGCGTGGTACTATGACGTGAATAATAAATGATTATCGTATGTTTGGTTCTAGCCGAATCTAATGTTTAAGTCCAGAGGACGTTTTATCCATGGAAATAAATGATAGGCGATTCTACGTTTTACTATATTTCGTTGTACTGTGTTAAGTATCGCGCGCGATACGTGTGCGCGACTGGGACATTGTGATTCTGTCAAGGAAAGCAATAAAATAAGGAATAATCCAAATTTTGCAGTGAAACTCGGAGATTATATTAAGAAAAACACAGCAATTGTTCGATCAAAATATCCGTCGTTGATTTTTATAACGTTGAGCCATCTATCAAGCAAACGATGAATTCTATCCGTAATTTTGTGTTTAAAGTAGATCCAATCGTCGATTCAATTTTATACCTCATCCACTAAGTAGAAATGGATATCGAATAAAGCGTGTTGCATCGATCGAAACAGTTAGCAATCCGAGAAAGCAGAATGTCTAATGACAAATTTGGATCTTTAGTTTGTATACGATAATTCTAATTCAACGTTTGTTTTGCATTAGTATCGTCTATTACATTCATTGTGACGTATATGAGTGTTCTGTATAGATTTTTGTTATATCCTGAATTAGTTAATATTGGAAAAAAAGATATTTTTGTATCTTAGAATAGACATAACTCTAGATGGATATGTTTTTGGGATTTAAAAATAATTTCTGTATTTTTTAGAGGAATTTCACGTTTTTAATGATGCATTTTTATATAGCTTGTTCGTAGAATTGCGTTTTCTATTAAATTCTGAACTGACATCTCTTCGACACTATCGATTCCTATAGAATGTAGCAGTAATTTCTCAATAGCGACGAGATTACAAACAACATGAAACAAGATCCTCTACTCTTCTATTCAAATTAGTATCTTCTAATGGTTACCTCCTAATTATATTATCAAATTTCCATCTTGATCGATCAATACTTTGGTGTATATTACAGTTTTATGACATAAATGTATTCTATATATAACGTTATATCTTATATTCTGCACAATATACTATAGTATAATAACAGACATAAAGTGGAGGCTGTATAAAGTTAAAAATTTCGAAATTTCAGAATTCAGAAATTTTAAGTTTTCTTCTCCTCGTACATTATACAGGGTGGTTGGTAACTGGTGGTACAAGCGGAAAGGGGGTGATTCTACGCGAAAAAAGAAGTCGAAAATATGGAATAAAAATTTTTCGTTTGAGGCTTTGTTTTCGAGAAAATCGACTTTGAATTTTCGCTCGGTACGCGTGCACTTTATCACGTCTCGTTATAACGGATCTCACTATAGATCGTTGTCTCGATGAAAAAATTTAAAAAAAAACATTTAAAAAAATTTTTATTCTATTTTTCGACTTTCTTTTTCGCGTAGAATCACCCCCTTTCCGCTTGTACCACCAGTTACCAACCACCCTGTATATTATTATTATATTATATCATACAAAGTAGAATATATCAAAATAAATTTTGCAACTGGAATACATCAATAGATACTATTTATCGTCTAATTTCCACGATATAGTATCATATTATTATCGTTATTGTTATTTTTATTGTTATTGTTATCATCATTATTTATCACTATTAGCGAGTATTAGCACCATAATAAAATAGTGAAGAATGAGTTTTAGAGAGACTATATTCAACGTATGGATGGTATTTCTTTAAGAAATATTGATTACATCTTTCGAAACTTCTTCACCTACTAATTTCCTCCGTATAAAAGCAAAAAGGTAAAATTAAACTATTCCATCATTCGCCACTTTCCTTCCGCATATTTTACCCTCGTAAAAAATCAGTTTTTACCTTTTTGCCACTTACGTCGTTGCCAATTCAATTGCTCGAGAACTATCGATTGCAAAAAATCATGGTAGAGGTGCGAGCTCGCGAGAATTCCGAGCTGTTCGACGGCGGAAATCGCAGACGTGCGATCGACGTCGTTTGTTTGGCGCGAGATACGAATCGCGGTCTGTTTCGACGCGTGAAAACGTACGCTCGTGGAAGACGGGCACAGAATGGGCCAGGCTCGGTCGATATCGGCAAAAATAGGAGAAAAAAATAATGAAAATCGCGGCGTTTTTCGATAAACGAATGAACGACGAGTTTGGTTGGACGCGCGGATAGCATTTATTTCATGGAAGAACAATTTTTCGCTCTAACTCGTGGATCATGGCTCGGAAAAAATCAAAAGAGATAGAAACAAAGAGACAGAGAGGAGAGGAAACACCCGTAAAGCCTTCGTGAATAGTAATCGTCTTATAGTTGTTTGCCTGGACATCGAAGAGGCATGTGACTCGATACTTGAAACTGAAATGCTTAAAACGCTTAAAATATCTAAGGTTGAAATACCTCAACTACTCGCAATACCTAAAGTCGAAACGAATATTCGTATCCAATGCTGAAGTCGAGCGGCGATATTTCAAAATTGACGATAAATTTTCTCAAAATTCGAACGATACAACTGCGCGTAGATTATTTCTTCTTTTTTCTAAAAAAAAAAAAATCGAGGATAGAGTCATAGAAGAACATCGAAGAGAAACGAATAAAAGGAATAAAACTGTGAAGCATAGTCTTCGAATGGTGCATGTTGCATGTCGAGAGATTCGACGACTTCCACTTCCATGGGCCGCTACGGTGTACCGGTGGAGGCAGGAGAGGAGGGGAAGAAACCAAGTAGCGAAGAAAATCGTCGGCAAGCAAGAATCAAAGATAGCGAACGTTCGAGAGCTGGAGGAGATTGCTTGAAATGAAAAGAGACGACACGCCGCACGTCGAGCAAGAAAGGCCAGACGAGAAGCGATGGACTGCAACAAGGAGAAAAGAAGAAAGCCAGGAAAAAAAATAAAATCACTGGACGAGTGTAGAGGCAACAAAGAGGACGAAGAATTGGGAAGAATAAGTCGAAAGCAAGGAAAGAAAAGGGCAACCCGGAGGGGGTGAATTAAATAGGGTAAGGAAAAGAGGAAAAGAGCGAGGGGGGAGGGAGGGCCAGTAGAGGAAAGAAAAGGAATCCGCGCCGCTACAATTAGGAAGAAAAAAGAACGAAGCTTAAACGGGCAGACAGACGAGGAGAGAAAACGATAGAGAAGGAGGTGGAGAAACGGGACAAAGAGAAGAGTCGAGAGTACGAAAGAAACGGGGTGGCGAAGAAGGAGGATGAGGATGAAGACTGGTAGTAGGGGGCGGGGAGGGCTGAAGGGGGTTGCAAGATAGAGCCAAGAGGCGAGTGGAAACGAGAGCATCCGGTGGAAAAAGGGAGAAAGAGGCATGGAAGCAGACTATAATAGAGACTGAAAAAGAAAGAACAAGCAAGGGAAAAAGAGGACCGGGTAGACAGACGGTGAGAAGGAGAGGAACTGGAGAAAGGGGGAGAGAGAAAGACGTGACGCGTGGCATCACGTGGTGTATTGATCGTCGCGCAGCATCCACGAGAGCCATTCCGGCTGCCAACCTTCCTACCTACCCCAAGCACTACCCCCTTTCCCTCATCCGCCACCCTCCGCCCCACCCACTTTCCTCCAGACCACCATTCTCTCCTCCGACCTCCTCCTGCTTCCCTTCGTCCCTCCATACTTGCTCCTGCAACAAACCGACCCCTCGCCCCTCGATTCGCCCCTCTGCCCGCCATCAGCCCCCGGCGAAACCCCGTCAGACATCCATCGTCGTGTATCCAGCGAGTTAATTATTAAATGCATCGTCGTGCCTGCCAGGCTCTGCAATACGTCCCTTCCATCCACCACCTTCCAACATCCAACCCTTCTTCCTTCTCCCTTCTACCCTCTCCCTCCCTCTGCCCTTATACTCACGACCATCTCGCGTGGCTCCTTCTCACCCTTCGTCCACCAGCCAAACCGCTCCCACCCCCCCGTCTCAGCCACCCTTCTACGGCGTGTCTCCCTTTCACTAGAGCCGATTCACGTACAGTCACTTCATTTTCCGCACGCTCTCTCCGGCCTGGTGTAAATGCTGGAAAGGAACGCTCGATTGGGAACTTTCGGTTATTGAGCCGGCACATCGGGATCGATCACGCAAGTTGCGTAAGAGGGAAACGCTGGACCGGTGCATCGGCTTCGATTCGAGCTGCTCGCAGCGCAAATTCATTAACTCGTTAACTGGCACGCGAATTTTATGGAATTTGTTCTGCAGATGCGATAAATAGAAATATACCGCGTCATGGCTTTTCATTTTTATATCGTACAATGTTGTATCGTATTCGTGCGCATTTCTCTGACGATGTTATTCGAGTTAGTCGCATTGTTGAAAATCCTTTAGCCCGTGAAATTTGTCTTCTTTTAATCTTGTTTAATTCATCGATTTAGTCGACGCGTCCGCTGACACGTTTTGAAATTTTTGAAATTTCCTTTCAGTTAGCTACTTTATACGCGTAATTGCATCGATCTTCTCTGCTTTTTGTTTTGTGAAGTTAACCAACTTGGCAAGGGAGCGGCTCGTTCGATCCTATCGTAACGGCTAGAATAATACGACCATGCGTGGTTGCGTTTCGATGGATTTTGCCTGATGACGGAAGAAATGAAATTTTGTGGTTGGATTTGTGATCGATTTTTGAGCAGGGCGTTGCTTTTTGGAAATAGAGTCGACCATTTATATATGGAAGTTAGGTGAATATAGTATAAGATTGCGTAACATAGCGTAAAAAGCAGATTTAGTTCTACTTTAATCGAAATGGAATTTTTGATTGATCGTGAGAAATTGATTGGCTGTGTAAAAGGTACTGTATTTTGGGAAAATACAGCGAATATTTAGCGTAAGTAGAAGTTGAATAAATATAGTTTTGAATTGTACAACGTGGTGTAATATTAAAGTAGATTAGATCTATATTAGTATTAGAATCGTTCTGGTTTCGAACATTTTGTATAAATAGGATTTCGACGAATGTTATATAAAATCGTATAAATATTTCTCCGATTTCCGATTCTTTAACCGATGATTGACAAATGCAACATAATTAAAGAAGTTAATAGAGAGTAACATTTGTGAATTTACTATAAAAGATTGTTTCTAATATAATTTGACATATTAATTCGAATTATTCTATCGTTAATTCAAACAAAATAAAATGATATTAAATCAGAGTGTATTTGAAAAATATCGAGATTCAATTTCTATTAATTTCAAGATCTTCTCTTCTAATCCCGCTATAAGTATCATATTTAGATTCTTATCAAATTTCTAGGAAACGATAAAATTAATTTTTCTACTGTTTTTACACTTAATATTTCCTGATGTATAATTTTATTTACAATAATTAGAACAGGTCCTTTCTTTTTCCAATATAATTTGTTATATGTAAAAATAAGAACTACCTTGTGACGAATTTCTAAAGCCATGCGCATTTCACTAGACGTTTTTATGCAAGATCAATTTTCACATAAAACGGATAGCTCGTCACTGCGAGTAACAAAGAACGACCTAAAAAAGACAGATTTAAATTGTAACAGCCAATGAATATAAATACGCTGGAATAGCTATTTTTATTTAAAAATGGGAAAAAAGAGAAGTTGCAAACTTCGAAATTCTGGATGTCATCGCGTTGCTTTTATCCTTAGCCTTTCGAAATTTACCTCTTATTCGAATAAGTATAAATTTAGAATATGAATATACATGCTGATAAGTAATTCGACGTAGAATTATAAAACTGCTGGAAACTTTTCACCAGAAATTTATAATTTTAACTTTACGTTCGCCAATCCACTACCGCTCTTTTACTCAATTTACAGAAATTTCAAATACACAAAAATACACGTAATATTAAAAAATACAGCCATAAGTAGAAACATCAAGAACGAAACAAATTCCTATTAGCGTTCCATTTGTTCGATCGTTTCTGCGGAACTACTTGTTTACCTAAAAATCCACAATCTAATCGTTCGTTAATAAATTATTACACCAAAGAGTCTTAACATTGTCAACTTCGGAGAAACTTACAGGCAATTTCAACGCGACTAAATCGTCTGTGATGGCGATTTTCTAGCGAAACAGGAACAGGCGCTTAATTATTAAATGCATCGTCGTGTCTGTCAAGTACCGCGGAATATATATCGAGCTATTCACAGCCGTATGATACGAACAAAATCCCTCAGCGCAGCGTCCTCTCATCGAACAGAGTCGAGTGAAAATGTTGCAAGGTTACAGCCGATTGAAAGCTTTTGCAATCTGAATTTCATTAGAGGAGAAGGGGGTGAGGGGGAAATTTTAAAGGAAGCAGCGAATTTCAATGTTAACAATCAACTGCAGGATGCAAAATGACGTTGGTTACCGGGTTAAAGAGCACCCAATTGCTATACAATTTCCAGCTGAATAATTGATAGCGTGTGTTAAACGAATACACAACGCTTCGAAATTGTCGCCGAGAATATTGGTTAATTGGTAACTGGACACAAACAATTGCGCGTAAATACAAGTGGTAATTGTTTTCGCTGAATTTGCAAATAGGAAAACAAATCGCGAAACCTCTACGATCGATGAGCGTGCCAAATCATTATATGTTTATGAGCCGAGCATTTTAATTATTTATTTATTTACCGACGAATTGCGTTGTTCTGTTGAGAGTGGGGATTTTTTTTTTATTTGGCGTTGTTTAATAACGGGATAATATTACGCAGTGTTCTGTTGTATATTTATTTGATCAACGAAGATTTAATCGCTAGTTTCCATAGCGAAGATGTGTACGAACTGAGTGACGCGATTAGTTTCAATGCAGTGTGAGTGATAAACGTTGAACGTTAAATTGTTAGACGAATGATTGGTCAACTTTTATATAGATTGTAACATCGTCTTCATATTTTAGAAGAAATTGTTCTCTAAGTCGAATATGTAAATAAACTAAAAAATGAAATTAATTCTTAATGTCTAATTACGATATAAATATAGAAATTCTTCATTGCGACACCTAAAACTAAGATTAATAATTTTTATTTGTAATTCACGAATAAAATTCTCAAATACATACGATCCTTCGATCATTGAAACTACTTTCTAGTTTCTCAACTACAATTGCAATTTCGTTAATGTCCAAGATTTGCGGAATATTTTAATCGTACGTGGTGATAAGTTAGTTTCGAATTTTTCAAATCAACTTTCACTTTCATTGCTACACAGTCAACTCTAAAAAACTTCCTCAACCGTAATAATTAAAATCTGGTATAATTCACAATCGTAATTTCAACTTTGATCATTTTCACAAGTATAATATCGTCGAAACAATTTTTAGCCCCTAATTCGTGTCTACGATTTCAACGTTGGAAAATACCAGTAACAAGAAGAGATTTCTCGTTTCTATTAACTAAAATCCTCCATCCATTCGCAATTATTTCAACTAAATACGTGCAACATACGTCACATTAAACGTTGAACAACTTCACATTCCGTTTCGTCGCAATTATACGAATAATACTGTCGTTGGAAAAAGAAAAGGAGGTAAAGCTTGGGAAAAATTTACATGGAATTGTGCCGTGCGACGAAAAAGAAATGGAACTGCGTGCAAACAAGCAGCTCCTTTGAAAACTGGCACACAATGCGCCGAACGAGAAGCTAACAACACTTTGCTGGCTTCTCTCGCCTTCCCACGGCTCCACCTTTGCTCGCATATATAACGCATTTTCGCCTAAACGACGTCGACAATGCCACGTGAAACAGACGTCAGAAACAGGTCACCGGTGGTTCATGTACGCACGCACATTTGCCCAACCAATCAAATTGCCACGACGTAGCTTTGCGTCCGGTTGCCAAGAACGTTATTCACGTTGCCGCGGTGAATTGCCAAAATCCGCTGTTGATCAACTTGATCGAAAGTATCTCTGGTAGTCGCGGAGGCCTCGTTAGGAACGTCATTTACGTTACAGTTGCAGAATTTTAGTTAGTGCCCGATTAACTGAACTTTTGATGCTTGAATTCGGTTACCTGAATGCAAGCCATCCTATTATACGAACGAAAAGTAATAGGTAACGAGGAAAATTGATGAGCTCCTATTGTACGCGAATCCCAATTATATCAACTATTCTACTGCACCAACTTTGAATCTATTCTCGAATGTATTATACGGACGAGCAAAATTGCAATTATACCTGAAATACTATACCCAAGCATCTATCCAATTCGACCATCTTAACTTTTTGTAGAGATACGTGATTCGCAAGTTATATTACGTTCATGCGTCTATATATTTAATCCCTGTTTTAATCTCCAAATTGTGGGACAGCATCATTTGGTTTATGTCCAAGCTTAACGTTCTGCCTGCAATCTCATCTTTACTGACGACGTCCGCATAATACTGGGTCGTTTAAGCGCAACTCGTGGTCGTTTTCACGTTTCTGAGTTTTAAAAAATCCTCCGAAATTTCGTCGAATACCCTTCGAGTTTCCAGGCTATCATCGAATAGCCTTTATTGCCGTATGTTACCTTAATTTTTCAAAGGGAAGTAAACTTTAAACAAAACTATGAGAAAAGTGAAAAATGATTTCGAATTGCCGGACGTAGACGCGTATAGTATGCAGCTGAAGATATACGTAAAATATATATCGGAAATCTACAAATTGTTGCATGCATAGAAGTGAGTTAAAAATTCTTTCGTTCGAAGCCTCTTTTTTTCTTTTTTTTTTTTAGAAAAATCGAGTTTGAAATTGGTGTCAACGCCGTGTTGACAGCTATTCCGAGGAATTTTCAAATTTCGAAAAAACACAGTAACTGCCGGGATGACAGAAAAATTGACAAGTTTTTGCTGCCAAGCCTTCGATTGCTTTATGAATACAGAACTGTTAGGAACCGACGTCTGTGCATTCAGGTAGACACGTCGTAAATCCATAATACAGTACAGAAACAATTGGTGGATATGGGGTTGGCTTCCCCTTGGGCCTAGTCCCTCCGTTGACCTATATCATCACCTTGCTAACCTTCCAGTTATCAAGGGCTAATGTTCCGGATCCTTGGAGGATTATTTATCTTCTGATGATGTTACATCAGCCAGCAGGCAATTTGTCATGAATCGACTTGAGCGTTAATTCGGCTAATCTCGTTTTTCCTCGTCATCTTACACCAAATTACGTTTTATTGGCTGGATAAATCAGTTTTGATCTCGTAATCGAAATTTGCATCGAGAATATCAACTGACGTCTTACGTGAAATAATACTGGTTATTATTAATTTATAATTATTATATTACAATTATTATAATTAATTGATTAATACTAATTATAGTTTCATACATTGATCCGAGAATTAAAACGCAATTTGATTGTATGACATTACGGAGATATTATAAATAAACAAGCCAGGATATTTTCACATAGCGTTTCATAGTTTCATAGTTGGAAGCCCAGAACAATAAAAATAATTTCTAAGCTGCGGATATTTACGCAAATACTCATTTTTACGAATTAAAAAAAGCGTAAACAAAAGCATAAAAAGTACAAGTTAAAATACCCAGGTAGTGAATGATCCCATCTATTAAATGTTTTAATCAATGGTCTAGTCATGGGATAGTCTAATCATAATTTTCTACCGATGAAAATATACCGACTATTTATTTTCAAAATAACGTTCGTGTTTCAAAAGCTCCATCTTTTTAACGAAGCAAACTGACAGCCTGGAAAAAACGATCGCTGCATCCAGCGGTTCGTTGCAACGCTCTAAGGACGATCGCGAACGCATCGCCCGAGAAACGTAAGAGGAACGATAAATATTACGAGGGCGTTACAGGAGAATTTAGGGGATGTAAGAAATCGAGGTGAAGGGACGGTGGTGAGAAGAGCGACAGAGAGAAGTTCGGTGTATGGTACCGGAAGAGAAGGCGTTTTGCGGGGAAGAAAGAGTTTCCTGGCAGCAGCCGACTTTAAAGGCACTCGGTCAACAAGAGGCGCGAGCCTAAATCCTTCTTTTGACGACCGTGTGCCCAAGAATACGGGAAATGAAATAATTCGTTCAAACAATCTTCTCGTGAACAGATTCTATTTTTTTATTTATTATTTAATTTGTACTTCACAATTTGAACAGCTGGACATTTGGTAAATTTTTCTAACTTAATTGCTAAATAACATGTGAATGGCTACCCCCAGTGGGATATCATCTTTGAGTTTGACTATTTCATTTCTTTAGTGAGGCCAGCGGGGTGTTTTCTTTTTTCTCTTTTTAGAAGAGATTTTACAGACTTTGTGTATGTGTGTATGTTCTGTAACTATTATCCCGAAATAAATCTTTATGGCAGTATCACACAACTAAACGAATAATAAAATAAGCGAATAAATCATACGCGAACAACACGTCACAATCTATCAAGTTTATAAGATTTCTGTCTGCTGGAGTAGCAAGACACGTGCCATTTGTTGTAGATACACCTTTAATCCCATTCATCTGCAAATTATTCTACTAATTGAAGGATTTATATGCAACATTATCCTGTGTCAATTTTTCCCTTTTACGTTTCTAGATTCATCTTCATTCCCTTCACGAATCTACGCTATCAATCGAAGAATTCACATCGAATACTACCCATGCCAATTTTTCCCTTTCGCGTCTTCAGATACATCTTCATCCTGTCTATGAATCGATCCTATCGATCGAAGAATTCACATCGAAATACTAGTCTTTGTCAATTTTTGTCTTCCACATTTCTAGATACATCTTCGTTCTCTATGCGAGTCTATTCTATGAATCGGCCACTACTCCTCACGCTAATTTTTCTCACCTTTCCGAGAAGTTTCCTGTTCAATGTACTCCGTATCGTCCTTCGAATAATTTCTGTAACCCGTTCGCTCGGACAAGTCTGGGTAAAGAAACGACGCAAAGAACGAGGTACACCATCGATACACGCCACTTAACGTATCGAACGGGTGGCAATAACGGCAGGGCATAAGCCCTTGTTCTCGGCGCCTAAGATGCCCACGTTCTTCCCTTATCTCGTCGAACGGCAAGAAATTAAGACGGGGATGCCGTAGAGATAAGTGGGGAAATAGAAAACACGAGGAGACCAAGGGGCGGAGGGAGAAAGTCGCGACGAAGAAAAAGGAGGACAACGACGTAGGAGTAGCTGCAAGAAGAAGGTGCAAAACGAGGAAGAAAAAAAAAGTGGAGGAAGCAGCAGAAGAAGTACTCACCCCCTGAGGCCTGGAAGCCCTCTTTGCCAGGCCGGGCTTGAAGACACTCGGTCAACAAGCGAGCAGAAGCCCCAAGTCTCTGGCCGGTTTTCCTCCGGCGCGTACGCGAACCAGAGAAGGTCGTTACACCGTGAGACGGTTGCTATCACTTCTTCTTCACTATGTGACGCGACGCGACACTGTCACACAGGGGCTTCTCGAGCGTGGCGAGTGGCCCAGGGTAAATAGCCCGGACAGAGAAAAGCTCACTTTTTTCCACCGATACGAACGACGCCTCGAATTTGCTCGAATTCCCAATGAATTTGCCACGAGCGACGACTGCAAGTTATGAGAATTTTCTATGAATTTTCTACTCACGCGAATGACGTTTGGTATTTATCCTAATTTGTCTGAAATTCCACTATCGTTTAAAAATAATTCGAATTTTGCACGACTTTTTCGGTGATACGCACGACGCTCAGAATTTATTCGATTGTTTACTCCAATTCATTCGAATTTGTCCGGAATTTTCTAACGATGCGAATGACTTTTCGAATTTCCTCTAGTTTCTTACGAATTTTCCGCTGTGATGTTCGACAGTTATTCGAATTTTGCGATGAATTTTGCGAACGACGAGTAGAATTTATTCGACTTCACTGAAGTACATAGTAAACTTTCTTGTAACGCGAATGGAGCCTCGAATTTACTTCAATTTAGTCGAATTTGCCCGGAATTTTCTACTGACGCGAGCAACGCTTGCAAGTGATTCAAATTTGCCATGAATTTTCCACTGGCGCGACGCTTGGAGTCAGCTCGAATTTACGTGAAGTCACCGTGAATTTTTCACTGACACGAATGATATCCAGAATTTAGTCGAATCTACAACGAATTTTCCGTTGATACGAACGAAATTTCCGCGAAATGAATTTTCTACTAGCGTCTGGAATTTATTCGAACTTTCTCGAATTTCCCAACGATACGACTGAGGTCTGCCATTTACTTGAATTTGCAATGAATTTACAATAAATTTTCCATCGATACGAGCGACGGTCTGGAACGTAGCCAATTTCGCGATCAACTTTCCGCTAAAGCTTGGAATTTATTCGAATTCGTAACGAATTTACCACCGATACGATCAACGTCAGATTTGAAATAAATTTCCCACTGACGTTTGGTATCTAGGAAAATATTGCTGCGAATTTTCCACCGACGCTTACAATTTACATGAATTTACGCTACATTTCCCACCGATACCAATAACATCCGAAACTTACTCGAATTTTTCACGGACACGAACTTCGCTACGGATTTTACCGAAACGTGTAAAGAATTATCTCGTCGAACTGTGACCACAGATTAGACGCGACTGGTGCGTCAGTCTGCGGAGAAATCGGTAAGAAAAGAGGATAGGAATTGGTCACGAGCAACGCGAATCTCTGCTCTCCTCGCAAATAGGAAGTGGGAACGCGTCGACACAGAGCAAAAAAGAAAGACAGAGAGGCTAAGTTTAGAGGGCCGTACACGGGCCTAAACGAAAACGGAAGAGAGAGGATGGCCAACGAAGGAGCGGAGACGAACACAATACACTTTGCACTCGCGCTGTTCCTCTTCGAGACGACATTACTCGTGTAACGGAACGAGAGGCAAGCGGGGAACGTAGGAAGAGAGAATGATTTTAGATTCAGTGCCAGAAAAATCGTCGGCCAATCGCGAACCGACCGCAAGACAAATCGAGATCGCCATCTCGCGGCCAACTGGGGCCATCGAGTGATTTTAATAGACCTTTGTCAGACTGGTCGATCGAGCTTTCCTAACAGTAGAGGAATCATCATTGGCATTGATAACGATTTTGCACGATAGAAGTCTTTTATCGTAAGTGAATTGATAAAAGAGAATATGAAAAATGTCCATTTTGGGGGATTTTGCGAGGTGTGCAGCGAGTTTTGTCGCTGACTTATCGCATATTTAGTAAACTGCGACTGTTCAGCATTTGTGGAAACTTTAAGGAAGATGCATATGATAAGTAAAAATGTGTAAAATATTCAAAACGTGCCATTTATTATAGAATATAATGGACGAAGCAAATGCATATTACCATACCTACTTAAATTTTTAATAAAAGTAAGAACGTTGTAACATTAATTAAAAGTAAGAACATAAATTTGCATGGATACTCGCAGTCTTCTAATTAAAGAGCAAAACTAACGTCACGAGTAGGAAAAGATCGTAAACTACAAATCTCGAAAAAGTGACCTGTATCGTGAATGAAACGTGATGAAATTTTCTTGAAATTTAACTATGAGAATTAATCGTTCGCACAGGTAAAAATGTTGTAATTCGCAGCAAATGAATGACCATCGTGCAGATTAATTAAACTTTATCGTATTACTAATGGCCTGGAGTATTAAACATTTGTCAGTACGCGTGCTCCGTAATATTCTTTAATGTTCCCCTTAGCCTTCGATCGATCTGAGATCGATGAACGGTAACGAGAATGGAGAGAGAAGCATGAGAAGTTTTGCAGCGATGCAGCAGTATTGCTTGAGAGAAAGTTGGAACAGAAGTTTCCGGGTACGGTACATTAAAGAAACGAAAAGTAAAAAGATACGATAGTGAGATAATAACGATAAATGATCGTGTCGCTCAGGAACCGGGAACACCATTAGTCAAAGCAGTTCTCGCGAAGTTTGCCAGGGATAATCGGCTGAAGTCTGTCTAACGTGTATCGTTTCGTTGCTTATGTAATTACACAATTGACGAATAGAATTCTGACAAGATGTAGCAGTCGTTTCTTTTCTCTATTAAGAATCCTGCATCGTTTAGCATTTCAACTCTTCGGTTATAAATCGTAAAGGTAAAAACTCTAATGATTAACGCGCCATGATGAACGATAGAGACCTGTGCGAGTGTTTATGTCGAAATATCGTTAGCTAATCGCAAGCATTTAGTATCGTTACACTTACATGCGAGTGTACTTGTGTACGTTACATCTTGCTGACTTACTTATCTCCGATTGTTAACAAATCACACACCCATACACTCTAACTAAAACAATGAAAACCTTCCTAGAGATCGTCGGTAATAGCACTGAAATCTTCATGCTATAGTAACAAACAAATGTTACAGAAAATGCAAATATCTGTGGAAACTAATAGGAACGTTTAATAAAGAAAATTAAAGAAAGAAACTTATGTATATACATTATGTACATACTTACTGGTCATTTCAATGATCATCCCCTCAAGTTGAATGGACTGAATTCGACACTGTGTACTCTAAATCACCAAGCTCTTTAGTACTGCACTAGTTATAGGACACACTGTATCATGTTACTACTGGAACGTGTCGATCGTCAATGTCAGTTCTTCGACCAATTGAGAGCGACTCTTAAATTGTACATGAAAATATTGACGTCCACTCCATCAAGTTCTTTAGCACTTTACATTGGAGTACTGTACTAATTGTAAGACACACCACATTGTGTCATTATCGGAACACGTCAATCATCGGTATCAGTTGTTCAACCAATTGAGAACGTCTCTATGAGTGTATACGAAAAGACTTACACGCACTCTAAACCATCGAGTCCTTTAGTACTGTACTAATTGTACGACGCACTGTATTGTGTTATTATTGGAACGTGTCAGTCATCAATCTCTTATCAGTTCCTCAGTCTCAAGACAGCGACTCTTACAATACGAACACGAGGATCGTGACACGCACAGGATCACGTGTCACGGAAATTTAGTTACACGCGATAAGAATTAAAATTATCGAGAAACGAAAAGAACGTTGAGAAGATCGCTAAAGAACGCAAGAAGATCATGCAAAAATTCACAGAGCGAGAAAGTGTTTGAGAAAATAGAAAATTATTCAGACAATTGCCATTATCCTTTCGTTTCTATTTTCTCATTAAATATGCTATTCGTTATGTGATATAATCTATTGAAATCTACATGCAAAGACAACTGAGAACCTCTAAATTTCTATTTTCCAATTAACGAACGTCTTCTAGATGCTCGAAATCACTTCTAAAGACCCTCGGTCCGCGCAATGTACACCCTATAGGCGAAACTTCGACGGATTAACCAGTTTGCACGCTGCTTGCTCGAGCGAGAACACGCTCTTACACTATAAATAAGACTTAGAAACTCGGCAGGCTTTGCTGAATTGGTTGCATGCCGACGATAGGATACGCGAGATCCATAGATCCCTTCTCGTGTACACGCGAAACGTTTGTCCACGGCGGTAGGACATCGCTGGATGCTGGTATTGAGGCCCGTATGACATTATCGGCTCTGGCATTTTCACTTATTGTTCGCGTATTGTTCTCTGGCTACCGCTACGTACACTAAGTACAGGTATTGTCGTGGTTGTACGTTATTATCGGTATTCATGGCTGCTTCTCGGATTTGTATTTATGTATACGCGTCCTCCGGTTCCCAACTTCCGTTTTTGCAATCGATCGTTAATGTCATACCTCTAATCTCCATGATCTCGTGGTACACGGGTATTATTACACGATCAGGTTGTTTCTCGATGAATTCTGTTCGTTCGATTATGAACAGGCGAATTGCAACGGCTAGAGATTGTTATAAATATTGTAGGTATTAATATAATCAAAACACTGGACGTTATATGTACTAAAAGACACGATCTATGGTTTGTAAAATCGATGATTCGTAAAAGTCACATATCGTTCTTCGAATCTTCGATCTGATTCGAACGGTTCAGAATATCGAACTTATGAAATTTTGAAAATGAAATCGCGTATTGTAATTTGAATTTTAACACTGATTTTTATCGAATTTAATGTGTATGGTATTTATCATCGGATTTTTTCCACAGATTGTCATTTTTATGGAAGATTGAAATTGTTTCCTGCAGTATCGTTGTTATACGCTAATTACAAACGTAATAATCGTTATAGTCTTTGCTAGATTGCTTCTTCGTCTTCGTGTTAGAGTTTAAACTCCTTTGATTTTCGGTTGGATGACTTTAAGATTTCATAGTGCAAGTTACTAAAGCAAGTTCAGGTGCATCGAGTTAGAAGTGAGTACGCATTAATATGACCATTGTCCCAGCGCGATCGTAAATGTATATAAGCATCGACGAAAATTCAACACTGTCCTTGCGCCTCGAACTCGGCCAAATGGGATAACTTTGCGCCATAAACTATGCGTAAAATAACGCCGCATGTAACAAAGAGTGGGCCGAAATGCATCTGGCGATACAAACGCCAACTCGAACAATTGGAATTGTTAGAAACACGATACACTGCTACGTGGAGTGGCCATTTGTGTTTCCAACGATGGAATTGATCACGTGAACTTTCGTTATTTAAAACATGCAAATGTTTATATAAAAGATCGTTCTTCAGACGAAAATGTATTACTAAATTGAACTACGTTCGTTAGCGTAATGTGACGTTACATGCCGATGCGATGGAATATGTACAATTGTAATTTGACGAATAAAAAGTAGATTGCAGTTAAACGTCGTGTGATCATCGTTTTCCATGAAAATGTATTAGATTGAGAAATGCCGATTCAAACACGTTATAGGCTTCCAAACAAGTTATAACGAACCTATCTCATTCTCTGTCGAAATAACATATTTGACGTTAAATGCAAAAATAGGAGATCAAACAACCTATGCTCGTATCGCATAGTTTTCTCATTTACATCCGTAGAGTACACTAAGAAAAATTGGTCAGAGAAATCTGAAGTAGCCTGTGTAATTAAAATATAGTCTTACGATGTCTTACAATTGAGTCTTCTAGAAAACATATCGACCGACTCCACAAACTAAGCAGCAGAAGAAGATGATGGATACTACACGCGTTATAAATTAGTATTTTTCGAGGTTTATTTCATACCTTGCGACTATCTGCGCATCTCTTTACAATGAATAAACCGATGAAGGTAACTTAACTGTGTTGCAAAGCCACGCGTCTATGTGGTAAAATTACGAAATTTACATAGAGTTCTGCGATTTGAATTCTGCGATGCTGAATAATCGTAAAATTTCTCAAAACAAATGAAATCAAAGTCCTCCGGCAAAATCAAATTCACGCGAAGATCCTGCCCGTGGAGGATATGAAACAGGAAATAAATGCAACGAGCGTCTCCAGAAAATAGGATATCGGTCGACTGCAATGGAAATAAATCCGTGACAAATTCCACTGCTGGCTTATATTAAGTTGAGAGGCAGTTGATCGAATCGTTGCTCCAGTGGCCTGTCTGCAACGATAGAAAATGCTCGACGGAAGGAGCCACGCGGAAATTACCAGCCATCGCAGGAAGTAGACCGGCTGGTTGGCGAGGGGTGGTTTTTAGAATGTAATTTCTTTCTGTACATGCACGTCGCGGGGTATCCGCAGCGGTATTTCCCGTGGGATGCTTCAGATTGAAGATTACGATGCAGTTATCTTCCTTTAATCCGGACCCATCCTCCGGTCTCTATATACCCGGGCTGCGTTCGCTTATAGCTCTTCATTACCACTATACCTCTTGGGATCCATTCGTGCTTGCTAAAGCCTTCGCGGCCGGGCTATTGTCCGACACTCGATCAGAATTTCCCGATTACGAAATCATCGCGGCCACGTTGCGGTCGAAACTTTCTCTGGATCCCGCATCTTGGCGGTTCTTGGAAAAACCAAGAAAGCGTGTCATCGTGTGATAAATAGAAATTCACGCGAAAAATACACTTTTATTTGGAGCTTTTTGTAATCAGCTCGTCTTAAGTTGGTATTTTCCAAGTTGGTATTTTTTATATTTTGGAGAGAATCAGTCTTAAGAATGAGGCGAATGAAAAGAGAGAGAGAGTGCGTTTCGTCCCGGGACTACCGGTTACTCATCAGTAAGGCTATGCCCGGTAGTCCCTGCCTTAGACGTAGAGGGAGTCCCGCTAGGGCGGTATTTGTATCAATCGCTTGTATATTCGACCGCTCGCGAGTTAGACAGATAGACTCGTTGTCGTCGTAGCCCTCTAGTGTTGGCGGTTGGTACCCGCGGATCGCCCGGGAGGTGTTGCGCCGCGTTGATGCCTCGACCTGTCGGCGTCCTGTTGATACCGGTCCGCCACAAGAATGTTCTATTATTGCTATTACTTGAAACCAAGTGTAAAAGATACTCGCCTTACTTTAGAATAGTCGTATCTACAATATTAATGAGAACGATGACTAAATTGATATTTGTGCATCTATGAGAAATTTCTATCATCTATTTCTAGTATAGATAATTTCTAATATAGTCTATGATAAAGTATAGAAATAAATAATAATATACAAAGATGTACGGAATGACATAAAATAATAGATACGTGAAAGTGTACAAAATACCCGAAGCAAAGTGTTCGTTGCAATATTCCAAGATATACAGATTTCTATATAGAGTCCGTTAATATTCGCGACGTGACATAGTCTGGTCTGAAATTAACGAGATTCCAAGGATTCGTGGAGCATAGAAAGAAAAGCAGGCTACTCGAGAACAAGGAGAAACGGGTTGTCTGTGGTCAGACACAGGCAGCTTTGCGCAGCGTAACAAAAACTAATATCTTCCCAGTTTCATCGCACATGTATATGTATGCTGTAGCGAGCAACTATAGAATCATCAATCACAGCGATCTTATTCAATTATTTACAGAGTATAAAAAGTCTCTTTACAAGGACACGATGAAGTACAGTAACAAAGAATCGACCCTGCGTGATTAATACGTTCGCATCTGCATTAATGGAATATCGTTCGTGAAAATAAAGTAATTAAGATTGTCGTCAGAAATTCGTCTATTTCCATTTTGCACAACGTCGTAAAAGCTCGCAAGAGACGAAGCGTACAAAACATATTTCTCCCCTATCGAAACGATTTTGATTCAGGAGATCTACTCCTGGAACGTACCCAAACCATAGTTAGTTTTAGAGGAATATAACTGTCTAGCTTTATGTGGACATCTGTTTATCCGAAATTTTGCGAAAGTGCTTGGAAAATACACTAGTTTATTCGTGCTACGTTTAGAAGCGCCACGCAACTCGCTCTTTAATTGTTTGTTTCTCTGCATTTGCAGCGTATACATGAATTTTCAAAAATTCCACCCGTAGTACGCGTCATAATATTTATCATTAGACCGTGCTTTTTCACGCTATTATGAGGAATTTTTATGCGATAATACGAATGTATCGTCGTTAATTTCAATTAACTTTACAATAAAACTAATAACCTGGCAGTGACATAGATTCCTATCGTCATTCCGAAAGCAGTCGCCGTGGAAATTTCTCACGCGTGGATGAAGCAAAATTCCAGGAAAATTCCATGCTCCCTCCCGATAACTGGCAAAATCTTAAATTAATTCTAAAGGCAGTGAACGGCCGTTCGTAATGAACGTAGACGCCTTCGCGAGGTTTGTCGTTTCCCTCGACTAGATAGCTAGGACGGGCGAAATAACCGAAAACGAGCAAAAGGCGGAGAGGAAATGACAACACGCTAGTGCCAGACGAGACGCGAGGGCAAAGTGGCGTGAAAATAAACTCTGCCCAACCAGTTCCGGCAAAGTTTATTGCATACGACCGATTTTCAGAAAGGGGAACAGAGTAGACGAATGGGAGAACGAGTTTCCTGCCTGAAGAAACAAAAGTGAAGAAAGAATATCACAATCTGACGAGCAAATTTCCCTTCGAATAAAAAGTAACACGTGACTGTTTGAAGTAACGAGCCATGCTTTACACTAATTTATTATTTTTGTTTCAAGGGTAACTTACGAGATGTAAGTATATGTTAAGATAAAATAAGTCGATTTAGAATAATATTTTATAGAAGTTAATAGTTTTTAAATAAACTGACATGTTAGATAGCTTAGAGTGGCGGATATAGTGTTTTGTGTGTATTTAAATATCTTTGCACTTCTTTGGATATTAGATGTTCCTTCTGCGTTTGTAATGTAATAAAAAGGGAAAGAAATGAAAATAGTCGAAAATAAGGAGAAACGGTACGCGTGTGATCAGACACACTCTACGGCGGATGTTTTAATTATTTTCTGTAACGCAACCTTCATTAAGCAATCGTAACGTGAAATATTTTTTATAAAATCAGCAAACAATTACATTCGCCGATTTTTCATATTTAGTTAATTTATGACATTAATTGAAAATTAATTGAAATGATTGGAAATGATATTCTTAAAAAGGAGGCAATAAAAGCTCGAATAACATGCAAAGAAATGAATAAAACTTGCCATACAAAGTTCTCAAATTTTTATTAAATTCCTCGATTTCTAAATAGCTATTTAGAGCAAAGAACTCTGCCAAATAACTATTTTCTTTTTACAAGAAATTTAACATTAATCTGTCACTAAATTATAACTATGTTCGTCCAGTAAGTAAGAAAATATAAAATAGAAATTTGAAAAAATCATTAGTCTAGTAGCTTTTTCTCACGAGCAAAGAAATATAGAATACAAATTTTGTATCAGCTTCAGCATCAGTGAAAATGAAAAGAAACGCTATGGTCCACAAATTTTTCGCTTATGGTAAACATCTCTCGTAACAGTCTCAAGGTATACACCGAAGAGAACGACGCGTTGCTGTTCCGTATGCAAACGACGTAATTTCGTTAATGGGCGTTACCTAAAACCTAGGTGAAAGCCTGTTATAGTAATCGCGGGAAATACGTTTGTCGCACAACAGTGCGGATAATCGATTAAGCCAGGGGTAGATTCACTTACTCGCTCGTTCTCGCGCCACGTGGAGCGCGAATTTCGGAATTTCAATTTCAAAGAGAAGAGACACACGAGCTTCCTAAGATGGGGCTACATGCTACAATTTGCAGGGATTCAAGGCTAAGCTTCCACGCTAATAGAAATCTATCCAGTAACGAGCATTCATTCTCGGATCAACTGTTACTCGAACTCGAATCTTGTTGTTCGAACACTTATTGATTCTTGTTCGCGTCATATTGCAATTTTCATTAATTCTTGTTAGCGAAATTATGACGTGAAAAGTTCTTAATTCACATTTCATAAGAAACAAAGATGGACAAGTAAAAATAAATATTCATGTTGTTATCTGCTCCCATTTTGCACGTCACTATTCCTTTACTTAATCGTATGTCTACTACGGAACCATATTACACTCAGGCTTTGACGAAACAAAATTAATAAATAAATAAAATTGACCAAATATAATAACATAAAAGAAACACGAGTAACGTGGATTTTTAACAAACAGAGCGTAGTAAGATACTGAATACGATAATTGGAAATATATGAATAAAGAGAAGATAGATGTACTGACTGGCTAATAAAAAGATCCAAGCTTTTCGTGAAGAATAAACCGAGGATATATAAAATGATTATAAAATCCATTTACACTTACGATATACTTTTTATTGTAGGAAATAACAGCAACGTACCATATCTAATGCAACTAATATATAACAATACAAATACTTCGAATAATGTTTAATGTTTGTGACACGTCAGAAACGAAGATTCGTTTAAAAAGCTAAAAATCCTACGAATTCCAAAAGCAGAGCGAAAAGAGATATTAAAAATCGTACAACTCTGTAGAATGAAAATTCTGGTGAGCCATTAGTCAGACAAATCGAACCACTGGTTAATTACTAAAATAACCGTACCCACCCCTCAAGAGGTGAACAAAAAATCATCGAGCTATAGATTTTCTAGAAGATATTGGTTTATACAACCTGTTGTACGTACGTTTTGTCTCGCTAATAATCGATCTTGAAGATACAATGGAATGGAATGGAAAAAGAAAATTCTTCAGACGAGAGATGACACCGCCAATAAAACTTGGGCGTGTTATTATTTCGACGTGGTAGAAAAGAGGAATTAACCGATCGACTCTGTGGTGAAAAAGATTTGAAATTCAGCGAACTCGAGGAAACTGGCATCGATCAAAGCCTTTCGAAGTAAAAGTACATAGAGGCTATCGAAACGCATCGATTTCGCGTAATCGATTCCCCGAAACACCTATTTCGTGACCCTTCTGTTTCACTGTCGATAGTATTTTTAATTAAAGGGTCGTTTGATAATGGTATTCCGCTCGATACTTCTAAATATTCGCTGCGTTACATTTATTAATTAATTCGCCGCTCGCACGCGCACGGCCGTTCGTTAAAAATTGCAATAAATCGCAGGGACAGTGTCGTCGCGAATATTTTTCGATATTTCGTCGGACGAGAATTTTTCGAAAACGCGAGTACAAAGTACAAAGCAACGTTGAAAAAGCTGTGTCTTAATAACGAAGGCGTCTAAAGGTCAATCAGTGACCTATATTCCAGCATCAGTAATAACGGATTATGGATATTTTTATATTTTTATCGGGGGAAATTTCCAAGAAACGTTTAGTAAAAAAAAAAAAATTGTTAATTGTAAGAGAAATATGGAAGCAATAAACGGTAATATCGTTACTGTGGATTAACGTGAAACAATTCTGAAATAATTCTAAAACGGTTCTACGATGGACGTAATACATTGGATTGATGAAATTTTTACAAGAAATCGTAGGAAATCAAGTTTCTCTAGATTTCTGTTTTCTACGGATTAATTTCAGCTTTTACCGGCTGAAATTAAAATCTCATTTTTACTGAAATTCAATTTCTACCGTCAATTTTTAGTAAAGTATTTTTATTAATAATTTATAGTTAAACTTTTAGAGTTAATTTAGAGTTAAACGAAATTATTCAGCCCGTTTGATTGATGATTCACGACGCATAATTTGATTAATATCTATTTAACAAAAAACGATGAAACTTAAGCAGCATAATATGTCGAGTTGAATACATTCTTATGGGTCTCTTCTACGTTGAAAAAAAAATGCAAATTAAAGTGAAAAACTAAATAAAAGTTCTTATATTCTCAACGATATTAACTCATCTTCAATATTTTTCATATTAATTAAATCTCCTTAAAAATATTGATCACTGAAATTAATTAACCCTTATCACTTCAACAGACAGCAACGCTGTCAAACGCAAGCGACTGTTCTATGTGATCAATCAATATCATTCCGGTGGCAAGGGTTGATAAGTTAAATATCAAACTATTTTCTAATTATCAAATGCTGAAGAAAATAGGTCAACCGTGTAAAAATGCGCTAAAACCTTGAACCGCTAATGCCTGCAACAATATTTACGGAAAATACGTCGCATACGGAACGGTAATAAACTGAAAAGCACCGAAAGTGGCGGCGCTTGGAAAGAAAATCTGGGACAAGTGGACAGAAAATAAATAAACAGTAAACAGCGCGGCATTCATATAGCGTGCGCAATATTACGATGCATGCAATTTCGCCATGGTTACGGCGATATTAGATTAAGAACGTTAAATTTGCGTTTCCTGCGTCACTGCAAACGAAATCAATGCCAGCTCTGTTACAGTAATGAAGCATCGATTTTCCGTCCTATCAATTCCAGAAGAATAGCTCTCTGCGATGTTTTGAAACTAAAGACTCTGAGAAAATGTGAGAAAAATGTGAGAAAGTAAACGTGCAAGATTTTAATTCCAGGATTAAGATATTCGAGACGAGAATTAAAATATCTCGAGTTATATGCGCAGATTTATTAAGAATTATTGTTCTCCGATTTTCAATTTTTATAATTTTCTTCCCGGTCCATTGTTCAATTACAAATATGACGCATGGTCGCTGCACTTTGTATAAAAATTTATACAAGAACGACAAATTCGTTCGATCAATAGCTGAAATGATTAACGATGAAACGAGCCCCTGGCGCTTATAAGCACAGAGAAGATCATAAAACAAAGGATTAATAGCTCCTTCGTAACTTCACCCTTTGGCCTCAAATGACCAGGTCAGATGCGTTACATGGTTGGACGTTACCTGGTAATTTAACTTCTTTGTCTCAAATGACCAGTCTGTCTCGTTATAGTAATACAATGCATAAAAAGTGGCAATCAATAAACTGCGGATTCTTATGCATTTAAAGAAAATTTTAGATAACAAGAACGCACAAAGATACGCATAATATGCAAAAATACACAGAATAATTAAAAATTCTACGAAGATAAAGGAAATGATTTTTCCATTATCGTATTTCTTCTTTTTTTCGTTTCTTTCTCTGGTATCCCTACTGTTCCTTACACTGTACAGTACTTTTTATACTATCAAAAATACTATCAAAATACATAAAATAATTAATAATAATAATAATACATTTTTTCGAGAAAATTCTCAATGTCAACGACACAATTGTCCCAAATAAAAATGAACGTAATAGGAAAATGTACGCAATCGTGACACAAAACGCGACCTAAGTCGAGCAACCGAAGGAACTCGAACTCGACCTTAAGGCGGGTTAGCAAACAGGCGAAATCTTTCATGGAGGGCGTGATAAGTCGAGGATGGTGGAGGAAGACCGCGGCTAAAAGTGGTTGAAAATTCAAGAGGTTGTCGGTCTTGCTTGAAAGGCGGCTCGCTGACGCTGAAGCTTCGCGATTGTACTAAAAAAAAAGAGGGGAGAAATAAAAAAGAAAGCAGTTTACGCGACTAAAAGCCGGAAACTTGGGCGCAAAACATGGTTCGAGAACGCGACACGGAACAAGTATACATAAAACAACGGGGAATATTGCAACGACGAGGAAAGACGGCGTCATTGCGCCGCGAGATTGAATTTCAATCTCCACTCTACCGCGATACTTCGTTAAGGACACTCGTTCGAATGTCTCGTGGCTCGACAGAGCGAGCAAAATCGCTGCCAGAGATACAGTCGATCGTAAATGAAACGAATGCAACCAATTATTGAAGATTTATGGCATATTACTGATAAATTCAGAAAGTATAATTTTTCGATATTATAATATTTAACTACTTCGTTCTACCGTGTCGTATCTTCAATTGCTAATTACTACTACATCGTAGCGTTTGTTCGTATACGATGGACATTAGAGTCTCGGTTATTCAAGTCTCGTACAAACGAAGTTCCGTATCATCCGAGGTGTTTTGAATTTTAACACATTAACTTGATGGTTTTGGACATTTTAACAGCAAGAGTACGGAAGTGTGACTAGTCGAATTAATCGATTAAACGATTAATTAAATCTAAATATATGCACAACGTTACATTATCAAAATGTTTTCTATGATTTTATTATGATTATACAGGGTGGTTGGTAACTAGTGGTACAAGCGGAAAGGGGGTGGTTCTACGCGAAAAAAGAAGTCGAAAATATAGAATAAAAAATTTTTTTTAATGTTTTTTTTTAATTTTTCCATCGAGACAACGATCTACGGTGAGATCCGTTATAACGAGACGTGATAAAATGCACGCGTACCGAGCGAAAATTCAAAGTCGATTTTCTCGAAAACAAAGCCTCAAACGAAAAATCACCCCCTTTCCGCTTGTACCACCAGTTACCAACCACCCTGTATATATATCATATGACCCTTCCGTATTATGCTAATTTTCGATTATCCGATGATTCACATCGTGGGATAATTCCAGTGCAAGAGATTCTACTGTACTCGTAATAATTTTATGGAGGGAAAACATAAATAAAATTGTACGTCAACTCTCTCTTTAAACATTTAGGTGATACGAATTTTTCTTCGTCTCTCACGGTAGATTGATTTAGAAACAAATCTCACGAATGTAAATACTATTATTCAAACTCTCCTCTAATTTACAACATATAATTTATAACATGAAACATGCAGAATTATATGCAAAAATATACTTTCGTTAAATGAGTCGTAGCTATATATACCATCAAGATTATTATTTTGCACGATAGAAAAGATCATAACAATAATGAGAATACCAGAGAAAGAGCGAGGAAGAGTAAAGAAAGAGGTATTGAGAGGGTCAGGAGATGGCAGAGGGGATGAAATGAAGAAGACACCGTAGGACGCTACAAAGACCACCCCTCAAGTAATACAGTTTTTCCGTGCCAGGAAATGGTCGTATCCACTACATGAAGTAATCGAGGAGAGGTTTTTAGGAGTATTACCATGCTGAGCCACGCATAACGCGACACTGCGGACACTCAGATATGCATAAAGGTATTTTCTCGCGTCGCGAAAAGAGAAAAAGAAACAGGAAGATCAAATTATAACGAATTAGCACGATTATTACCATAGTGCTTTTCGGTACTGAAAATTTCGCCAATGTTCTAATCAATTCACGTTAGACTAGCCTCTAATTACAGAAACAATAAACACGTGTCAGCTAGCAAGGAAAATTTACGGACAATTGTAATCCTCTCGTTTCATTCACATTTACAGCTAAATTTAAATTCGTCGACAACTAACTCCTACAATTTATTTGGCGCTCTAAGAACGCTTAAACGCGCTTATTCGCTGTAACTAACATAGGTGACATCTTCATAATCAACTCCTCGAAATATATCCACCGCTAGAAGGTGAACGAACTTATCATTCAACCTAATAAATTTCTCCCATGGACTATGCCGCTCCTTCCTCACGAGGCCTCGATTCAATTTTAGAGTTAACTTGTGCTGTGTATATAGCGCGCCTTGATTTCCTTGCTCAAAAGACTCAATCTTACACGCGCTCTTTCTCTCTCTGTCTATTTGTCTGTCTGTCTCTCTCTCTCGTGCGCGCGCGCCCTCGCTCTATTTCTCTCGGTAGAGCAGAGAAACACTGGTCGGGCGAAACTTCGCGGGTAACGCGATTTTCAGGTAAATTTCACTCGTCAACATTGCCATTAGGGCTACACGCCATGGCTCTTAGCCGGAGTACTGCGGATTTAGTCCAAACACGCCGCCTCTGCTACACGGCCACGCTATAAGCCACTTCTCAGCTACTAACTGGTCGGTGTGCGATCGCAAAAAGCCACCCCAATGGGTACATCGTTCATTCCGACCACGGAAATTCGCGGTACGTGCGACCGTGTGAAAGAATCGCTTGTCACGGTTTCCCTAAACCAAAGTCTCGTTCGAGGAATGCTCCTTTGTCAGATGAGGACGGAACGAGTATATCTTGACCGCTAGCTTCCCGATTTTTTTGTCCCTTTCGAAGAAAATTTGTTCTTCTCTTACTATGTTACTATGCTTAGTTATAAGGATTGATACTATTTTATCGAGAATGTCCGATTGCATGGACTTATTTTCTATTATTTATGGACTTACTATCTATGGATTATTATCAAAAACAAGCGAGATATTGCAGGTGATAAAATTAGGGTAGGTTAGCCTGTATTTTTCAGTTAGAGGTAGGCGCATTGTCAGACGGAGCTTTTGGAAAGCTGAATAACCCGTTGCAAAAAGTGTCCACGCTTTCTCCATATCTCGCTACAAAACCATTTTAAAAGTTGCAGAAACATATACACGCGCAAATATAATACCTATAATTTAGAATAGAAGTGAATGCCATATTTCTGTCGCCGCGAGTGTCTTTTTTTTTACGAACTTCCCCTGAAAGAGTATTAAATCTTTTTCTCTAAAAATGCTGCGTACTTAAAATTCATATCTTCCTTTGTACGATAAATGTTTGAAACGCTGCTGTCTAAAATTAGCAAAAAATTCTTGATTACATTTCTAACTTAATTTAAACTCGTCACTAAGGGGCAGCATTTTATTCACGTTTCACCGAATATACTAAAGCTTCAATCCAAGTGAAGCTTCACGTACGAGGATTAAAACAGGCATGATTTAATTAATCTTGTTTACAAATCTATAAATCATTAATTAACTAGACGATAAATGTCTTTATTTTCGTTGCGACTGACCTAACATTTTATATTACGTGCAAAATTATACATGTTAATATTATAATTAATATTTATATAATTACAATAACAATATTGCAATATTATATTATTATTCGTATACATATTATGCCCTTCTTGGAGACCCGAAAAAATGCCTTCTAATTATCAATAAAAATATCAATTAAAGATAAAAAATACAACCGTGAAAAGCTTCGACAAGATGATAATTCTAAAATCAAATGACATGCACTGATTACGTAACTTGAATGACGATCGTAAAAAAGACAGGCTCGGCGGTTACAGTACGTTTGAAACAATCTAATGACGGTCCGGCAATGATTCTAATTACCGGTATAATGTTACGTCGTAACTAACCATACACGTCACATGAATATCACCGAGACTTTATCGCCTTGGACGCGTTGGAAATTGAATAAGAGACAACGTTACGCTGCACAGGCGTACGTGAATTATAATTAGGAGCAGAGGGACGAATCTAGTCGCGTTAATCGAAGAAAAACAAACTGCCTGTTCGAGACTTTTTCCCTCGCGCGGAATAAAACGAAAAGTCCAGCGGGCATAAAGAAGGGAAATTCTTTAGATTAACAGAGATTAGGGAATTAAGCGTTGTTTATTAGCAAATTCAGCGTTACTATTTCGTTCGTTCCTCCGGCTCCCTCGTTAATTATACCGTTCCCATTGTCGGGCAACGGGGCTATTTTCAGGCAAATGAGAATGCATAGCAGTTTGTGCGTATAAATGAATTTATTCGTCGGCCGAATGCGCGGAAGCACCGATTCAATTGACTCTCAGATGGTGTTGGGACTAGTTAAAACTTAAGCGGAATTTAAATTTGAATTTTGCCGCGCTATCGGGAGCCACGTTAGAATCCTCGGGAAGATTTAATCAAGACATTCAGCTCGTTTCTCTTTGTTGGGAAAATCGTATAAATCTCGAGGTATGAAATTCATCATTCATTACGAGATCTTATTAAAGTCAGGTTCTTTGATTATTTTATTTGACATTTTATACCGTCGTTTCGTCCGGATCTTTTCAACATTTCACAAGATTCTAATTTCTACGATTCAATCTTCCACTTGGATAATATCGTTGCTTCTTTTATCTCAATTAAATACTACAAGCATCATAACTGACTGGTTTTCTCAGATTACTATGTTCGTTTTATAGGGCAACATGGTCAGAGATTTGCCTTGTTCTTTTAAACGCATAAAATTCAAATGCAAATTAAATCGAGGAGCTTCGTGGGAGGAAAGTTTATAAAACAATATAGTAAATCGTGTCTGCTTGAATTGATAATTATAACAACTCTTAAGCAACTGTGTTCTTTTTACAAAATAGTAAACAGGCTACGAATGATGGCATGAACGATGGAACGCGAATGAACGGATGAATGAAGCGTAATGGGAAGAGTATTTGTAGAGGATCAAGTATTTCGAGATGGCAAGGATAAGCAAAGAATAGGTATAGTTTATATTAGCATAATTGTCTGTAAATTTGGTTTTAGTTTTGCTCACGTGTATACGCGTCGAACCAAATCTAATTTCCCGACCAGCAGTTGAAATAAACAAATGCATACATATTTACAAAATAGATGAAAATTTCAGGATAATGTAACAATTTGATCAACGCATTAGGTGGCCACAAATTTGTATTATATTAACCACGAACCAAACGTTTGCAACGTAGACTTGAAATCGTGTCAAAATTGTTGCTAATCGAATTTCGCGACTTACAAGGCAAATTAGCTTGGTCTGATTCAAAGTCCTCTTCCGACACGAATAAAACCTCCTTCTACAAAAAAAAAAAAACGTTTCTCCACCCACGACCGGACACTTTCCACCATCGCTACGTAATCCTCGTAGGAATAACGAAGGGCAGACATTTCGATAACTCGTATAGACAGCGCGAAATCTGAAAAGAAAGGAAGAAGGACGCTGCGAGTTGTCGGCGTTCGAAATTCTTCTCTTGAGTTTGTCCCGGCGAATGCGAAATTAAGACGACGACGTCGACGACGACGCAGAAGTTGGCGCGGCGGGTGTCCAATGTTTAGAGAAAGGTCTACTTACTTTTCAGACGTTGAGACAACAAGAGAGCTCGATATCGATTTTGACGAGGAACGGATAAAAAAAGAAACGCGAGGGAAGAGAAGCAAAGAGGAAGAGAGGACGAGCAAGAAGAGGAACATAATGGTCCATTCTTCGGCAAGCTGCGGCGCTAGAACGAAGGGAAACATCGCGACGAGGCAGCGAACGTCTTGAAAGTCCCGTGGCAGGGATCCTTTTAGGGAATTACGAAGTTATCGGTAAAGTTCCCAAAAGGGGGACACGCCTCGCGGCATTACATTTAATAACGTTCGATAAACGCTCCTCTTTCCTCGTTTTTCTCTTTTTTTTCCCTTCTCTTCTCTTCCGCTTTTCCATCCTCCTTTTCCTTTCCCCTTTATTCGCCTTCCCTACCGTCCCTCTTCCACTTAAGCGTCGTCTACGATTCAAGCGTCGCGATCCTTAAACCTTTCTTACCCGTGTCACGTTAAAACGATCGATTAGCCTACCCGCGCGGTATTATTTACCCGATGTGAATCGCCTGTCAGCCATTGAGAAACTAATACTACACCTCTGAGTGGTGTTTTATCAGCTTTGAGATCGAGCAACTTGAAAGATCGAATGGAAGAATTCGTATGATTCTGTCACGTTGTTGATCTTTGATAGAGACGAGGTCGATAGGAAATTGCGCACGGTAAATTTAATTATTAAGATGCCATTTAAATATTAACCATTAAAATATTAATTAAAGATCAACCATTTTAATATTAAAAATAACTGACAAATAGAATGTCTACAGACGCGACGAAAAAATTTTTTAATCGATACTCGCGCGTATTAATCATTACACGGTAACTTCTGTACTACACATTTCTTACCACGTTGGTAATAGTCGTTTATTTTATACTATTGTCTAAAAGGAAACCAATATGGACTTCGAGTTGGTTTTGTGAAAGTTCACATCGAGCAACTTGGGAGACTATCGGCGTGGATTTTTATACAGTACGATCTGAGTAATAACAAATGAACGTGACAGAAGATATCGCGAAACCAAATCCATTTCCAAGCTGTAGATCCGAAATAAAATAAAATAGTAACGATGGTAAGATCACAAAATTTCATTTCAAGACTAAATCGTCTTTTTCATGCGTGACATTTGACGATACACGAGTCCGATTTAAACGACAGTGTACGGTCCACGGTGATATCCAGAAGCAGCAACGGAACATTCTACGTGCACGGTATTTCCCAGCGAGCTGATACAATTTTGTCCGTAGACACGACGCGCAAAGAGTCAAATGTCTCGAGTCGACGCGAAATCGATGCTGGCCGATAGCGTCTGCTACACGACAGTCAGTCGGTAAGACGTTGCCCATAAGATGCTCGAGAGATGTTAGGCTCGGTGGCCGGTTGCCAAGCAGACACAATCCGCTGCTATAAATACTGGCGGACACCAGCGGCGTGTCCCACCCTGGCCCCATCGTACCATTCCATTCCGTTCCGCGCGACTACCCCCGTCCTCCAACTTTTTCGTCCAGGGTGCATTCCGCGCTTCGTTAACACGGGCAAAACGCTCGGCTCGCTCTGGCGCGCCGGATTCGCGCGGTACCCGCCCGGAATTCCTCGCTGGACCAAGCTGCTAATTTCGATGCGCGCGAACTAACGCGAAGTAGAGCGAGATGTGAAGATAGAAATCAGGATTTTACGGGTGCAGCGAGGTTGCAAGCGTGAATTTAGAACGAGACAGCTGGGATTGACACGAAGATTCGGCTAATTTCGACGTTATTATTACGAGCATGAAATATGTCGAGAGGTTAGCTATTCGTTACGGTTTGGTCGCTAGCGGTAATGACACGCGTTTATTGGTCTTTTCTTTTCCTTTAGGTATCTTTAGCGCAGTATCTTTCGCGAGAATTCTTGCATCTAATAATTTATTTTGCCGATCTTACGACGCTTCCAACGTGTTCTTTCGTCCTTCCTCGAAGTACGATACATTCCATCGTATTTACGTTTGCAAGAATTAGGAGGAACATGTTGAAATTCCATTGTTTTTATCAACTTTTAGCATTTTAGTAATTACGTAATTATCGAGATTGAAGATCGAAACGTAACGCTATCTATGTCATCGAACGAGATAGGTTTCGAAAGATGTTCTGAAATTTCTACAACTTCAATGTGAAATTCTGTTGCTAATAAAGATGGGCTATAGAGGTGCATGAAATAATTAGATCCGAGCATAGTTGTCAAGATCCATGTCTCTTCCGGTAACGTCAAATTTCTAGCCATAACTGTGGCTATTAACAGATAATCCTTTGAACCTACGACTAGGCGATATTATCTTTTAGAATTCGTCGTTGGTTCCCGGTGAAGCCGGATTTAAGGCGTGATGCATGGAGCAGATATTACTTTTCAGAGCCTCATCGTAGGTCCGATAACTCCCTTAAACTATGTTCCAGCCAAGAATATATGTGGACGATATTACTTCTGAGAATGTTGCAGACCTCTCTACCCCGACCGATATATATCTCTGATACGTTCTGACCAGATCTGTTACTTTTATTTCTGCCATTAAGAAAATGAAATCGCAACTCGAAAGCCGCGACACAATAACTTCCGGCTAAACTATTTCAAAATAAAATTTGTCAAGCCGCTCGAATCGACTCGAGAAACAACTACAACGTTCTATAAACATTCCTTTCTCTAATTAAAGAGCTAGTCTTAAAACGTAATAAGAACAAGAAGATGTAATGTAAATTTGTATAAATTCATCGCAATTACGTACAATTTCCTTGCAATTAAATTCCCTCGTACAAAATTTTACTGTAGCCCCTAAATTCCAATACGAGTCATTTAAAAATTCCCCGATACTCCGAACTCTACAACATGCACAGGCTCGCGGATTAGCTCCAACTCATCTAGACAATTTTTACGAATATGCATAGTTTCCATACGATGCTCAAGTATCATTACCATACTGTCACAGTTCGGAACCAATCTGAAAATATATACATAGAAAATACAAGACATCTAGTACAAGCATATATATGCTCGTAGAGATCACAAAAGTCAATTATTCGTTACATTAATAAACCTAGATATCACACTAATTTTTACGAAACAAATATCTGTAAATGTCGATAAAAACAGCTTACAATTTCTACGTACGTTTCCAGGTTGATCCCGAATTTTATCAACAAGCTCGTCACTCGAGTGTCAAGTCTCGTTACAGTGTCAATGGGATTTGAAAAGTCTCATAAAACACATACGACATACGATACGCAAATGTTTTCTACGCTAACGATAAGCGTACGAGGTACATTGGTGAACCAGTGCACGTGCACAAGTCTATGATGAAAACCGCAACAAGAACGATTAATCAGCCAAAGAGAAACACGACGTAGAGAGACCGGATGCTAAGGAAACAACTGCAAGTCGGAACTCCGTCGGATGTTGCCGGACGATTAGGGGATTCATCAAATTGACGGGGACGATCCTGCGACGGATACACACAGTCGTCCGTTCATGACGTACAACCGAAGCAGGTCGTTTATCCAGGCCGCTCCGTAGCCTGTAGGGATGAATCATAGTCAACTCTGATCGGCAACCGTTCGCGAGCTCGACCTGGCTTTTATTAGACCGGCTGACACCGAGGATCACTGCCAAACTAGGACCGCGGCGAACAATGGCTTGCACGTTGAGAGCCGACTGCACGAAAATAACCCACGACCACCGACGTTTCCTGCCTCGTTCTATGCTGTGAACAAGTACAAAGACTAAAAAGGAAATGGCCGATCGAACGTGGAACGACACGGCTACGAAAGGGAAAGTGCAAAGATGAAGAAGAAGAAGAAGAAAATGGCGCAGGACCTAAACGCGTTGAAGACGAGTCGATAAACTTGCGGCGGAAAACAGGCTGAGAGTTGAGAGAGACTAGAAGAGTTTTTCAGAGAATTAGAGACAGATTGGAAAATTGTTCGAGAAGGTTGTGAGAGATTCCAAGATTTTTGGGAAGCTTGAGAGAGGAGAGAAAGAATGTTTGAGGGAAAGTCAAGAGGAATTCGAAGATCTTTTGAGAGACTTAAAAACAGATTAAAAGTTTAGGAGGAAATAGCAGATTCTTGAAGAGAATTAAAGACAGGTTCGGGAGTTGGTTAAGAAGGTTGAGAGAAATTCGAGGATTTTGAAGACGATTGAGAGATCTTTTAAGAAAGTTACAGACGAAATCGATGATTTCTAAAGAAAACATTTTTTAAGGGAGTTAGAAATAGATTTGATAACTGTTTGATAAGGTTGAGAGAGATTCGAGGATTTTCGAAAAGGTTGAAAGACGCTCAAAGTCTTTTGAAGAAGATGGAAAGGGATCCGAAGATCCTTTAAGAAACTTGAAAATAGATTCAAAGACTTTCAAACGGGGAATGAACGGAATCCAAAGATTTTTGAAGAAGGTTGATACAGATTTGAAGACTTTTCGGTATTATTTGTAAGGTTTGATGGATGAGAGCGTGCTGGAAATATATCTTGTTTAGATTTTCAACCTCCATTCCGAGATGGGATTCCCAGACGGCGATGGGTCGATGGTAGGGTAGCTTAGAGATGCGTTTAGAATTTCGTGGACGCGTATCTCTGGCATTGGAAACGTTCAATTTTGTATCGGTAGTGGAATAAGGATGGAAAATAGATCATAAAGGGATAGATTCGTTCGAAAATAACATTCACGATTTCTCGTTCGATCCTCAAACTTATTTAAATTACGATTAAGTAATTCATCCTCCTGGAAGAATTCACTGATGAGAACGAATCTTCTCCAACTGATCTACTGGAAACGTCAACTTTTCAAAAATACTCAGACTTTTGCTCGATATTACACATACCAAAAGGAAACTTGTCCACTAACGTTGATTAAATTCATACATGAACTCATGGTCCTCGAAGAATTCAAAAGTGATAATCGTAAGAACGAGTCGTTTCTAATCGACTCAGCGAAAATGGCAACTTTCGAATACTCTAGGACTTTTGCTCGATATTATACATTCTAAAAGGAACATTATCCGCTAACGTTTATTAAAGAATTTATCGAAGAATTGAAAGGCGATAACCGTAAGGAAGAGCCTCTCCCAATTGACCTAGTGAAAATGGCAATTTTCGTAGAGACACGAGTATTATTACTTACTACGTATTAAGGGAGGGTCGACGGAAGTCGATGAGATTGAAGGTATTGTGCACGATGGAAGTGCGCGTGACCTACCGTAATGTTCCGTGGAGAACCGAGGAATTCGCCGAGAGAGTAGGAAATGACGTGGAAAGAAAGTCGATGAAAGCCGTGAAAATGCCAGGTGATTCGGTCAATGGTCACTTTTCATAGGGCAACACAGGAAATTGCCAATTGGTATGTACATAATACGAACGCACGGATAAATCGTTGCCACGGTTAGACGAAAATGTTCATCCCTTGGAATATTTTCAAACAGAATTCAACAAGATCGTTTCGAATTTGGTACTCGGTGTCTATGATAGCGTCTACCTACGATCAAAATTACAATAAGCTTGAAATCAAACAAAAAACAGAGAGATTGAGATCGAAATAAAATCGCTGGTCGAAGAGTATCATCCCCTTCGAGTTTTAAAGTAGAATTTTGTTCGGTCTCGAAATAACTGTAGGTTTATGTCTTTTATATTTTGAAGAAAACTGTTATAAAATTCGGTGTATTAACTGGAAGCTTTGTTCCAGACATTTTTATGTAAGTGAGAAACTTTTATTTGCTTGCAAGTAGAAAAATAGTTCTAATTAAACAGGAACGTTTATCCTTCTCCAAAAAAAAATGAAGTTGTGACAAGCAGATTCCCCGGAAATGTTAGGGGTTAGGGGTAGATAGAAACCCTGAACCGATCGACGAGGTTCTATTTGAACAGAAGGATACGGAAGGGAGGTGTGAAAATTTGTAAAACAATGTTTTTCTTAAAGTTGACAAAAGATGACGAGCACCGATAAAAATAATTTGGAAAACGTATTCCTCGTAGAACTAAACTGTGAACTCTGAGCGGCGTATACGTAATTTTTTCTTCCTCTCAGTTTTCCTCTTATTCCTAATAAAATAAGATAATTATATAAAAATCACAATAACTCCTTCTCTTCTATATTTACCCTGCTTTCAATTCCTCAAACAGAGCTAATTAAAAGAATACTTCCAACTTGTCTACTTCACCCTTCTATATCTGTTCAGAAGTATACGATCCTCCAGAATTTGTATTAATCGAACGTGAAATAACAATTGCGATCGAACTGCTGCGACAAAGTTACAACGTTAATTTAAAAAATTAACCCAAAACAGAAAAGAAATTATTTAAAAGTTAAAAGTTCGATAAATAAGCTTTAACTACAGGAGTTAACAGTTTCGTTCGACCTCTGTTTTGAACAATTAACTACGGCCGTACCTCACGCCGGCATTTAAGGGGTTAAAACCAGGCTAACAGACCATCAACGACCGGGCACAGAAGCTAAAGAATTCGCGAACGAGGTTAATATTAACCACCGACGTAAATCCAGCATTGTTTCGCGGAACGAGAGCCTGGGAAACACGTGAAAAACGAGAAGTCGCCGTTTATCAGGGGCAGAAGGGTAAGCGATACTCGTTTAAATCGCAACGTAAACGACACGGTATTATTTACGAAAGGGATGAAGCCGCATTTCAGACGACGTTTTTCAACCCTAGACGCCAGATATTTCGTTGCTGAAGCGGAGACAGCGTTAACGTTTTACCCGTCCTTTTTACTCCTCGTCTTTTTCCTTTCCTCTTTTCCTATCGATTATCGTTACCCCATAGAGGATTCCGCGAAGCTTAGCGGCGGGGCGAGAGCATCCGCTTGTAGCTTTCACTTCGCGCACCCTGTCCCTGGGATTAGTTCTGGCTTTAATGTCCGACGACAAGGGATTTCAAAGGTAATTGAATCGAGTACAGCGATTCGTCGCGTCTTTAAAGCCGCGGGACAGATCGTCCTCCAAAGTTCACCGAAGATTATGCAGAATATGTATCATTGATCTTCATCAGCGATGAGATTTTATCGCCTTTCAATTGTGGCAGTTTCGTTCGAACAACGGGGCTAGGAATTTTTTGTTTCGACTTTGGCAATTTTATCTGGATTTTTTTTGTAAATCTATTTTCGTTCTCTTTTATCTTTTTCTTTTTTTCTTTTTTGCTTGATTCTTATGTGCATCGAAAGGGGTGAGAAAGGATTGTAAACTTCCAATGTTAAAAAGATACTCGATACATCAAACATATATCATACTACTCGTGAAGAAAAACGAGAAAGCTTTAATCGACGTAAATTCTAGAACGAATACTCTTTGCGTAAAAATGTTTCCTCTTTACGAAATTAATTTGAGCGTAATAAATAACGTGTTCCGATAAACGCGTATCACAGCTTCCATTCTTTCTTGCGTCTCGTTCCTTTTTTCCTGTTTACGAAACTGCTGAAGCGATTAGGAATTGTGAATTGATTTAAGCGTGACGAACGATACAGCGAATTCTAACAATGTACATCGTAATTTCTATTTTTTTTTTTCTTGTTAATCGCAATTTTAACTCTTCGATTCCTATAATTATTGATTTAATATCACTACCTACTGTCTAAATTCCTAGTAATTACTTAATGCTTGGTTCTACACGCTAAAGAGCATTTTCCCCAACAAACATCGCGGTATAATGCAAATGATTACCTTATTACGTTCATGCTACACGGTATACAATCTATTACGCAATCAGATTTAGTTAGGGTGCTCCTATTTCGGTAACAGAATGCATAATAATTCTGAACGTTTCGTCTGTCTTGAATGGAGCTTCGCGAAAGTAACATCGACTTCTGTGACGTTTTAATTTGAAATTTAATTTCGAATGCTCGATAATAACCTCCGAGAATTGCCGTCGTCCCAAATGGAAAAACACGAAGAAACTGGCAATCACGGATTCGCGACAGAGTTTGAACAAACTTTAGTGTATTGAACTTACCAGCATACTGCAGCCTCTTCGCTAACTCAAATACGCAAATAGAGTTGTACTTGAGAGACCTGGATTCGGCAAAGTAATTAACCCAGTCAATCAATTTTAGCACCGTGCGTCGCTATCATCTTCCACTTTAAGCTATTCCCTCGTCAATCTGAAAAACAATATAATATATTAATACAATATAACGCGTACAGATATCGTAATTGAATCGTGGATGTTCATAGAAATTCTTCGTATTTCATATTTATGAACATAATTACAAAAAAGCAACTGTGATAGACGATTGCTTTACTTGCTGAATATTATAGCAAGTAATACAGTTTCGATATTTTGTACGTTTTTGTATGCTTTGTGCGTTCTACGGATTTTTGCGATCCTTCAAATTTTCAATAAATAAGGATAAATTAAAGATTACGCGATCTGATAATATAACAATGATATGTGATGATAGTATATGTGATAATATTGATAATCAAATTGCGGATTGTTACGCATATTTATATTCTTATGAACGCACCTAATGAAATAGAATTTCAATGGAAATCTGTTTTATTTAGCACATATTATAATTAACGCATCATTTTGGATATTTCATATATTTTTGCGCGCTATAGATACTGTGTAGGCATTTGTACATTGATTTTTCATAAATGCAGAAAAATCCGCAAAAGTATGTAGGTAATATAATATTATTTCTCTCTCCCTCTCTCTCCCTCTCTCTCTCTCTCTCTCTCTCTCTCTCTCTACCGTTAATAACTTTTCGAACTCAACATTAAGGACTGAACGACAGCTTCTAGATAATTTCAAATAACAAAAGATCGCCAAAAAACACGAAGATTCGTAACTAATACGTTTGATCTATCAGAATTCGACTAGCTGTGAGGTACATGTAATATAAAGTTGGAAGAGAAAGAAAAAGATGGATAGCAAAGGTATACTATTGGACATTGTGGAAAGTCTCAGGAGGAATTATAGAGTGATAGAGTGCACGTCCAGTCTCGTGTGGATCTTTTTCTCACATATAGACACGAGACTTAAACGAGAAAAGTAGAATAGCACAGAATACAGCTTTTGATAATAGACAACATTTTAAAGCATCAGTTAGAAATAAATTATACTTAGCTCTATCTTACAACGGAACAAATTTTTGTAGATATAAATTTCATCGTCTAAAATGTAGCCTGAAATTTTTAAAAGATGTCAACGACAGTGGAAATAAGATGGTAGCAGTTTGAATTAAAAAGAAATCATCGTGATCTAAGGAAATCAGCTTTCAACATTCCTAAAACCTCGAACAATTGACATATCAACAGAAATTCTACGTTACATTATATTACCGATTGAAGATACTATGAAGAATAATCCTCCAAAAGTTGGTGGCAGCAAAAGCCAAGTTATGAAGAAGACGCTTGGCGAAGAAACAAAGGATTCTTATAAAAATCAAAGCCGCTTTCCAGCTGGCAAGAGGCAGCAAAAAACGATGATAATTGTCTCAGTGATTAGGTGTTTCACCTACGACTCGAAGAACTTCAGTACAAACTTGAAGTCGCATTTGATACTTTCAAAAAACTACAGTTTCTTTCCGCTACCCTTAACGCTGCGTAAACGTGACAAATATTTTCTACAGCCGCTTCACAATAGCATTTCGTTCCGATGAATCGACCCTGTTTTCGTGCCTAATGCTTTAAGAAAATTAAGAACGAAGGATGAAGGATCGAGCTTATCGGAATAAGATGACCACGATGAGTTCGAGTGCCTTTGAATTGGAGTGCACGGCCGGGCACATACGTTATCCGGTTAATTCTTTCTGGCTGGCTCGGCGAACAGAACCGGAAGCGATGTCTCTCTTTTCGTGTCAGATGGCCCGTGCTCGTTGGGCATAGCCGATTCGGCGGGTTTCGCTGTTTTGATCTGCCATGTGGAAGGATCCGATCGCTATGAAACGAGCATCGGCATACAGCTACGCGAGCCGAACCTGTAATCGGATGGCTGAGGATCGTGTCCCACCGTGTGTGCGACGGTGCCAAAGGTAACCGCTCGTGAACATAATGAACGATATTTCGGACCTGTTTGCCCCCGAGCCCTTCTTCTTTTCGTTCCAGCGTTCGACCACCACCGCCACAACCACCAGCAGCAGCACGGGGGATGGAAGAAAAAACCTACAGCGTAAATGAAGCGTCGACGTGTGACCGGAGAACTGGAAGATTATCGACCCGAGATTCGTACACTCGCAAAGTGGATTTTCATTCGCTTAATCGCGAAACGCCGACAGCCAACGGTTACCGTGTCGTGTCAAGCCTTTTCGCATAGATCAAAATATGATGAAATTTCCAATTTATTTTTAAGATAAAAATCTGAGAAACTTGTCACGTTATTTAAAAGTTCTTTATCTAATAGGCGTATCCACTGAATTGGGCAACAAGTTCGTTCACATTTAGAAGCGAAGAGTGCTTGTGGGATGCCATAATTTTAATTCTTTATCGGGAGATGTTCTAGGTGCCGATGAGAATAATGTAGTATAAAATTCATGTGTAATTTCACTTGCTAGATGATTATTAACAATGCTAGAGGTGGAGCAACGTCTCCTCTATGGAGGAAAATGTAAGTATCGATAAACTTTATTATTTTTTTATTTATTTATCTAAAAGGAAGGAACATTGAGCGTTCTTTAAATAAATTTCTACAGAAAGAACCTTCCTTTTCCATAAATTTGGACTACATTGGTGCATATGTTTCCTTGTCCTCCTGTGAAGCTTGTTTCTTAATTCTTGCGGTGTTTTCTACGAGCACTTTTCGATCACGTTGTAATAAATTAATTAAGCAATGCGAACATTTCGATTTTTTAATGGAAGATTTATAGAACAGTAGGGCAAATGAGTTAACCGTTCAGAAATTAAATACACTTGGCGTATTCGGTTAAGTAGGCGTAAATGAAATTACCAGTGACCTAATGTACGTAGAGCGTATAAAGTAATCGAAAAGTAATTATTGTGAAAGCACCATAAAGTGTTAGCCTTGTTGCTTGTGTAACATAATTTCCATAATTTATATACAGTGACAGTATTCCAAATACATATAAAAATAGATGATAGCTACAATTACGTATCTTCTTCTCTGTTGGAAATACCACTCCGTTTCAATTTTTTGCTTTTGCATTTCATGATATGCACATGATTGGCCTATGACCCATTGATAAACGATATACATTGATGTAGAAAGTCCCGTAGAATGAACCAATTACATCTTTAACAAGTTGAAACCGGCGTGATGATAACCCACTACCTTTTTCTTACCATCAGGCTCTTTCTCATCCACCAATGATTCACGCCGTTTATGTTTGCAGTTTTAATTTGTAAAAATGTAATTTAACGAAAATGTTATTGGAAAGGACGCGTACGAAATAGCGTGCCGGCTGGAACGTGTTAACTTGCTGTCAATAAACTGGATATATCGATAAATTTCGTAGAATTTTTTTAAACTTGTTGCACAGAAATGTGACAAAGCAGATTGTATATATAAACGATCCGATATATTTGTTTAGCTAATGTAAAAAAGATACGTCTGCCAATAAAGAAATAAACTAACGAAAAGCTGGAAATAAATAAACGAAAAAACTGTTACAGGGAAAATAAATGTTATCCCAACTCTAAAAATTCCAACAATGAAAAAGGGAAGAAAATCGTGGTAAAATAACGAGAAGAAAATGGATTTATTCAGGATCAACGACTGGAAATCTGATCTGCAATTTAACTGCCTCTTGACCGGACGTGCGAATCTATCGAGTTGATTTCGATTAAACACTCTTGAGCCTGGCGATAATACATACGCCGATGGAACTCGACGGCGGCAATTTTATTAATTAATTTCATCGCATCATCGCGCGTAACGAAGCATTATACGCTTGCGAAACTTCGTTAGGCGTCATTCCGAATATTATTCAAATTTACACGAATAATATCGATAACGCGTGCCTGGTGATATTTCGAAAATATTTAACTAGCAGCACGAAATACGCGTGATTTTTCGCGTAAACGTTTCAAGTGTTTCTCAACGAAAATGAAAAATATTTAGTCGTCCGATCTGCCATTCGAACCCAATGAGAAATAGAATTTGATCGAATATTTCTTGCTATAATCTGCTGATTATTTAAATGCCTTTAATTGCCTGTTTCCCTTCGATCGACCGTATCTATTTGTTTTTTCAAGATATAAAACATCTCGCGTAAAATCGTTAACACTTATTCTTTCTTTCGTTGTCGCAAATGTCGTGATCGCTAGAGCGCAGATGTTCGTGTGTTTATGAAAAATATCAACGTGCGTGTATATTAATATGCAAAGATACACGCGCGAAGCGAGCACAATAAAATACTCGTTTCGTTATTCAGAATGAAACGATCTCGCAGATCTCACGCCCACAGTTCCATGACGCCAACGATCTGGCAATCGACGTGACTCAAAACAACAACGAACCAACAAATCTGCATTTATATTCCATTCCTCTGCTTGTTTTCATAAAAGTGCAAATTTATACAAGTATCGTCACTCTGCCTACTAATCACCGCACCTTAAACTTTCTCGATAGAATTTTAATCAGAGAACTGTATAGGCCGCGCATGATCATGCGCTCTCTGACCCTTAATCTTGCAGAAATACGACACGTACCTCTACCTTCGACCGTTTCTCCTTCTCTTTTTAAACGACCTTCTTTTTAAATGAAATAAATAATTTTCCAAAATTCGTAACACTCCGACTAACATCCTGAAAGATGCTCTACATCGGGTCTACTGACTTGCCATATCCTTTACCTTTGAAACATAATCTTGAAATTGAAATAAGAAAAAATGTAACCGGCAGATGTGCCAGTACTTCTGAACGTACAAGTATAGGATTCGGCTATTCAAGTACGATTTCGCTAGCTTCTAATAGGACAACGAACAAAGGCTAGGCGAAAGGAAGACACCCCCGGCGAGTACGGTTAATTTCTCGACGAGCCAATACGTCGTGCAGGCTCGTCGACTCGACGACGACGTTGCTCCAAATAAATCCATCGAGGCACAGTTGGGCAGCAACGAGAGGGAGGGAGGGAGGGAGGAGAATTTCACGCGACGTGGAGGTAGGTCATGCTGTAAAAACGTAACGGCTACATAATTCGCAAGCCTGCGGGACTTCCAATCGTCTACACTTCAAAGGGAAGCTTGTCATGTACACGGCACACGAGCGGTTCGAGGCCACCTTCGCACGCACGAATAGTCAGGTGGTAACCGAGCGCAAACGTTTATTTTTAGTGCAATTTGTCGCTCGAACGATGCCATAAAGCGAGCCCTAACGGCGTGTGTGTTACCGGCTTATAGAAATTTTCACGTGTTTGTACCCACGACTAAACGCCAGTCGCGTCGTTAAATGTGTCGCACGATATATGGAAAAAGCCTGTCCCGCTCTATAATCCGCCACGTTCTTGCCTTTCCTATCAACAGACCAACGCCATTTTCACTCGGTTTAAGGCATTTCCATTTCGTCGTCACTCTCGTGGGTAGTCGTATTAGAAAGCTGCAACGATGTACAACGCTCTTAGAATTTGTACTTTTATTTACATGACGTTTATATACGCTGATAAATTGGGCTCGAGTTAATGTCGAAATTCGTATTGTTCAATGGTACTAGGTCGTCCGAAAAGTTTCTTTCGTTTTATAAGGAAATAATGGACCTTTGTTCTATCAAAATAAAGATCACAACGTTCGACAGATTAGGTTTCACGTGTGTATAAAGATGCATTTGTAGAAGTTGTAAAAGACGAGTCTGTAAAAGAAAGACACTTTTCGGAAAACCTAATAATTTCACAAGACTGTACAGGCTGAACGAGAGAAACGATTGATATTGCGAAAATGAAACGTGGGACTTGTTGAGAAAGAGTGTGTACGAGAAGTAGCTTTTGTAGCCACCGTAAGTACACAGGGATCCGGTTATGGCAATCACAGATACGTTATGAATGGTCATGGTTATTGTCTTCATAATCAATCGGTTGCAAAACATATCTATATTGACAGTTGATTGAAAATAATCCACCTACTGTAATCAAGTTTCGGCTGTTGGAATCGACAAATGGTAAGAGATCTTAGCACATTCGTACTAAAAATGCGACTTTCCTTCGAAACTTACCCTTAACGCAAGCACACCGCTTGTCTTTTACACGAGTGCGTGGCAAGAATTCTCAGAAGATACGGAAATAGACGGGCGCACATTTATCTTTTCAAAGCATATCGTTACGGCGACATAAACGCGGACATCGATGTACGTTGCTGGAAGGTTGGAAAAGAAGACTATGCGAGTTATATTCAGGAGCTAACGACAAGAGCAAACAAGCGACAAAGTTTCTCAAATAAATTCTATGTTGTCTTCAAAGCCAGTTGTTTATAAGAAATAAAACAGTTATTATACAACAGTTTGTTTATAAGTGGATAAATGTGTAACTGTTTCTTTTTTCACAAGTATACAAGTATCGTAATTGTTCGTAGTAAATTGGCTTGGATAATTTATATCGGTAAAAATAAATTGAATTCAGCTGGTTATTCTTATCAAAAATTGCAAGTGACCCAAAGCGACCGTAGTAAGCGGATTCCACTGCGTTGGGACCGACGTGACCATTCTTGCGCGATAGTTTACCAATTAACACGTTGATTCAGTGGTCGTCCCAGTGGATCACCTACGTTACTATATTTTCAGGGTGCTTAAACTCAGACAAATTTCATGGACCGGAAAATTGTCTACGATGTGGAATGACGTCGATAAACATTTTCGAAGAAATGGTTCACGAATACGATATAATATTTAACAAACATTAAATCTTATGGTGTCATATACATACGATAATTTTATAACCTTACAGTTTTATTCAAAATAGGATACGGTGAAACTTGGTTTGCCCGAACCGGTGGCGCGATCGGGGAACAAAATATTTCACACAACCGATGAGTTTTGGACGATAGAAGCTTACTGGCTTCACCAGCTGCTGCTACGAGTTTCGATAATAGAGGTTGACGTTCGAATAACTGAAATCCAGCCACAATTTCCACACAAATTGCGTCAAATTGTATGTCAGCTTAGACAAAAGTAGCGACTTGCGGATACGCGTTCGCGTGACCGAAAATAAGCTCGAGCGTGATTCGAATAATAGAGGCTCGGTTACGAGTTCGTACAACTGAGGATAAACAACAACTTGACTTGTAATTTGTACAATTTATTCGACAATCTCATTATGAAATTCGATGCTGTTAATTTTCACCCATGTTATTAATCGAATTATGCAAACGAGCTCTGCTAATTTCCTACGAGACGCGACAATAACAGGAAAATGAAACTCCCAAAGTCCAAAACGTAGAGAAACAAAGTACGTATTACACCACTCTAAAGAATAAAATCCTCGCGCTTTATCCAAGACAAAAAATACGAAAGTACGAGAGAGCAAACACCTTTTGAAATTACAATTTCCACCAGAGTATCGCCTATTACGTCGTAATAGGTTTAAAAGTCCAATGTGCAATCGCGTGTAAAGCTAAAGCCTCTTAACTGTTGTCTGATAACGCGTCTCACGACACAACAGAATTTCGTAAAGCGTATTTCGTGAATTTCATAAAGAGGTAAGACCGCAGTCGCGTGTTTGCAACGGATATAATTGGACTTTGCCTTAATTACATCGTCTCTCATGGATACAGCCATCAGGCGAGCCGGATAACGCATTCGACGTGAATTCAGACGCCCAGAAGATTAACAGCTCCAAAGGGAGCAAGAAAGATGTAGATCGTCTCAGCTGAGACGTTAAGACGTTCAGCTGATGTGGCAGCCGTGTTACAACTAACATCAACCAGACGAGAAATATATCGGTATCGCTGTTGAAAAATTAATGTCGCGATAAGGTATCACTCAGTTTCGTGTCGTGAATTAGTCTGGTCGTATCAGCCGCGTATGCACGTAGGAATTTTCTTGTCTTGACAAGACAGAGATTGATCCCTTTGGTAATGGAAACTCGAGAAAGCATTACGGTCACTTAACTTTCTTCCGGGTTTCTTCTTACAAATTTCATTTAAGGACTTACGCAGAATTTCAATCGGAAAGTTTGTAAAGAGTAGTGAAGTTCGATAAAATTACGTTCAATCGTTCTACCCTCTACGTGAATATATCGAGTATACTTGAATCTCTGATACCGAGAATCTGAATAAACCTCGTGGAATAGAAATGCATTAAAATTTTCCTCCGTAGCTGCGCAATTTTCTATCTTACACGAAAAAATTCAACGAAATTATAGAGAAATCTGCAAAGGAGTGATAATTTCTTTAATCGCAAGCATATCGCCCGTCAAAGAGGATAAGAAACTCTTCTTAAATATGACAATCTATTCGAATTTTCTACTATCGTTATCTCGCGTAAATACAAAATTCCTAGCAACTTCGATCTAACAAAATTAACTGAAATTTCTCTGATCTCTAATCCTGCGACGGAACAAGATACAACTCTACCAAAATATTCTTACACACCGCTGTACCTGCAAATACTTTCCTCTCGAAATTGACCAAATAATGTCAAATAATGTTTCAAAATTCTCCTCCTAATTAATTTCACTATCTAAACGACACTCTGACAAAACTACAAGGTTGTGCACGTCGATTTGAATCTTTATTATTCAGATTCACGTTGCACCACGGCCGAGCGTTTTTCCCTTGGAACCACCGCTATTTGCAGAGGCGCAAAGTGACTGACTAACAATAAGAGTAGCAATCTCGGTGGGTTACGTGTAGCTACGGGACAACATGTGCCGTATAACGAACTACGTTCCCCGAGTGTGTACACGCGCGTGTGTGTACGCGTGTGTCGGATATACAGGTGTGCAGGTGCATACGCAACCGCGTGTGACGCACAAATGACGTAGGCTAACGTGTGGTTAGTATCGGATAGGATAACAGTGTCGGTCAGAGACAACATTAAGCGATGTCCACGCTGTCATCGAAATTACGTAGCTCGCTTGCAATTCTTCGTGGACGACAGGAATCAAATGTTAGAGTGTAATATCGTTGATCAAAAGTTTGCAATCTGCCTATCATTTAACACGTGAGCCTACGAATTCGAAAGAATGTCGTAGTGTTTTACTGCTGTTACGAAAAAGATCGCTGTAGCGTTCCATACGACCTGCAAATTTCAAGAATGTCGTGATGCTTCAGCGAATGTACGAATTTTAAAAAAGTTGTATAGCGTTTCGTAGAACGTAGGAATTTTAAAAAATGTCACAGTGTTGCATAGAACGTGGGAATTTCGAAAAACGTCAAAGTGTTCTATGGGACTTGGAAATTTTAGAACGTGCCATAGTTAAATTAGTTAACGTGGTTGACACAGTTAAACGTAGAAAGTTGAAGCACGCCATGTGTTCTATGGAAAGTACGAATTTAAAAACATGTCATCGATTAATTTTCTAATTAATTTAATTACTTTCCAAATTGGTGAACGTTCGATTGATTCTTACGTTCGATTACGACGACGACTAGACAAAACTTAAGCGTTTCGAGTGGATCGAACTAACCACCAGACGAGCGAGGAATTCTTTTTGCCCGGGATTAACTTTCGAAAATGGATATCGTTTGAAGGCTGCGGTTTATAGGTCAATTCGTATTTTAAAACAACGAATGGAACGTTGTACGAGATTCGAAATTCGAAAGCGGCCAAAATCGAAACGCAAAACCACACGGACCAACCACCTTCTAAAAGTCTAGCAAAGAAGAAACATTCAGACCGAATTTCGTAAATAAACTACGATATACTAAGCTATGTATTTATTACAATTATTTAACAAATTTATCTGTTAATTGTCATAAAACAATATCACCTTTCTCATCATCCTAGCAAATTTTTAACGCTAAAACTGCCAGAATGATCGATGATAAAATGACCAGTTCACAATTTTTCATAGAAATTTTATACACGTACAACGTTACATTTTTCAATGATTCTTTGCAAAATACATTAATAAAAGCTTATGTTTCTTATTGCATTATAAACTTTGTCCCATCTGTCGCGCTTTAATTTCTTTAATACAAGTTTTACATTTTAATCGTTGGCAGTCCTAGTGTCAAATTTCCACGCATTGCGTAAATAAATTACTCGTTGTTTTAACTTCTTGTATTATTAACGTCACTTCTAACTGTGTTGCTACAAAATGCGTAACTTGCCTGAAATGTCATAAATTAACGCGTGACGGTACACTAGTCGAACGAAAAAGTTTGTGAAAGCTCTCCACAAGGTTTCTACGTTCTGGCTTTTCAAAACCTCTTGCCAACCTCCGATACGTCAGCCAAAGCGACGAAAGAGGAAATATTTCGCGTTGCAATCCTGTGGATGATACACGCTGGAACGAACGTAAAACATCATCGGAATTTGAATATTTGCAACTACGTGGATCGATCGTCACGGTAATTAAACGCAATTAAAAGCTATCGTTGTTTACACATTCGCGTTCGTAGCGAAAATGCGGTGCAAAAAGTTCTGCACGCTCGTAATTCGCGCGTAAAAAAGCTACCATTTTCGTCGTTTAAATCGCAAGTAATTAGCGCACGTTAAGGTCTGCTTTTTCTACACGGAAAAAATCCCGGCAATTCAGCGTTCGAACAAATTGCAGGCGAACAAGGTAGATAGGGAAATTAAACAAAATATGGTAGAAAATGAAACGATAGGTATGCAGTTCATATGGTTAATTAACTCGCCGACGAAATTGAAATACATTGTAAGATACGAGTTTCCGATATTAATTTCGCGTCTACGCGCTCGCAGTTGCCCGGCCAGTGTATCGAACGAGTTACGAGTCGTGCGTGTTTCTTACGCGAAATTGTTTTTCGAAACAACGCCCGATAAATCATGCCGCGAAATTACGTCTTCGCGGCTCGTTCGACGCTCTGTACGCTGCAATTCATCAAAATTTGATTTAATGTTGACGACCGCGACGCATCAATTTTCGAGAGATTTTGATGCAAATTTAGGTGAAGATGAAAATGGTAACTAACTTCTGTATGCTAAATACAGAGTTGCACGGAATTACGACTAAATTACTCCACGAGTTATAATTACAAGATGATTCAATTACATCGTGCTCGATTACATTGTCATTAGAATTCATAATTCGAATCTGCCATTAAATTAAATTACGATGTAATTCGCAATTGCAGTTGAAGTACGGATTACAACGCGCAACTGAATAATGTAATTGAAAGACACAAACGTAAGATCACAGTGTTCTGACCTGGAATTCTGTTACACACTTTATAATTCAATTATAGTACTAATCATCGATGTAATAATTCAAGTAAAAATTCAATTAGAATGATGATTATTATTGTAATTGAATTACCGTAAAATCCAATCATTATCGTGTAATTCGAGTAAAATGTAATTAGATTAGGCGATTAAATTACAATGTCATTCAGTTAGCACAACTGTAGCTGAATATTAATTGCACGTTGCGTTGGTTAATTAATCTGTCTTCTTTGGAATTTCTTCAAATCAATATATGAACATACATAGCTCAGTATATATGAATATATCATACGAATAATAATACGAAATTGATTAAAACAATTATCGAAAAACACGATGTATATAAATAGAGAAAATATTTAACTTTGTTACTATACTAATTATTATTTATGAGATTTGTACTACGATGTTGAATGTACCATTCGTTTACAGTCTAAGGTTCCAAGCATGGTTTAATAAATTTCCGATGATCTGTCAAATTAATTTTCTTTTTCCGTGACTGTTCTAATTTAGGATCAGGCTTGTACTTGTATTACATAATTCAACCTAATTTTCATTTACTTACGACACAAGGATTATTATCGGGTATAAATAAATTACACGATATAATCCTCTGAAATATTTTAATAACGACAAAATTTGTCTACCAATATATAAATATCAAATCAAACACCAGCAACAATGATAATACAGGTACGACGAGTACTCGCGATAAAAAGCATTTTCCAATCAAACCGCTCTCAGTTGCGCGAACAAAAAGGTCATTTCTATTTAGGAAAATTAAATTACGTCCATTCCCAAGCTACCCGGTTTTAAATACCGCGTACGGAACGTTCACCGCTAAAAATAAATGAAAACCACGCGTGCCTCTCCCTTCCCAGTGCTCAGGAGCTCGATTGTCAATTAAAAAAGACAGGGAACGTAGAGGGGAAAAAAGCAGCTCGCGCGTCGGTTCCAATGGTTGTTGTGGACGGTGTTTTAGCCTCGAATCGAAATCAATAAGCCGATTATTGGTCGCACTGAACGGAGATTACGTTGCTTTGAATTGACACCCCGACACTAGCTACGTGCGCCGATTGAATTTCGCGGACTTTCGAGACGGCCGGACGTCCGCTCCAGTTCCTTTTTCCACGTCTGATAACGTGAAATCAACGCTCAATGTAATCCTCGTGGACACTCCGCGAAGAATCGACCTTTTGTGACGGCCTGGCCAAGTTTCCACCTATTGTGCCATCCGCGTTATTTGCTTACACGCAAGTGAACAATACCGAAGCAACGCCACCGGCGTGAAAAGAAAAATGGAGACGTTTGCAGGAAGAAGAAAACAACGCGACGGCTCTCTTTTTTTCAACGCCATCTGTCCGGTTTACGATAAACGAGAAACCGCTAACTAAGGCAGCGCCTAGCCGCGATATAACCAAACTATACGATGGGATAAAGTTCGAATGGAGTTTGAACCGAGAGCATGATAATGTGAATACCTGATTTGCTTTTAATGTAAATTAGGAGAGATTAGAGGAGACTCAATTGGAGTTTCGTAGACGGTAGTAGATGGTAGTTTATAGTGTGCGAAGGATTAAATTGTTATATAGATTTTGAAATCTCTGTATGTATGTATATATAGGATGGAACAGATAATGCGAGCAAGTTGAAAACGGGATATCGTAAACCTCGAATTTAAGTTAAATTAGGATAGGTCAATGAGTAGAGAAGTGTATTAAGATAATATGCTATAATTGATATAATATGATTAGTATTTCGGCTAAAAAGATTAGATTATTATATGAGTATCGAAATTTGTGTATGTATACAAGATGGAATTGATAATGTAAAGAAATGTAAATGAAAAGTATCGTAAACCTCGAATTTAAATTAAAATACTTTTTAAATGGTTTGCTGAATCGGTACACATGACAGGAACCTCGTTGGAGAAATGTCACATAACAAAGGTTAGAAGAAGCACAAGTGACGACCTTGTCGAACGAAGCTAACAATATGCTGCCAAATTTCGGTTAAATCTCGCGTGCAAAACAAAGCAAATCCGACGCGTAATGGATCACCGTAAGCATTGTGAGTATTTACCTGACTTTTAGACAGAGGACGCTGAGCCGATACATCATTTGCCATCATATGGATTTTGGCAGTTACATGCTCGCACAGAAACAACAATGGGGCAAACGGTAGGACGTATGCCTCACTCATGGATCGATTTATTGGAGGAAAAGGATCGTGTTTTGTATTGGAGTGGCGAGGTGCTATCGAGAGTAGCCGACAACGTAAATCAAGAAGAATCGTTTCTGATCGACTACGGTAATGAGAGCATCGACAAAAAGGTCGACTCGTGGATGGAATCGAATCAAGCGCGGATCGACAGGATTTTCAGTAAACACCCAGACTTGCCGGAAGCGTATAAAATAAAAGTAGCGAACGAACTCGAGCAAGTAATTACTATTTTCATTTTTATTTCTACATATATTGTTCGACCGTGCAGTCGCGGTTGATTTGTACAAAATCGCGATCGATTTTTATATTCCTCTGTAAATGGTTTGTGTTCACGTAGAATAAACGACACGATATTTAAATCGTATACAGAGCAAGAAATACAGATATAATGTTGTATCGTGTCCGAGTATTAATGTGAATAACTGTAAACAGACGCGATAATTTCCATGTTAATTTCAACAACTTTCTAGGGAATTTTATTAACCGTTAAGGGGAAGTGGTGGAATTTTATTCGTAACACAAGTAAAATACCAAATACGACAAAATAATGTTGTATAATTGCGTCTAGATAACGGGAGAGTTGACGATGCAAATGAGAAACGACTATTACCACGGCTACAAGGACACTGTGAAGTTTACGAAAAAAGTAGATTTGCTAGGAGAAAGACAGCGTAGGATACATGCGAAGATCCAGAACCTTGAGAACACTTGCCACGGGAGCGTGAAAGAATTTCGAAGAAAATTCGGCCCGCTCCGAGCGAAGACGTTCAAGAACCTTAGAATAGGGGAAAAGATGATATTCCAAGACAAGAAACTGAAGTCACAGTTCGCTAAACGGGTATGCAAACTTTCATTTCGATTCTATTATTGTTCTTTCCGAACAACGATAATTCTATCATTCTTCTCGTTGCTGTAATTAGGTGCACGATATCGATCATAAGAACGTGGAAGAGTGTGCCAAGTGTATCGATAAATTAATAAAGATCATTGAAAAAGCGGCGCTTACACAACAATGATGATAATAAAACGGTAAATAAATGATAATAAAAATACGGATTAATTTAGCGGACTTAGGTATAGGATAACATTGTAAAAATAACGAAATCGGGACAAATAAATGTAAAACGAACAAAATGAAGACAAATAAATGTAAAACTAGCGGAGTGAAGACAAATAAATGTAAAACAAACAAAATGGAGACAAATAAACGTAATTATACATATATATAAATTTATTTATTTATTTATTTATATATAAGTATATCTGATATCGACGGTGCCATAAACATGCCCGTATTATCGATTCTTGTTTCATATTGTATTAGCTATACGTAGACAATAGACGATCGATAGGATCTCAAATTACTGGCTGCGTTTCCGCTATCATACGTATTAAGTCATCCTCGACTCCTTCCGTTCGTTGCTTTAGGAAACGTCACATTTCTCACCGAGCGCAAATTTGCATTAATTGACTTTTGACAACAAGAGAATCGAATTGCCTAAATGATTATCTGACAGATGAAATATGTCAAAAAAATACCACGGTAATTATTGTTACGCGTCACAAAGACCATCTAAGAAAGATCGATTGTCGGAAGATCATTTATACTTTGAACTTGCTTATGCATCATATTTCCACGTGTCTGTAGAGAAACTAATATGAACGTGATAGACGATGATCTAGAGTCTAGTTCTAGATTCTAGGCAAAGAAAACAAACAATTCCCCTAGGAACAGGGTTGATAAGCTTAGGCTTCCATCACATACATACAATTGTAAGTTTATTTGACATGTCGACAGCATATTGCACGAATATTGTACGTTTCTGCACTTTCAGCATTTTCGACGAAAACGGTTTGAAGAATTCAATAGTACTTTATAATCAAAGAAATTCTGCGTTATACTCGTCTTTATGAATGCTCTTACGAAATTGATTATCATGCATCGATCGTCTTTAGGAACGCAAAATGACGAGAGCGAATCATAGTTCCTGAAAATATCTCTACACATATTAAATATGATAAAGAAATATATTATTCTTGAGAAATTCACGAAGTAGATATAAACGTGATTTTTATACAACATGGAGAAACAGTAAATAACTATTTGTCGCGTGTAAAAACTCTGCCAAATATGGCCATACGATATTTATGCAGTAAACCATCGATATTTTAAATCGGCGAATAAATCGATTCGCTGCTCATTAATAAATCTATTGAAATGATTAAAATGGAACGGATATTATCTAAAATGAATATTGACTAATACCGACGATTAAAATAAAATGAATACGGAATAAAATATTCTGGACAATAAAAACGACTAGATAACATTGTAAAATAAAAAATGCGCAACTAAATGTACGATGACGTATTATCATTTCTACAAATACATAATACAATGCAATCCATAGGATAAAACGTATAAAACTACCGTACTAGTTAACCTGTCAACTGAGACATATACCCCAGTTAAATTATTAGCACGAGTATTTTCTTATATCTGTTATTAAACGTACGTATTCGTGTACTTATATTTGATAAATTTAAAAACGATTCGCAACTCGTTTATTTATAAATTGATATATGCATACCTTCTAATATCAAAAAATTTCATGAAATATAATTTACTTTAGGTAGTCGTAATATAATTTACACCGGGGAATAACACTTTGAAAATATACGAAGAAACAATAAAAGGAATAAAAGGAGAGAAAAATATTGAAATATCAATGACATCAAGGTTGTTCGGATAGACTCTTATGGAGACACTGGCTACCAGGCGAACAGAATGCACAAGATGGTAACATTTGCAGGGCTGTACTTGAGCATCTTTGTACGAATGTCTATCGGTAATTAGAGAAACTTCTGCTATATGTTTATGTAGGAAATTCATATGTTTAACCCTTTTACTGCTGAAACCGTAATAACACGTTTTGTGAAATACGCGTTCGCTATGTTGCGCTCGTGAATTTACAGATTCCATGTAGCGTATTATTAATCGAGTTTTTCTCGCGAGTATACAAATCATTTAACGTCTGTTCGAATTAATTTCGTGCGAGGAAAGTGATTTTCAATTCCAGGATATCTGGATATTGATATTTACAGATCGCCTAAAGTAAAAATTATATTAAATTAAACTCAATTAATAATTGCAAAATTTATTCAGCACAGAGCGTCTCGTCGTAGGAATATATACGTATTTAGTATTCAACAATACCGAAATAAGTTAAACAATACTAGCCATAAGCGAAAAACTTATGTGTTTTCAGAAGTTTTAGTAGTTAGTATACATACGTTTCGAGAAACGTCCGTAGAACGTTAATAATGCCTTTGAAGTGTACTGTTCTCTAAAGATTGTAACGAAAACTTGACATAGCTCCAGTAAAATTATCAATGGTGACTGACTGAAATAGTTACATACCTGAGCAGAATTCGCGCGGGAATCTTCGACTAGACGTATCGTTCGAAGTCCACATCTTGACGGTCGTCAGGCAGCATGCATCTTCCCCTTGTCAAGCATCGCCGAAAACCGTCGTGTTTGGAGCACTTTTACATGAGCTACTTTTTTACACTTTACACGAATGACACACTATTGCTAAAACCACGACGCCGCGGTAGCAACGACGGTCGCTAACAACCGGACACTATCAGGAAATCAGAAGACTCGAGGAGTCATTTCTTCTTCATCATCGGAGTTGCATCTAGTTCCATCTGTGAACAAGAGCTTTAATCATTACTTGTACAAGAGAATCAATGAAAATAAACTCCATTACCATTCTATGATATTAAAAATCAAATGATATTAAAAATCACCGATAATTTACGATAAGCTTTGATAATTATAATAATTATTATATTAATGTATATAAAATAAATACTGTATATGTCGTACTTATATTAATTTAGTCTAGAATTTGATTTCTCCTAAAAGTATTTCATTTAAGAATAAATAAATTAAATTAATACTTTTGAGAGAAAAATAAATATATTTCTAGTGTTTAGAAAAATAACCATGTCTTCCACAACCTTCAATAGCCGTGATCGTCTAGTGGTTAGGACCCTACGTTGTGGCCGTAGTAACCCAGGTTCGAATCCTGGTCACGGCAATGTGTAAAACATTGTCACGGTGAAGGTTTTTTTTTATATATTTCTTTTCATTGATTACAACACTTTATATGTATTCGTTCAACAGATATAATTTTCTATAACTTTAATCTTTATAATATTTTCTTTTCTTAATACTTTAATTTTTTTTTCAAATATAATGTGATGAAATACAAACTTGAGAAGATAATAACTTTTGCGATAAACAATAATAAATTGAACAAAGCAAAAGATAATGATTTCATATAAAAAATCTACATAAAAGTATGCATGTTACATGAATCATTATTACTCAATTGTTTAAGGTCTGATGTAATTCCTACAACTGTGTATATTAATGTAAGCATTTATGTTATGATAAAGGAAAAGAATTGTTTATAAAACGTCAGCAAATTTTTTCTTGCAAAATCAATAAATGTCAGGTAAAACCACATCAGATTCCAGTGCATAATCTGCGCTTCAAAGCACTTCAAAGCTTATTGCAATTGAATTCTTTGATGTGTCCAAATTGTTTATCTGTAACATGAAGTACTATAGATTAATATCATTAATCTTTATTTTATATCATATTGTAGTGTATACACACAATGTCTCTTGCACTAAAATTCACAATTTACAACCATTTACATCAATAAAGTTCAATTATTCTAGTGCGTACCATGGCTATAAAGGTAATGCCTTAAGAAAAGTATTACATTGTATATATTAATTTGCTTTGTTAGATTACAATATACGTTCTGGAAAGCAATTGAAGGAAATTGATTTGAGTACCAACTCCAAAGCACTGTCTGAACAAAAGCAGCGAGATTCACGTGGTGTATCAAGCTCTAATCGACATCTTAAACTAGGTAACTGCAATAAGAAAACTACAAGTAATTATTAACATATATCAATATATTAATAATCCTCAGGTGATGCTCACCAAGTTGCAAACTATTTTCTCACTGGAGGACCATTAAAAGGTCATGCACATTTCGTAAGAGATTGTGATTCAAATAATGATGACAATGATACAGAAAAAACAAGTAATCCTACTATTAAGACTAATACAGATTTACTTATAAATGAACAGGATTCAAACACAACTTCATCCGATTCTATTGTTGGGGCTCCTTTACCACATATTCCTCTACCACATATTCCTCCACCACATATTCCTCCAGTACCACATATTCCTCCACTACCTATTCCTCCGCATTTGAATTCCATTTTACATCCAGCTTTAAATACAATAAGTAGATTACCACATTTGCTAGGGAATAATTTTTTACAATCTGTATTACACCCTGATTTACATCCACATATCAATACATTACATGATATTCCTAGTACATTAGTAAAAACAGTTAGTGCGCCAGTAAGTGAGTTAATAAATGCCAGATCAGAGCTCCAAGATATGTTGCACCCAAATGGATCGTTTCTTAGAAGTATCAATGAAGTAAGTAATATAAAATGTAATGTAATGTAATTCATATATTTTTGTAATTCTATTTCATACTTATATTTAATAAATTTGAGGCACGAGAAAATAGAAAAGCAAGGAAAAATCTTAAGAACAATTTAATGTTTCCAATTGGACAACCACCTATTGTAGGATTAGCTCAACCAAATTCCGACAAGAATGTACGTACTACTTTGCTACAAGCGCTATTAAACTTGGGAAAATTCTATCATATGTATATTAAATTTACAGGTTCCACTATCGAGTATGATAGAACCATATATTCCAGTATCTCATCCTCCCCCTAGTGGTTATATAGTGCACTATGTACCACACAATACAGAAACAGCATTACAGTCTCCAACTGGTTCATCGAAGTAATTACCTTCTAATTCTGAGAATAATAATTTGAATATTCAAAACGATCGAACAAATTCCTTCAATAGTAAAGTACCAAGATGTAAATGAAAACAAACAATTAACACGACTATCAGGATTACAAAATAATGATGAATAATAAAAGAATTTAACAAAAGTTTTAAGATATTTGTATGTATGAATGCATTCAGTTTAAAACTTCCCTTTAAAAGGTTTGTACAATTTGTAATATAATATTTTTGTACGTGAGAATAATTCTCATTTCAACACAAAAATATACATAAGTAACAAATATTTTTATGTTCTAGTGATATTATATATCTTTATCATCTTCTCCCCTTTCCTTTTCCTTTCTTTGACGATGAACTTGATGGCTGAGAAGATTGTTCACCACTGGATTGTTTTCCTTGTCGAGTTTTTAACTTTGGAATGGTCGTGCCCACATATGCCAAAACCGAATCTCTAGTGGGAAATTCTGGTTTCACAGGAGTACCATCGTCATTTTTGAGTTGTACGCGAATACGTCCGCGAAATAATAATTCTTTGCTACGTTCTCGTGGATGTCGTTTGTTTTCTACTCCAACGTTGAAACCAGCTGCTACCAAAACATCACGAATTTCTTGATATGTTGGATTTTCGACACATTTGTCTTTTGGAAGTTTCCGACCCCCTGCTAGAGTTCTCTTACTATTTAGATATACCGGATAGATACAAATCCATCTACAACAAATTATTATACAGCTGTCAGTTTCATGTCAGAGAGGTTATGCAGCTGATCGTACTCGTATACATATATAATAAATAAAGTATATTAACATAAATTCAGTTATTTAAATATTTCTATAAAAAATAAAATACCAAGTGATACGATAAATGCTTTAATGCCTTAATAAATATACCTTTCACGGTCACTGTGTTTCTTTAATGAGTTCCATGCGAGCGCCATATTTGATGTTATCGATAGTTTCATGAAATAATCGGTACTATTAATTCAAACCCTAATTTTTACGAAATAAAATAAATATTTAGTATAAAGTACTAAATAACAAGAATATTAATATATAATGAGAATAAGATTAAGTGTATCAAAAAGAAAAAACAAAAAATAAATCACGTGGGCTCGTCCGGGATTTGAACCCGGGACCTCTCGCACCCGAAGCGAGAATCATACCCCTAGACCAACGAGCCATGTAACAATTACGTCTTGATAAATTAGTAATAGGAAAATAGAATTAGTTAATATTAAAATATATTTAAAAATGTTAAAAAATTATGTAACTACTTATGTATAAACATTCTCGTTAATAATTCGTGTAGAGAAGATCATTTTTGAAATAATTTACATAATAAAATACTAACTGAATATGATACTCAATATAGTATAATTCTCAAAGAGCGATACCTTATCAGTATATGGAAATTATGAATAATTAAGAAATATTTAAACTCCAATGTTTTATTCCTGAATGAATGATAAATATCATTTATTACTCAATGTTTACCACTTTGAACTATGACCACATTGATCGGTTTTCGGATTTCGATTCCCATTTATCCCCATTAGATTTCGTGCGTGAATTCCGATTTCATATTTGCTAAACAACATTTACGTATCAGTGCAAATTCCATTCGGCGAAAATGTAACAATATTTTCGTGATATATGTGTATTCGTAACTTTATACAATTCTTACATAATATTCCTAAACGATATCTTTCATTACATATGTACGTGAATGTACTTGGTAAAAAAAAAAAAATATGAGGTCCATTAATAGAAATACTACAGTAATTAGTGTGTGCAAAATATTAATGCTACATGAAAGGAGGAACTAGCTGTCCGCAAGCAGTTTCAACTTTCACTGTACTGATTACGTGATTAATAAGCAATTATCCCATATAATGGTGAAAGTATACTCTGCATGGTTTACTTTCGCATAGATAGCAAAAGATAATAAGATCATTGTGCGAATACATACATGAATCTTCATTTACAGCGACTGAAAGTGGAAGGAGTACGCTGATGAAAGGAAGAGAATTAGGTCACACGGAACATAAGTACGCATATTTCGAATATTTCTAGAGAGAAACAATGAAATAAATAAATAAATTGTAGTGGAATGAATGATGTACAACAAGCTACATGAATAATGTATGTTAACAAAAGTAAAAACCACATAAACTTTCTCGAATACTTATCTGTTTAACCACAAGTATAGTTATAATTATACTTCCTCCATTGTTAATGTTCTAAATTTTTCCCATCCTAAAATAAAAATTTGGCTACTTGCCTGTACGTGCTAATACATCGCTGTCAATTTCTAATTGATAATTAAATTTAAATTTGCGTTGCATTTTTGCATAACTTTCTCTTTTTGTGCACATATAATAGTTATCAATTAATGATCGATTAATAATAATTGTAACAGTGTTTAAATATTTAAAGAAATTTAAAAAATTCACTTCTATAAAAAAGAAATGAAAACAATATTTCTCAGAGTGGAATTGTTTTTCGATATGCAGAAAGAAATGAAGGTTCTCGTTGAAATCGGTATGTGTCACATTTGAGACGTTTGCATCAAAAGCTAAAAAAAGATGGAATGCTTCAAGTAGGTCAATTAATTGCACCGAAGCATCATAGATTTTCTTTAATTTATTTGATTATAGGTCAGTATGTCCAGAAACTACAGATCCCGAGGACAACGACGAAAGTTCGTCAGAGTGAGTACATAATTAATTCGTATAAGTGCGAGCAATCCTACGATCTTGATTTAATATTTTACTATTTCGTTAATATAATACTTATATATGTTTGTTTGCACAGAAGATTATAAAAGCTTGATAATATGTTTATATGCATTTTATAGTTCATGTCGAGCAATAATCCAACCAATTAATATTTTCCTGTAAGAATAATGTCAGGCTGCTGTGTCAAACGATATTCGTTACAGTTGTTATTACGTTTCGATTTCTCACCTTTACATTTGCCTGCGATAGAAAACTTGCAACCGATAACTCATAATAGAAGATCCTAGTATCGCAAAGTGTATCATTAATAACTTGTTGACAACAAGAAACATAATAGTATCTTCATGTAAAGGTCGCAATGTTTTCTTACTACCTTATCACTTAAAAGGTACATATATCTATTGATTTTGAAGTTTCTTCGTGTTTAAACATCGCAATCTGCAATTTTAATAATTATCTATTCGAAGATCTTAAAATCTCTAGTTATAAATTCTACATTTATAGATTTTACTTATAAATTTTTCATTTCAATGAGATTTGAATATTCAATTTAACGCGTTCTTTATATAATATTCCGTCACATAAACGTACAAAGTACAGAATCGTATTTCTTATCCACGATGGAAAGTGGAATCGCTTACGTATGTGTATAATTACAATTTTATCATTTTCTGGTCTTTCTCAACGGTATACGCAAATAATTCAGATATATTATCATCGAAAGGAAGAAAGAATAACGATGATCCGAAAATTAACGAAGTAAATGTTTATACCCTCTACCCGACACGTGTCCATTGCGAGAAATAAGAATTTCACGCTTTATCGATCCAACTGCACGAATTATAAAAACGTGTTATTACAATCCTTTCACCATTACATATAATACCGTTTGAATTTCTATAAATTTATATCGGTATCTTAAATTATCGAGTTATTATTTACAACGTAAGAAACAGCAATTTAATGATTTACTACGTTAGATTTCGTAACAGGTGGAAATTTCATATCCTTCGAGCCTGGATCAATCTTAAAAAAACTTAGCGACCTTAAGACCAATTTCTATGATGACGAAGTTGCAATAATCGAGCAAGCGCACACAGGTTGCTTTAGCTACATGCTCGAGTGTACGTCAGTCACGTTTGCGATCTATCCGTGCTTGGTGGGATCGATTTCACCGAACAAAATTGATTTCAAAAGAAAACGTTCATCATTTTCTACGCGACAAAAACAGACAGTGTTCGTTGTCAAGTGAACTATCATTCCCTCTAAATTATGATCAATCGTTATTCTTGAGTTTCATCAAGTTTCGTCATAAAATTTGAATCGTATTAATCACCAATGGGAACCTTGCATTCGAAGGATATGCGTGATGGAGTACGTCGCAGAATGTGAGTGATGAGATATTATATTCTTGAGAATGTTGAGTTATTCAGTTGCGAAAAACCAGATGTTGACGAATATATAATATTTTATTTAATGAACGGATGTTTTTTCCAGCGGTAGAAATGCCGTCCGGTAATGGCGAAAAGAATGTTGGTATATACGTATGTTCGATTATGATAATAAACCGTAGTCGCGTCGTATGAGTGAATTAAGTATGGGAAGCATTTATATCACTAATCCTCCATCGGTGGGAAAATTAGTGATAAATAAAGCCGTTCCGCTGAACATAATTCGAGACAAAACAAAGATATGCAAAACATTGATTGCACATTGTTTTTGCTGTATGTCTACAAGAGATATTGTTGCATTTGTGATTGCTAAGTCATATAAATTTTAATCGGTTCATTTATTCTCATATCGAATTAAAAAAGAAACTTAATACGGAGGAAAGTGTGGATATCAAAAATAAACCACCGAAACAGAAAGTAATGTAAAACACGAGTCTTATATTTTTGCTCTGTAAATAAATAAATGATACGGATATTATCGGATGTCGAAGCAATTAAATGAATTCTGAGATAATGATTCCTTCAAAACATTGATGTGTCACGATATTTTATTATTTTATAATTTACCGCTTATGGAAGTCTATAGAAACGTTCGCTGATCACGCTTATTTTTATTGTCACATGTGCATCTTTTGTTTTATCATGAGGTTTTACGAGTTCTCTCTTATCGGTACACGCGAGCAATTATTACGTTTAATATCACTCGCGTGATAATGATGTTTCATCAGTTTCAAAAAATGTATAAATACTTTACGTAAACATTAGATTTTGCAATTGTAACTTGTGGGCTGAAATTTTCCAATATGCTAAATATTTCAATGACATGTTATGCGATGGCAGGTTACCGACCTACGTCGTACATGTGTGTACAACTGAAATTAGTATTTGGTCAATTACCGTAACGTAAAAAGTCAAATAAGTATGCTATCAATTTCGTTTTTACTTTTTACAATAGAGACATTTATGAATTGAAAATCAAAACGTGAGAAATATCATGATGAAAGCATACATAACATTGTCTATAATTTCATAACACATCGTCAGTTCGCTAGAAATATTATCTTTAATAGAGGAACACAAATTTATATAAGATTGTAAAATACAAAAGATAACATATATACGTATACTAAAATTTTTTGAAATTAAAATAAATGGATAAAAATATATAAGGTACAATCACATAAAATCACATGCCAATTCTGATACAGTCGTTATATAAGAAAATATCTTTTTTTATTTCAAAACATTAATAGCCAGTCATACGATGTAATGTAGATAGATTTTTGAGCCAATGACAATTTTTTAAGATAAATATTTACAAAAATGGAACTTTCATATTCTTGCCTGATGATCACGTGACATGCATATATGCTATTAAGTTATCAATATAGCGCGAAGGTTATACGAGTAGTGCGGTCCAACCTCATTCGTAGCAATCGATACAACAGTTTATCGAAAGATGTTTGATCGAATGAGTGGCAATTCATACGGAAATTTCGAGTATGTCGTGGAAGCATTTGCTCAGGCGGTTAGAATGTCAATTTCCTAGTTTTTCTCGTCAGTCGAGTTACTTACGTTATGCGACTCGAAGCCTTGAACCAGAGTGTAGAAACATTCAGATTAACAACAGGTAAAAATCAACATTTTGAATGTTTAACCGACTACATAAGTCTATATAGTTGTGGTTATTACTATTATTATTACTATCATTATTACCATTAAATATTGTACTATATACAAATCCTTAACAAAGTAATTTACCAGACGCATGCGTATTTTAAATATCGCAAAAAATGGTTTAGATGTGTACTAAATACGATAGTTTGCTCTTTAATCTCTGCATTGATTTACGCCATTTAATATTGAAATTAATTATTTAACTTCATAGGATATGTATATAATTATTGTCTTTATTCCAGTATTTTCAGTGTGGGGAATTATACGGGAATAGTGGGGAAAAAGTGTTCTGTGGTTTCTAGAACCATAGTGGTCGGAGATTTTGGACAATTGTGTAACGTATACTTTTGTGAACGCGGATTATTTGATAGTATGTAAATATGATGATAATGTAAAAATGTTCCGTTCGAAACCTAAGCAAAAGGTATTTAGTAATATGTATTTAGTGTAGAATTTTTTGTTATTGCTCCATTTATTTAAGTAAATACCATGTAACTAATGTTTATACAATCTGGTTCAATTTGTTTCGCTATAACAATATTTTCTCTATTCTAAGATATTCCTAATATGTTTATTATAATTGTTATAATTTGCAGTAGATATAGACATTACAATTACTTAATTTTTCTATTAGATATCCATGATGTAATTCATGGCCAGCAAACACAACGCGAACAATTTTCGTTCGATGGGCGAAGTCGCGCGACTGCGCGATAGCCGCGATTGCGCTAAACTAGTTATATGTTCAGTGACGTAGCAAGTGTACCGTGTTCATGTATACTCCCATTTTCCTATCTCGACCAAGTTCCAACAAAACAGACACAATCTGATAGCAAAAACCGCATTTGTGGTCAACAATTTATATTTAAGCGAAAATAAATAAAAATTCCTAGAAAGAAGAACTTTATTGCACTATACCGACGATTCGCCCCTACGATAAACTCTCGATGAAAAACTTATCATTGCCCGACTGTAAACACTCATTACTCCACAAAATCGTATTAATAAGTTGAATTACGAATGCAATTTCGAAATAAAAAAGAGGCGCAATCAGATTCGATTATTGGCTCATGTGATAGATACGTGACTGAGGTTCACTCCCCGCACCCTAACCTCACCTCGTCACAACGCTACTCTCTTCTACTGGTTGTACCCAGTAGTTCTACCGTACCGACATCCCTCCTCAATCAGCTTTAAACTACGCTCGTTATTTCCAGGCTCCAAAGCTCCAGTACTCATTTAGAGTGTGACAGTAAATCTTCGATGATGTCGAGCCTTCAAAGGGATCAACTTGGCCAGCGGGGACAGGGCGATGTCGTCTGTTCTAGTTTATTACGTGGTATTGATCATCTAAAAAATCCCCAGTTGAATAAGGTAAGCTAACGTTACGTGTTGCAATTTAACATATAATAGCGGTTTACGATACCGACAGAATCGCTGACAGTTTGACATCTAATATCGTGTTTCGTGCTTTTTGAATACACTTCATTGAAAAGAAGAAACATACATTATATATTATATAGATTGTGGATTTCTATGCATTTGGGTCATATTTAATGTAGAGTACTCGTTATAATTTATAATTTTTAGTAATTTTTAGAAGTAAAGATAGTATTAATCTTTATTTATGTTTATGAATTCGCATAACGATTTGAGATTACATCTCATTAGCGTGTGATAATTATAAAGAGGAGAAAAAGTGACAACTGACTATTCATTATTGTTTTTCTATCGAACCAAAAACTTTCCTATGTTAATCCGCGAAAATAACCTGTACGTTGTAGCTGTTTTTTGGCGCGAAATTTGCATTTCATATTTGCACCTTTAACAGTCATCGCTTTGTTGGACAGTAGCGGAAAACTTTCTGTTGTTTTATTCAATGTGTGCGTATATTTTACTTCTATAACGTCGTGTAACTTTAATTATTATATCAGTTATATCGTGATCGTTTGCTTTTTAACAAAATCTGTGAAAATTACAAATTCATTGCTCATATACACATATCTGAAGGTTGATGCATAATTGCATAAATTTAAATAATACGTAACATAATAAATAACATAATGACGTAGACATTTCTTTATACTCAGGACAAAAAATTCGGGTTACATAGAACTAAGTGGTTTAGTAATTTATGAATGAAGAGATCTTCAGTTAATTCTTATTCTGTTGTACTATGAATGACCCATAAAGTTTCGTACATATCATCACTTTGTGATGAAATTTTAACACAGCTTATAAGATATTTTGCACTATTTCTCAATTTGGTCTTTATCAAACATTTGTATATTTTGTGACAGCGAATTGTAATTTTACATTATTATTTTATTACTTTAATTATTACCATATACTTGCATTAAGTTTGTGTTACTTTTATATTACTCGTTATTTAATTTTAACACATTAATATCGGAAATGAAATTATAATTACACTTTGATATTTTGAAGAAGAATTTTACCTTTAGCTAATAAGAATCGTGCAGAAATATAGATACACGGAGGTGCATAAAATGAAAGAATGTGAGTATGAAAGAATTATTAATTAATATTTAGAATATTTAGAATGAAAATATTCGTTAGGAGGATAATTATGCGGTTACGTTCAATAGGTCACGTAGCCGATGCGATTCCATGAAATTCACTTTCACGGCACATACTTAAGAAACGGAACAAGCGGTGGTATGACAACCTGAGAATGATGAAACGGACGCTTCTTACGTATATGATAAAACGCCGTTATCTTTATTACAGTTTTTATACATGACTTTATGTTCGTATAGTACCCGTTCATCTAAATTAATCCATACCTATAGAAAGACGCCAACAAATCCAATTAAACATTTAAAAAACAGTTGACGAATACAGGAAAAAATACGTGTAACTCCTTTTCACAAATTTACAGATATAGCTATATAAGTAAATATTATTTTGAATACTAGTTTCACGATTAATGGCTAAAAGTCGAGGAAATATGTTATATAAATAAAATTTCTCGAGTTATAAAAATCTCGAAGTAGCAAAAACCAGAGAATCAATTCTGATTCTTAAACTTTGAAACGTGTTTAAAAATGAGGCGTAATTCGTAGTAGTATTGACCAAACTAAAATAATTTTCTGCGTGACTGTGCAAATTGTACTGTACGTCGCTGTTCCGGAAACATTCGCTTGTGATTACGAAATTTACTGGGAATTTCACGGTTAACAGCCGTTCTTCGAAGGTTACCGTTTAAGGAGTAACACGTATCTTCCTATGGAAATTCAAGACTTACGATATTTTCTTCTCTGTCATTCAGTCGTGTCTTTTTTCCGCAACTTGTAAATCTCTTATTGTTTTGTACAATATCTGAGTAATCAATAGCGAATTTAAGTCTATATAATAGACGACTGCGTTCCATTTTGTGAAAGGTATAATTCAATATCTACGTGTCGAGTAAAAAAATCAGTAGGTTTTTAATGCAATGTGACGATCAGAAATGATGAAATTTTCATGAAACGACAAATATTTTGTTAGAAACCTAGCCAGTTAGAAATAATTATTTTAGTATTTAACTTGGATTTATTAGTGTAATGAAAGAGCAGGAATGGCTGGGTTATAAAAAAAGACAAGAGTGGTTCCACTATAAATAGTTCCAGCGTCTAGTGGGCTAAGGATCAAAAAGTTACACATGAACAACTTTACCAATCTAAAATCACTTTTTAAACATCTGATATTTACTAGTTTAAAACTAGTTTTAAAGTACGCTCTATTAACTCTTTATAGTCGAATGTTCTTTTACTTATAGAAGTTAAGCGCAATTTTTTGTCTGGAAAGTATGACGGATATTAATTGACATAAATAGCAAGTAACGATATAATGATAGGATGTAATAAGAAGAGAGATAAGATTCATACAATGTTGATATACAGATATAAAACTTGAAGTTGTATGACATCAGATACGATTAAGAATGAAACATTGTAAATAACTAATCGAACTGGGTGGGTCGTACTTGATGATACAAATAAAAAGGAAATTTCTATGAAAGTCTCAAGAAGCATTATCTTGAGAGTTTATTTTTCAGAGAAATTAATTTCGAAAATTTAATCACTGTATGTATACTCTTAGCTGTAGTATTTGATTCTCGATCTTAAAGGTTTAACGTTCAAAGAATTAAAGATATAAACTTTGTTAAAGTCCAAAGTATAAATCTATACAGAGTATATATTATTCTAATATTAGAGTGTATTGTCTGAATTTCTTGTACTGACTGATAATTTATCTATCAACTTAAATGTTTGTTCGCCTTTGATGTAACAAAAATTTAAATATAGTCACTCCTAGATTTACATATATATACACTGTGTGAATTCTTCGACGATTAAACTTCTACGTAGTTTTCATCCACTCACATTCAAAGACAATGTCAATAGCTGGCACTGATAAAATTCCACGAATAAATCTCTTAATACCTACGATTTATTGCCCTTGACCATTGCCTCAAATTTAAAATAAATTTGCTCTGTTATTTATCCGAGAATGAACTCGAGCAAACATTCGTACTATCGAAGAGCTGGAAAACTCCAGTCGACGATATCTTACAATACTACCTCCCCCTGTTCCCCTACCTTTTTTTGTGCAATTATGCAAAAATTGCACACATCACGCGACTATTGAAACAAGCTGTCACGAATCAGCTGATAGGAATAATTATATATCGACGATGGTATTGTTTCATATTTATATGCTATTGTTTCTTTGTCAGGCTCGAGATACCTAGGTAATTTGCGAATTTAGATATTCCAGGGATTTACTATTATTTAATTGAACATTGATTTCATTTAATTTCGAAGCAGATTAAATATTAAATACAAAGAAGCCTCGACTGAGATAATTCACTCATTGAGACAATCGCGTTCACATTAAATATTCGATGTTTTCTTATTATTTAGAATTGTTCAAATATCAAACGTTACGTGAAATATGTAAAAATATCTTTATCGTAGGAATGTCAATAATTTCGTTCAAATATTGAAAAATTTAGCAGCTTCGGTTATTTTCAATTAAGAAACGACCGGTAAAATGGAATATTCTTATAAAAAATTCACATAAATTTTTACACGATTTATAGTTACAACGACCGATCGTTCTTTTGTATTATTATATTATTATTTTCATATTAATTTTAGATTACGTATTATGTATCATCCATGTACTAATACCCTAATATTTACGAATTAATATTTGGAAAGTAAAGAAGTACAGAGATAGTTAAATAGATAAATAAATATATATCGTACACTATTAGTTAACATTTACACGAGTTTAGTATACTACGCCCTTGCAACAAGGGCGCACCTAGATTATGCGTGATACGCATTGGAGCAAGTATTATGATTCTTGCGGTAGGTCGTGACTCGTTTCGTAACCAAAGACTTGCAGAGTTGTGTATCGATCGTTTGTTAGCCGGTACAACTCCTGGCAACCGTTTCCATCGTGGATTTGTTAGTCATGGGACTCGAGGATCCCGTGGATAGCTCGTAGGAACAATGGACACGGATTGGTGGGACCTCGTGCCAGATTTTCACAGAACCGCGCGTATTCCTGAACCTCTGCTTGCTCTGGATGGAAGGGTATTTGTCATCTATTGCCAATTATCCTATTTTATTCTGCAATTTTTATTCAATCGTTCGCTCGTTTTATCACGTTCGTGTTTTTAATTTATCGAATTTATCTGAAGCCTTCTGTTCGTCTAATATTCATTCGATAATCGACAGATTTCAACGAAACTAGATAGGATTCTTTTTCTTCTTTCGCCACAATACCTGTTTACCGATATTCGAATCCATCGTCGAGGCAACGTTTCGTGGTGTTCTTATGACATAAGCAATTTCATTGCTTCACTAATTCCAGCAATAAATAAAGCAACTCAGATCCTTAGATTTAGTAATTCGTGATGTAGCCATCTGATTTGAATATATTGTGTTTTCACCAAGTCGAACAATGCGATCGATCGACAAGGTATTAACAGTCATTCTCTTTTGGAAAATATTTCGATTTTTCATCAAACTTTGCATCGGCATAGTCAACCATCGCGAAGCTGAACATTTTGCCTCTAAGTGTTGTCGTTGCGTACGCAAAGTATTCTGTAGACACTTTCCAACTGGTGTCCGAGCAAACGGCAAAGCGTCAAAGATCAATCGCGAAATGTCATCGGATGTAAATCTGGAAATATTTACATACTATGAATCTTCTGACACCTCTTTTTTCCTCTAGAGTCAACATTTTTCATTTCGATTCGCAAACACACGATAAGATAAGATAAGGAGAGATCCCAAAAGATTTTAGTCGAGTCATCGTCTGGTAGGTCTTTTCCTCGACATCGAACATCACTTTCGTCGATCTCGAAAGGTTCTCCATTCCCCAACTTTCGTGCCTTTGCTCGGTGCATTGGTCCGTTACGAAATTTCGAAAGTTCCTTTCTGGTTTAATGGACCGTCAATTGCATAATGATCAACGTGACTTGTCGTTTCGTTTATTCGACTCGGGAGAAAAGATCGGTTATTTCAAGTAACGTAACGAGATTTTGCTGATTACTTATGCAGCGAGTTGTCAACAAGCAAAATTGTCAGAGGCATAATTAGAAGTCAATCACGAAATCATAACTAACTTGGTCATATTTAGAGCGTAGATATTTTCTACTAATTCAAATAATCCAAAAATGGAAAACAATCAGAAGTATGATACTTGCAGATATTTTTCTCGAATCCAAATATTTTTATGAGAACAAGTGAAGAAATGGAACCTGACTAAAGATTTGCGTTGCCTTCTGGATTTTTAGATTTTTTCCTGTGTATTCTTGTACCGTCCAATTTCCTATGAACGAAACAATCAAATAAATATCCTAATAATTCCAATCTAGTAATAAATCGTTCTACCAAGCATCGTTCTATTTTCTTTCATTTTTCTTTTTTCTCTTTTTTAACGAAAGATTCCATTGACACTACTTTGGATTCCAGACTAACCGGATAGCGTAGGGTCAAAGCACTCTGAATGTATAGTATTTTTCCATCGACAACTGGGGTCGTTGACAATGCTTCGAACGTACCAAGTAGACCAACCATCGACTACGTCAGTTCACTTTTATTAATTACGATAGGGGTCGAGCATGGACGAACATACACTTCCCCTTCTCTGTTTCGTTTTATTACGAATCAATAGCGAGTTTCAACTTTTCAAGTCGATAATTTTAAACATCGAACCAGCGATCGAACGTCATATTTCGTAAAACTTACGTAAAACTGTTTTACATTGCAAATTGACGTTTTAAATTTGCCCTCTGCTTCGCGACATGCGCTGTTTTATCGTGGAAATATACAGTGCCGAGTAATTACGATAAATGATAAATAATTTTACACGTGTTTTTCCTTCGCGACAGAGTGAAAGGATCCTGGAAGGTGTTCCACAGGCGTGTAACATAGTCCAAAACAAATAGGATTTTTGTCCACCAACTCGGGCAAACTGGTCGAGTTTCATCGATTAGAATTTCATGAGGCTGAATTTAAAAGCTTGGATGCTGGTCTAATGTAGAAATCTTTGTGAATTATTCTAAAAATTAAAGGACTCTCTGAGAGCTAGTAGAGTTGCTACTTAAACTATTTCTTAAGTTACGTAGGTTTCCAATTTTAACAAAATTCCATAGTAAAATAAGTGGAATTTAAAGGGAAATCATTCAATAATTTTATTACATTATATCCTGATCCAGAGATATATATTGCTATGGATTTACGACGTTTCATAATAAAATAAACAGATCCTTCTCACGCGAAAGAATATCTTTTCGTATCCGTATTTTACGTTATATTCGAAGCTAACAAATTGCAATGATTCACTGACACCACAACGACGCTCTTTATGGCTTTCGTCATCGAAATAAAACTCTACGAATGTCTTAGTCGACCATGTATCAGCTTAATTAAAAATTAAAAATATCAAAATTAAAAATAATAAAATAATATTGAAATAGAGGGAGAGTATGGTTATTGGCATTTAGAAAAAGTTGCCTTCAGTTAACGTCAAGTTAACTTAAAAAAAAAAAAAAAAAAGAAAATAAACCTGTTTTACTAGTATCTAACGTAATTGTAAAAAAGAAATCACCTGTTAATTACAAGAGTGCGTAAAAGTAACACCTGATACGTCATAAGAGACTGATAAATTACGCTAATTAATATCGGATGACCGGCAGGAAAAAGCTCTTTCTCGTGTTGAATACAGAAACATAACGAAATGATCGAATGATGCATACAATACAATGAATGGTATTGTTTGAGCAAATACTATAATTGCCATTAGTCCTCTTCAACAGACATGCTATCGTTTCACTTAATCGATATCATACACGTTATACACTTCAATGGTTGTGTTGGTATTCTATTGTTAGAGTAACTGAAAATTGTTCCATTTGCGTTAACCGTAATACAATCATGCGTTGAATATTTTACCTTCTTTGTCATACGTTTCTAAACAAAGATTTTCTTGTTTATTAATTGAACGAAGATCATGCTAATTCAAATATGTATCTGTTTATTATTTTTCAACGCATAAAATAAACAACGCATAGCACAGCAGCCAACTTTAGCTAATTTTGTTACATTCGAAGGAAACTAAGATTAACTTTAATTTAGGTTTATTTAAAATTCAAAAGAAATCTGGTCGTATGGATGGCGTAGAAATAAACGAATTAATCAGTCGATATCGAAGAAAGCATGCAAAGAACATTTTATGAACGAAATTCGAAGCAAATTCATAATGTTGAAACAAGATACGCGTCTTGAAAGTGTTTCGAGAAAACGTTTCACTGGCTCGATGAAAACTTTTGTCTAAACATTCTAACAAAAACCACTCAAATCCCACGAAAATAGACTATTGCGTATTTATAAAATTTTGTATCAGTCACTTCGCCTATTCTACTAATTCTAATATTAAAACCACCACTTGGCCTGGTTATGTCCAGTATAAATTGGACAGGCATTCCACGCTTCCGATATTAAAGTCTTCTGTACGTTCTTTCTTCTCTCGATTTTTATGTCTTTGGCCTTGTCGATGGATACATAGGTTTCGATAATAAATAAAAATCAATAAAAAAGCAATTATGTAATATGACCACGTCGATCATAACGATGCGTACTGTTCTTTGCTCTTGGCCATAATATCAGTGCTGATTAAGTTGAACTTAATTAGCCAGCCTAATTAGCTTGTTGGCAAACCGATGAATCTTGCGAGTGAATGGAATTAAAAATTATGGACTGTTGAGACTAACGTTGACCCCCTAAATGTTGCATCTTCGATGGAAATTGAATCTAATTTTAACGAGCTTTAGTTATGTTACTTAATAGAATGTCATATTATAGAATGTTATTTGTAACAATTTCTTGTTAAAATAATACGTTTCTGAATCAGACAAGTTACACATATTCGCTATTATTATTATGTTAATATGGTTAATAGCAGGATACAGCGTGTCCAATTTAAAGCGATCCTCGAGAATATTTTCAAAACAGCTGACATCGGAAAAAATGCATAGAATTGTACGTCCTTTGACACGTTCAACGATCTGACTCGTTATTCATTACGACACAATACTAATTTATTTATGTTTCTTTTTTTACACAATGGCAGCGAAAATTAGACAAAATTGATCAATGACGAAGTAGTTTTTTTTTTAATTTTATCAGTTATTATGTCATTCTTTATCGATCGAAGATGTTACATATACATCGTACGTACTGCTTTGAAGTCGAAAGATTTATTGACTCCTTTGCTGATTTAAATGCTTCAAGCATCTGGTCCATCAAGTAAGTGGGTCCTTGAGCGAACCGAATGTGGATCATGGAAATTTACATCCTGAGGGTATATTCGTTAATTCCCGTGTACATAAGTGATATATCATCTCAATTGCTTGTTTCTAAACTCCTTAATGTCTCGCGGTTTTATATCATGTGGTTTATAATTGACAATTTTACGGTTTTGAAATTAATGTTTCCTGTTGGTTGGAGATTAAGCAAAAGAAGAGAAATATTACACGCCTATTGGAAAATAATTTTTTCTTAATGTGTTCACCCTCTTCCTGTTAACTTAAACTCGTACGTACTTGATTTCCTTTCGAACTGTTTCAAATTTCAATTTCAATATTCTCTCTTCTATGTTTTCGAGAACGATCTTCCCTCGTCGTATAAAAATAAAATCAAAGTATTCCAAAATTTGTTAACAGATCATATCATTGAACGCGAGTTACGAAATATTTTGATTTGCAAACATCCGAGCGCGTGTTATTTAAAGACCATGATGTAAGATCGAGTCAGAGGCAACAGCTGATCGCCTTTCACTCACGTTCACTGCCAACCGACAGGAATTTTCTCGTTAACCCATTGCAGGCAGTAATGGAATAATTCCTGTCAATGTCAGGATAGCATCAGGCTGACCCCATGATGCGCCTCTGTTTATTGCATTCATTTAAACTGATGGCTCCACTATTTAAATTAGATAATATCGATAAGAGAAAGAAGTGTACGTATTCGCGCAATTTCCTTTCGTAATCTCTTGACGTACAAAATGAATGAATTGTACTAGCATCATTTATAATTTGTATTTCAGATCACACTGCAATGTATACTTATGAAAATAAATAATCTTTTCATTGCAGGGGATGGCCTTTAATATTGAGGAGAGACAGACATTAGGTATTCATGGTCTATTGCCAGCAGCTGTAAAAACCCAGGAAGAACAACTAGAACTCTGTCGCTTGAATCTAGATCGTTATGACGATGATTTATCAAAATATATATACCTCATTGGTTTACTGGTAAGTATTGATTATTAAGTTTATCCTTTCCTTTATAAGTATCTGAGTTATAAACTGGCAAATTGAATTGAGAAATTTGTTCAAAATAGTCAAGATTATTCGGTCAAATATCTGAAATATTCTAAAGTATAAGGAGAATCTAGAGGATCCAAAGAAATTGTTCTAAATTTTGTTTATTCTGTATTACATTTCCACTGAAGAAGAATAACCGTTCAATATTATTCTTACAGGACCGAAATGAAAAACTTTTCTACCGTCTATTGGGAGAAAATGTGGAGAAAATGATGCCCCTGGTATATACACCCACAGTAGGTTTAGCATGTCAGAAATTTGGCCTAATTTACAGAAGACCACGAGGTCTGTTTATAAGTATATACGACAAAGGCTATATATATGATATTATGTGTAATTGGCCTGAACACGATGTACGAGCCATCGTCGTAACCGATGGTGAAAGAATATTGGGACTGGGTGACTTAGGGGCCTATGGAATGGGAATACCAATTGGAAAATTGTCTTTGTACACCGCTTTGGCTGGAATTAAACCTCACCAGTGCTTGCCAATTACTCTAGACGTTGGTACAAACACTCAGGTTGGTACAAAGATTTCTAAATAATTAACGCGTTCAGAGTTCAGGTGTCTAAATTGTGTACCCATATACGGGTCAGGAGATTACAAATACATTAATTATGAAGTAATCAACTTCTTAATTAAGTGAAAGTGTTTCCTATGAACAAAATGTGATTGTGAAATACATATGTCGAATGTGCATTTATAAATTGTGTTAATTCTTATAATGGAATTAACTCTTGTCATGCGAAACAATGGATTTTTGCAAGATATGTATGTTTTATCCTAAAACAGCACAGGATGGATCTAAAAACTATATTATTTATATGTAAACATACGCAAAGAAGATAACAAATGTTATACAAAATGATTAAATACTAACTTCTGTTTCAGTCTCTGTTAGACGATCCTCTCTACATTGGCCACAGACACAAGCGTGTTACTGGTGAGGAATACGACGAATTTTTGGACGAATTTATGCAGGCTGTGGTCAAAAGATACGGACAAAACACTTTAATCCAGTTTGAAGACTTTGGAAACGCCAATGCGTTCAGATTACTTAATAAATATCGTGATCACTACTGCACCTTCAACGACGATATCCAGGGAACTGCATCAGTTGCTGTAGCTGGTTTGTTGGCATCTCTTCGTGTCACGAATACGAAATTGTCGGAAAATACAATCGTGTTCCAAGGTGCTGGAGAGGTAAATATCAACACTTGATATTTTAGATCGATTGAAATACTTTTAAGAAATGTATTAAGAAACTATAAATCGATATCATAAATATAAATATAATCTGAATTAGTGTCAAGATTAAGATGTATTCAATATTGTAGGCTTCACTGGGCATTGCGTGGTTGTGTGTCATGGCCATGCAGAAAGAAGGTGTGAGTAAAGCAGAAGCCAAGAGTAAAATTTGGATGGTCGACTCGAAAGGATTAATTGTTAAAAATCGTCCAAGCGGTGGGCTAACGGAGCATAAGTTGCACTTCGCTCGAGATGATGCGCCAATAGATACGTTATTGGAAGTTGTCAAAACCGCAAAACCTACGGTACTTATTGGTGCAGCAGCGGTTGGTGGCGCGTTTACCACTGAAATATTGGTAGAAATGGCAAATAACAATGAAAAGCCTGTAATTTTTGCTCTTAGCAATCCAACAAGTAAAGCAGAATGCACTGCTGAGCAAGCATACACTGCTACAAAGGTATTATTACAGAAATATTATAAAATTCTCAATTGTACTTCAACAATATGTGAACTATAGTATATAAGAGTAAAAAATTGAGTAATTAATTTTAAATATTTACAGGGAAAATGTATATTCGCTAGTGGATCACCGTTCCCACCAGTGACGTACAATGGAAAGACTTTCTATCCTGGTCAGGGAAATAACAGTTATATCTTCCCTGGAGTAGCATTGGGCGTCATATGCTGTGGTATGCGTACTATTCCTGAAGACACATTCCTCGTTGCTGCCAAGTCATTGTCCGATATGGTTTCTGAGGAAGATTTAGAGAAAGGAAACTTGTATCCGCCGCTCCAGGACATTCAGAAATGTTCTTTGAAAATAGCCGTTGAGGTTATGAAGTATGGTTATGACAATGGTAAGACTTGTATTTTCTAACATTCCTGTATGATGTGTTTAGCAATTAGATCGAACTAAATAATTGATTTTATTTCCTTAGAACTTGCTACGGTCCATCCTCAGCCCAAAGACTATGAAAAATTTATTCAGGCACAATTGTACGATACAACTTACAAACCATCAGTTCCTCCAGTATACAAATGGCCTAAACTGTAATTCTGACTGTCATCGTCTTATATGTGAGGCTTTGATAAAATTTGAGTAGATCGATTACACAGATGTACGCAACATTTGTCTAACAATGTTGATTTTTTTATTTGGTATGGTATTGTAATTGCCTGTTGACCAGGTTCGTATATAAAAGCTCTGTTTTACGTGCGCGTGTATGAGCAACATGTATGAGTGTGTATTGTAAAAAATATCTTGTCGAAATATTGTATAAACGTATGTAACGCAACGATGTATTGGACAACTTTAAATTATTGGGATGAAAAATTTGATTTGCTAGTTGGAAAAATAAATATCAAATAATTATTTGAAAGAAACGTGTTTATTGCTACTCGAAACAGCATTTTTTCGCAGTGCTCAGACATATTCCTTTCGTATTTTGTACGAGCAGCAGAATGTGATAATTTTCGTCGTATGTATAAGAAAACAAAGAGTCAAACGAGATTTACATTGTTTAGGAGCTTCGTAATTCTTCAGAACTCATACCTCCATTAAACAAAATAAAAGCAGAGGCGTTCTTAGGTACGTGAGTTCGCATTTATTCTTAAGGATTATATGCGACGCACGCGTAAAATTCTCAGTATTTAGGAGTGCCATTCAATCAATCCATTTCAGCCTTCTAATCGGATTGATGAAACGTAAAACACACATGATTGTCTGTAATATCGTAAGATTATGCACAAAATTTAGATATGCATTAAACCAAAAAGAAAAAAATGAAACAAGTTTTCATCAGCTTTATCCAAAAGTTCCTAAAAATGATCTAGCGCATTTTCTAAAATAAATCGTATATGCGGTATTTTGATGATTTCTGAAAACATTAACACGTGTATTTTACGACGATGAATTGGCGTCCAATGAATTTCTCTCTCACACACTCCCTCCCTTTCTCGCTCTCACTTTCTCTTTTTCGTTAATCTTAGTGTCAACACGTACGCATATATTTACTTATTTCTTAATGCTAAATCTTTTTCTTACTACTAAACACGCCATGGTCATCAATCTATAACAAACAGAGTATAAACTGCGACCCTTCTTTACTCCAAACTTTGTTGCATAATAACATTGTAATAAAATTAAGGGATAAAATGTACAGAAGAGCGTTTAGAAAATGTTAACAGTGTCGCGGGACTTTATAACCCTACACTGAGCAGACACGCTGGTCTTTATGCAAACCACTAATAGGGACCTACCTCGTCAAGTCACATTACGTCGTCACATTAATATCTCGCAATTGGAGATAAGAATGGTAACTTGGTGTATTTTTTATGTGATCATTCTCGATAATCTATCATAAATTATATCGAATCTGAGTCCCACAGCACCATTGTACTACTGCTTTTTTCTTTTATTTTACACTGTTAATAAACAATACAATTTTGCAATTTAATCAACGTCGTTGATCGTTGCTAACAAATTTAATTACATTTTCTAATAAAATTTCGAGCCTTCTTTCTTCTTTTCCTTTCTTTTTATCTACTTGTTTAAATTCGTTTAGTTATTCGGTTTATGTCATCGAATCTTGTTATAACCGGAAAGATACAGTCTTATAAGACTTAAGGGTATCAGATTAACGACGTGGGACAATAACGTCGTTGACCGTACAGTGTCTGTCCAGTACGGAAGTCGGTCCCTTTCCTAGCTTCATCGTGAGAGAGAATGTGATCGTTCATGACTTTGTTGAGAATCGCCTGCTGCCCGAAGATCTGGTAATCTTTGATGTGCAGGTAACGCATCAAAGAAAGAATGTGCCAGCGCGTCCTTTAGTGTTATCCTCTGAGAAGGTTCATATTCTAACATTTTTTGGACGAGGTCGAATAGTTGTCGATGTTCTTCATCGTCCGAAAGCATACAACGCTGCGTATACAAAATGAAAATACATTAACATTTAAAGGTAATTTTAAATTAGAAGATCTGTTCACCGCATACGCAGTATTTGTTATTTATAGGAAAATAAACACTTTTAGATAATTATGTAATTTAGTATAATATATTTAGAACAATGACTAATTACTTACGTGTAAAGGTTTGCAGTTGTCGCGTACATATCTACCGGCTGAGCTCTTCTCGTCCCATTCTAATTTGCCATGATAGAAGTATTTAGTTTTAGTCTTACGGGCCATACGATGTGGAATCGTGCCAAGTATACGTTCCATCATCGCTAAGTGCTCGCGGTTGTCGTGTGTTTGGAATAAGGTAATACCCAGGTACAATTCGAAGAGGATGCAGCCAATCGACCATACGTCACAAGGCTGAGACCATCCTAATTCTATACAAAACGGGTAACGAATCAATAATAAGAATTTCGTAATCTGAACAGCTGATTTTACGAAGGTTACTCACCTAAAATTACTTCGGGCGCTCTATAATGTCTTGTACTAACGATCGTACTATGGTGTTCATGGTCGAATGTAGCACTACCGAAATCGATGAGTCTAATATCTGTTCGTTTTACGCGCCTAATGTCTCTCCGCTTAAAAAGTAGAAACTTTTTTTACACACTTAGAACACTATATTTTATCCTACATTTATTTTTTAGTTAATTGATATAATGCAAGCGTCACTTAGAATCATGCAGCATTAAATACTTTACTGTCAATTTATTTACAGTTCGATTAATAATTTGAGAGAATTAAAAACAAATATCTCTAGCATATAAATAGATCTGAAATAAATTAAGTAAAGAAAGTTGGATGCTTTTCAATTTAACGTACTTTAACACATGCATACCTTTTACTGACACGAATGTATAGAACGTGTTAAGTAAAAATAAATGAAGTACAATTATTAATTCCATTTCAACATTCAATTGCACTATTTTATAAATAGAATATTCATAAGTATAGAGCTACACTATTCCAAGTGACATAATAAATTGTCCCATGATAATATAGAAAAATCTAATCATGGCTCACCTTTTTGCTACTATATATGGTCTCATAATCGGAGTCTACGAACAATATATTTTCCGGCTTTAGATCGGTGTGCGTAAGTTTGTTATCGTGCAAGAACTTTACGGCGTAGCAAAGTTGATATCCAATATGCCTGACATGTTCTAATGGATAAGGCTGGTAACTATTATCCCTCTGTAGATACTAAACAGTTAGAAATATGGAATCGATACGTTATTTGATAAATATGCCATACATACCAAGAAATCAAAGACGCTAAGCCCAAGCATTTCGAAGGCGATGCACATGTGTCCGTGATAATTGAACCAATCGAGCATTTTCACACACAAGCTGAAAGTAACAATAAAATGTTAGATGAACACAAGAAACAAATTCACTATTTGTAAAAATATACATAGGCAGGAAGAATGGTGCTAGCAAGTAGAAGCCGATTCTTTTACGTAAATATAAACTGATTGTTCTGCTTTATCTTTTGAAATCATTTCACGCATATCGAAAGATTATTTGTACATAATTAGATCAAATGTAATTTACTTCACACACTGCTGACTTCAGCAGTTTAATCAAATCTTTCTTAATTTCTTATCCATATTCCATTGAATATTAAATTTAATTATAATATTTTGGTCTTATTTATTGAACATTGCTGCTATTAATAACATTAGGAGATTGTAGTATGCTGCTTCATCTCTACTATATTATAGCATAGTGCAAAATGTAAACATTCTATTTACATTACCTTCTGCTACCAAAGTTTTAAATATAATTTTGTACAAATTTTAACAATTCCTAAACCAAATAATACCTCATATTCTTAAATTACAATTAAGTAAACTTAAACTAAATTTCCTCAGTCATAAAAGAAAAAAATTGAGTCTTTGTAGGCGGAAATTTCGCCGCAGAATTTTCAGCTTATTTTTACACGAAGAATCGCCCTCTTCTACTCGCCGCGGTCCAGTCCCCACCAGATCGAAAAACCACGCAAATACTAACTGTTGGCCTTCCGGATCCTTGGTCGCAATTTTCTCTAAGGCATTTATTTCGAGCTTCGCGGCTTCTCTATACTTCTCTACGTTCTTGATGATTTTCAGCGCCATCACGTGATCCCTGCAAACGTCATTGTACTTTTATTAGATGACACTGTCCACCGGACCGCCAATAATCCACATGGTCGGTAACATCATCGTATATACATAACGAAACACAAAAGCGCGCACGTCCAAAACGCGACAAAGGAGAGAAGAAAGAAAGGAAAGAAGAATGTGAAAAATGGTTCAAAGAAATTCTCCCCTGATCGGCATCCCGACGAGCGATTTCGTGACAATTCGTTCGCCCGTCGAGGCCCGTAAAACAAAGTGCAAGGCCATCCTATTATTGCGACTACTTGCGCGTCATTTTGTGACACTGCGGCACGGCTATTTCTGACTCTGCTATGACTCGAGTCGCGCCACGCACCTTTGCGATTTTCTTTGGTGCATGTCGTTCTGAGTGGACAGAAAGTCAGGATCAACAAAAAGAATATCCCAGAAAGAAAAATCAGGAGGAACTTGGAGGAAATCAGAGTAGGACAGGATAAGTACAGGATAATCTATAAATTACTTTACTATCAAAACAGAATAGATTCTTCTATGTGTGTTTTAAATGTTTTAAAAAAATTGTGTTTCACATAGTGGAGATTCATTACGGAAGCATTTACTACAGAGCAACAAAAGTAATTAAATACCATTTTTTTAAATTAACGCTGTATCGCCTAATTTTTATGTCGTGAATATGTCCATAAAGTTAGTAACACACAGAGTTTGTTGTTGTCTCCAGCAACAAGAGTTTGTCAGCGATTTGCAACAAGTCAGAGAACCATGTTCGATGTGTATTAAGGAAAATATTGAATACATATGTCAAGCAAAGTATTTGGACAGAGCCAAGAACATGCATTTGAAGACTGTCTTGCCAATTTGGAATCTTACAGGCTTTGTTGCAAGTTACCAGTGATAATAAATTGTCTTGCACGGTAACAAGTTTGGTAACAAGATAAACGCGCGCAAGCAAATTTTAGAAATTGTAATTGATATAAAATTGCCGAAATTATTACGGATTTCCTCTATCACGTATGGTAAAACTCAGTCGAATGATGTGGTTTCTCGTAGTAAATCACTGACAGGCTCCTTTAGCTGAATCTGCCGGGCCAAATGATATATTCCTAGTTGTACAAGCAAATCCCTTGCGTAAAAATAGAAAATGTATATTCCCTACTTTAAGACAACAGCACTGAACTTCAGAAACAAAATTCGATTATTGCCTTACGTTGCTCCGCAAATACTTCCATTATAAATTCCCAAAACCTGAAACAAAATTTTTAACACATATAGCATAGAGGAATTTATTCGACATCTTAACAGTAAGCCATTCTGTATATAAAAAGGAGACTAAAGAAAAATAGAAAAACGCAGACCCGAGGTAGGTTACCTATGTAGTAGTTACATTAGCTGCCACTTACATTTGCAAGTCCTTAACCTTGACAACTTTTCCAAAAGTACCCTCTCCTAGGGTGGCCAGTACTTTATCTGCAATGTAAAAAGATAGATAAGCGTCCGAATACATCAAAGACCTCGCGTCCATGGAAGGATCGTCCGTGTTGCTCTATAAAGGCCCTGCCCTCGACTCTAAAACCTAAATTTATCATCGATGGACTATCTCGAACAACATTTAACATATTCTCATCGATGATAAATTTCTCATACATATATACACACACCAAACGATTTCTAAGAAAATTCTAACGAAGATAAGAGAAGAACAACAGAGACGCACTTCTTGTTGGACGTTCGGCCGATGTGTGTTCTGTACGCCATACGTTGTGAACGGATGTATGATTTAAGTGAAAAAAACGGTATCGTTAGAACTTTATGTTTTATCGATCGGAACTGCTGCTCTCCTAAAGGCCGAGGTACCCTAATCGTAAAAAATTGGCAGCCTGAGGACATAACATTGACTATCACATCCGGATGCACGTGTAAAACCCGACGTCAACACTATTCTCTGTCACTGTTCCAGCCTTGAATAGGCTGGATGCATTGGAAACGTTGTGTGAAAAGCCATCGGAATAATGAGAGCGAATGTCCAATGTCCTCGTGCGCCTGTTCAAAGACAGGGGAACACGTCATCCCGAAGAAAACGTATCGACGAGATAGCGCAAGCGTGATCTCTCTTTGTCTCTCCTCCTTCCTTCGCCTCTCTGTCTCTCTCTGGCTCCGACATTTCATCTTCAATGACAGGAATGAAAGCTCGATACAAGAGAAGAGGAATTTATATTACAAATAGCATTCCGAGAAAGTTGCTGTATTTGTACTCTCAGAGACATATATGCGAATAGTGGATTCTGAAAATTCTCTGGTATACTTGAAACAGTGGTATACTTTAATGAGAAATCCAGCATATTCAGAAGTATTTGGAAGTAGTAGTACATGATAGTGGGAAAGATATTTAAGTAGTGGTTATAGAGAAATTAGTCACACAGTAACGTTTTAGAGTGTTTTGAACATGTTTGAGCTAGTTTGGATATGTTTGAGGTAGCAAGAGTTGATCAATTTGCACTATATATATATATATATATATATATATATATATATATATATATTGGATATACTCGTCGATTACGATGTGCAGGGTGGAGGAAAACGAATATTTGTAACAGGAAGAAGATCGCTACGACGAACACGTGTTGCCAAACCTTCCAACCATCTAAAGTCATTTGCGGAACCCCTTATACCGTAAACCCATTAACAAACATTAATTGAAAGAGATGATTAAAAGGGACAGAAATCGATGTGAAAGGAGAATCAACCCTTTTCGATTAAGACAGACAGAGAATTTTTAAGGAGGTATCCAATATTCTCTCGACTATCAGACACAGAGCAATCACGAAGAAGAATCAAGGATTTGTCAAACTAAAACAAATAGAACAACGTCGAGGAACAATTTTGCGAAATGGATCAACCTGAAACAAGCATACACGACGAAATACACAGAGGCAAGTTGTGAAAAATTCTACAACACAGAAGTTTGAGAACAAGAGAAAAAGAAAGGGGAAGCAGAGGCGAGAAGAGGCAAAGAGAGACCATGGGCAGATACCGTGGGTAACCGATCCGATCGATCGATCGACCAATCGATCTGAGGCTTGCTTAAATCTACTACAATGAGTGTATTCACGTATTCACGAACATCTATTTGCCAGGATGTCGCCGGATTGGTAAACAAGGTGGCCGTCTTCGTCGTCCTCGACGGAGGGCGGTCGTGGGCTCTACATATGGGCCGGTGGAATCGGTATCAGCGGCGCGTGCCAACAGAGGACCCAATCAGTGGTGTGGAGTGCACCGTTTGGTTGTTCCGGATCACATTGGTCGGTCCGACGATCAGTCCCAGTGTGTTCGGTTTCATGACGAAGAGCCCCGACAGAGAACCAATTTCCCCAGCGGTCGTAACGTTGATCGACGATTCACCAGTTGATTGGACCAGAGAAGACGTAGTCGTTGTGGTTCGCACGTTGATAGGTTGCGTGTGGTCAATGGCCACCACACGTAAGTCGGCCAAGTTGTCGGTCATCGTTGACGTTGCAGGGTAGAGCGTGAGATCCCATTGTGGCCGAGAAGAAGAGACGTTGGAGTGTCCACATCCAAGAGCCGTCGCATCAACCGATCGCCACCACACACCGTCATCCACCACCACCACCACGAGGGCGGAGACCCGTGTAACACGCGGTAGAGGACGTGTGTAAGCACGGACGAACGTACGAGTGTGTCGGTGGGGAGGAAGTAGGGGGATACATCATCGTCATCGGTCATCATCGAACCACCCGATCCGAGCGCCCAGTCGAGACCATAGTGACCAATCCGTGTGCCATATCCGTTTCCATTCCATTCCATTCCATTACAACGGAGATGGTAACCCAACAATCAGAGAGAAAGGGGAGAGGGCAAAATGGTTTGCCAAGTCAGAAAGTTGCGGTTACGAATTTTACCATCGGCACAAAGCGAACATATTTTGTCATTTCTTACTATTATTACTTTTTTTAAAATTTACGAATATGATTATTATATTACGATCATTATGTCTCATTTGTTACCTTTTACTTTTTTCTCTAAAGATATAGAAATATCGTTTCTATTGCTTTTTTTACTTAGATCTTGTTTTTTTCCTAAACTCTTATACTCGTGTTAAAGTTAGTTACTTTGTACATTGCATCGAAGGAGCTGTCTTACTTTAGCGTATGGAACATACGAAAATGGATATCTAAAATAGACGCGTAAATATCGAAATAGAATATTACTTTCTCGTTTATATGCATTGAATTAGAGATTGAATTCATTTACAGGGATAAAGATCGACGAATGAAAAAATGTCGGACAGCTTCTCTCGAGTGTGCTCGTCACGTATTATTCTTTTCTCTAACATGCTCGGAGAGGTCGTCTTTTCTCTACTATATATTTTTTCTCAATATTTATGTTAATCTTCAATAATCTGTAGAAACTCGGTGTACTTACGTGAATGCGCCAAATGAACGCGCTACGACGCTCGATCCGTCGTTTCGATCGACCGTCGTGACACGTTCGTACGGCGCGCCAGTGCGGATCGATCGATCGACACTTCGAGTCTACCTTATCGACGCGCGAATTCAAACTGACTCGATGCATGAACTACTATACATGAACTGAAACGATTCTTTTTTCTTTTTTTTTTCTTTTTTTTGAAGAACGAGGGGACAAAACTGTGGTACTCTATCGATCCTTATCGATTAAATAGAAATGTTTTTCATCGCGAAAACACATTTTGAAAATACATAATATTTGTGTAAAGGTTTAATTATTGAATTAATTAAGAACGCGTACGTATAGAAAAATGTTTTAGAGAAAATTTATCACATCAATGGTTTGAAGAGATATTACAAATTACAGTTTGCTAAACTCGATAACAACTTGCTGAATACACTGCAGCTTCGATGGATCGTTGACACGGTGCCAACGCGCAATTATTTCGGATTAGTCGAACATCGAGCGTGAGATCGAGAATTTTTCAACGCGCCGACGCGGCATCGCAGTAAGTCAGTCGGCCAGAGGAAAAAAAATTCACTTACGTAACTATAACATATAGTTAAGTTTTCTTGTTAAAACGGATTTATCATCCTGGTACGAATATTCAGTGATGCTTCGAAAGACATTAGCCGAGTATTACGATGATTTGAGATATTTCAAAGAGTTAGAATGCTCTAGAAGCGTTTCCCAATCCTCATTAAGTGGGATCCTTTTTTATAACAGCCAAATAAAATAGATTAGTTAATAGTTAAGAATAGATCTATAAGAATAAAGATCTAGAAGAATATAATCTCTAATCTAACGTGATAGTTACATGGATAACATAATTAAGTTACATGGATAACATAATCTGCCTTCATTTATCAAAAGTCAGTATTAAAACTAACATTGATAGCGTAATGTATGCAGCTATAGTGGAATAGATAAGCGTTAGAAATCTTTGCGAAGAAATTTTCTATAAAAATAACTATGCCGAGCACTGGTGCTTGGAACCCACAGACTGGAAATCCAGACTCTAAATATACTGTACATATTTTCAATTAAATTAATTGTAAACTCTAATAATCTATCTTTATTGTTGCGTATCGTCGACAAGTCGAAGATAAAATGGATACTTAGACTGGAATCAGTAGAAAATAAACGAAACGCACTAAATCAGTATTGTTCGAGCCTTACTGTCGAATAAAGTTGACTCTCCCCACCCTGATGTGTCGTCTTCTGTTTCAAGAGCGAGGTAAAAAAAGAAAAATTCTTTCTCCTACAAAGACGACGTGAGACGACAGAGGTGAACAAAATCCCAACCCAAGAGGCTTCAAAATGTTGCTTTAAATAACTAAAAGTGTATACAGCTTACAGATTTTGCTTGCAGACCTGTAGCTGCATATAAAATGTCTGAATGCCTACAGGCAGTAAAACAATACTAACGATTTATGATACCGATCATGGAACGAGTCTCTTAAAATCTCAACCGATCAAACTACTCGATCGATCATTATAATCTCGTTACGTCTGATTTACCAATTATACGAATTTTGGGGTTTTCAATTACCTTTCGAAGCACCACATGGCTATCAAATACCAAACCTAATTCTCTATTCCTAATAACGGCAGGCTAGTAACTCACGAGTCTCGATAAGATAGCTCGAAAACGTGAGAAAAATTCAGGAATACGATTCTTGGATGACGAACCAAATTCGTATCATTGTATTAGGTCGTTTTATAAATCTCGTCGCTTTTTTGCTAAACTTTGACGCGAAATTGCAGAAAAGTACTATCAGCTCAATCGTCAACGTGTTCTACTACCTCGTTTCCCGTCACATTTTTCGTCCAAATACGAACGTTTCTATTCTTAATTCATCGAACGTATCTGATTCAGGATCCGAGCAAAGAAGTTTTAGAACTTCCTGCTTGGAACTTTGGAAAAACCATCGTTAGCGTGTCTTTACATCTGGAGTTTTTAGAACGATCAAATTAAAATCTTTAATTTCCACTTTCGCTTCTTCTTCTTTTTTTTTTTAATAATTCAGAAAGCATACAGTCTTAATTGGATTCTCGGTTGCTATTCTTTCACTATTTTATCAATCTTCATCAAATTCACGCCTATTAAGTACCAAGTGTCCATTCAGAAAACAGACGCGTCGCATGCTCTCAATTCGAGCTTTCGGTTGCCATACTTTCGCTGTTCTATCGATCTTCTTAAAATTTCCTAAACTAAACTAACTAAACTAAACTAAATTCCCTTGATTTAAGCTCTCAGTTGCCGTTCCATCTTCGATCAAAGATGCCATGTTCAAATTTACGCCTGTTAAATACCAAACACCGATGAAAGAAGCAAACAATGAAAAAGCCGTATGCTTCTTACGTAAAGAATAACGTTCGTTGAAGATCGATGAGAGAGAAGAAGCGTCAAGACTTATAGAACGACCCAATAACTATCTCTCGGATGGACGCCGTACAAACACAAGTATCGATTAGTAGATCTCTGAGCGGCTCTGGAATCGCCAGCCAAGGGTTGGACTTGTTAACTCGAGCGGAGACGCATAAACAGCTGTGAGAGAGGAATGTGTGCGGCAGGAGGAGGTGGCACGCAACAACACAGCAGCAGCAACGGGGACTGATCAGAACAACGTTCATCCACGATCGACAGCCGTCAGAGAAACCCATAGAAACCCGCGGTTCGACAACTTACAATCGCGTGCTGGACCGTGTCCGCGTTGTTGTTAACGACACTCGCGGCCATTGCGCTCTTCGACGCGTCTTTTCGCTCGCTTTGACGAGTACTCTTCCTATACTTGCTGGCGATTATATCTGTGGTGCTAGGCCTCATCTTCACTTGACCTCCTGCAGCCAATTGACTGTAAGTCTCTTCCATGGCAGCGTACTTCTCGATCAAACTCTGTATCTCCTTCCTCTTCGCTACTCTCTCGGAGATCGCTGGATCACTTTCCTCGGAATCGATGATCGGAAGGACGCTGACATCGTTGACGTTTTCTCTAACTACGCTACTCGTTGGTGTCTTGTCAGGATCATCGTCCTTCTTCTCCTTCGACACCAAAGGCTCCACTTTCATCGGTCGAACTATTCGAAGAGCAGCAGACGAAGATTCCAGTTGCTCGCTTTTACCGTTTCTATACGGCCTCACTTTTCTCGTACGCGTCTCCGCATGGCCAGATTTGTGTCTTCCGTATCTACGATATGCGTCTGAATTTTGTAAAGCGTGTTTGTCTACACGATGATAGCCGGGTGTTTTCTCGCGTTTGAACTCTTTCGCGGTGGGAGACCTGACGAAGGGATACGCTTTTTCCGAGAGCACCACGCTGGTTTGGCTCTTGATCACGGTTCGGGTCATCGAAGGTTCCAGGGTCTTCTCGTCGCGGACAAACGGGCTGTCTTCGCGACGATAATAAGCGTGATCTCGATCTCGTTCGCGAGTGCGTCTATACTCGATGGACGGTCGATCCGTATGATCGTGATGCTTCTTTCTCGAATATTTGTCAAGGATTGTACAGTACTTGTCCTCTAAACGCGCTCTTGCGCTGTTCAATTGACTGACGATCGGCGATGGTCGTGTAACAGATGGTTTGTTCCCCACGTTGTCGTTCACCGTAGACATTCCTCGTACTCTGGTGGTTAATCGTTGTAGGAGATTCGAACACGAGTCGCTGAGGAGCTGAGTGACGCTCGTCGTGGTCGAAGAGCGCGCGTATCGACTTCGCCGACCCGTCGAACCTTGACGAGACGTCGACATGTTGTCGCGTGGCGCGAAGATGAACATCGAGACACAGTTTCGACGCCCACGCGGTTATCTGTTCTGATTAATCCTTATAAACCTTCGATTTCGATGGAAATCAAGTAGAAAATTCTCTATAGGACGATTAATCGATCTACAGTTGCAAGGTTTCGATTTCTGTCAAAAGTAAGTTGAAAATCTGCGTCCAATTATCCGCTCGATTGGTTGATTTTTTCAAACCTTTTATCTTCATGAGAAATCTTAGTAAACCTAAAGAAAATAAAGTAGAAAATCTTCCAACAATTTGATCGATGGTTTAACGATACCTGTCAGAAGCAAATACAAAATTCCTCGTCTAAGTAACTAGTTCATACTTCCAAAACTTGGATTTCGACGAAAACCAAGTGGAAGATCTTCGTCCAACAATGTAATCGATAGATTTCGATAGAAACCAAATAGGAAACTGTCGATTCAATGATCCGGTGCTTGGCCACTGCTTCCAAATCTTCGATTTCAATAGAAACAAATAGCAAACTGTTCGTTCAACGATTTAGTGCTTGCAAGTGTTCGATTTCGATCCAAATCAACAAAAAGATGTTCATTCAACGATCTGATTAATCGATTGTTAATTCTAAAGTTTCGATTTCGACTAAAGCCACGTGGAGAATCTCCAGCCAACGATCCAATGTTTGATTGACGACCGAGTCTTTGATTTCGATAGCGATTCTTAGAAAAGTTGATCTAAGAAACTCTTCGTGCAACAATCCAATGGAATTCAACTTCCCCGACTACATTCCACACGGCAGCTTCCTCCGGTAATTCTGTTTGTTTTCGCACTTTGAATCGCGCGATTCGATACGCGTCAGTTTTCCCTCGCGTGCGTTTCCTCGAATATCCAACGCGAGACAGCTCTTCGGACCGCGGTTACAACAGGCTTCAAGGTCGTGCCGTTAGAGCTTGCGGAGTGTTCTCAGCGTGACACAAGCGACGTATCTTCACCCTGTATCGCACAACGGCTGCGAGAAACAACAGTCGACTCACAGATTCAACTGCAAAATCACACATACACACACGCGCGCCAATATACAGAAGACGAACGAGAGATTGAAGGATTATACAGATTACTCGGAAGATTAGAAAAGCGATCCAGCGACGATTGCCGGAGAATTTCGACGCGGACCTGGCCGCAGGTTCATCACTCGGCCGTAGGTGCGAGCATCGTGCAACAGGGACGCCGACGAAGGCACTAAAGAGAAGCACGACCACAACGGCGGTCACGGAGACGACGGCCGACGTCGACCGTTCACGAAGACGAGGAGGAGGATTCGGTGCGCCCCGCCAAATACTCTCGTCGCACTAAAAATACCGGGCAGCGGTGGTGAGCTACACTCTCCGACCATTCTACATCTATCTCTGCCTCTCTTCCTCCAAACTCTTCGTACCTCGTTCCTCTTTTCTACCGATATCTATTTCTCTCTCTCTCTCTCTCTCTCTCTCTCTGTCGTGTACGAAAACGAATAATCCGTGCTGCGATGAGGAACAGAAAGGAACCAGTAGGAAGGAAGAGACGAAGAGGAGAGAGTGGTAGAGTATTACGTAAATTTGTCCCTCGCTTATTCGGAATGGCGAAGTTCGGCACGCTCCTCAGGATCGGGTCTTGGCAACGTCACCGCTTCCTGGTGCACGACGAGGTCGGAAGAAGCTTACGGTGCATCATTGTCACCGATGGCGTTTAAGGTTCTGGTTATTATGACGCGGTACGGTCGTGTTCTCGCCAACTCGATGTGTCGTAGGAATCGAAATTGTATTGTACGTAGGTTGTTTCGAGTGCATGGATTTTCACTTTCGAGTGTTTCATCGGTTATTGCAGTTCCTGGACTGTCGAATTAGGACCACGCGTAGAAACTTTATTTGGAGAATAACCGCGGCAACTCTCGCTCAAAAGTCTCAGGCTAATTATCACCTGTTTGCTTCAGACCGAGAAATATTAAATGATCACTAAAGGACGTAAACAAACACCATCTAATGTGGCATTTTGTGTATGACAAAAGAACCGATTAATGGATTAACAGGTTCACTAGAAAGTACATTTATATCGTTTGCAGTTCACGATCTACATCAGATATCGAAGATTTGTGAAGAATAAAAGGTGCTTAAGACTTTTCAGTGTACGTCATATATACTGGTATTATGTCAGATAAAAAGCAAATTGTCCTGAATTGTAAAAATTATTATTAAATACATACACAATCAATTATTTAATCCGTTTCACTTATTATTCCATTTTGCCATAAAAAATGCCATTAAAGATATCTCTAAGCCTAATTAATCCTCTGTACTTATTTTTTACTGTTACGTTATCAGATTCGGGAACAAAGATTCCGCACAATTTGGCCAAGAAAAATGTTTACCAAGACAGTAAAGATAATATAAAGATCCTATATAACGAAGCATAGGCAAAAACGTATAATCCTCAAATGGAGACAAATTAATATATAAATGAATTAATTTCATTTCCCATTAAAATTCCACCGCGCCTCTCTACTTTACTAAAAAGGTAAAAACTATCGTAAGTTTCGAGTGATCCTAATTCGATGACCATGGACTGTACACGACCATGTGCTGTATGAATAGGGGGGCGTTTTCGCACACGCGTGCCTGATGTTTCTTAGTCTCTCGTTCGTTTTCTGTCTCTCCGCTGCGCACCTTGACACATATAGAAATTACGAAATCGGAGGAGGAGCGCGGTTCGAACGGGAGCAACGGAGCTTTCGTGGCATTAAATTCCGATCTACGCCGGTGACGGATATACGTATTGCGCGTAATTAGAGCGCGCTCCATCGGTTTTTGCGAGATCGTTGCACCATCGAAAAGATTCTGACGTTGGAGTGCAAGAGGTGGCGAGAATCGATGCTGTATAGTACGACGGCTTGACTATTGGTGTTCATTATCGGTGTTCATTAGTAGTCGTAGAATTTCTAGTTTGGCTTTTGGTTCGTTAGAACGCTGCCAATCGATTTTTTCGAGATCGTTACACCATCGAGAAGATTTCGATGTTGGAGCCCAAGAAGCGAACTATCGATGCAGTATGGTATGGCTTGGCTATCGATGTTTATTATTATCGTTACGTTCATTGGTATTCGTAGAACTTCCAAGTTAATTTTGGTTAATTAGAACACGGTCCGTCAGTTTCTGCGAGATCGTTGTACGCAGGCACAAGCTAAATTTCAATGATGCTCTAAAACGTGTCATTGGCCTCCCGCGTTGTCAAAACATCGTGTGGATATGTTTCTACTTGGGGGTAAACATACTCGTTAAGAAACTCGAACCACTAATGAACAATGCGAGTATTCAGAGAATCGTAAAAACTATCAACGTGATAATTGACAAAATAGGTAAGCAATACAAATTTTACCATCACCTTGAAGAATATCATCTATTGAGAAGTTCGAACGACGGAAAGCAATTGATGGTCGTGAAAACCCAATGGACTATCGATAGTATAATACACTTATCGGTATGTCAAACAACATTGACACGATTTCTTCTATATCTCCTAACGAAAACAAGTTGATATATAGCGTAGAAAATATTTGTGCTTCTACAACAATAATAATTTACTCGTCTAGCGATGAATTTATTTATTTCTGCTCATGTAATTTTGTTTACGATAAATGAATAAATATTAAAAATAGGACACAGTGATTTGTACCGCGTAGAAGATGAATTAGCGTGTCTTTGCTGGTAGAATATCACGATAAAATTGCTTTTTAAGGGCTAACACGCGATAAAAAAAATTCACATTTGCATTTTATCGAACCATGTGGGTCAATCTTTTTTTTCTTGCTTGAAAAGTACTTTATCTTCAGGTTGATTGATTCACAAATTATGAGTCAGACAGGGAAGGTTGTTCTAATCTGACAGAAAAAATATTGGCATATCCAAGCAGTGATATCTAAATCTGGTGAATACATCCATACGTCGTATATTATTCCTAATACTACTAATTGTAACTTGTATATTATTGAAAATATCATTCTGATCACAGATGATTCTCGTAATATAATGACCAGATGCCGGACACCGTCATATGAAACAGTTCACCAATTGCTCATCGGCCAGATACTTCCTCCATAAGCAAACAAAAATCGGGTATACTGTATCTCAAAAATCGTCATACGATATCAAAGAACAACTTTATGGAAAGTATTTGATCATTGTATATCAACTGATTATTAATAGACTGCGGCTCTTTATATAATTGTCTTTTTAAACGCACGTAAAGAAATGGAATCTAAAATTTTCTTCAGTTTCTAGATATTGTAACAAGTACTCTACTTCCGATTCTTGATATATAATTGTACGTTCTCTGTATTTTAATATTCACCGATTCATTGTCATCGATTGCCAATCATAAGCCTCTTGCGTCGATAAATCAAGAAACAAACATAACATTTTTCAAATTCTTGTTAAAATGTGAATTGCGCGTTAATCAAAAGCTTCTTTCATAGTCGAAGTACACTATTCGTCAAAAAATCGTCGAATTCTAAATTCTAAACATCGGACCAGCGAAGTACGTTGGTCAGTGGAAGAGTTCGCGAACTATTAATAAAGTCTGGGCCTTTTGTCTTCAAGGTCGCCGATTCGATGATATCGATGTCGCGGGTTTCCTACAAAATAGTGGTATAAATACGCGTCGCGTTAGAAAATAACGGCGCAGTTCATGCTCGATTCTCGCCCACGAGTTCGCGTTTCACGCGGAACTTTCCTGGCATCAACGGAAACCGTTTCTGCCTGCGTGCATCATCGGCCGTTTCCGGGAGAGAGGAAAATAAAAAAACGATGATTTAGAGCCAACGTGGTGGAATTAGCGCGAAAATATCGCGTAAACGTTGGTTTAACGGCAAAGAAGCGCAACGTTTATGACAGCATTCAATACACGAACAATACGTCCCTGTCTCGTACAGTGACTGCTGTTTGATAAATTTTCACATCCAGTTTTAAAAACATCTATCCGCCACAGAATCACCGCTAGCAAATATATATTTAGTCAGTAAAATATTTTGAACAAATTCCACATCCATAGACACGACTGTGTTACAACGAAGAAGAGGCTTAGAAACGATTCTGTAACGTACATTCTGAGAATGAGAATATTTTTTTGACAAGATTTCTCCTCCTCTTTGAGCTTCCATAGCCGAATCTCAAGCTTCGATGTTTATCTGCTTGATAACAGGGTTGATAAGGAACTTGTTTTTCCATTGAGAAATATATTTGATTTCGCGTGATTAAAAATTGATAGTGAATAAGTATAGCGTACAGTTATTCGACTGGTTTTGCTAAATTTTGTACTACTTGTTCGACACAATCGATTATGCGTCCTTTGTGTCCTGTAGAGTTGTATATCGAATCAACAACGTGACGTTCATGGCCCTATACTACTTGTCTGACAGAGCCACTGACGCACAGCGACCTATAGTGCTTATTCGATACAAACGATGACGCACTGTATACGTCCTATGAAACTTACTGATCACAGGATATAATGTTTATGGCCCTATACTACTTGTCTGATACAGCCACTGACGTACAACGCGCACGCTGTACTACTTATTCGATACAAACGCTGACGCACCCTATGCGTCTTATGAAATTTAGTAATCACGGGACACGATGTTTATGGCCCTGTGTTACTTGTCTGATACAGCCACTGACGCACAGCGTGCGACCTATATACTTGTTCGACACGAACGATGACACACTCTATGCGTTCTATAAAACTTGTATAATCGTAAGACGCACTGTTTACGATTCTATACTATTTGTCCGACACGATTACTGACGCACAGCGTGCGACCTATGCTTCTTAAACGACACAAACAGTGCATAGTTATTAATCGTGCCAATGAGAGAAAATAAATTTAAACAACAAATGGATACAAGTCAAGCTCCGAAGTGAACGAATTATTGCGACATAAAACCTCTTTCTAGACATGTACTCTAGACAGAATTCCAATCTAAAAATTGGTAATTTATATCTTAAATACGTTTAGTAACCTTTGTGACAGGCATACGATGTAAATTACAATTACAAATGCCCTGAGATTAAACAAACCTGTAACCAAAATTATCATATAACGATCACTTGTGAACGAAAAAGAGTTATCCAATGAATTTGGGATCAAATCCCTAAAGCAACTAGGAAGTGGAAAGAACAAAGGCCGCGAAGAAAGAAGATGAACCGACCATACCACTGCGATCTCCAACTGTATTTCTCCGCTCGACGTTCGCACGCGTGTTTATCGTGGTCGTGCGTACGAGCCTGCCAAATATAACCAAGAAGCGTGAAACGCGTGCGCCACGATCGCCTCGTAAGAGCAGAGGCGAGCTAGAAAGCTCGCGGCGGGCTAGTCGTCAGCCGGCTCGTTTAAATGTTAACGCGAGTGGCTGGTTAACTAGCGCTTTACTCGCTTGCTCTCTGGCTGTTTCATTGGCCCGTTCCATGTCACCGTTGCTGCTGTCGCGCTATGGCAGAGGGCCAACCGAAACAAGTACACGCGTAGGCGAATCGCGTGTTAGGCTAAGTTCTGGCTTAGGTAAGTTTTATCCCTGATATTTGTCAACGACGTTCCACCCTTCCCTTTCACAGACGTAAAATAAGATCCTATGTCTTTGTGTTGGTGTAATAGTTATGCTGCGCAACTATGGAGGAAGAAAGTGTTTTGTCAACCCCCATCAAACAGATATAGGGCCTATTCGGATTCTGCCGTTTATTTCAATATTCGATTGAAATTAGATATCTTATTCTAGTTGAAAGATAAAATTCTAATGCGTATTTTTGTTTCCATAAGATTTAAAGAACGAGATTCTACTGGGGGTCCGTTTGCACCTGGCCCTTCTAACAGGTTAAAGAATCAATCTATGGTGGAGACAATGTATATTACTTTTTTAACAGAATATTGCACTTTATTGCGCTTTTATACTGCATTAAGACACAAAATGTCGATATTCTATTGAAAGGTAGAAAAAAGCTCATAGTTTCTCCATAGTTGGACAGTGTACGTACCTACCGAGATATCCGTCTGAATGATTTTGCTTTACACATCATTTTACGTAAGTGAGAAAACAAGTTCACATGCATAGGACCGATAGGAAATATATCCAACAAATATCTCACCATGGTCAAAATGACTCGACTAGCGAAAATCTCAGAAACAATCCTATTAAACATCTCTGCATCATTATCGACTGTCGGTAATTCGAAAAATTCACTAAAATTCAAAAAAACCAATGAAGATTCGAAAAATGTCTATTCTTTCGTTGGCTACCTCTGAAATCGATGTGTCGTTCGACTCTGGTGTCACGTCGAGCTTGGTGTCCAGTTCCCTGGTGGGTTCCACGTTATTTCCCCGTTGCACCCAAGGCTCCCATCCCTGCCTGGGCCACCACGACACCTGGTTCCCAGGCATCAACATGTTCACCTCTTGGCTAGCCATCGTCGACGACGACGAGGACGAAGCCGAGGGTGGTCCACCGTCAGCCAAGCCACCGCCGCCGCCACGCACGCACCAGCCTCCAGAATGATCCAGGGTGAACAATACTGTCTGTTCCTTTCCCTTCTGTTCCCGTAGCAAATCGTACAATTTTCGTATCGTAGGATTACAAGGCTTTCGTGTCGCTCTCACAGTCGCATCTTGCCAAGAACAACGCGTATTTCTAAATCCAGGTTGTGATCGATTCTGGGTCAGCTCGCTGAGATCTCTCGAGTTACCTTAATCGACGATGTGTAAATATGTACCTCTAGATTCTATCTCTCTGTTTCTTCTAAATTCTAGATCTGTTGGTTTTCTACAGTCTCTGATAATGCACACTTTATGTACCACTTGTATGGACGAAATATTTCTCTTCATTCAGATCTGGATGATCGACGTCCGGATCATTACCGGGGTCTTGGCTTCTTTCCTCTTGTTTGGACGATCGGCTTCGACCGCCACAGGGTGATTCGTGGTGGAATTTTCTTGGAACCGACACGAAGGAGGAGCAAGAATGGTTTTGTCTTACGCGGGTGCCTCAGCTTCCGGCGAACCGGCTTCCCTGCCGGCGCGTTTCCCGACGACGATGCGGAGGACGACGGTGTTGCGCTGGCCATCTGGCGCAAACTCGCACTAAAACCGCGGCGAAACCGCGTGACGAGTCCCCCTCGAAAATAGTCGCCGGTCGAAAATAGCCGACGCTGGCTAAGAAAGAAGAATCATCGGCATTTGCTCCGGGTACACGCGTCGCCGCGCTAGTTGCATCGCGGCCTTCTCCAGAGGCTGATTCCCCATGTGTGCATCGCGTACCGATCTTCCTCTATCTTCTTTTCTGTCTTTTTCTTCCACTAAATCGTTTCCTCTTTTTCCTATTTTCTCTCGGGTTACGTTCGCGCATTGTTTGAACTTTTCTCACTCAATTTACGCTATCACATTCTGTCTGTAAGAAAAGAATTCCAAAGGTTCGCTTAACATCTTTCTAACACATTTCTTCTACTTGGATTTTACAATTTTATGAAATTTCCACAGATTTATGATAAATCATTGCTCGCTCCTTGATGGGATAATCGACGGTCTTCAAATACCGCAAAAATCCATCGCTATGCTCCTTCTACCTCCTAAGATAGATGTAGAATTTGACTTTTTCTTCTCGCTTCATTCCGTTCTTCTTTGCTCTTTGATCGATCCTTTTCTTTTGCTCGTGTCCACGTATTTATATCGTCCAGAGGTCTGTCGAACGGGACGCGCAAGAGACAACACGGATATCCTTGCTTTTCATAGATACCGATAGTGGAGACACGCAGGAGGAACGAGTTGTATACGTGGGGGATGATTCGCCAGATCTACGTTCCAGCGAATGCAATGTGAAAAATTCACGAGAAGATAATGGACTAACCGCAAAAATCAAGGCTTGTGTACATGGTGGACGTATACACCATGTGTAGACATCCTATGTTAATATATCTATATTCAATATATCGTGTATTGCATTGTGGGCGTGTGTGACCACGTGTAGAATTTTGTTAACCATTCACGAACAGAAACCTTGTGTGACGCACATCTGTAAATAAAAGTCTGTATATGCCTTGTAGAATTTTATGAACAGTCTGTAGACATTCAGAAACTTAATGCGACGTACATCTGCGGACAAAAATTTGTATGCGTCTCTCTTTATAGGATTTTATGAATAGTCTGCAGATATATAGAAATTTATATTCGCATTTTATAAAATTGGTGTATTTAAATAAGAAGATATGTTCACAAGTATAACTTTATATACTTTACACAAAATTCACATATTTGTAAATGTTTGTATTGGCATTGTGTACAGATATGCGTTCGTGCATAAGGATTCTGATATCTATAAGCAGTCTGCATGAATTTCTAAAAGATGCACACGCAATATGCTATAATATGCAGCACACGATATAATAGTTCACACGCAATACTATTTGCAATTTTGTACACATCTTGGTAACTGAACTTTTCATCCCTTGCGTGTACGACATTTACAAAAAAAAGAAAAAGAAATTAGGACAGATTACTCATACTTTGTAACTTTTTACTCCTGTTAATTGCTGACTGCAGCAGATGTAATTATTTAAAACCATTGTAGTTCTTTTTTCAGTAAAACCTTTGTTAAACATACATATATATGTTCTTCATCTTTAAACACCTAGGTTCAACGAATATATGAAACAGATATCCTTGAACCACCAAGTCTTCAAACCATTAATCTTTGAATGAAAATAATATTTTACCACCCAAAAAATAAAGAATATTTAAAGTATACTTGTCGGTATAAACAATCTCTAAAATATAAATACATACAATAAACATCCTCAAATTATATTATATTAACTATATTATATTAGCTATCTATTATTATTATATCAGCTATATATCATATTATATTAGCTATCAATCATCTTTTTAATCGAAAGAGTACCACAGTACCTGCCATTGAGCGTGATACTATAGGAAATGAGTGTTAGGGTAAGTAAGACCGCGAGGAATGGTCGACAATAATCGAGACCGATTTCTCTAAACATCTATCCGAGTTTTGTCCCCGTAATATTCTACGATATTATCAGACGCGTGGAAATGTGATCTCAAATAGTATATAACAAAATGAAATCTAAAGATACATTGGGCAGAATATAAAGACGTCCGCGTCGGTTGTCGGCGCCATTCGACTCACCTGACTTCTGGAGGACGGTGAACGATGCCTGTGTCGATCCTGACTAGTCGACGACGAGGCATGGTGACGATAGATCCTTGCACGTCGAGAAGAAGTAGGATGCGCCAAACGATCACGATCGCGATCACGATGCCCGTGCTGGCGACCGCTACTCGGTGATCGACGATGGCTTCGCTTGTACCGTCTTTCCTGGCTGGTTCCGCGGTCGTGCTGACGCGACCTCAGCACGCGTTCTCCGCTGAAATTGCCACTAATTAGTCTTAGGTTTATCACAGCCTCAGAATTAGACGTTCGTGTGAATCTGTTCACTGCGAGACGTTGGTCGTGAATGGAATATTGACAGAATAGAGAAATTAATGGGATGGATGGCGATGCAGGAAAATTGTACAATTGATGATAATGGATGGTTCGGTGATTTTTAGTAGAGAAAATTTGTTTTTATACAAAGTTTGAGAAAAAGTGATCTGTAAGTTTTGATGACTCAGATACTTGAACTACGTATTCAATTGATACTAGCCTCTTTTTAAGAGGTTGTTTCATTTGCTAGTGGCCTTTAATGGCAAGTCTTGTGCTTGATGTATATATATATATTAGTGGTTATACGGTCTCTTGAAGCACGAGAGAGTAGAATGAAAGAATCTGTTGATGAAACGAAGCGATTCATATGGAGAAAAGAGTAACATTCTGACCTAATATGGTCTTCTCTTTGCGGATAATTGATAGGTCTATATAAATTTTGAAAAGAGGATTAAAAGTTTATCTTGTGATTAAAGTATGAATAAACAATAATAGATGATGATAACAAAAATAGATCAGCTTTGGAAATAAAATGTGATACCAGAAGATTACGTCTCTCAGATAATTATGTTCCTCAACTTTCTTATCTTTCTTTGCCACTAATTTAAACCATTAAAATGAAAATAAAAGTGTGTCCAACAATTAGAACATCTAGTTAACACTCACACGTAATAACATTTAAATGGAATTCAGCCTTAAGTAACATTTTATACGGTGTTTTAATAGTGAATTCTGATACATACGCAATCTACAATTAGAAACCCGGGCATAATTGTTGGAAACAATCTAACTTTCACTCTACTACATCCATAGCTGGCTGATAAAAAAGAGAGAAAGGAGATCTTACGATCTTTCGACGTGCATTTTCCTCCAAATAATAGCGACAGTTTCTAATTACATGCTTAAGAGATCAGGTATATATTTAAAAACGTAGCTAGAATATCAAAGTAACTTGATCTGCATAAGGAAGCTGATAGAACGGCTGAATTATTTGCATCTTAATTTACAAATATCTCGATCTGCTTGAACAGAACTGCTTGTTTGATTTATCGCAACGATCTTGTATGGTACCTCGTACGATGAATTAACGCGGATTAAATAGCTTAATGATTTACGAAATACCGATATTTGCGATAAATATCAATTGTTATTTACACTTCAGAGTTGGCGATTAATTAATTTCCAAACCTTTCTATTTGACTATTTTAAACTCCCATTAACGCTTAATTAATTTTAAAAGCATAAACACAAAAAGTGAAGGAACAAAAGCTATCTGGAATAAATTGCCATACAAGATAGTAGTTCGCTCGAAGCAAAACGATCATTGTTATAAACTTTTACAAAGTATTCATAAATATTTCAAAGACATTACGGTACATTTTAAAAGTATATATCAAACAGTATTCGTGTAAACATATATAAGCAATACGTAAAATTCTACATCGATAAACAAATAAATAGCTTGAAATCTATTCTTAACAAACATTTACTATTAGATTCTAAGATAATAATCTCAAGCTTCCAAACTAAGATTATACAGTAAAAAGAAAATAGTCAGATGATAGAAAATTTTTGTGATTGATCGTGTATAAAGAAAAAGAAAGATGATGTTTATGATTAGATATGATTTTCCAAACGGTTTAAATATTGGATATATTTAATTTACAAACGGAGTTGACTGAGAATCAGGCATAGCCTGTCTGCTACGCAAAATGTACACGGGAGCATTTCAGCGCAACAGTGAGTTGACCTACTTTGGGTGTGTCTGGCTTCAAATAGACCATTTCACTTAAGAGTATTTCGCTGACGCCTTCTGCAACGTCTTGATCGAGTCCAACGCGGCAGAAATCCTAATTTCAAGGTTAAACATTCGCAGCTGTTACATCTTTCATCGCTACGCTGCGTTTCGTAGCTGTAAAATCTTCAGGTATCTCTAAAAGAGTAGACATATGCAACGATATTCCGCTAACAAAGAAAACATCGTAATCTTGTTATCTTCTAATCTTATTTTTGTTTAAATTCCATCGCAATAAAATGAGGTTTCACAGTCTGATAAGAGCAACAATTCTTTCATACTATCCCTATATTGTTTATGAAATTTAGTGGAAGCAATATATTTTATTTCAAGAGAAGAACACAATTATAGAAATATCTATAGAACAGCGATTTCCAATTCTTTTGTGCGCAAATAAAGTGAAAATTTTAGAAATTTCAATGCCAAAAAGCATGCTTTGTATGCAAATAAGAATTTATGATCTAGGATAAAGTACACTATGTACAAAAGAACCTAAGTGCCACTAACGGTACACATACACCATTGCTTGTAAAACCACTGATCTAAAGAATTTTCTTCTAAATTTTCAAGCCTTTACATTTCTAACTAAAGGCACTTCTAATGTTCAAGATACTACACTTTCCCTTAGAATATCTTATTTGATGTTTATAAAATATATAATGTAAGTATATAAAATACAAATCATTTAAAAAAGTTTCAGCAAATATTTAAGTATCTTAGATGTCTATGTGTGTCAGAGGGAAAAGCAAAGTTGCATAAACACGTACTAGTAAAGAAATATTAACTTTTGTATGACGGAAATGAATACAAAGTAGATGTTCAATGTATCCTTCGTATAATTCAAGGCAAGTATGTATAGATGCATCTTGACACAGATTGCCTCTATCCAACCTTTCCTCTCTTCTTTCGACGTATATGTTAAGTCTCTTGGAAACCAAACTAACTAGTTAACTCAACTTTTGTGAATTTTCTCGCGAAACATGACAAGTTTATTTGTCAATAGAAGATCGTATAAACAGTTGTAAATTTCAATGTGAATTTTACTACTTTTTCTACTTTTTAATTTACCAGCTCGTGTAGCACTTCTATTTAAATTTGTATGACCTTCTTGAAACACCTCGTACATATTGCTAACAAAAACACTAAAAATATACAAAACAGAATTTAGAAGCATTGAAATGTTCAGATAGTGACGAAAGGTGTATCACTGTTTGTTACCTCTAACAAGCCATATTAATTGCAAGCGTAATTTCGTTCACGCACGAATAAATCGTGGGACAGAGAAGAGAAGCACAGTGATACAAAAAAGGCTCGAAAATTCGCGACTAACGATGATTCACGCACAGGAAGTTGCCAAGATTTTTAATCGGCCATCGTCCTAACATCGTGGCCTTCGATACCAAACAATACCTTCTTCCCAAACAGACTGATAGGAATCAAAAACAACGTTATTTCACTGAATGGAAAGTTTCTGTGTTATTATCATATTAAACCCTCAAACAGTTTCATTGTAAAAATATACTGGAATTATTGGTCGATCAAACAAATTCTTGAAATGTAAAACAAACGGGTAATTAGCTTCTTGTTCTTGGAAAGCGATGAATGTTTCAACATTACTGACACAAAAGATTGTGTTCTTTAATCTTTAATAGTTAAGGATACTCTTTGAAAAATGAAGATCATAATTATTTGGACAGTGTAAGCACTTGTTATACTTTACTACGCTTCCAAAACCAATTAATAAAAGTTAATAGAAGATCCTTTGGCTACTGTTCACGCATACGATTTCTCGCTAGAACAACGAAACAGTTTTCATCGTGTTTATTATTCGTTAGAAATCCGACGTCTCAAATTACAATTATTCAAGCAATATCCATCAACTTGGACGTCGTCCGAATAATTGTAACTGCTAATGTACAGTTACAATATTTATACTAGTCATGTAACGATATTCGAATAAAACAGAATCGGTAGAAAAATATTCAAAAAAGTTGCATCGCACGGAAGATCGAGAAACTTTCCATTCTATTTAACACACGACCTAACACACTCTTCGTTCAAACATGACACGCACACGCAACGCACATACCGCTGCAATGATTCCACAAGATACGAGCTCACCCATCATCCGTTATGTACAAACCACAAACAAATCTTGGTGCGTGTCGAGTGCAACGGTTCAACATTCACGCTCCTCGATCGGCGTGGAATGGCGAAAATTCTCTTCTTCTAACTCTCAGCCTTTCTCGCAACAATCTCCAGACAAGAAGAACATCGGATACAAAACAGAGGAGAGAAAATGAAAGGACGAGACGCAGAAGCGTGTTCCGTCGAGGAAGTTGTTCTCGATGTAAATCACTCTGTGACGAGCGTACGGAAGAGGAAGAATCACGCGGACCGAGACGGCATCGCGACGAAACTACGCTAAGCCAATAAGGATCGGCGAAAAGTCGCGGATGGTAGCCTTTGACTGCGAGCTTTCTGCTGGTTCGTGCGTTGGAACACGGCCAAACAGTCCTTCGAAACGCCGACGGGAGAAGGTGGAATTGATAGCGCATTCCGTGTATCCTTTTCGAAGGATCCTCGCGCTAAAGAGGTCATAGGATTATGCGCAAAAGCCGCCCTCTTACCCGCAACGCTACCTCCCACCCCTAAAACCGTGCCAAACACAGCGGATCGTCGCAGAAAACAAACAATGTTTCCCTCTCTCTCTCTCTTCGATTTCTTCTGGCGACTTTTAATCGCGTGAGGGAGTCTAGTCTACGGTTTATCGCACCACTTTCTTCCTTTTTCTTTCTCTGACGTTACGATCGTCGACTAGAGGGATGCAAGGTTAACGTGTAGGCGGTTTACGAGGGTGGCTTGGATCGATTGTGCGCGCTGTGGGTTGCGGAACGTTTGAGTAGTTGACTAAGGAAGAAAAGTTTCTTGGAGAAGGTAGTTTTTTAGTGTGAGAAAGATTAGATGTTTCTGATTTTTTAGTGTTCGTGTTTTTATCAGAAGTAAAGGTATTGTTTTTAATGGAAACAGGTAATCATTATACATTTTATATTTTAAATTTATACCTTAGACAACGTGATACTCGTGGTTTGGTCCTTCGAGTTTCATAGGCGTTTTTATCAGTAATGAAAGTAGAAATTAACGATAGAAGCAGGATCGAAGTCACGAAGAACAGAGATTATATCAGTGGCTCGCTGCACGAATATCGCATATAAAACTTGAGCTTTTATGTGCAACAAATTTATCGTATTTAACGTACATGGAGATATTTTTTAAGAACAACGATCCATTCGTCGCTGTCACGATCCTTTGTCGCTTTATGTTTCTGAAGGTGATCAATGCGCAATTTGCAATCAATTTTGTAATAACGTTAACAATGATAAACGCAAGAGAAGTATTTATTCCATCGTAAAGTATCGTTTAAGACTGTTATCCCTCGGAAACGCGAAAAGCGAGCGTGCAATATATGTGCAGTAAATCTATGTTATCTAATCATCGTGAAAATTTCAAATTTCAAATGACATTACTCGTTTCAATTTTTACGTTATATTATGTTTTTGAATATAAAACGGAGCGCTGAATAATCATCGAGCGAGACGATTTTAATACTTTCACGCTCCATCAATTGTTGTATAATAAACTTAATAAACTTAACAAATTACAACCTATTTAAACGATAAATGTTATGTGTGTCTTTTGTAAGGTTGGTCCACATTTTTACCTGCGCTGTGTATAAATAAACATGTACAAATAAATTGCATGTATGTCCAGATGAGATTACTCGCACAAAGAAACATTTCTCATTTGCAAGTGTGGGACATAATTTACAACACCTTTTCCACTCTTCGCATCCAAGACACCTATAAAACGACTAACAATGATAAATCGCTTATTAAGCAGGTTTCGTTGGTTCTGTTGTAGGGGACATTTCAAATATACTGTACCTTGGTATCCAGGAAGGGCGACGAATGGAGGCGTAGAGGACCGGCATCCTTTAACTTCAGTCCGTCTTGTCACCTGAATTACAATGGAATCACCGCCTTTCGATATGTTAAAGAACAAATGTCGATCGAAACTGATCGAGCGAAGGGAAGATTTATCGTTCGTACGAGTCGAAACAAGTAAATTTCTTGATGATCGACGTAACGTAGGATCGAAATAGTTCATGCATGCGAAAAATACCTCGTCGTGCGTTATACACGAGCGTGTTTACCACACGAGAGAACGTTTTCAGTTACGGTTACTATATTTAAGCCCCTGTAGTCCTCGTTTCACTGACACATCATCGAAGAGAACTTTATTTTAAGTCGTCTCAAGAGTCTCTTTCTTTCCATTTTTAAAAAGGCTGAATTAAAATTATACTTGAGTCTTCTGGATATAAATATATAATGGACTATCTCTTTCGAAAATATGCTTATATTTAATATTTATGGCAAAATTTGGTAATTAGTTAAAGTAATTAGAGTAGAAGCTTGTTAACACGTTGAATGCCACGCCAGTTTTACAAGGTTTGGCCGTGGCGCCACGATGAATTTTTTATTATGAGATACATATCATGTTGAAATATTACTTACAACAGATATGTTACAGTGTATAATCAACATTAATGAATTTTTGCCATTATCAATTATCTCATATTGTCCCTTCGCGTGGCTAGATAATTGTTCTATGTTGTTACGTCCCGGGGCTTACCATGAACCATAATCCATCCCTCAGTCATACTTATTTGGACCCACAATAATCCTAAAAACCCGTCACAAGGTTTTACTGTCAAGGCCCTTAATTACCATCAAACATCTTTCAGGTAGAAACGTTCCTTAGGGTTATTGTTCACTAAGGTAAAAGCGGATTTTCCCATGTTCGACATGGGAAAATCTATATATCATTCCAAACTATTTTTATCAATTTTATACTGCATTTAATTTTGTCACACCATTGTGGCAACAATGGTAATAATACGAAATTTATAACTATTGATATAAAAATACTAAACGAGACTGAAGAAGGACTAACAGAACTAAAAGCAATAATAGAAAGGCAATACAAGACGGCAAGGAGGCAAAAGCCCAAAAGTCGCCATAGTTTTAGAGACAGAATAATTAAGGGAGTATTTAATTAAGTGGATAAGAGGAGAGATAAATATATAAAAAGCGAAATAGATAACCGAGATGCAAAGCTCGTCCAAACCCGAAAGACACGGACTAGCAATATTAAAAAAAAATAAAAAAATATAATTATTGATATTTGTTCAAATTATGTATTTCTGCTAATCTTGGTGCGCCGGTCACCGGTGGCCCCCATGGCATTCAACGTGTTAGAGAAAAGAGTGTTAAGCATGACAGCTGTAGATCTCATTTGTAGATTTTCATACTTCCTTTTTCTATTTATTCGTTTGATCTGTAACTTTTGGTTTATGAACCGTAGAAGATTGTTAGAATCGTCAAAGTTAGAGTAATTGATTTTATTTACAGTTTTTTTTGTGCTGTCATTCGCTTCGTGAAGAACGTAGTCCGTGAAAAACAGTCTATCGAAGATATTCACAGATTTATTTATATCCTAAAGACAAACACTGCGAAGTCATTGTTGTGAATCTTGTCAATTACCAAGCGATCTATAGCCGTTCTTAGAAACAGTTTCTTCAAAACATGTGATTTAGCGAACGTTGATATTATGCGCCATACCTGTGCTTCATTCAACAAGCTTTAAGTAATATTTTTGACGCGAACGAATGGAAAATCTAATTATTCGCAACCTATAAATTCCTACTTCTCTGTGTCCAAGAAGAATATGGTGTGCAGAATTGAAATTAAAGGCAAGAGTACAAAGAAACTATAAATAAAACAAATTACTCCAACCTCAACAAATCTGGCAATTTTCTATTCAAAACTCCCCGTTACGCAGCTTATTTAGAATCTAAGGGGACAAAATTATTAAAACTGTTAAATTATTAGATGTTAACGTTTACAATTCAGAATTTAGCATCCGCAAAGATAATCTCGAACAGAGGATTTATGTCACATTGTCGTTGCAGAAAATAATCGCTGAGCCTGAAACCACCATTAATCAAATTCATACTTCGCAAATACTACGACTGTCCAATTTCAATGAACAACAACCAAACTTTCAAGTCACCATCGATAAGAACTTCTTGAAAACAAGTCACGTGTCTAACGAATCTGAATTGCAAATGAGATCAGACTCGGTCCAAAGTATAGATAGCGTTTTCTATGGTGAAAATAATATATTACGGAAGACTTTGTGGCTGATCGACGAGCGAAATTTGCGTCGAATCGAAACCAACAACGTCACACACGCGTCACACGTTACACGCGAACAAAGATTCTGTAAGATGGAAGTTCGAAAAGAACGAGTTGTTTCCTTGAAGGAGAAGGAAGTCGAAACGAAGTAGTGCGGAACGAGCAGGAAGAGGAAACGACGAATTTGAAAAGAAGCTCGAAGGTCGAACGGCGGCTCGAAGAAGCTTTCCCCGGGTCTTGGTAACTGAAACTTTTGTTCTGTGTTAGACGATTTATGCGCAACTTGCCCAAGAAGGAAACCAAGTCCTTGGTCTCGTCGAAAACTTGCCCGCTTATATGACAAACAGCTTGTCATTGTCGCATTTGTAAAAGATAAGTCGAATCGAAGGTGCTGTCACTTTTTTACTTTCGTATTTGGAACACTGACGATCGTTCGCAGATATATACTGACGTATGTGGGTATTTTTGGATTGAAATGTATCGATCGAAACTGCTAAAAGACGCCTCGCGGTTAATTAAGACTTCTTTAAGAAGATCACGATCGACGATTACCGCGGAAGAAAATTTCCAACGTGAAAAATATTTCCTTTTCGTATTTGCTCGTTCATTATTGCTTTTACAATTTTATTTTGTATTTTACACTATCTTGGGGATTATTTACCGAGGCAATTTGAAGTTGGGCTTTGCTGCTTGAAACGAGAAAGGGGAACGTGACATAGAAAAATATTTTACCCCTTGCAATTAACAAAATTACAATTTTTATGAGAAATTAAATTATTAGTGGACAGGCTTTTCCTAAAGTAGCAGATCTAATACATATAACGATTCATATTTAAAAGGGCTATTCTGTTATTGTACGTGTACATAATATCCACAGAAATTAAAGTTAGAGGGGAAATACTGGCATGGAGAAGCATCTTTCCTGAGAATTCAAAGATACAAGAGAATATCGCATATAATAGAAAATAAATATCTATAGTAGACAATACTCAACTGACATAATATATACTGCAATAACGTGTATGTAACTCTACCATTGCAAACGTAGCATTGAAAGTAATTGAACAGATGAAATGTTGCAGAGATAAGGGAGATGCTGCTACCAGCATAAGCGTAATAATTTTATGTAATATCTTTGCTTATATAAGCGTTTCAATCCTTTTGAAATATCGGATGCCTCGTTGAGTGGCAAAATCAATTGATTGGGTAACTCCTTAATTATATATGTATATAAAGCAATGCGCCCAGTTAGACAAAGTACATAACGCACTACGGTCTATTAATGCAAGCACACCTTGTATAATCTTATAGAAAAGAAGATTATTTCTGGAACTAATAAAACTATGAAAAGACTGTCCCATATAGGAAAAAAAGCAGGATAATATATTTAGACTTTTTGAAATTTATTATCCAAGTAACTGAAAGGCAGGGTATTTTTAGAATTTTTATTTAAAGTAAAACTATAGGGACGCTTGTTCAAATTTTATTTACCAATTTGGCTGAAGTATACGAGAGACATGAATATAAACGTGAAGGATGTGACGAGCATATGAAAGCACTGTAAATGTTTTCGACTCGGTAGATATCGTGAAATCTGGCACGATCCGTAACAATTGTATGTCTTTACGTTCAACTATGACCTTTCATGTTCTCTCGAAATTCCAATAAGACCGACTATAATGAAAATTTATAGCAGCATTAAAAATCAGTGAAAGCTATCGAAATACTTCTATAAGTTTCGCGATCGTGTTTCCTTTTACGAGCTGAATATCGTTCTTCGATACTCGGACGAATAATCATTTATCCGACATTTCGTCGTCGATATTGTTCTACCAATAGTTCTTTAATGATATTCAACTTTAATGATATGAAATTATTTGATACTATTAGCAGCATAAAAATCTTGAAGAATTTCCAAATAAAAATATAAAGATACTAAAAATCCATATTGCAACTGTTTCAATCTCATTCTACAACTTCGAACTTCTAAAAATCACTCCAAACATTATCTGATTTAATTAATTATTATTTGAATATATATAAATTATTATTATATTTCTACTTTTAAGATACCACATACAGTTAGTCTCCTGACCATACCGAGCAATTTTCTCATACTAAAATTAACACAAATGACTGCACACCGAAAATAACATAAAAGACCGGAAAAAATCCTCGAACAAAAGTAGAAAAGACGCCGAGCAAATATTCGAAATTCGTATTACATTCGATTCAATGAAATTCCATCGCTTCGTTTCGAACTTCGTCGGCACCTTAAACCTCTAGAAAGCACTGATAACACAGAAAGACAGAAAGAAACTGATAAAAATTAATTTTATGTATCACAATTATCACCAGATTAAACCAGATAAAACGAGACCTTATAAAGAAGCAATTTATGACACGTACCGTTTATTCATAAGCCAGTGCTCATTTACTAAACGCTGACGTCCACCCTTCGCGAGGAATTCCCCTATTATTGCAAGGCTGATCGAAACTTTTTACGAGCCCTCCAGATGGATGGGCAAATAAAGAGAGCACCAGGAGAAAATAAACAAGGACCTACATACCTAGATTCTAAGCTTGATTGGTTTTCTCTGCGTTAAATTTATTGTTAACGCGCTCTATGCTGCGAGGAAAAATAGATTCTTTTGACAGACCCATCATTTCCAATGACAACGATACATTAGAATTTGTGGTTCAAGAAAAAGTAACGCTTATAAAGTATCATTAAACAATCTGTTCTTTCCTTGGAGTTATTTTATCGATATAATATAGCCAGAAATATCTTTCCTTAATGGGACAGCTTTTCTTGAAATTATTCTATATTATAGCTATTTTAAGGTTGAATTCTAATTCCATGAAATCATACATATTCGTGCATCTTTATGCAAAATGCACAAAAAACGTTCATAATCTATTTTTAACATTTAAAATCCTTTCAAACTTCAGTCTCCTTTATGCAATAAATGTTTATCTCGTTTATATATTGAACGACAAGGCGCATTTAAAATTTAAAATCCTTTTCATAATTTCCGGTTCAAATATTGGTAATCTATTTATAAAATTTCACCTCGAAAACTTTCCTCATTCCATTTACCTCATTTGTATATTTAAGGACAAGATTCATTAAAAATGTTTAATTCTTTTTACAATCCCCAGAGCAAACGTTCATAATCTATTTATAAAATTTCACCTCGAAATTTCTTCTATTTGCATTGTACTTTACGCAAGAAACTCTTGTCCCATTTATATATTTAACGACCAGATTCATTTAAAATTGAAAATTTTTTTTTACAATTCCTGGCTCAAACGTTCATAGTCTATCTATAAAATTCCATCTTGAAATCTTTTTCAATTTCAATGCTCTTTTTACGCGACAAATTTTCATCTCATTCGTCTATCGAAGAACAAAACGCATTAAAAATTTTGAATTTTCTTTCCAACTCTTTACTCGAAGCAAAGCAACGACCAACACGCGCAACCGTAAGATCTTAATCGAGCAGAGAATCGTACAATGTTACGAAAGAAACCAAGAATCGAGAAACGAAGAACAAAAACGTAATTGGCGTAAGAACGAGCGCTCATTAGAGACGACAGGTTTTCTAGCTACGACAAAATCACAAGAAAGATCGTAACGTACAATAGCGACGTTAAACGGGGACTGAGAATTTTTATCGTTGCGGCAGCCAATTTGCCAGAGTACAAACGGTTTCATCGGGAGCCTTGTTTATTATCGTTCAATCGCGTAAACGCGTGCAGCTATGTAATTAATTAGACCGGTAACGAAGGTAATTAACTCGAGAGCACGGTCTCGCGTTATGGTTGGAGATAATTAGGAAGCTTAGATTTTACGCGTACCAATTGCATCTCCAACTGGCTAAGGATTCTTTTGCAGAACGTAATTTGTAGAAACTCTTGATTACTTACTGTGATTACGATTATGTGATTACGATCATCTCAAAATAATTACTCTCGGAATTTCTTCTCTTTTAAGTGGGCCTTGTGGGGCTTTTAACGACTTGCCTTGATGGTTTCTAGTGTGTTACGAATTTTTACTAAAATATAATTCGTAGTAGGAAAAAAAGATAATATTTTCCTGTCTTATAAAGGAAATTTTACAATAGGTCAGCCTTGCACGTGATTGTCTCTCGCCTACAGACAATTCATTTGTTAACGAGATCTAGCGATGAAACGAAACATGCTGATAAATGATTCAACGGAAACAGGCTATAAGATCGCTTAGATATACATTAGCAGCAAGCTTTTAGAGAAATATTCTCTGCGGTAACCGTAAATCGTCAAACTTTCTCGAAGTTTTCTCCGCGTAAAGATCAACCCAAATTATTACAAGATTCTACTTATTGAATTTAATGCCAAATTATTAAGCAATAAACTCTTCCTTTCTTAGAACGTAAACGCTTGTACAATGTTTTCCAATCGAACACAAAATCACAAGTATACCTAATTAAAAAATAGTAGAACTGTTAAAAAGACTTTCGAAAAACTTGTTCATTTAAAAAGAGGAATATCATCAACAAACCAAAAGGAAAGAAATAAAATTCCAACAATTCTACTAAAATAATTCAAAAATTCCAATAATATAAATTACTGTATGATGAATTTCTAAATAGAAGCACAAAAATCCTTTCATTTAGAAGGAACAGAAAATGACTAGCTAAGCTAAAAATGCAGAGAAGCTGTTTCTCCGCTGGTATCTTCTCGACCCTTGGCATTACTAAACGTCTACGAGGCTAAGTTTCTCCATCGTTCCTTCCTTATTCCCGGTCGTTTATCACGATCAACTGCAAACGCGCAAGAAATCGCGGTACACCGTCGGTATATACAAATTGCTATCGGGCGTATAATACATCAAGAAACGCGTTGGAATCTCGAAATTGAATAATTTCGAAGAAACGCAATTGAGATCAGTCATCGACCGGCACGCGATACCAGGAAATAACTGCAACGAGAAATTACCACTATTCGTTAAATGCAACCTTAAAGGCAACGAACGAAGAAGCTTTAAGCATTTAATTAATCTCTAAACTCTCATATTAGTCGTTTCGTATCCTCGAAATCTTCCGTGAAATGCACGATTAATCAACCGTGAAAATACCGCGCGTTTTTCAAACGTAAAATCTTGCTTCGCGATTGTCTGTTTAATTCGAAACGCGTATTATAAATTATCAATGGATTTTTTCCTGAATTCCGGCGAATCAATTACGATTCAATGGAAATATAAAATTCTGTTACTTTCTATTCTGTGTTTTGTTCTCCGAATTTCTTCCTATGTCGTTATCACGTTTTTTTGTAAGGCCTGGATTGGTTTCTTTTTCTCGATTAATCATCGAGATAGAATCGGAACACTACGTTTATGCCACAGATTTGATAAACTTTGAATGGAAAATCTTCAGTAAAATTTCCTATGATACTTTATCGAGTCTCAAGCTATCTAATCGTTCCAAACATAATAGTACGATTCCCAGACCACGTTTCCATAATTTGTCCAGTGGCAGCCACGAAATCATCAGTAAACGCACGATATGGATACTTAAATAGTCTAACACAGTGAATATTTATTTACGAAAAATTAGGATTGATTATAAAACGTTCTAGTTCAAAGTGAATCATTGTAAACATACTAAAATTCCAGGAGTCAAGTTACGAAAAGGTGAATTAACTAAAAAAAAAAAAAAAAAATACCTGACTTCAGAATACAAATCGCTGAAAATTCAATAAAATTCTGAGAGAAACTACGTTGAAAAATTTATTTCTAAACAGTGTACGACTTTCTTTACCGAAAAATAAAGCTCAGAAAATGATCGTAGTCTACAGTAAGTCAATGCAAATTCATTAAGAAGTTCCAAGAAAATCATCGATATACGATGTTACGTGGTTATCACTGCAACTTCAAAGATTTCCAAAATTAGAAGCGATAACGATCTCCTCGTTGATTTTCATCGCGTATATTAATGAAATTCTATACATTCTCCAGCCAGGTTTTGCATTACAGCGTCGTGAAATTCGATTTACAATATCATAAATTGCCGAAAGTCGAGATAACTTCATCATGAGACGCAGTTTATAATATATTGATACGAAGAGAAATTGCACGTTTTTCTAGCGATGCAAGTGTACAAACTGGAACGCGCAAACACGTTGTAACTGGCTGCTACTTTCTCAACAACGATTAAAGTCTTTCCACTACAAGATTAATTAATTCTTTTTTGAAGAACATCGTAAGGAAGAAACATGTACACTGTTTACTCGTTCAGAATTTATAGCAATTGGATTTTTAAATCTTTCCATAATTATTCTAGATGTTTGTTTAAGAATATGAAAAGGCTCTTTATGTAAAAATATTTGTTCAGGTTCTATTCGTTAGTATCTTGCCATTTTAAATAACAGAGAAGTAGCTTGTTATTTAAATTAATTTTCCGTTAAAATCCAGAGAAAATAAACAAATAATAAATTATTTGAAGTAATGAGATTTATAAGAGAGTTTCATTACTTTCCTTAAAAAAAAAAAAAAACACAGAGAAAAAGAAAAGATAAGGCAAAATGTTCTATTACACAATGACATCTATTTGTTACATAAGGAATTCTAATAAACTCTACAGATTATTACAAAATTTTACTACCATCGTCATTATTCTTCATAAAATGTTACTTTGTGATACTCTACATAATTAAAGTTATGAATACATTTCATAAATAAGGAACTCAAGAAGATATACTCGCTCATATCAAAACATTTAAATGGATATGAATTTCCCTAAACTGTTTATATTAACGACATACTAGTATTAACTCATCAACTATATCTTTCATTGATTCATATATATGAAAATGAAATAATCTGAAGATAAAGAATTGTTCAAGAAGCAGAATAATTATATAAGCTTTCATAGTAGCGGACATCAATTTTATTCTGATATCTTAACTTTTAAAAAACATTTTTATCGCGTCATAGTGACACACTATACGTAGTTGCAACGGTCATAAAGAAAATTATCGCAAGTCATTTTATCTACGATTGCACGCCTTATATCCTATCAACTATTCAGATACTTTTAAGCAGCATGCGACGTCATAGCTCTTTTACTATACAAAATGAGATATAATAACTCAAGTAAATGTTACGAAGTTCCATAAGAGTTATCAAAATACGATAAAAAGCTTCTCTGTTCCCCTAACGATAGCTCTAAAGTTATTTACAGCAAATATTTAGTTTATCCTGTCGCATTTAACGCAGAGGGAAAAGATTACATTTCAATATTTATTTCATTTCAACCCCAATAACTATCTAAACTATAAATTTTAGAAAACTTAAAAATATAACTTGCAATAATTTATTCAACCTGCTCCATATAAATTTCAAACTCCAAGTTTACTAAACTTGCTAGAATGTTGAATCAAGAACATACAAATAATAAAATTCTTCTGATGAATTTTGTTCTGATCTTCTAACATGTTAATAGCAATTTTCATTCTGGAGTAGCTCTCGTCAAATATAATTCCGTTTTAGAAGATCATGGCATCTTCTCAAAACTCTTGCCTTTTAAATTTTCTTCTGCCAATCAATATACGATAATTGTCATCCGACAAACACGACGGTGGTTGAATAATTAGGAATAAAGTGCGCATCAATAAAATTCTCGTACGACAAATTTCCTTTAGCAGTTTCTCAATAATACTTTCCGGCGTTAGAATAGTTCAGAAGAGTGATGGCAATTGCCATCTAAGGGCATTTTAATTAAGCGATCTCAGCGAGCGACGACTTCTACAAAACACCTTCTCATCCACGCGCTGCTGCGACATACCACGTTTGTCCAAGAATCCTTCCGCGTTTCTGGCGAGCCAGTGCAACTAAATCAACTCCAACGGGTTCGATCACGAGTTCTTTTTCTGATCTATTTATTCTTTAAATCACGGTGCTCGAAATACAATCAAACCGAACATCTAATGTCTAAACGAGAAATATTTAATGCGGGGCGATCGATGCATTGAAAATAAAATTTACAGTGGATATCTCATGATATTGATCGTGTTAGAACCTCTACTATATTATTTAAACGATAGGATCGATATCTTGAAAGCTACTACCTCTTATTGTATACAATGAAGTTTCCGATTGTGTGAATAGTATGGAATTTCTTTCGTGTTAGTTGGTAATTTATTTTGTAGGATTTGATATAATGTTTCCAATCAATGAATAATAATTTTATACCAAGCGTGTGAGGGAATTTTGTGAAATTAGATATTTTATATTATAAGTTGTTAGTTTGAATACCAATCATGATATGAATTAAGATAGATATGTAAATAATCGTGTGTTAAAATTATTCACTTTCTAATATCAAATATATACTTTCCAAAATTATTAAAAAGTTACATAGATTAAGCTGAATGTTAAGATACATATTTTATAAAATTTCATGGTATACTAGTTGTATAATAGTTCATTATTCTTGCTATTCACACATATTGAATAATATATGTTTTACATTAGACATGATAATGAACTTCTAAACAATTCTGAATAATTATAATCAAATCATCCAAAGCAAATTACCTTAATTAATCTATCCACTTTAAATTAATTTAATTTAACAACCTGTTTGATTATAAAACATAAGTATCTAACTAACCAATTTCCTAATCATCGACATATTTTGTTCTCTAAACAAACATTGCCTGACAAAACAAGCCTTATATTAAGTAGCAATCCGAGACACGTAAAACAAAGCTCTGTACACACTTACGCAAACGGGACCGCCAAGAACAAACAATAATCGTTTATTCATGACTCATTATACTTGATAAATTACAATACATATAAAGCGTCTGATAATAAGCTTCCAATCTTTTTCGTCTCATACGAGGAGGAATCGTTAACAATTGCAGCAATACACGAAATCTATTCTAGATAAAGTTACAGAACGTGTGTAATCAGCCACAGGAAGCAACACTAAAAATCTACTATATTTTTGCTGTCCTAAATCCCAGTATATACTTATACATTTCCAAGCAACAATTATAAACATCGAATTACGCGCAAAATTACTAACATCGTACATGTTCTACGTACATTGAATATAAACTACACAATGCACATACATCTAAACCCTAATAAGTATCCTCCACTGTACCTCGACTCATTTATACCTTTCGCACGCTTGCAATTCTTTCCAAATAAAATCATTTCAGATAAAACCCACATCAGCACTCACGTATGCTTTTCGAATCGTTTTTCGAGACAACAGCCAACACGACTTATTCCGTTACTCGATTGAATCAACTACGTCCGGTAAATCTTGTAGAAAGACCTCCCCAGCGAGTATGTGGAAGCTCGAACGCACCGACCACGACTGACAGCCATAAAGATCTCATGGAGAATTTCTATCGTCTCCTCGGTTCATACTAGGCGTGTTCGGAGTGGGAGATCGCGTTCGTGGCATTGGTCTCGTGTGCTGTAGCTCCACTTATTCCCCACCCTGCTTCCTCCTTAATGTTTTTTACGCAAGTCTTACAAAAAAAAGTCAGTTTTGCGCTCCAACGGTTTTACTCTTGTTTTCAAAATATTATGCCATAGAAAAAACTTTGTTTCTTTTTTTTATTTCATCCGCAATAGTAAACACGTTTTGATTGCCCTAATTTTCTGCTTCAACATGCCCATGAATAGTTTATTAACATAGTCGTCGTATTGTTTAGTCATTGATTTACACATGCTCTTAATAGACACTATGTCACTGTCAAGCAACATTGTGTATCAGACATAGGTTTATATTATTTTAACAGAAATATTAATGTTTCTTGCTTATAGTATATAAGATTAAGAGGTAATCGCCTAGATTCTCAGTCAGATCCATGATGGTATATATGTTATAGAATAAATAATTTAGTGCTGTTACTTACCTATAAGTTCCTTTACTTCGTGGACTTTCATAGTCAATGCGGCGTCTCTTGTGTTCATATGAGAGAGACCCTGCAGAGTGTGAACGTGCTCTTGAATGGCTACGAGTACGATGACGCCTCCTGCTTCGTGGCATCTGAAACAAACGATAATATATTATTTAGAGTTCATATACACACACAGATCTGAAAAGAAATTAATGAATGAAAAGCAAATGCCTCCGCAGCTAAGAAGACTCAGATTCATAAAATATAGTCATAAACCCAATGGTGAAAGTTTAAAGAATATACATAATTATACGTTCATTAAACTACTTTGCTCCATTATGATGATCAAAACATATTGAATATGATATAAGAATTATGATCCAATATTATGACACATTATTAATGTAACATAAGAAATTTTTTTGAGAATAGTTGAAAATGTTTTAAAATGTTCAAGATATTATAAGAAAGCATGGTATTACCATAAATTTGTTATATTATATATATTCTTTTTTCAACATAAATATAACTTTATTGTTTGCTTTTAAAAATATTTTCAATACATAATATACATAAAAGCCAAATAAATTAAATAATACAAATTAAATGTATTAGGTGATTGATTTTTTTATGTATTAAAAGATTCAGAAAGGAAGAACTACATATAAAAAGAGTTATATGATATTATATATATATATGATATAAAAATATACAAATGAGCCATCATAACCAAAAATACTTATATGTACTTATGTATAATTCATGCAAATATGACTTATCTGATCACTGTACTGTAACTAGCTTAAAATTACATAAAATATAAGTTGAAGCAAACAGGCAAAGTGAAACTTAACTATAATTTTTAAATGACCTAGACTTATTAGTTTTCTAGAGAAATTCTGATATTTTATCATAATTAATATGACATTACAATCAGGATTGAAGAAAAGAATCGAAGATCATAGATATATGAAATGCACAACTGAAAATATTGTACGAATTTCAGGAAGATATTAGGACCTTTCTATTGAGCCTTTCTATTGAAACGACAGTACATGTACTTACATCAGGAAGGCGAAACGGGCTCAATTGGTTCCAAATGAAACTGAAGATGGATGATATCCAAGAACGTGAAGCTGATGCTTGAGGTATGACACTGCTTTTCGACAACGACGTAGACATCAGCTCAAAAAATTCTGGAAAATGTGGGCAGTCGCATCGTAAGAGCGTACTAAGCACTATAAGGAAAACAGCCCACTCCGAAAAGATAAGTAACTATATCTATAACTCTTGAGAAAGTTTGTTGAGAGTGCTATACAGCCCTATGCGAAAACCAGAGGATTCATTTTCCATGTGAAATCGTCAATCCCGCCAAAATCGTTGAACGTACGTTACACGGGAAACGTGGAGGAGAAGACGATTAGAACGATAATACGATGTGCACGGCGGCAGATATAATGAAGAGCAGGGAAATAAAATAAAAATGAGGTAACGAGTACGTATAGGCACGCTTACCAGTAAAATCAATGCTAATGGAGTACTCGTCTCTTGGGACGAAGCGTCGAGCTTAAACCCTAACATCCTTGAAGAATAGATTGTGCATTGCGACAACGTACAATACGTACGTATTTAATAATCGTGAGAGAATGAAAGCGACAAAATTTACGAATAGAGAGACAACCGCAAAGCATACGCCATAAGGGAACTTTCATGAAACGGCCATCTTGAAGGTAGAGAAGCATCAAGTACCAGTGAACGCAACACATGCATAATTTCTGCTGGACATTTTGAGTAATCAAAGTTTAACGTACTGTGATAATATTTGCGAAAAGAAGACTTACGTTTAAGGGATAAATCAAGCTTGGTTGGTCCCAAAATGTACTTGCAAACACAAAATATTCAAAGAGCGCAATGAGAGTGCTACGTACGACACTGTTGTATGTGACAACGATGTGGACATCGGATCGATGCGATTGGCGAATGGTATTCGACTATGTTCGTGCGGAATCGTAGACCCGAGTATAAACGAACTGAAACGACTGCGCACGAGCGAACCTTACTAATCCCCCCCACCACTAAGTGCTTGCGGCAGATACAAAACGATGTAATTTGTACCTACAAGTACCGGCTACCACGTTCACAGACAATAATAAAAATTCATGCAAAATTTATTTTTCAATCAGAAGAAAATATTTCTAAGTTCAAAACGATTATAATTTACTTCAATAATAAATTGTTTTAATTTATGTATGTCGTATAAACTTCGTGTATATTGCACAATTTTTCATAATTGTTTCATTATACTAAATACTTTAATGTTATAAAATTAAATAAATTATCGACGTACTAATTATGACATTATTAATTTATTTTTATATTTTAAATAAATATTCTATGAACAATATCGAAATGAAATCGTATATTTCGATACGTGTTAGTAAATAAAACATTTTCTTTAATAACTATTATTCTATTATTATTCCATTATAATAATAAATTATATATATATGATGCAATAAATTCTGAAAATGGAACAAATTATTTCAACTAAAACGAACGATGTTTGTGACATGTGTGATATACGCCTGATAACCTCGTTTGTAAGCGGCACGAAGAAAACGTGTATCGTACAAAATCTATATAAAAATAACACCCAATTACTAATTTATTATGCAAGTATTATCAGTACGAAATAAATTTGCTATTTCTGTTCAAAATATATGTTAAAAAACAACCTAGCCTTTATTCCAAAATATCAATCTAACTTGTTGCGCTTATTTTATTAGAGGAACTTTACATACCTGTCCCCACATTAGATTAGTAATAACTCGTACGACACCACACTTTATTAAAGTCATTAACTTCCAGAGCATACTCAAATTTCAAGTAATTGTAAACAAAACTAGAATGTTCACGAGGTTCTGAAGTAATCATATAAATTCTCCATGACCGATTGATGTCGTTTGATGACCTCCGTATATTATCGTAGGTGGCACCACACCCAAGTATATTCAAGAGGGTAACTACATCATTATCGGTAAACGATTTATGTAAGCAGACGATATGCCTACGTAAGATAAATTAAAAATTACCGCGAAAATTGAAAACAAATAAACAAGCATATTCTCAAGAAATGACTATTTTAAGAGAAAAGCAGAGACACTTACCCCTATTGTTGAATCAATCGCGATGAGTTTAGAGTTCCTCTCGGTGTAACATTTCATCATTGCAGAAGGGATCAAATTCGTTGCGATCGTCCATAATTCTCTGTACGAATGCTGTAACCATTTCGATCATTGTTCCAATAAATTCTGATTTCTATATTTACACATGTATAATTCGAAACTCTTTATGAAGATTCACTGAATTATGCGCAAAGAAAAAGAAACAAAAAGCAAAAGGCACCGTTATACCGTGCACTACATTTTGTGACCATCGAAGCTACACTAAGTCCTTTAACACAAGGGAACTCCGATTCGATGAGAGCAAGTCGATAACTCGATGTGATTGTGATTACCCCGTGCACAAGGCCACGTGATACATCTGGACCTGCGCCAATCGTGTTATGGAGGAGGGAAAATGATGATAGGTGAATTAATGGATTTAATGACTGTACATAGTTAAAATTTCGACTTTTTACTTCTACATGACACATACCTGTCGTCCACGATAAAGATAACCGCGATTGTTTTGAACCTTTAATACGCTATTTAAAATAGACGTGCTTCTTGTAGTAAAACGGTATAATAGACACTGTACTAAAACTGCACCCATTTTATCCAGCTTACGAAATGGACTCGATGCAGGTAATGTGTTTTAGCTCATAGCGCTTGCGCGACTAACTAACCCCATACACGAAATAAAATCGACTTCACAGCTTTGATTGTAATCAAAGAACAAAGACTAAAACTGTCTTAATCATTCTATGCGTATAACGTGTTAGTAGATCAAGTAGCTACAAAGGGACAATCGTATCGTATATAGCAAATGAAATCGACTGTGATTCACGAATAAATTATATAAGCTTACAAGTTGGAAACTGTCCATTAGATCGAATCGAGTATCCGTCCTTATCTTTTCTTACGGCTGCAGCCGCAGGAGGCAGATCGCGTGAAATTCACGTTCACGTGTCAGGTCTTGTTTCCTGTTTCCCTTAAAAGACAGTGAATGACGTTTCGCAAGAAAAAGGCAATCACTCCGAGAACAATCTAGAGTCAATGAGTATCGCACCGTCGTTTTCGATTTATACGGTATTCAGATCGTGTTGAATATTGGCCCTACATCAAAATCATCTTTTTATCTGAAGCGCGGTCTATTGAACTAAAAATATTGTCTGTCATTTATTTCGCTTCGTGACTTTCAATTTAGAAAGCAAAAATTGATCTTCAAGCACGATAAAAATAAAAATATGTAACGCGTTATTTTAACAGTTAAAACGAAAGAAATATCCATTCTTTGGATTTTTAAATCACATGGGTTTATTAAATTTTATTAACGAGATCAATATTTATATATTTATATCGACATTTTAACGTTTCCAGGGCGATTTATATTGACGATGTCCGTATGACAATAGTAAAATGGATCTAATCAACAGTTGCCAAATTCATCGATGAAATATTGAAAAAGGTAATGTGTCCTTTTAATTGGTCGCACGTATAAATATCAAGCCCCATGCGTTTCTTAAATAATCCAGTCGCGGCTATAAAAGGCACTCGAGTGAAATTGGATAAAGAAATTTTCCGACAAAGAAAATCAAACTTCTACGAAATTCAGAGTATACGACCCGCAAAGTCAAAAAAGTACTATGGTACAACTTCATTTCCTTAAAGCTGTTCTCTAAACAAATATTCATATAAGAATAATTCGTTGATTTTCTTCGTTATCTATGCGATTCCTCGATCAAATAATAGGAATCCACGTGCATACATATATGTATAGTAGCTCGAGAAAGTATTTGAACATTGCTCGTGTTACATAAAGCATTTTGAAATGTCATTAACATTGAAACGCAACTGTAACGATTATACCGATAAAATTGAAAACTAATCTAAGGATGTATAAAAAAGTCACATGACATTTACCGTAAACGTACATTTAATAAAAAGTTACTGTAATGGCGTGAAAAGTCACTTTAAACGTATAATAAGAGTTAAAGATAATGCGTGTATAACATTCATAATATATTCGTAAAAGAGTTTCACGAGAGTTCGAATACGTTCGCAAGCTACTGAAAGTGTATTCGATTGGCAAAAGTTCGGTCAATCGGTTCATTACCTAATTCCATTCCAATAGACTTCTATCGAAAACCCATGTTCACGTGTTCTACCTTAGAAATAATCCTCACAGCCGATTTTCCCCATACGTTCATGACGCGTGTAATTTCTAAAACCGGCGTGGTTCTGCGAATTAAGCAAGTCCCTCTGAACTGCATTTCTGGGCTAAATTCGTGACCAAGCCCGCGGAAACTGGTCGCGTGTATTCGAGGGGTGCGTTCTCTTTGGCAATGAAAAGGATCGATGCGGTCTCCGTGGTAACGGCACCGTCAGAGAGGTCGGAACTACGGATGGTGGTGGACAGAGAGCATCGAGTACGCAACTGATGCAGTAACGACACCACCGACGTCCAAGACACTTGTTTCTAGAGGTTGATCTGTGCCCCGCGCGCGGCTCCGTGCTTCTAACATTCCTCACGAGCACTTCGTTTGCACGACGTTGCTTCGAGACGACGAGCATCATGCGGAGGCGGCAGATCCTCCGCTCCAGGATATTAGCAACGCGAAAGTATTTTATCGCCAGGACAACGATCAGAGAAGAATGCACGAGGAGCCATCGCAAGAAGAGAAACCGAAGGTTCGCCTTCTGCGACGATGGAGCGACATGCCTCAACACTTGCAATTCAATCCCCATATCCGCACTGGTTACAGACCGCTCATGACCGTCGGACAGTGTCTTCGCAGTCTCTTTTATATACACAATGAGACTGTTAATATCATAACACATGGTAAGTTCTAAGCTGTAGAAAATAGAAAGCGAGTCCTTTAGGAAGCTATGGTGGTACTTGGATTCTGCTATGGTGGATGAATGTCTAATTGAGATTGGGAGATCTGAAATGTTTTATCAATTGTCGGATGATTGGTATCAAACCCTCTATACCCTTGTGTGATATAGAAGAGTTACATACCTGTGTCTTTATTTTCTTTCCATACTAGATCTATTGAAATCTTTTTGTAATTATTAAATGCAAGCAGGTTCTTTTGGCAAGATTAATGTTGACTTTTATTGAGACAGAAACGTAGTTACTTTCATTAGTACATCACATTGATCTATATATCGCTGCAAATCATCTGTACATTCATATTATACATGGTAATTATTGCTTCTCAAACTTCAAAATAAGGAAATCAAAATAAAGGAGAAAGACATTTATCTAGACACGTGTGATACTACTACACGTGTATCAGTTTAGACAGTATTGAAATGAGAATAGAATAATAAGTGAAAGAACTATTTTTCGAAAAATCTAAAATGTTATAATATGAAAATTTTCGTGTATCTAGCTTTTAGATATAATCACTTTAGTTAGAATGTCGGAATGTGGTGCGAAAGGGAGAGTTACGTAGCTGTCGTGCTTCGATAAAGTAGAAAACTGGATTACCCTTGAACTAAGCGATTTCAAGGTCAACTTATGAGAGAAATCATTATGTTTCTATCGGCGCACTGCGGGGTAACAAAAGATCGATCAGCGAAGCCGTACGTTATCCTTCGGTGATCTATTCGTGACATTGATAATAGTAATCTCATATTGAAAAGAAAAATTCATGAGAAATTCCTAAATACCTTCATCCAATATTCATATGCATGTTCTATATCAATTTTTAACGATCCGATTGAACAATCCATGAGACGATTTTACGATATTACGTATGTATGTAATATCGTGCGGAAAATGTCTAAAACGGGAATGTCACGTTACGTCAATCATATCAAACAACAAAGAGTTTATTAATAACCGAAGAATAATGGGCGTAAAAGAGACTATACGTATGTGAAGGTAAACACGAACATCACGTAAAAGCATTTATTTAATGAACATTAATTCTCTAAAAATGAACATTGTTCGCTGTTGCACGAGATACTTTATACGACGAGGTAATTAAGAAGTAGGTAATTAGAGAGAGTGTTCTTTATTTATAATTAAAGAATGGAAGCTTCTATCTTTTTGGAATAAAGAATAAAGAATAGAGAATATTACAAACAAGTACAAATTATGTATCAATTTCATTAAGCCAAAGATTTACTTCATATGTACTTGTAGAATGAAAATATGATAATATATCATTCATTTATATGACAAGAAATGACTTGTTGCATAGGATCAATAGATTTTCAGTTGTAATTATTTTAACAAATTAATGACACTCTTCTTAAGTTTATTATTTATATCCTGTCTTTTGATAATGTAAATTAATTAAACAAAATTATGTTACAGGATTTGCCATCCTATACATGTTATTGACCATTCCGCAACTTCTCCCATGGAATACCAAAGGTATCCTCATAGCAGTTTTATCTTGGTGTCATTTAATCGGTGCCACTAGTCCATGGATCGGGTCTTTTATTTACCACCTCTTTATGAATTTGAACTACGACGAGATCTTCTACCGAACGCTATTAAAATTAGACATGATCGGTATATGGCTGTGTCAAAGCTTTGGTAATTATTTAAGCGATTATTACAGTATAATTGAATCACCTTATTACTTTAGAAATCAAAGTGATTAACTTCACTTTCTGAAACATTCTTAATTTTAGTATTAGCGTTTGCTTCTTAGAAATCAAAGAATTGATTGATCAGTTTGGCTTCTGCATGATTCAATAGTTATATGAATAATAGTTCTAATAGACTTGAATTCCATTCCTAATCTTAGGGGCAATACCTATGATGGCTGCAACAATCCACTGTTTGCCTGATATTTATTGGTACTTCTGTATGTTCATCTACTGCTTCTTTTGCATTTGGGGTCTTCTTAAGGTATCCACGACTTATCCATTAGAAATTAAAAATCATTGTCTTTAGTTTTTAAACACTTGAAAGTATATTTCACAGGCGATGAACGCGCGATCTCCTTGGGAGAGAAGATTATGTTTCGCACCCCTTTTTCTCATGAGAATGCTGATGATGACTCTGCGATACTTAGGTATCAGCGGTGGTTCTCCAGACGCTTTACTTCACATTGTACTACAGGTAAATGCTGTCATATACTTCGGTTTAACTCTCTGTAACTAGAGTTTTATTTGTTTATGCGAATAAAAATTGTAATTTATTATAATTTCACCTTTTAATTCTAATAAATAGACTATTTGGTATCAACACAATGATGTAGTAATAAGATAGAAGGGGTTGACCATTTGCTCATTTCACAGAAAATGCTTAGTTTTAAATGTATCTATTAAATAAAAAGGTATTAGTAACATTAGTCAATGCAATTAGTAAATTTTTGTATTATGTATCATTAAAATATAAAATAAAACCATTGAAAAAATACCTATCTTCTTTTAGGATCTTGTAGCGGTTGTGGGAGCAATAATAGGCGCCTTGCGTATTCCTGAGAAATGGATACCAGGCAAACTGGATCTAATGTTGAATTCTCATAATTTAATGCACGTGCTGGTTGTCCTGGCGATTTGTTCGATGCACGCTGCGACTCTGCAAGATCTTGCTTGGATCTCCGACTCGTCCGCGTGTAATAAAACGATCCTCGATCAGTTGAAACACGATGAACTGTGATGGAATGGTGTGGGTGAAAATCTTCTAATGAAGTCTGTGATAAATCGAGCCTACGCCAATCGTCGGTTACTTTGTGTATAGGTACACACTCTGTTTAATCGACGGCCACTTTTTAAGTAAAGAAACCAAAGAAAGAAATAAGTATACGTACCAAAATTTAATACATATAAAAAAAAAAAGCAAATATAACGAGAAGAGAGCACGTGGAATAGTTGAAGTACAAGTACGAGTACAAAAGTTAATTTGTCATATCACAGAGAATAAGATAAATGGTGAAATATTTATTTTCATCGTTAATTCGAATATCAGGAGTAATTCCATTTTTTTCGAGTAAAATAATTCAACTCGAATAAGCACATCAAAAATACGTTTATTGTTGTGATTATAAGAATTTAAAATCCGCAATAATTTATGTGTTCCCGGACATTCGTTCCTTTAATTAGACACACATCGTTTCTCAATGTCGATACCACTCGTGTAAACGAATAAAACTATCCCAAAATATCGATTGGAATTTATTTAATTCCATAGGGGTTTCAATTATTCATACGTAAATTCATCGCCCATAAAGAGGTATCGGGAACGAAGAATGCACAATCCGTTCATTTACATTTGAAATACAGGCATAGATTAACCTGCTATCCACAGTCGATAGATCTTACAATTAGAAAGTAAATGGTATAAATTTAATTAACATACGTATATCAATCGTGTTTTCGTTTCTTTCACGTACTTTAATTGAGTGTATACGTTTATGATAAAGTTCTATATGAAATTCGCATAGAGCAGAGCCGCAAGAATGTCTCGAAGAATGAAATATTTTATCTGAAGAGGAAATTTATCAATAGATAGTACGCGTGCTAAATAAATATATTTTTAGTATACCATATCGCGTATGAACGTGTCCTTGCGGATCTGATCGTTGGTATAAATTGCATGCTGCAGTAGCTTATAGTCTGATCGAAATTAATTATCGATATATGTATGTATTGCGTTAAAATTATTTATCTCCGACGTTATTTTCATTGAAAATTTCATAATTAATAAATAAATAAAAAAGTGATCAATTAGTATATTTTAAAATAAAAGCACCTATTTTGAAAACATATAACGCATCGTAGAAGTGCATAGTAAACAATATATTAAATCTTAAATCATTCAGTACGTATCACCTACAATTAATGTAGATAGAATTTAAGAGAAAACTGTAACGCTAGAATTGTACAGTAGGTTAATAAAAATTATTTAAGAAATACTTTGATAATAAATTAAGAATAAAGTGTTTTTTTCATTAGAACTTGTTTATAATACATGTTTATAAGCGGAAGAATGTAACATTAACGTGCATACTCTGAATGTACATCAAGAGTGATCTGTACAAGATTTAACGTTCGTTTGAAGAATATAGTCTTCTCTTAAATTTCAGTTCCATTATGTAGGTACTCTTACACAATTCAGATGATTAATAATTTTGCGTTCAATTAGAATTATTGTAAAGGAGCTTCACTTTCTTGAGTATAACTTTTAACTCTGCTAAATTTAAGCGACGGGTATCGCCCGCCAATAGCCGATACTCTCCATTCTCTTACAGATGGCTCCTTTAAACACATTTTCGCTTCATGTCCATTTCGATATTTTGTAAATATAGTGTAACTCAGCCATTTCAATTGCGAATTTAACCGTCTATGATGATCCTGAATTTCAAATTCCTATAAATATCCATAAGTATAATTTGATCGTACGTCTTATCATGTTTTTAATATTAATTACTTTGATATAATATACATTGATATTTACAATATGAAATGTTTGTTCCCCACTATCATGCATAGTTTCTTTCTTCTTCTTTCTATATGTACTAACTCCTTTTATTTCCTGTTTCTTGAGCATTAGAATAACACAATTATCGCGTAATATATAATGACCAATAAGAACCGATGGATTCCGTGGAGTGCGATATTTTAAAAAATTTACACAACTTTGGGCTTCATCAGTTGAAGTTAGCATCAAAACTCTTCCTTCGGGAAAAAATCTGTTTATCAAAGAAATAATATAAGAATTGACATTTTTCTCAATTAATATATAATCAAGTATCATCACATACCTCAGGTACCTGAAGTATTCCACCAGATGCCAAGGTCTATAAAATCGATCTTGGAAACTATTTTCACCATCACGAATGTAACTGGTTTTGCTAATATAACATCCATTATATCTTAGTCTAGGCCGTTGTAAATACATATCTCTCCATGATTGATATTTTGGAGCATAGGTTCCACAATTTACACCCCATACTCTATACAATTTGATCATTTTGTGATCACTCCATTATTACAGAGATCTATTAAGTGATTTTTATTGACATACCTAACACAGGCAAGTCTCCAGATTTCGGTATCTCTTGCAGATATATAAAATCCACGACATACTCTGGAGAACATTTCAAGAGATCTCAAGTCAAGTTCTGAAGATACAACCCATCTTAGGATGTAAAGCACTATCTCCATAGGCAAGGCAGAAATATGTGTTGTCTGAAAAAGGAATGCCCTGATAATGTTCCACAACAATATAGATTACCCAACAATTCTAAGTATATGTACTCACAGTTTGTTCAAATTTAGGGAAACAAACGCATTTATTTTGATTTACAATTTTGCATAATTTAACAAATAAATCGCTTTCTTCTTCATCTTCTTCGTTATAATTTTCAGCATTTTCACCAATGTTGTTTATATCATTGTCATATCCTTCATGATTATCATCGTTTGATTTTACTTTAGTTGATTCGTATAAACGTAACTCAATGTCAGGAACTAATAACACAGCTCGTTTGTAAAATTGAATTGCTTCATAGAACTTCCTTCTTTCCTCATATTCAATTCCTTTCAGGAACAAATTTCTTGCCTGAAATATTTACTTCCACATATTATATACATACATAGAGATATCTTTAGAACATCCATTGGTCATTATTATACCTTGCTTTCAATAGACTCTTCATCGTTAGAATTAGAGACATCAACTTTAACTGTCTTTGTAGACTGCGTTCTTGGTCGATCTCTTTTGGGCGATATCTCTAATTCACGTTGCCATTGCTCTCTGAAAGAAGTCAGAGCATCCTCGATGTTCGTTTCCGAGAAAGAAGACCCTTCCTGATCGTCTCCACCGTCATCTGACTCGCTAGATTCACTAGAGTGGCTCTATTGATATTACGATCAAATGTTTATAAATTACCTGATCACCTATTAAAATCACATTTCAATAACAAAAATAAGAATAAATTGACTGTATCAATTACTTGGCTGCTTTATTATGAATGATTCTGAAAATGACGTTTTATTTTTCCGCTCCGTTTGAGGTTATATTGACGTAGGTAACTTCTTACGTGGTAACAATGAAAGGACAGTCATTGATTTCCATATATTACGTACCATTTTTCTTTCTGTTTCGATTTCCACGGTATTATTCCTTCAGCGCTTGTACTCTCGGTCAGAAAAGCGTACAACACAGCGAAAGTACAATCTCGCCAACAAGACCGCCGCCATGGTTTTCGCCTTTCTGCTTTGCGATTCAATTAAAGGCCATACCGGAACCGGCAGCTATAGACTGTATTGTGTGTTTCAAGCTGATGCAATTCAGTTTGAATTCCTACTACTTTGAAAAACGATGATTTTTGAAAAGCATCAAAAGCATATGTTACCAAGAATTAAAACACGGAGATTACGTAATCCAGTTTCCTGTGGTATGTATATTTTACGTCACCATTAAGATAAGTAATACATTTTTTGAAATGATACCGAACGTTGAATACTTGCGTTAATAGTTCAAACATTAAGTACTTGCTAATTTAAGGTTAAATACTTGAGAGATAATATGTACTAAGTGTTTGAGAATACTTTTGTAGAAAATATGTTAGTTTAATTTCGGGGGGTAACATATATGTGTCTTTTTCCATTTTTCTTTCGTCTCTTTTCCCCTTTTTTCCCCTTCTATGATTATATTTCCTGCCACACCCTTTCATCCTTCATAATCGCTTTCTTACTTTCTTTATTTTCTTTTTCTTTTTTTCATACATCGGACTATGATCATTAAGGAGACATAACATAACTTGAAAATCACTTGGTTTTCTAAGCAATAATCAACTTCAACGATACTTTATCCTAATACTTACTCTACGTTAGAATCTTATTCTTTCTATATCTATGAAATGGAGAACAATAAGAAGTAACGATCAAAAGATTTCCAAAGTCTTAAAATATTTAACATTCATAATGGTATTTATACAAATGACAGATTACAATCGCCATATTATCAATAATGTCGATTATAAGTGTAGCATCAACGATCAGATTATATTATTTATAATAAATTATATTCATAATAATATTGTTGATTTTACAGATTCAGTTCTCAATACTCAATCGTCCAAACCATTCTATCCGAAGAACGTTTCAAACATTTCAAGCAGATTAAGATGCTCGAAAATTCACGAGAACGTGAGTCAGTTTTTGATTTTCTTCGTCAAAAATACCGGAAGCTGTCTCGAAATGGACAATGGGAACGTAACATTTTTGCCCACGAATCTCTGCGATATTTGGAAGATAGCGGAGGAAGCGATTCTTAATTCGACTCGTTTCTCGCTCGATCGTTTCATACACGTGGATCAACATCGTGGACCCCTCCTCTTTCACGGAACTATCGCTACTTGAAGATCATCTTCCTGAGTAAAAGCCGCGTGCTAACCGAATGTCGGCACAGACAGCATCATGAGCTTGGTGAGTACGAAACCACTCATTCACTGTATCTTCTTTCTTTCAATAAGTTTCCTCTATTTCCTCTATTTCGTTTTCGCCTTTGGTTCTCCTCATTTTATTCTCGTGTACATTATATCCTTTTCGATGGTGATGGACAGGTCTCGTGTCGTGTGACAGTGAAAAGTGTTAACCGTTGGTTTTGAAAAGTCAAGTGAGAAGAGACGTCCGAGAGATTTTACTCGATTGTGTGCAGAGAAGAAAGTCCCGACATATTTCTCTTTATCTAACAGATTATCATAAGAATGTTGATATTTCGTTGATCTTGTTTCAAATTAACCAGGACTTGTTACATAGAATTGTTTGGAAATTATTCAGGATGATAAGAGTAAGTTTCACTTGCTTTTGATTATAACTGTTCTAGTTTTACGTTAAAAGGAACGTTTTCTGTGTCACGGTGCGTGCCGTGTAAATACAGTCGACGCAATGGCAATCGAAAGTTACCTGTGCCGTGCGACTCAATGCTGGAAAAATTCAGATTTCTAGTTTGAAGAAGTTCCCGATGAGCATTCTGTTACAGGCGACTTTCTTCTCTTCTCTGTTCGTGCGCCCCGCGATTCAAATATTTCCAGGTCTACACGCGGCTGCATTTTCCTTTTACACCAGTATTTAATTGAACGTCATCCTCGTATACGAGAATAATACCATTTTCCTCTTACTTTCGTTGAAAAAATTATAGGGATATTATTGGGTTAGGTGAAAAATGAAATTTTATATAGCTGTTGAGTATTAAAGAAAAAAAGAACAATATTTACTTCAATTATATTTTAGTATCTTTTACATAAAGCTGTAATACTTTCTTGTTTATATCCTTTAACACTAGAGTATGGAAAAAATATCATTTTTATGAATACAATTACTAGCAACCTTGTGAAAAATGAAAGTATTCTTCTGTATAACAATAATGAGCTATTTCCAGTACAAGTGGTTTCTTTGAAGATATAAAAAAGCATATATTTAATAGAACCAAAGGAAATACTGATATTTCTATTATAAATATGATATCTGATAAATCAATTTCATGTATAGAGTATAAAACGTAGCATTCTAAGAGCTGATGTTCCATTCATTATATTTAAACTTTCTAATACATATTTAGAACTTTTATCTGTTAAATGACAGTTTTACGAAGAAAAAAAGACTGTATCTCATTTGTCATACTTTTCTCTCAATTTACATTTCTCTTTATCTCAGGTGTATACACCTGGAACTATGTATTTAGCGTATTAAATTAATTTACAAATCATTAGATAAAGGGGGTTAATTTCTATACAACGTTTGCACATACTGCGTTCAAAGTATCGTTCAATTCCTCGTTGACTTTTAGTTTCACTGTTGAAGGTGCTACACGTTTCTATCGCGAAGAACTTTCTTTCGAACATCACGCCGCTTTCCTCCAACTTTTTCCTTCTTGCCACGTTATTCTCCTTAGAATTATTTGAAAAGATCCAAAATTATTGTATAATAAATCTTTTTTCTGAAATTTTCTTACATTTTCAATTATTCATGGAGAGAAAAAAGAAAAAAAAAAAGATAAATAATCCAGCAGATCGGATTAATCTTCGATCGAAGTTTCACGAATATAACACGCATATTTCGCGAACTTGCAAATTGGACAACCTAATTGTTATCTAGTACAAGAGCGATTAATTGAAATTAAAATTGACTTCATGCAACAGTTACTAACTGACGTGTAACACGCAAGGGGATCGCGAATCGTAAAACGAACTTCGTCCCGCGAGAAAAATTGGTGAATTTCATTTCAGACCAACACTTTCTCGAAGTTAGTGATACGTAACTCGAGATATAGGTATTGCCCATTTATAGTGATAATTTATACGCGTATGGGAACTTAATATCGCGGTTATGGTCACAACATTTCTTTTATCATTTTAGTTTTAGTTGTCATTCCTTTAGGGAACCTATAAATGGTTTCACTTCTTTTAATCTTACAGATAGAATCTATAAATGTAGGAAAAGTGTGTTTCTTTAGTAAAGGGAAACTGATATTTCTTTTTTCTTTTCTGATCTGCTTCATAGATCCCTCAGAGATGAATTGGAGGATCAAAGCAAATTTTTATTAAAAACAAGAACAATATTCTAAAGAAGATATGTTTTAATATAAATTCAGAGAAGGTAACGATATTCTCGGGAAGATACGATTCGAGTATCAGAAATTTAGATATTTAGCAAAAAATTATATTACGTTAATCACATCTCGTATATCTGATTTATTCTTCAATTTATAATCAGTAGATACTGCTAGGTGTTTTGAAAATTCCTTTGTACAATTCTTCTCGTTTACAGATGGCAAATAGATCTTCAACGATATTCTCTGATGATGTTCTCTGACAAATTAAAGGGACTGCAGCTAAGAGAAGCTCGATAAACCCACAACGTCATAAATTCACTAAAAACAGAAATTATGCGCAAGTTTTGTATCATTCAATAACAAGTCATGAATCATCTGTATATTTGCATCTCTTCTGAGAAAGGCTGCATTTCTTCGTGCTATTTATTTTCACCGTCGGCAAAACAAATGACGATGGATTGTTGTAGCCCCTGAAAGAAATGGCTATCCGCGCAGTTTCAACGCGTAGCCACAACGATCAGGTGTCTCTTGTCACGTTTCCGCTCAGTGTAATCACATTCTAGGAGAAAGTAATTACCAAACGATTTATGACAAGAGTCCTGATTAGGGTGTGGACACTATGCGTCTCGTTTGGCGATGGGTTCGTTGAACCTTAAGCAGGTGGCATCTTTTCCATCCTTGGCCAGAAGAAAGTTTTTTCTCTCGACGATGATGACGCGTGACCCAATCCGAAAGCGAGATCAGCCTCCGATCACCAGTCTCGAAACTTATTAAGAGATCGTTACGAAACAATCGAAGATACCTTTGAAATAGTTAGGATGTCTAAACGAACGTTCGTGAGTAATTCGAGTGCCTGGTGGTGTGGGAAGATTGTTCAAAACACTTTTACTCGTGGTTCATAAAAGAAAAGGCAATTTTATTATTTTCTATTCGACTAAAATTGCGTATTATTTGCTCATTGGTTTATTCGCTATTTTTTCCACTTGAATTCTATTTTCTTACTATTGTTTCATTTCGAAAAAGCAACATTTTTAATAATCATTTTTGTTTCATATTCAGATACTGATCGTTTCTCGTTACAAAATGGATCTCTCTGGTGAATTGCCTTACTGTCTCTTTGTTTTGTTCTTCCACAGTTATTGGAGGAAAGGGATACTTATACACGTAAATCAAATTTAGGGAAAATCCATTCAAAGAAGGCTTAACCCTTCTATTTTATTTGATAAATTCAAATAACGAATAGTATTAATCTGTTTATTACTGAAGAATCGATCGACGCCAGTTCCTATCGTTAGTACTATAACTCTAGAACTTTTATTATTAATTAGAACTCCACTATCAATGTACACAGTCTTGAAAGTTATCACAATTTATGTTAAATTTATAAAATCCAAAGGCTAAAGCCAATGATAAATAGCAAGTAAAAACGGTATAATAACTACTTATAAATAATAAAACAAAAGAAAAATTACGGTAAATAATCACATAGCCCAATTCTAGTCTTAAATCGCGACTATTCAACCCTTAACTTCTGCAAGCTAAACGAGCGAACCTACTTGAAATTATATTTCGTTTAAGATATTATTACTCGAGTTCTCCTTTTGATCGGACCATCTTCTTCGATCGCTTTCCATCGATCTCATCGATGGCACAAAATCAACGACGACGACTCCATCCGAGTTATGTGCCTCATCCGATAAATTGTCCCGAACGAGGACGTTCTTTCGGCGTCGTTACAAACCTGTCATCCTCGACTTTCACTCGTCGCCCCGCGATACGACGTGTAGTATCGTACTTTGCAAGCTAATTGCACTTTACTTCATTCTGTCGCATCTGCTGGTCGCGCCAATCGGGATCCTATACATTATTCAACGCCAAGGACTCGGTTGTATAATCGTCCACGTTGGCGACATTGTCGAAACGCTGCTTTCACGCGTGCCAGGATTTCCGCGTTTCTGCTGCGTGAACCTGCTCGAAATATGAATCGCTCGTTCATCGGCATCTGTCATCGTCCTTAAACCGTCTTCGCAGTGATTCACGTAACTGTAACGAGTCGTATGTTTTTCCTGGCTCCAGCTAGAGACAGATTAACGCCACAGGAATACGCAATTGTTCAGATTCTAATTCCACATACGTCTATTTTCCATCTTTTTTATTCTATTCTATATTTCTTTATTTACAATGCCACTTTTGTTATAGATACAACGTTGCGTCCTAAAAATATAGCTGGACTTTTTTTCTCTCAAGTGGATACGTACCTTCTGTTTACGTACATCAGTTTTGTTGGAATATCCTGCGTAAAATGTATCAGGATACGTGTGTTTGAAAACGATTAGTGTGGACGATATTTTAACTTCAATTCACCTTAATTTTGTCGACTTTGGCGAGCAAAGGACAAGAAGAATATTGCTCTACTTCTTTCCTTGCATTTTATACGTGCCTTTAGTAAAGCTGGTCTTAACTTTAACAGTTTTGTATCTTCTTTATGGAAAAGTTAGAAGGCACGCGTTTCTCTTAATAATTGACAAGAAACAATTTTTCTCGCAATCCAAAAGACGCTTAGGTTCCCTCAAGAGATTGAATAAGAAATATCAATATGTCATTCAACCTGCGATAAAGCCAGCTCCAATGCTGCTCATATTACGTCATATCATAATTACATAAAACTTGTCTTGCAAATATAAATCATAGCTCGTTACAAATATATAAAATCCATCTTCGAAAAGGACATGCCTTGCACTCGAAAGCTTCTTCCGCTTTAATAACGTCCAACCTTCTTCCACCTCATTCTTATCAGATTTTACATCGTAAACACACAATTTTACACACAATCCTCATACCTTGTAGCCTAAATCGTCACGTTGCTCTCACGCATACCCTTGCTCTCAGTTATTATTCTGTCTTATGCGAACGATCTTACTTTTTAACCGAATTTTGTCATTATGCTCGAGCAAAAAACCTCTCCTTTCCGTCGTCCGTCTCGTCGCTATAAAACGAACGTTCGAACGCTTGTCGTTAAAAAACCCACACTCCGCTCTATCAGATGTCTCAACCTCCCGATTGATCGGACGACGACTAATTAACCGAATCTTGCGATCTTCCCCGAGTGGAGTTTCGCTTTTCAAGTGATCCGACGAAAATGCGGTCACAAATGCGTCTGGTTACATCAAACGGATATCCAGGGCTTGCACGTGACAAAACTCGAGTTGCATGCGCCGTGATCGAGCTTCTACATTCGCCACAGCAAACGAAGCCGCGTAGCAAGTTCATGAGCATGCACATCCTCGACACACTGCCGAGTGAAAGTGCCGCCTTTGGCCGTCGGCCACTCTTCTCTTTCACCTTGTCTCTCTTCATCCGCCTTGGCCAAACACCAGCATGTATCACGCTATCTCTCATGGCACTTTGTCTTCCAACCGACCGCTACCATATAACTGTTCATTAAGCGATCGAACCTCCGGGGCCTGTGACTGCCGAAAGTTCATATCTCGGTTCTTATTACTCGATTTCGAAGGTTCGAGGTAATCATCGCGTAGCCGATCGGCAGCAAGCTTTTAACGCGGCCGATTCGGAAGCTGTATAGCAGTTTGGATCAGACGAAAGCTTTCTTTTTTCTTTTTTTCGTTCGATGAAATTCTTCGTTTTAACGAAATGGAAACTTAAGCAGACCGCAGAGAATTTTATACGATCGCGATAAATCTTGCGTTTATAGGCAAGTTTTATCTGTAATGTGCATTTGTAAGACAAGTTTTATGTAATTATGATAGAATATAACGAGATTTAACTAGCGTGGATTCAGATGAATTTCAGTAACGATGCCACTCGACTTAGCTTCTGAATATTACAATTAGTCTATTTTGGATGTTTCATTTGGATATGATATAAGCATCTCTGAGACGCGTATAAACATCTTCAAAGAGGTTGTTCGATCGTTTCTTTCGATGATTCTAACACGAAGCGTTACGTTCTAAAATATTTCCCAATATCGTTTCATATTTCGTTCAACATTTGCAACAACTAAAAAGAATTACACGAGATTACCTTACTGCAGCCTTACTAAATTCATATCCAAATCTGTGTACTCTTGTCGCGTGTTTCTGTCTAGAATTTCTTTAGAGTTGAAAGAACTCTCGGATAAATGAAGAAAAGTGCCTGTTAAATGATTTATCTGGCGTTTCCTGCCGGCTGAATTAACCAGCGTCGAGTCGCGACAATAACATGGAACGAGGAAATTAGAGAACGAAACTGTCGTACGTTTGGATCGAATGAAAACTGGAAACAGGTTTTCGGGGCTTGTTAGAACGTTTTTCAGCTGATGTTTCGCAATCGACGTGAAAGTTTCTCAAAAATCGTGAAAGGAAGAAAGAAAGTACAAAACGCGCGTCGTTTCGACGATAAATCGTACATTACCGATCTTTCTCGTTAAAACTCGATCGTCGGTAAAAACTTGCGTTTTTAAATTCAACGTGTTTTATACCGCGGCCGTCAAATACGCGACCACACGCGCCTAAAGAAAGAAAGTACGTTTCATGTCTTAGAAAGCAATGCGAGGAGCTACAGGCGCATCTAACCCTCGATTTACGTGATGCATTCCTCAATGATAATGTGCAAATGGAAATTATGAGAAATGAGACTAATATTTTGCTTTAAAAAATCGGCAGAATGAAAGATGGATACCATTTATTCATATCTTCCTTTCCTTCTTTCTTTTTTTTTCCCGCTGCATAGAAAGCATACACGTATCTACTTATATATGTTACGCATTAACTTTATCTCTGCAAGAGTTTTTAAGACTCTGTTAACTTGCAGAAACGTAAGACGAGATACGTATAGGAGGAGGTTGAGACGCTATCTTAATATCTTTTTGCAAATGAATTGGAAAATTATATTTATTATCCTAGGTGCGAAAAGTTAATGAAACGGTTCGCTTCTCTGATCGCTATATTATACTTCACGATTATCGTACGTATCGTGTTTTGCTGTGTGTTTAAAGAATATAAACGATAATACTGGAGACATATAGATATACGTAATTGCTTAGTTACTGTGAATGTTGAATTATACGATACAAATAACATTGAAAAGTATTTCGATACATACTTTTTCGAATAGAACTTGTTGCAAGAAACATTAGAATATTTAATCTCTTCGGGGACGAATTTGATAAGACTAAAAGTACAATACAGTGGTGTTTAAATAAAGTTAAGGATACTGACAATTATTCGAAACATCGGGGAAAATAGTAAGACGATACAGACGCTTTCGTAGATTCTATGAAATACACAATCGTTCGATACCTCGCACCGATTTCTACGACGACGTTATTCGTTTAAAATTCCACGATTTTTCTCTCTAAGAAACAGAAACGTACGAAGAGAATATAACTGTAAAAGAAATCCAATCTGATTTTAACAATGAGAAAAGAGAATCGTGGGATCGCATCACGCAACACGAGCTATCGCGTGGAATCTATCGAATAATTATTATCGTAATTGGAGCACGGCTGGCTCGCTTTGATTAGTATTGCGTTATAATTACTCCCAATCGGTCAGCGTGTCTCTCGATTAACGTGGATTATTCTTCGAGGATCAGTCATTGAGAATGTAAGATCAGAATTGTGACGCAACAGAAGAACGTTACTATTCAGAGAGTTATCGTAGCTGCTGTCGGATAACGTGCTCCATGTCAGGAACATCGGATTCCGGAAGTCCATTATTACGTCGTCCCGCGCTCCATTAGAATCACGACGTTTTTATGGTTAACCAGTTGCTTTTTCTTCCACGTACGTAGATCGTCTGCTCGTATCATTAAGCCGGAGGAAAGTGCTTGAAATTGATCTGCTATCGTGATGATAAAAGTACAGGTTTCACTGTGGAGGACCTTGGTGATTTCGAGCGAAAGAATCGGAACTTGGAGGAAACTAAAAACGCACAGCGTTTTGTTGCGCGTCGTGGAACTTGTACATTCTCTTCTTTTTTTTTGCATCTTGGGTTTTTACGCATTTGTGACAAACTTCGAGATACAGAGATGTGCATATTAATGCACGCGATACGTACAGATGTAAGTGTAGAAATCGGTAGTTTAATTAATATGCATAAACGTAGCGTATTCGTAATATTTAGTAGGCAAAGCAAATATTTTAGTAGATCGTATTTCTGTAATTTTCTTTCGAAAAATATGAATTTCCATAAATATTCATAGTTCAAATATTCATCAAGAATTGTATCCCTTTTTCTTTCTCTTTTTCGCTACTCTTGCTTACTTTGATAGTTCTTTGATAGTTGACTTACTTCTTTGATAGTTCTTGAAGATTATCGCTGATAATCTTGATTTTTCTTAAGGAAACAAAGAGCGAATAGACGGGAAATAGATTAAAGACACAGAACGTTTTATAATATTACAGAATCGTGAATCTTATCTTTTGAACTTAACCCAAACGAAGAAACTTCTTTCGCAAAGCAACTGTGTGTAAACGAAAGGAAATTTGAAATGCGTAAGAGGCATAGAGCATTATGTAACATTATACATTTTCCGAAGATTAGGAATCTTATTTCTTCAAATAACATAGTGTTTAATGATCAAATTAATCTACGAGATTATCGTCGATAATACTCATTTTTCTCGTGAGTAATTAGACATAGATGACCGTCGTTGTTTCAGGAAGAACGAATACTGGCCTTTTTGCGTGTCATTGTTATTTTCTAATAGGCAGGGTATTCGCCTGGCGTGGAGAAATTCACATCGGATCCGTTCACATGCAGGAAAATGACGGACTGGGGAATCGTCCTCTGGAAAATCGGCTTGTAGAAAGCCGATTGTCAATGAAGACGTCGCACGCACAGACGCGCTAAAATAATTTAATTCTTCTTTCGCCAGCTCCTGTACATTGCAAGGGATTAGATTGCTGCGTAAAATTTATGTAACTCGTTTCGCTGTTTCATCGGAATAAAAATTGCTTTTATGGTAAATGAGATGTTACTTTAACAAAATAATTGCATCATCTACGACATAAGAATGTAATAATCTGTATCTTATGGAAGATACGACTCGATACAATATAATTGTATTATGGTTAATTATATTATATAAAATCAAATATTCGTTTTAACAAGTAAAATAAATTCCTATGTAATAATTCTAACATTTCATAACACTTTTTATAGTATACTTATAATATTTTGTAATCGTTTAAAATCAAAGAATACCTGTACGATCCAGCTCTTTTTGCACGACAAATTATCAAGAGGAGAGTAGTACATTTCGTTACTGTAACATTCATTTTCGCAAGTAGTTTCTTATCGCGTAATTAAGACATCGAACACGATCTTTAATTACCGTAACAACCAAAAATTACACCGCTACTATTCTTTATCCGTCGTAACATCGTGGGAAAACATTTCCTTAGCTACAACCGCTTAATTTATGGTGCACGTACACGCCATAAATGACACGTGTCAGATGGTCAAACACCGGACAAGATTCTCAAAAGTGAAATCTACGTCAACAGCGTGGACGAGCTGCTTGTTTGACTCGACTCCAGTCTTGTTCTCCGAGTGTTCGCTGAAAATATTAATGAGATGCTGGACCAAACGAGCCTAAGAGATTATTCGGCGGTTTAGAAACTTTCTAAAGATCCATGCCAGATTAGATGAAAGGGGGTGTGTGCGCTCTGTTTTGTTTTGCAACAAAGTATTTCAGAAATATATTAAATGTTATAAAAACAGGTACTTGCCAGTTATGTAACAAAATCTCTTTTCTAATCTTTATTTTCTAATCCGTGTGGTCATGATTTTTTAGATTTCTATTTTCCAAGGTCGTCGTGTATTATACAAGCTTCTATCGGGAGATATGAGATACTCTAGAGAAAAAAATATTTGTAAAGTACTATATTTTACTATGTTTCCTTTAAATTTGTAAAATACCATGTACTATCTTGTACTATGTTTCTTTTAAATCTTACACTTTTTGTTACTATATTCATCGTTCATTAAGTCTCAAAAATTCAATTACGGTTTAATTAGCATCATTCGGTTTATGTTTTTCCGTCGATTCAATTTCTATTATTTAATAATATTTAACGTAAGAAATCTCTTTTTGTTAGACGTCGAATATATTACACCTCTTTATATTCCTTTGCATCGTTGAGCTTTCTTCATCCTTGACTATTTTCCCTGGTATTTATCTGCAACATAATACAACAGTAACAACTTATATTTTGCTTAAAATATGCTGTCAGTGGTAGATTAGATAATAAGATAAATATAGCTGCGTGACAAATCTCGAAGCATACGTTCTATGGTAACAATAAGCGTAAAAGAGTGAAATCGATAATGCAAATGTTGGACATGCTGGTTGCGTGTCGTTTTATGAATTCCATGCTGTTCAAACTGAATTCACAATTAGGATTCTTAAATAATCACTTTCTTTGCATACTTTCCCCCTTTGTCATTTTTTTTTTTTTTTTTTTTTAATTTGACAGGTCCATTAACCATGAAACACATTTCTACGATATTTCGTAGAAATTCTTAGAAAAATAGGTATCGCTTTTTAATCAAATGCAAATGAAAATCATCCTTTCGAATAAAAATAACGAACTCATAATTTTAATCTAAGTAGAAAAGAATAACGCGAACGAACAGCAACTTTATTCGCACGAACAGAACACGAGGCACATTGTAAGCAAATTCATCTTACATTCGCAGGATTAATTTCACGACTGTAACTTAAAGATATTCCATCGTTTTCTGCATTCCAGATTATATAGATTATTTTTATCTTGTGCATACACCACTTTACAAAACTTTTTCGTTTTATACATCCTAGATTACATCCAAGATAACTAGACTATTACAAAACGACTACTAACAGTAAGTCCATAAAGTAGACAACAGCAAAGGTAAATTCTATGAAAGAGAAATTGACAAAATTATTGCAATAAATTTTTTCTGTGTAATTAAACGTATTATTATTTAAATTGAATATATTATATTACACGATAGTGCGTTATTTCAATTCAATAAATGTTCGTCCATTCATTACTCCATATAAAATTCCCTGAAAGAGAAAACCTAGAGAAATTACTATCCTTCCTACACTTTTATTTTATAGTTTCCAAATTATATTCAAAATAATCAATTCACTATGCTCTATACTATACTTTTAATACAAATACCAATATTGTGCTTCTAATACAAATTTGCACAGATATTCTTCTAAAATAATATTCCATGAAAGGGAAATCTCATAACAATCAGCTTGCTTCCTCTACATTTTTATTCCTACATTACATATTCGAATTAATCGGATCATTGCAAAACCTCTAATTAAATCTACGAAGAAGAGAAGAGTAAAACCAAATTAGAAAATTCCTCTCTTGCAAAATAAAATCCGACGAAGAAGCAATTTATAAAATTATGGAAATATTTACAAAAAAAGGGAAGACAATTCTGTACAAAAATGAAAATCCTGTCCAATGGTACTTATGCCCTACTCCTAATATCAATAGCCATCAACGTCCATCCTGCAAAATTAATTTCCCTATTCATAGACCACAAAGGCTACCATTAAACAACCCACTTCTACGAATCCTTCATTATCCCATCTCACGATCCGAATATTTGTACACGTCGCTTTGTTACACGCTACTCGATGCATCTGCGTGCGAACTCTTCCCGAAGTGGCACTTTCATCAGAAATGTCAAGAGTCACACGAGATACCACAAGACGGTATTCTTACAGATGCAATATTCGTACAGCTGAATTTTTCTCTTTTGGACACGCGGTTGACGCTCGGCTCGTTAAACGCACGAAACGCCGACGTTGTAACGTCGTTGGCGAACAGAGGCGTTTCATCCCGGGGCCCCGTAGGCATTCCTTCGCCGGCCAGAAATGAAAATTGCTTTTCCTTTTCGGTCGTAGTTGCTTTAACGACTGGTGTGAAAGTTCGCCGCTGAGGTAACATCCACTCGAACACAAGGCAACTTACGACCTAACGAAGGTGTGGTTTCAAACGCATTCAAACGGATGATCTGTTTCTCAACTGTAAGACAGTCTACCTCTCTCGAAAAGCCACTTTGTATCAGAACAATAACCCGCCTTCCTTTTACATCTTTGCACCTTTTACACCGTGAGACAGCATTGCTGATTATTCTTCCTCTTTTTTTTATTAGCAAACCGAGGTGCAATACTGGCGAAACATCTTTCTTTACGTCCACGTGTGTTCCCTCGCGTTCCAATCGTCCTGCAATATATATATTTTTTATTTATTTCATTTAAGATTGCGTCGACCATTCTCGTGGTCATTAGCGATCGCGATTGGCGAAATATATACCAAGAATATTTTCAAAAAGTAAGTGTAAAATACAGTAAGAAAAATTGCGAATTGAAATAATAGCATCTATACATTCTGAACATATATCGTACACAGTGCAATTGCAGTACGATACGGTACAATTAATCTAAACTTAAATGAATATGATGTAGTGTATGTTGGATGTCGATCGCTTACGATATCGTAATTGGTGACGTACAAATTAATATCTTTGAGAGAACAAGGAAGGTTTTCGCAATGCTTTTTACGATTTCGACATGTCTGAATCTGATTTGACAAGTTTAATTTAATCTTGTATCAGGGAACGTTATTATCATTGAACAGGATTACCTACAGACAGGATACAGTTACAGTGTCTGCGCTTATTCGGCTCATTTTTAATTACAATTATAATGGAAATCGAAATTGCATTACGTATTTCTTAGAATGTAACGTACCTGAGAAGTTGAAAAGCATTCGTACGAAGGTTTTTACTTCTCTCAAGTGCGAAATAAGTTAAGAACGTGGTGTCATTATCCGTAATAATCTAGCGTGGGTAAAAGATTTGCGTTGAAATTTCTTGCGTATTCTTTGCGTCTATGCAAATTATCGTCCCTGTTACGACGAAAGAAACTACAAAAGTAAGAATTACTTGGTGTTTAATTTTTTCTCTTTTTTTTCACACAGCTATTCAGTTAGAGAAATAGAATAATTCACGATCGTAATTATCAGTGAGTAACAAGCGCCCTGCTCGGATAAAGATCCGCGATAATAACAGGAATCAGCTATAATCGAAGCGAAAATTTCAATTACATTTTACCTTGTTCCATATCTTTTCTTTTTTCTTCTAATAGAAATTGCCAGTGGATTTTATACTTTTCAACCTACTTTCTAGCATTAGAAAATACGCTCGTTGTTCGAAAATAGGCTCATTGAATAATTGCGTGATATTTGCTTCAGATCGAATTAAGAATTATTATAGCGTGAAACGGTTGTGAATAAGTATAGGCGAATCGAAGTATGAATGATCGCGTATCGTAGAAACATGTAGCAAGAAAGTGGCACACATTATAGCCGTTGTAATGAGAAACAACGATGAAGGCCGATATTCAATATTTTATAGTGTGTGAGCATTGTTCGTTCAACCATGAACTGCATTTGGTTTTTAATTACTGAATTACTCCAGAAATATTATTCTCTTTGTATATGTAACTCTAGAACATTGAAGAGTGTTAAAAGATAGCAAAAAACCTGAATGAAAAAGATCTAACAAATAAAAAGTAGAAAATCTAAAAAGACTTACCGAATCATAAATTATATCCTGTTTAGGTAATTAACAAATTATTCTATAATTAATGCCTTATTTTATCAACGATTATTAATCGAGTATTCGATTGTTTAACGATACTTTATTGATAAAGTATTTTTATTATTTATTAACGAATAATCCATTGTTTATTGATCTTCAGAGGTATACGTCAACTAATAAGTTAAAAGATGGCTCAAAAACTTGTTAATATCTCGTTGTTCTATTTTAAGCACGTAATACACACGACAAATTTTCACACGCTTATACAGGCATTCCTTCCATAATTATGTAAAAACGGAATTACGTCTCGTATTCTTCATGGGACGAAAGTCCTGTCGAAGTTCGACATTTCTAAAAAGAGAAAATCATTGTGAAACGTCCAGATGTTCCGACAGAATTTATTCATACACGTCGTACGAATTTATAAAGTAATGCTCTTCGATCAATTAGTAAAAGACGAAAACGGCCGCAATAAATTTCCGCTTACCTGATCACGTATGCGTAGGAACTTTCGGATTCTCTCTATTTATCGATGTGACATACGTCCGTTAGTTAAGATCATTTAGCTGAAATACCTTTTTTCTTTTTTTTTTTTTGTAAGTTCTGTACCTTTAATTAATAAATTGTATTAATAAATTGTGGCATTCAATGTCACTTTAATATGAGTCATAGAAGATTTTAAAATAAACATGAGATATACCTTTGAGAAGTGTGCTGCATATTTTAGAAGAATTTTCAATAAGCTTTCAATAATTCTTGAATTTTTTTTTTTTCAAAATTAATTTGCCTTTTGGCACATGGGATGTCTAATTTCAAATAGGGCATCTATACTGTGTTGTATAATGCAAAGAATATTTGTTGTGTAATTTAAATGATATTAAAATTGTCTTCTTATGGGAATCTGAAAGTTTTAAGAATTAAGCAGACGACCTGTTTAAAGAGCGACATTCATTGTTATATTTTCTCTATCGAAATTACGTTATTCATATAACTGTAAAAAGTTTTATTTCAATAATATAGACCTAAAAGATAATTATTAAATTTCGATAATATATTTTCTTTAGTTTAAAATTTAATTAATGGATAATATTCTTATGTAACGTTGCAGGTAACGCTAGTGTTTCTATTGGCGACAGTGTCGATCACCCTGACGAACTCTCAAGAGACAGGGATTCCTGACAAGGGTTTGGATGTGACCCAAGCACCAATAAAACTGGACAAAAACCTTCGCCGAGCTCTCTTGAAAGCCCTGACCGACTTAGAGGCGGAATCTGCTGAGCAGAGCAAAGAGGAATCGGAAAACATCGCTCAAAGAGACACGAGCGCCTTTGAGGTTGTAGCAAAGAAGAATCTGAACGATGATCTCGACGTGCAGAAAAGTAAGTTCTCGTTCAAGAGTTTCCCAAGCGACGACGATATACCGAGCGAAGATAAACTACAGAATTCCAGTTTCATCGACGCCTTTCATTACGTAACTTTGAAGACACCAATGATGAACATCGAGAAAGCTACGCAAGAAGACGCTAGGAGCTTTCATGTGCAGAACGTGATACTACCGGTGAAAAATTCAGCGACCTTCGGAATCAAAACCGAACCCAAGGTGCAACAGAAGGAGAAAACGACGCAAGCCACGTTTTCAGTGAATAAAGTGGAGAGTTTAACTTTGAAACCAGCAACTGAGATCTCTGAGAGTTTAGCAGGAAGTGCTTCCAATGGAATTGCCACTGCCAATGCCTTGGTTGCTCCAAAACCAACTGAAATCACTCCTACAGTATCAACAAGAAAGAACGTAACAGTGATCGAGTCTAACGACTCTAAAGACAAAACAGAGGAAGTTAAGATTTTCCAGGCACCCTTGGTAGCAGCGTTTACCGTGCAACAGGATGAACAAGGTGTACCCAAAAGCGTGGTTCCAATATTTAGATCTCCCAACGATGGACAAGCTCTGACTCTCCAAGAGCAGTTGGAATTTAAACAGCAGCTTCTGGAGAAACAATTGGCGGAACTTCAGCAGCAACAGATCCAGCAGACACAGTTTTTAGTGAGGCAACAACAATTATATGAGCAACAACTGAGACAGAAGCAACAGCACCAGTTTTATCTGCAGGAACAAGCTAGAATTAAGCAACTAGAGGAACAAGCTAGGATTAAACAATTAGAAGAACAGACTAGAATCAAACAGTTGGAGGAGCAAACTAAATTGAAACGACTGGAAGAACAGGCTAGATTTAAACAGTTAGAGGAGCAACGTTTTAAGTTTGAGGAGCAACGTTTTAAGTTTGAGGAGCAGAGACTGAATAGATTCCAGCCTCAGCGTCCTATACCTCAGAAGCAGTCTTTCTTTGAACAGAGCAATAACATCTTAAACTTTCAGCCTCCTGTTGAATCGAACGTTCACCTGCAGCCTAGTTTGGCTCTGGAAGTACCAAACATTGACGCGTCTCCAGCTTTCCAGCCAACTTTCCAACCAGACCAACGTCTGCAACCATTCAGACAACAGCCACAGGCACACCATCAGCTTCAACAACAGCAACCGCCGCAGTTACCTCAACCACAGCAATTGCAACAATTGCAACAACTTCCACAACCTCAACAGTTGCAACAACTTCCGCAACCTCAACAGTTGCAACCACCCCAGCATCACCAGAGACTGCAACAGAGCTTCGGCTCTTTCTCGAACGATTTCCAGCCTTCGTTAGCACCTGCGTCGAGGTTTAATAGACAGGAAGCCTTTAATTCTATTGGAAATTTCGGATTCAACGTGGACAATAAAGCGAATACCGCAAATGTTCGCTTTAATCCTCCACACAGGACTCCAGGGAACTTCTTTTCTTTCACGCAGTTCAAGTCTCAGGCGCACCCTCCCACGCCGGCCAGGCAGATTCAACAGCTTCTTTATCAGTCTGGAATCGCCGGAGATCCGAACAACGCGCAAGGGATTGGAAGTCCTGAAGATTTAAACATCGTTTCCAAAGTTCTGGCACTGAACGTGGGCGCCGTGCCGAATAAGAATTAGTTCAGAAGAAGAAGGAGGCTGAAATTAGACGAGTCATGTTAATCGCTGCAGGACGATATTAGCAAGGTGAAATCGAGCTCCCATTTTTTCCTTTCCTTATCCCCTTTAGCCGCCTTCCTCATCTCCAATCTAACGTATGTATCGTGTACGAATTTTTCTCTAGATAGTGATGGCGAAAATGTCGTGTTAATTCGTATTCATATTTATCTTCGGATAGATAGAAATTGGAGATGTTTTGTTAGTTGAGTTTCCGGTCGTCAGTCGATATTTGGTTTCTTTCTAGATCTTCTTGATATCGGTACATGCATATTAAAGATTAGATGCTGATTATAGTAGAACTTCATTTAATTGAACTCATTGGAGGATAAATAGCTCATATAACTGGAATTCATATATTTGATAAGAGTTTACTCATTCAGGAGTGCGTTATTTGTGATTTCTCGCTCGTTTTCTCGTATATCTTTTTACTTTCATATTATATTTCATTATCAGTGCTTTTTCGTATACTAGGAATTCTCGTTCAGATAAGTAGAGCCAATAAACAGATATTAGATCGTTTAAGTAGGCACTAACTAAAATTTCGCTGCAATAAATAGAGTTCTACTGTCAGGATATGGGCAACTAAGAAACAGCGTTCCGACAGAGAAGGAATAATAATTCATTGAAAATAGACAACGAAAATACGAGAGAATTTATAAAATTAATATATTTTATATCTTGCCTGAATCACGTGCTACGTTATGAAAGGATTAATCAAACTTCTCGCGTCTTAATATCGAGTCACTCGTAGGATCAAAGATATAGACTATACTCGTACCAAAATCCACTTTTAACTCTGGATTTAATTTCAAACCAAGAATTCCTGAATACAGATTGCATGCGATATTTTGCACACAAAAGATATGAATAGTTTGATATAAATAGCTAATACTCATGGAAAAAATTAGATACCGCAAGGAGGTTAATAATTCAATTACCGATACTAGTTCGATCAACAGTAAAAGTTCGGAATAACGTCGATTATTCGCGAAGATATTTTCTGTCCGAAGGTTTCGTCGAATGGAATGCATCAGGTTTATTGTAATCAACGAGCATGAGCGCGATCTCGAGCAATTCCGAGTGAAATCGAACCGAAACCGTTCGCATAACAACCGTGCAACAACTCACTGATCCCAAGGTGCGTGGGATCGAAACAATTCCCGAAGAAAAACGCGACTTTCCACCGGTGTCATCGCAATAAGGAAGTCCTTAACAGATCTTGATGATATTAATTAAAATCGAGAAGATTTTTAGCTTAAGGATTCATCGTTTGCACCACACGCATAAATTATGGGAATTACATAACCTTAAATCCGCGTTACAACACGCAGATTCTGTACATAATCGCACGATCCCTTATTCCCTAACCTCAATTTCGCTTTCTTCCTCCTCTTTTCCTTCTCTTTTTCTCTCTTCATCTTCCTTTTCTCTTCTCCACTATTATACTACCAAGTTTCGTCACGGTTGTCCGTGAAATGTGCTCAATCGTAAAGAACTGAGCACCGTGAAATTCCTTTACGGTCTGCGTGGAGGCTCGAAACTGAGTTTTTCGTTGATGGGATACTGATCGGTGTAAAGATAGCGTGGAGGGATTTAGACGGTGTTCGAGGGACTTTACTGGTAATAATTATTGTTAATGTAAGACGTGCAAGGAATAAGAGGATGGCGAGTAACTTGCAGAGTATCAAGGAAAGTATTTGTTGGTCAAACGTGGTGTCGGTGGTGGAAAATAAATAATTAAGTCAAATATAACAGAGCTCGCCCCTTATATGTTTTTATTACAAAGAAGATTAGATTATAGCGAATACTATTTTTTAATTAAATTTTAATTCACTATAGAATCAGAGATTTCATTGATACTGTTTGATGCAATCATTAGTCGATTAATATAATGATTCCTGGATTTCAAATTAAAAAAATTAGTTACAACTCTATTCCCTTGCCAGAAAATAAAATTTTATTTCTAGGAGGTTAATTAAAATACGAAATGCTATCATACTTCAAGTACTTTTTAGAATTGTAAAAACAATGGTGCGTTACTAGGGAAACTATAGCTATTAAAACTTCTGAAATACATATTACCATACAGGTGGATTATAATTTTTTAAGAAGAAAGACAAATAATCTTATTAGAAAAAATCTCATATCTTTCCGTTTGAAACTGATAAAATTTTCACTAAAGTTTAATACTACAATTTCAAAAACCTTGGCACAGTTTTCAAATCGCTAAATCCACAGATCGCTAATGCCACAGATGTGAATATTAATTAATCATTTGTTTTTCACCGCCGAGCACGATTTTTCATCAACAGGAACAATAGCAAATACAGAAGAGACCTATAACCACTCTGCACAACAGCCAAAGCCAAAATTCTTGTGCAGTCAAGTTTTTTTGGAACATCGCGTTAAAATCGTTTCTATTTCACAGCAGTCAATATAAGATGTTTCTGCTACGACGAATAACCATAATATACACGATAAGACAGCAGTTTAGATAAGATGTTTCCGCAACGACGAACAACCATACTATACACGATAACACGCAGTATAGCTACTGCCCCGGCCGAGGCCATTATTTATGTAGATGTACTTACTAGTTATATGTAGTCTGTTTCAATAGTAATAAGACGCTTACCTTATAAATCAGGTTTATGGTTCTAATTAGATCTAAGTAAATTAATATGATCTTTGAAGCATGTTACAGTGTTTTGGTTATATAAAAGTTTGGTATATATCATTTATTTGATGAAAGAATTTTTGTATAGATTTTTATGAGATTTTTTAATGGAAAAATATGTAAGTGGGTGTGTTTGAAGTTTTATATATTTTTTGAATTAGTACCTACAATTATGGCCTAAACTCTAAACATAAACAAAACGAAAGTCTAATACTACGTTAGTCGTATATGGTCAGAAATTGTGAACAATCAACTGTGCAAAGTTATAATAATATATACAGTAAAATAGAAAGAACCTCTACGAATCTATTAAAGACAAGAAATAACAAATTATGAAGTTACTCTTGCAACAGACTACGCATACAGTGTGTTCGATTTAAGTGTATACGCGGTAATATTTCTCTAACTATAAAAGTACAAAAAATTTCTCGTACAAAATTTGATTCGATGGAAAAGTAGAAATAGAACTTTTAATCATTAATATATCCTATTCTTGCTAATCTACTAAACATTTCAAGGCGCGTTTAACAACTTATATTAAACTGCATCTTTGAACAAAAATTTATCAATTGTCCCTCTAAGTGTTAATACCTAGTTTGAGTAATATTATTTACTCATACTTTAGAAACAATAGAGTGATAATATCCTAAAACACGTTTGCTTGAAAAATAACAGTTATATATTAGTTAATTAGTGTTTCTATCCGATTTACAAATAATTCTATAGCATTCAACTATTCTTATAAACTGTGACATATATATCAGTGACAAATATTAAATTCCAGTTAATATCTGTCCCTCCTGAAGCTGTTAAACAAGTTAAGTTAAAGAAATAGTAGCGTGTATACAATGAAAACGGACATTCTGAAAAGCATCTAAACCGCCGGACGTCGGCACTGTGAGAATTCAACTCTCCTGAGATCAAGGGTCTCGCAAAATCGTGCATCCAGCCATGCTTCAGAATTGAAAATACCTCGCCGACTGTAAATAAACTTTCGCCACGAAAGACGCCTCACAATGCCACCAGGGAAGAGTCCCAGGGCAAGTGTGTGTACGTGCATGTCCTCAATTTCACAAACGTTTGGCATAGATTCGTGATTTTCTCTCTGGCGTACGGATCGATGGATCTCGTATGACCTCAGAGCCGATGTAAATCGATATTCAGGAAACGATAAGTCGGGTTTGCTTGTTATATTAATGCTAGCATTACCAAACCAGTCAAAATAATTGTTTTTATAATTGCAAAAATTAATGATTAAATGAATAAAAAGAAATGTGAAAATGGGCTATAGTACACTATAAGATAATAATAAAACAATTGGTAATTCTTTTATGAAAATATTTGGATAAATACCACAATAGTATTTGATGAGATATCTTTTCAGTTGTAGTAAATATATTATAGTTGAGTACATATTGGAGGTTGGTAATTCCAGTATGAGACTAATTGCACTTTTTGTCATAGAATTATCAAACTTGAGTCTTCTGGGTGTAATAATTTTGCTCAGATAGTATTATTCAATCCCTGAAAGCATCAATTTTGATAATTGTATAATATTAAATCGTGAAAATTTAAACTAAAGGGCAGTGGCAACTATTTGCGAATAATATTATAAATATTTATAAAAGAAAATAACCTCTTTTTTAAGTTTGTATTCCTGTTGAAAATTTTGGGAATTGTTTGTAAGGAGGACAACGAAACGAAACGTGTTTGGGAAGCACTTTATGCGAGAGCACTTATTGCGAATGAAGAGGAATTTATACAGCAAAAATAAAAGCGTGTATAGGTTGTTTTTCAACGTGTGTTAAGACTTGAACTTATGTTAAAAGTTAATATATAACATTAGAATAGAATAATATATAATGTTAGACGTAATCGACAAGTTTTGCTTGTAATTTATCTGACGCCAAACTATTACGATCCTTTGTAAAAATGTTAATAAACTAATTCGTTTAAAAAGGTAATATATCACTCATTTCATTCGTACGTAACATTAAAATAACTTTTCTTTTAAGAAGTAAAATTATTTTTTGTAATAATGAATTTCATAATCTTTAGGTTACTTTCATTGATTTTATAAATTTAGTCTTCTATAGATCTTTGATAATGAAAGGTTGATAATAAAAGATATGCCAACAATATCGAATAAAAGAATGGTATTTTGGCTTTACTAACGTTATTAGGATCTAATATTAAAATGAAATTATTATAACAGAGGAATTTAAGAACTTACTTGACGGTCATTACAAGTTAGAAGATCATATTGCGAATATCGAATTTCATTCATGCAATACGTATTATCTGTTCATTTGAGATGGATTAGACAATGTGTAATTAGAAAATAATATTCAATTTTACACTCGTTATTGAAACACAGATAGATACTAACGCCATCTACGATGGTTGTGATAAAACGTGACAAAACAAATATGGCGGAAGACAAGATTGGTTCATTGGAGGAGGAAGCTTTGAAACGAAAAGAACGCTTGCAGGCTTTGAAAAAGAAAACCGAAGATAACAAAGAAAACCAAAATGATAGTGTTAGTACGTTACCAAAGTGAGTTTCGTTGTCCTTCTTTTAAGTGATTGTAATTTTTAAATCTAACCTCATCTAACCTCAACTAACCTCTAAAGATCGATACTTATTTTTGTATTTGTTTACTTTATCGCCACAGACCGAAATTTCGGAGTTACAAACCACAGGATGACAGTCTTAAGGACAAAGTATTAGAAGATGCACAGCCAGGTAATGTTGAAGAGGAAGTACAAGATCAATTAAGCGCTGCAGTTACAAAAGTTGTCATTGAGGAGCTTGTAAGTAATTGTTTACAATAGATCAAAGTATTTGTTGTTATTTGATATTTATTTAATTACAATCTTTTAGGATATTAGCAATCTTGCTCCCAGGAAACCAGATTGGGATTTGAAGCGGGATGTTGCAAAGAAATTAGAAAAATTAGAAAGGAGGACTCAGAAAGCAATAGCTGAGCTTATAAGAGATCGTCTTAAGCAAGAGCAGCATGATTGGGCTGCTGTGGTAAATGTCGCAACCAACGATCAGACAAAGAACCATCCTTAAGGAGTTTTAAATCTTTTATAAAATTTTAATAACTTTGTGCATATAAGTATAACACAATAATAAAATATATTAGTAATAATTTTATTTATTATCGTCTAGACTACTATAAATTTCAGGACAATATATTTCATAGACATATTCATGAAGAGAACTTATTATCTATAAGATTAAAGTATATGTATATTATCATAAGATTAAGGTATGTTATCATGGCAGCGGTAGGAACTGTTGAATAAATACATACTAGAATTTTTGGTAGGCTTTATAACTTATAAAATACTTCTATATCTTTATTCATCAAATAAAATGCAATCAAATTCAATTATCATTTGTTTTCTATTTCTATTGCTTTGACTGTCACATTGTGAAGAAAGATTATATGTATCTACTGTTTAAAATCAGTCAATGTAAAATTTCTTTAAGTATTTATGTACATTGTTTAATATATCTCTAGAACTAAATGGTAATATACGCGTAATTGCGCGAGCACAAAAATAAAAATATTTATTTCCATTCTTATTTAGATTAGAAATAAATATCATAGATAACAGAACCTTTGAATACAGATGCCCCGAAGAAGATAAATAATACCTTTTTCATAAGAAAATGTATTATATCAATACTTATTTAGAATTCTTATCGATTACTTTAAATTACAGAATAGTCAATGTGATTGACTAGAGTTTCTAGTACATTGAGCCGATTATTGATATGGTAAGACAAGAGTGGCTGCAAGTATCACTGCAAATGCTGTAACAAAAATAAATATTCCTTTAATATCTAAAATTATGTTACTTTTTCAGATTAATATATATTTTACTTTCGCACACGCTAAATTACTACTTTGATTTCATAAAAATTAACTTGCCAGGCTGATTTCGTTATATTATACGATTAAAGAAATTTATGACCATAAATAGAAAGGGATACATACGTGACACAGTCCACATGTTTGCCCCAGAATATCCATTATCTTTCTTATTATCTACAGGAGCCTCTTCAAGTGTATTAGTATTCAGTTTCTTAGGTGCAGGAGAACTCGCTATTTCTGGTATTTTGGCAAGAGCGGGAGCTGCGGTAGTTTGTTCATCTCGGACATTACGATAAACCGTTCTACCGTCTAAGGGTTGTACTGGGCGGAAATTATGCGTTATATCATCGCCATCGAAGGATTGAATAGAGCGGAATGCAGCCAGCTGAAAAAAAAAATCAAGCAAATATAGACAATCAATTATGACTATCAGTGGAGTTAAGAGGAAACACGTTTCAGGATTATTTACGTAAAACATTTCCAGAATGTTTGAGGAGATCTAAAAATAAATTCCAACGCTGCCATTCAAAATAATTCTTCATCCTCTCTCTTACCATTTTATACTAATTATTTTTTAAATAATACTTCTCTACCTTATCTCCTTAAATTTCACATCTGTGTCTGGAATTTCATTCATCCTGTAACGTGTTTGTCAATTTCTTAACTAAGAATAGCAGCTTATTTAACCATCGAAAGAAATTACTTTCTCCGGTAAAAGGTTTCTAATAATCAAGTTTGGACAGCCGTGAAAGAAAGCGTTTGTAGAAGATATTTGTACAATATTCTTCCATATCCACTGTTAGACGACGTTAGAACCTAGACAAATACTCTAAAGGCACCCTTGTACTAACGGAATTTATATTGAACTCGATTGCTTTTGAAATACCTGCTCGTGGGAAATATGTTGAGGTTTCGCAAAGTCGATCCACTGAACGATTTCCAGACAAGGAGGTGTGGTCAGTGATCCTTTATATGTAAAATAATCTTGCGCTGATGCAAGATCAGGAGCGATCAATTTGCTTAAAATATTGCTATTCCTTAACGCCTCATTGCTGCCAGCCTTTCTTATTTCCAATATTTGCGACACGACCGATGCGAACACCGGATTCGGTTCATTCGTGGCCTGTAACAAACATTTCTCTCGATAAGATTTTTCCAACAATTTTTCCAATTATACAGATAAAACTCGCTACGATATTCTCTTCGTCGATTAAAATCATCTTTTTTTATCTTCGAACTAACATCAAACATATTCGATCGAACTTGTCGAGACGCGAGCGTCGACAAAAATAGATTTCGCATAAAATGCTTCTGTTTTAAAAGAAACAAACTCGTGAATGTATGTTTTTCACGTTTGTCTCAATAAAATTACCAGACTGAGATACGATTACAATAGCCTTCTCGTCGATTAAAGTTTCTCATCTAGAAACGCGTTTCGATCGAATTTGTTGAAGCGTAAATACAGACAAGAATAGAATTTCTATAAAGTATTTCTATTTTTGAGAAAACAAACTTATGAACGCGTATCCTCCACTCGAACGCCCTGTCCAAGTTTTCCGAATCAATTTAAACCATTTAAAGAGATGCGGAATATACGTGAAATAACGTTAGGTATTACGTACATGCACCCAGTTAGAGTCGGTTTGCGCGATTTACATAACTGATTTTAGGTATAGAGTACGCAAATTCGTGTATACAAACTCTTAGGAAAACAGAAATATCCATAGCGGAGGCATGAAAGCGAGACGAAGTCTCTTCATTCTACGTCTTCGACTGGAACTACTCGAAATTGATACTAATCGATTTGATTAGTAACAGATACCGCACCGCAAACTGTGAATTTTTATGCAAATTGGTACTTCTTATAATTCCAATTAAAGAAACGGAGTGTGGGCGAGAGATCTATATCGTTCGTTAAGTATACTTTTTTACATTTCTATATTTATATTCTGTGCATTTTTGCAAACTTTAAATTTCCCCTAAACGTATAGAAATCCGCAGCCTATTTACATTGTTAGATCGACTAGATTGACTTTTTGTCTTATATTAAAATATTTCGCGATTTTACGTTTGGTAAAAGGAAAAGTTTTCTTCAGAAATATTTCTCAAAAATGTTCGCAATATTTCTGGCGAAGAAAAATTTTCTCGGAAAATTTGCAACATTTCTGACAGTCGATAAATCTTGTCGAATATTTACTGAAATTTCCAAGAGAATTAATCGTTAAGTTGCCATTTTCTTCGTGATAATTTCCGATAAAATGGCATATAGGAATTTGCTCGGCGTAGCAATAAATAATTGTCAATATTTGATACTTATATACCTGATACCAGTATCCAAGTACACTGAGACCATCATCGTGTTTTATCGCTTCGTCGTAGGTGCCATATGCCTTCTTCCAGAAAACTGCGTGCATTTCCATGGAGTATGAGTGATTGTTTATCAGATCCTCGGATCCTAGACTGTCATTGTTTCCCCAGTGGAAGTGCAATTGTTCGAACACGTACGTGCTATTGAGGGACGCGCCAGATATCTCAGGGGATTCAGAATCGATACTCTGGATCATCACTAAAACCATGAAAAACATACAGATGTCAATTTCTCGTGTTTGCAAAATTTATCTGACGAATTCTTATTTCTTATTTCCTGGAGGTCATTTTTTTCTAATGCGTATGATTCCTCGAAGCTTTATCTTAATCGAGACAAGACAATGACTGTAACGTGCTATAATCGACGTTAATTTGCAGCTGTTCAAGGATAAGAGTCACGTTCAAAGAACGCACAGAACAATCGAAATGATCCTACACGGGTTAATTCAATTTCTAAGTTTTCTACCTTCTTGGAAAGATACCTGAACTAATCTCTTAAACAATACTATGTACATACAATCGCTGAACGAAAGCTTAGCGTTGAACGCGTTATTACTGGGTTTTGCATAGCTACACGCGATGCTCGTTACTTTTAATTTGCCAAACGATTCAACATCGTCGAAGAACGCGTGATGCTGTTGGGAATTAAAACGATGAGATTTATAATTAAACAACGCGAAAGACAAACGAATCTATATTCTAATTAGATAATGCAATGCCTTTCGGTATGCAGTCGGATAGGAATATTCGCGCGTGTTTGTAACAAAGGAAATAAAACTGACGTAACTTAATATAAAAATGCAACGAATGACAAGGAAATTCGTATTCTAATTAAACGATGCAACATCCTTTAGTATGCAAGGGAATAAGAATAGGTACGTATAAGGAATTATTAATTCTTAAGTTATCATCGTGTCTACTAACTATCGACTATAAGATTATTGCAACGTCACAAAACGTATATTCATTTGAATCGTCGGATGTCCGATGTTCCTTCGCGTAATTCGATTGCCTCTTATGTTCTTAATAAATCATCACAGAAAGTTCTCTGTCTCTGTAATTTTTCTTGCTGTACTTTCCTTTGTAATAGCAGCAATACGCTTTCCGAACGTTTATTTCGATTTTATAACTTTCTGCCTCGACTAACGCTTTTTTTTTCACAAATTCTTACGAAATACTCTTTCACAAAGCTGCTTACACGATAGGTCCCTTGCAGTGATACGATATTTCGAATAGACTGACAGTATCAGCGAAAAAGATATTTGCTAGAACTGTTTAATAATCGTTTAATCTATTTGTGAGAGATAATGTATTTTAAAAGTAAAATGTCTTTTTCGTGTTTGTTTACGCTTTAACGAACTAGACGACGACTATCATCGTTCACTCGTCGGTATCTCGACCTTGGCGTTCCATACCTGTATGGCCATTGTTCATTATGAGAGCTTTATGGGGTTTCTGGAGACCGGAAAATTCCAGATCCGGGTAAGACGCAGGCGCAACATTGTTCTCTTCTATGTCAATCGGAGATTGAAATTTCCCAACGCACGTGTCATGATCGTCGTTGGTCCATACCGAAGAAGCTGGAAAAGATACTTTTTAGAATACACGTTTAACAAAACGAAGACGATCAAAGATTCACTTTTCTACTTTATACAAACTTTATCGATCCCATTATGTCGCAAAAGATTAGACCAATTTCTAAATTAACTGATTCTATATATTTTCACTTTTCGTAATTTCACGATCTCGAACGTAGATTTGTTCACCGTTCTAAATTTCCAAAAAATTGCAAACAGATTCTAAAGTATCATTCTGTCGTATCGTCTAACTGTTCGTTAGATCAAATGCTTAATAAAAGAAAAAGAAAAAAATTGTCTTCGAAGAAAGTTAGGTGTGAAACATCGCTTGCAATGGCAATGTCTATGTACGAGCAAACTGACGAGAAAATAAGGTAAATGTTACACCGTTTGTTTCATAAAAACATAATAATTATACATTATATAATCTTTTCCATATCTGAGTCATAAATACGAGCGAGATCGTGATGAGATTACAATGTTGAACGAGTAATAACGTTTAAAACGATGACATTTATGCTTTCTAAGGAAGAAAGTTGATTGATCACGTTGAAATGGTAAACAACTTATTTACAGGTCCCCATAGCTTCAACGTAAATCAATTTTATGTATCTATGAATCGCTTCTTTCTACGCGAAGATTCGCAGTTAAACTCACCTTTAGCGGCATCGTAGCTGACACTGCCGGCGGCGATCAGATCTGAAATGCAAACAACAATTTGTAAAACCGGTCGATTTACATGTTACTAGTCGTTGCATGCGCATAGATAAGCAGGTTTGATCAGATTTCATTTTTAATTGGACGATCATTAATCGACAATCGTGAGAGCCTCATTATCTTTGCGCATGAATCGTCGCGTGGATAGACGTAAATAAAAGCAACTCTATAGAACGATGAATGTTATTTGTTGACAGGAAAATCGGTTAACTGAACAGATTAAATCTTTACCCAACGAAATTTGCATCATTCTTTGAAACAAAGAATCGTTTCTCTTTCTCTGTGTTTGATAATTTCATACTATTTGATACTTGTGTTTTCGTACCTAGCACATGCAAATACGTAAATTTAACTTAAGAAATAATAAATATACTACGGATGTTTAGAGTGATATTTCTTGGAAAACCGAAAGCCCAACAGACGGTTCTTTCGCTTATTGCATACTACAACCACTGTTGAGCTTTCGACCGTTGGCGGGGAAACGCGATCTCGAAGAAGCGCTCCAACGGGAGTCGTAAATTCCCTTTACGATTTGAATAATCGACGCCACGAATCGCTCGATCCCTTATTTCGGTTAAGATAATAAGGGTGGTTGAATGAATATAACGCTGATATTAACAGGTTAATATATGATGAATCATGACCGTAACACGGGTCCGGGTCGCTCTCATAGTAAGGGTTTTTTTTTCTATTTATTCAAATTTTACAATTTGTCCAGTAGGACATTTGGTAAAATATTATAGCGGTATACTAATATAGCATGTGGGTGGCTACCCCCAACGGGGTACCATCATCGTCTGTTGGGTGTTTCCTTTTTAATCTTCTTTTTATGCAGTAACGGTTTGGGGTACGTAATGATTCTTCACTGGAGCTATCCATCTTCTTACACCACCGAAGTGACGTTTATTGACACGAATGAAGGTGTTACAAAGTTGGAACAGACTCACGATGGTTAGGCACTTGTGACTCTGGTCTAAGACTCGATAACGAATCCGCGGTCAACGGGTTAGTAGGCTTATTTCTTCGTCAAAGTCTAAGTTGGAATTGATACCAAGCGTGGAGATAGCAAGACGTTAGTTAACTCGTCCAAGAGCTCGTACGCGATGTCTTCATTCGGGAAGTGAGGGACATTAACGCTGCTGTTAATTGGTCAATTTGGGACAAAGACTGCTTGTCCGTTTGAAGAACCTTACTTAACAAAATCCTAAGATTTATAGCGGGTCCTCAGGCTAGCTGAACTTGTGCTGTGTAGGTGCATCGATATCTGGTAATTATTTTGCCGTTATTAGGAACCGCTTGAATGTTTACTGCCGAGTACCTCTACGGGTATTTCCCTTAATCAGGGCTATATTATTGTTCCATACCTTTGTTAGACGGAGCGGTCGTCCCGTTGATCGCGGCTACGTTCGGTGACTAATTGTCGCCTTGAGTCCAAGCTCATTGTCACAAATCTCGAATAAATACAATTGAGTAGAACGACGGGAAATTGTTTAATTGCAGGTATAGACTTTAATTACAATTTTACGGATTTTCCCAAAGTTCCAGAGGGGAGGCTCCGGTGTCCTTTCATATTTTCAATAATCCAACAACTTCAAGATGTGATACAATGGTGCGTATGTGAAATGCCGAACTACGAATGAGTACGAATGACTTGAGACTCGTTTCGTGTTGGAGATTGCGATGAATGTATCTTCTGTCGATTGACTGTCTTCGACTTGGCGACTGTGATCACTTGACTTCAGACTCCTTCCGTTATTCGAATTATATTTTAACTGACTGATGAGCTTTGACTGTTACTTGAATGTTACTGTGGAACAAATCCAGAGAGCAAGTACAGAGATGAAGTTTAGAGTACAAGTGACTGCTCTGTAGTTGTGAGCACAAGCAAAGTTTGAGTTTACTTATAATTCTCAATGAGAATTGATTGTAAATAGTCTACCAAATAAAAAAAAAAAAGAAGTAAAATTCGTTCTTGTGTTATCACTGAGGAAAGCTCGGAGTGGGTGTGTTTGTTGTATAAAGAAACCGAAAATACTTGCAGATATAAAGATTCCGTTCAAAAGATTCTGTTTATGGTGGTTCTTTGGGTTTATCGAGGGTCTGTATAACAGTGCATGGGCTTTTGACGGTCAGACAACGAAGGACGTCACACGGACCATCTCACGCTACGTAACAAATGTACTTTTATATTTCGATGTTTCACATACTTTTCCATATCATGTGCAATTTTCTCGTTATCTCTGTATCTAAAAAATGTTTAATAAACACGTAAAACTCCACAGTCCGATAGTAACGGTGTAAATACCGTTCGCTTTCTCTATTCGATTATATCAAACTGAATATACTTAAAAAAGAAAAAAAAAAACAAAATCACCGGTATATTCTGTTAAAGTAACGCGTGAACGTAATTCATAAAATAATAAACGTGAAATAGTTAGCCGGAGAAATTAAAATTGATCCATCCGTCGTTTTTCGAGCATTAAACAAATCGCAAGAAGTTGCGTGAATAAAACAAACTATACTTTGGTGTAACTCGGTAAACTCGGTAAACTCGGTAAACAAAAGGATAAAAGGATCTGGGTTAGCCAGATATCTGTAGCGGTTTCATACTTCCGTGGGAACTTCTCGAGACTCCAGTGAAAGTCGATTTACGAAAGATTTACAAGCGAGCGTGCCGCTTTTGCACTCGGCTCGTCACAGATAAATTGTTCTAGCCGAGTCGATTAAAATATAGAAGCCAGCTACTATCCTGTACGGTAAACCGTCCGACAACGAATATCGATTCGTCCCTATGAATTCGATTGCACCGATTATACCGTTACGTGCTGTACATCAAATACTTGGGATGATACATATCCGGCTGACATGCTGTTGAATAATAAAATGTAAACTTGTTTAACGCATGCAACAAGGACAGTACGTTTTTAGCGGCGAAGAACCTGTTATATGTCGTATACGGCGATTTCATGTTTCTTCTGCTTTTTTCCTTCGTTAAAATATTCCTCTAATGATCGCCAGATACTGGCGAATCCACGAGCAAATACGTGCTTTCTACTGCATGTGGCATAAATTGAAATTATCAGTAAATAAGATTTGAAATAAAAGGAACGAGGAAAGTGCAATAACACGGTTTTCTACTAATCTCTTTCACAGTTAGAAGAACATATTTATACAAATTACAATTTAGTTTCCAGATTACTACTTTCTTAAAGGGAAACAAAAAACCAATAAAACAGACGGTGCATTATGTAGATACTCTCTCTTCTCTTGCTTCTCTTCTCTCTCTTTCTCTCTCTCTCTCTCTTTTTATCTTTCTTGTGTAATACGTATAAAACATGTATTAAAGCATACAATTTACTGTGCGCATCTTATGCATACATATACACGTATCAATATTAAATTGTAAGGTAAATTCGTCCTGCTTTTATGTCTGTTACATATGAAGCGAGAAAATTTCGTATAACAGATACAACAAGCAGGACAAATTTCTGTTACAGTCTGTAATAGAAATATATATAACACGATACAGTTGTAGAGATATGCAAACTATTTACGAAAGAAGAAGGAAAAAGAGGAAGAAACGCAGGAAGAAATATATGGAATTAAAATCAACGCTGACAAGAAAATAAAAAAGGAACGTCTACTTTGTCAGGAATTGCCCCAAGGTTTCGCGTTATCGGAAAAACGTATTTAATGTCACAGCGGTTACTTGAGTCGCGGACATACGCATGGATTATTCACGATTCGAACGTATATATTCGATAAATTCGAAGTTCCAAGCGGAAAGGGAAATAGGCCACTTCCTCGCTCACAGCAAAGGCGCTTCTCGATTATTGCCGGTTAACGAGTCAGCCCTTGCACGGTCTACGAATGATATATGTCGCGTGTACTCACGTTGCCAGATCCTATGCATATGCTCGACACGTGCGTCGAATGATAAACGTACGAAGAAAACGGCGGTTCTGTTTCAGGATCGACGATTATTGCCAGGCGGACAGCCAAGCCACGTAGGAGGTCCTTTCAACGACATTTCGAGGACTATAAACTAATTTAATCGATTTAGCATCGCCATTGAACGTACAAGCAGCAGCATGTCCTTCCGATATCCGAAACGTTTATTCAGTTTTATTGGTCACGGATGCGCTGCTGGTTTTCTCGTAAAACCTAAATGTTCACACCAAGGATCGCCGTACGATGAAAATGGGAGCACGTGTATTGCAAGTGAAGCAATCGTTGCGTTTCGTTGCGAGAAACTGCTTTTTTTCCGGATGGAGAGAAGTTAAAGGGACGACGACCTTGGGTTGGTTCTTCGATTGCGCAGGATATTGCTACACTGAACGATCGAACATCGTGTTATTACGTTCTGAAATAGTTAATTAAAGCGAGATATCTCGTGCGAACGTGAAGAATGTTGGAAAAAACGATAAGTAGCAGACGACTAATTTTAGTCGTTAATACCAGTATTTACATATCGCCTGTGTTAATCGTTATTACTTAACGAGTTGAGATTTCAAGAGATACGATTTGTGAACGAGAATCTTCTCTATCTTGAATCGCGAGGATTTATTTTATTTTTCACGGTGCAAGGTTAAAATAGAAGTGGGATATTACTTCAGGTTCGAACCATCGGCATACCGATATATTTCAGCGTCGAACGTTCCTCTCTCGACCGATATTACTATTTCTCTTAACAGGCTTTTTCTAAGCCCGTAGTTCTCATTTAGGATTCCATTATTTGCGAGGTGCAAATGTTTAGGAGAGAAACGACAATTAACAGAACACTTAAATTAATATGAAACACTTAAGTTAAAAGAAATGGCAGGCGACTATCTATGCCAGTGAGTTAAAGAATATTATTACGATTTCCGGGAAATCCTTTCCGAATGTTCAGTGCTATAGGTTTGTTTTACTTTTTGCCATGCGAGGTTAAAATTGACAAACGAACGTTAGTAGCGAGCAAATGCAACGGTAATTATTTTTATCTAATCGTAAGCACAGGGCGAAATACGTAGATTAGATAAATAAACATAATAAATAAATAATAATATCTTCTTGCATAAAGACTCACTATTCTCTGTAGGGTGTAACCTGTGATATGTATGTTTACGAGAACACATACTTCATACTTGTGAAACACCTTTACCTTGCACGAAGTTAGTGCTATTTTTAACATTCGTGATTATTAGAATGCGGATGTTTATTCAATTGTGGAAACGTTAAAAATGCATATATTCATTGAATGCAAGTAACACGAGATTACACAAAATGCTCACAGATGTGGTGGATGAAACAATAAAACTGCCTGGTTTTGTCTTTTCAGTTACCAAACCGCGTGATAGATTCCTTCGATGTTGATCGATTTATTTATCTATTTATGAGAGAACGTAAGAATTATTTAAAGAGCTTAAGACGCACGTATGTAAATTTTGTCGATCAAACACACATGTACATTCATAGACGTACACTTTGTAGGAAATTCGAACAAATGTCTCGCCTAATATAATTTAATATGTTCATCAATATACGAATTTGCAGACATGTCTGCGATTCAGCGATCGTTCGAATCATTAAAAGACTCATTTACATTCTTCGAAGGCACTTCGATATTCGAATTACCTGCTCCAATCGAGGCCAGAGATGAAATATTATAAAACACACGGCTTTCATCGACACTCCGGTAGTTTTCATCGTTCGTTTCAATCTACGATTTCGCTGGTCGTTTGCGATAGAAGGTTTCGTATTACCTTCTTTCATACAGCACGCCCCTACTTATACCGATATTCCATGTATAATGATACATCACGTATGACCATCTACTTGTTGTTAATTCTACTTCTACTTGTTGAAAGTTTATTGCACGAGCTTAAAATCGACATGTCTGTAACATTCGTTAATGTTGAATGGTTATAGACGTATGGCCCGACCCTGACAGTATCGAAGTATACTCTATCGAGTGTGCTTTGCTGCACATACTCTACAGTGAAAATCTGTCCAGTTTAAACCGCTATATCTAGACTACGGATGTTTAGACAAATTTGTGTTCTTGATCGAAGAAAAGGAAGTTAAAGAGCTATTTCCACTACTAAAGAATTGAACAAACAGTATACTTTGGATATTTCATCTATTTCAGCAGCAGTGATATAAAATACAAAAGGGCAGGGAAATTTATACAATAACGAAATTTTGACTTTTACTGTTACTCTTTACTGGCTAAAGACGATCGATATTTCAGAATAGCAAATAATTATCGATCACTGGCTTGTTTTACGATTCGGTGAATTTATTGATAGTTTATAACATAAAGTAAGCTACGATGTGTAAACTGTAAAAGTTACAATGAATTAACGACGAGATAAGAGGATCGTACGATAAAGAATTCAACTTTCCATTGATACTACGCTCGATACGATGGCTGTTACACTTTCATACGCAAAGACGACCGAGATTATTAAATGGAGGATTAAACGAGCGAATAATCGAGTACGTGGATTAATTTTATCGATCAATGATTCATAGTACGGAAAAAAAGTCTACCGCGTGTTTTTGTTACATCCCAGCGATGATACTTTGAACGACGTATATTTATATAACTTTATTCAGTATTATAACAATTTTTATTCGCACTCATTGCCCGAGGAATATTTTCTATGCTATCATTCCTAGTTCGATTCATACACAATGCTAGTTACATTTATCCCAATGTGCTGTTATTTAAAAAAATATTTTAATCCAATTAGAATTAATTATTCAAGAAGAAGAATCGTTCGATCGAGACAAAATGAAATTTTGGTAAAAAAAAAAAAAAAATAGATATGCGCAAATGTAGAAGACGATGAACCATCAAAATACGTGATTCGTACGTAAATTAATTCGACGACTAAATATGGTTAACCACTACCCTTGGAAATAAGCCGCGACTTTTCCGGTACGTTTTTCCTTCAGGAAATTGCGCAACACGTAGCAGTACGAGGCAAATTGTAAAAAAATGCGGCCGTGAAATCGGATGCACTTATGGGTATTACATATCTTCTTGGGCTATGTGCATATGTAATTTTTTCCATAAAGGTAGGGGAGATCGAAGGCAACGATACAACCGGCTTCGTTTATCAAACGCACGTCCTTTCAGTGAAAAATGACAGGTGACGTCTCGTCGACCATTTTTTCTCTCTTTTAAACGCTAATTACATTATCTATATTTCTTTCTTATTTTCTCCTTCCATTCCATTCGCTAATTCGTTGCGTCGGACTTCATGCGCTTTAAGTACAACGTACGTTATCCGATATACGTGTTTTAAATATGTCTCGCGAATTCTCGGGAAATAAAGCATGGTATTTTCAAAATTAGATAAACACGGCTACGAAATTTTTTTTTAAGTATCGTTACTCGACACGTGCAAGACGCACAGGATACTGAGCTATCAAAAAAAGGAAGGAAGTCCTTGGGAAAATCTTTTAATTTGCAATATATATTTACTCCGCGTGACTCGTATTTTTTCTTTCGGTTTTTTTTTTGTTTTGTTTCATGTAAATAACAGACGCGTCCAATATGGAAATCAGGCGAAAGACTTGACGAATTACGGCAAGGTGTTCTAAATCAACCTCGCCTCGGTCTTATAGAAAGTGTGCAGTTATTTTATTGGTAGTTTTTTATTGTAGAGTAAGTATGCCACTTTGAATGAAAGTCAGATACTGTTCTAATAATAGAGATTCCTTTTGACAAAAGAATCGGACCAATTGCTCGTCGCGATTCGCGGTTTACGTCGTTCAACTTTTCTGAAAATATACGACGTAAACGTTTGACGTTTATAAAGCGGAAGTGCGAAATCTTTAATACCGTTGTTATTTATCAGTCGATGGAAACGTGGAAAACACATCGAGCAACTTAGGAAACTACAACTTTACGGTAAACGGCGGTACGACAATTTTTTGCGTCACTCTATTGTTGCACTATCTACGATTGGAATCGTTTAATCGAAATTACAGTGGGCTATTGCGTTCCAGACATCACTGTGACAAATGCATTGTCTATTTTGTCCTCGATTTTGCAGAACGTTCGCGTATCGATGCTTTGTACGCGAAAGGCGTCACGCAGACGCTGTTCTTCTTTTTTCTGTTTTTCCACTTTTTCACTTCTCTCAATGATGCAGATAATTTTTATTAACCGTTAAATGTCACTCGCGTTAACTGTATATATCGTGATAATCGCGAAAGAAGCGAACGTTTTATCCATCGAACGATCTTCGTTTGTCTCGTTCCCTATAAAAATATCCGAACAATTTACCCCTACTTATCCCCTCTTATCATATCGATTCTTTATCATTACGTCAAAACGGATGCCTCTGTCGTAAGTGGGTATTTCATTTGTAATTATCGAAGAGATTCTTTGCAAATTGCAGGTAAATCACAGAGAACTAATTCTTCGAACTAATTTTACTGGAGAGGAAAGAAGCCGCAAGCACGAGCGACGCTGGATTCGACAAAAACCGTACTTGATAGTTTCGATTTCTTAAACGATAAATTGCGCTAATTAACCTTAAGCCCGTTCAAGGAACATCAAATTATCTCATTTTATTCTAATTGACTGCCTACGACCGGCCTATTCCACCAAATAACGGTGGAAAATTTCGGGCCACGAGATCTATCGCGATTTGCAATCTCATGTTTATACCACGAACGTTACGATTGTCGTTAATCATACTGTAAAATCGTATCAAATTGTCGCATGTGTTTGTTACGTAAGAAAATATCAGCACGTTATAAACAAGTTATCGAAAATTGATTAGATCCGTATCTAAATCGATATTCTCCCCTATTTCATTAGAATTCTATGTTTGATCTTATCGTTTCTCGCCGATTGTTTTTCTCGCACTCGTAATTTTCTAACGTTATCTAAAAAGTATTTTGACAAAATTTTCAGCAACATACGAAGATATTGCTATTGATACGTATATATATATTTCTTTTTTCCTTTTTTTTTTTTTTCGTTTCACTTTCACATGAAATGTTTCCACCAAATTACAAATCGTGATGTATCTCCGGCAAAGCCACATTCCTTGAAATACGACGCGTTCTACATCAATCGATCGGCTGTAACGCGTAGATCACGAAAATAGCGAGATTACTTCGCGGATATTTACTATCACTGAAATATCTCGCCTCGTATTCAATAAAAATGAGAAAAAAGGAAAACCGTTTGTTTAACCGACAACAGGTTTTTCTTTCAGATACGAGAGATTCGAAGATCGCAGCGGGATTAAATTTTCCATCGGAACAGAAGAATTTGGAGAGAAAACGTTCTGCCTTTTCGTAATTCTGGATAACATAAATTTCATATAGGGCTTTCATATAGGGCTACGTTAGAATAAGGGGGTAAATATAACGAAACCATAAAAGTTGCATTAAACTCTGGTAGTTCAGTCGATGACGTTTTAATCAAAATAAAGGTGGCAGGCGGCGCCGTAAATTACAAACGGCTCGCGATTCTGTTTACGCTTATGAATCCGAGAACCGTAAATTACGCCTCGATGGTGTTTAGCTTTCCCTTTTCGTGAATTTTATGTAACGCTTTTACTTCTGTTTTCGCGCAAACATATCTCGTTCAAGTGTGAATCCGGGTCTAATTGTCGTTTGCGTACGCTGCAGCCGCGATGCAACCGATGAGCCGAGTTGAACACGCCTCGACCATGCTATGGGACCCCATCGTGAATTTTAAGCGATTTCGTGATATTAATAATAAGCATAATTGATTCAGCGTCGATCATAGTCTGTCTACAAAATGCATGGCGAGTCGAAATAATCATAATCAAGATCTTTCTTCTCTTCATTTACATTTTATACATTTTATAGAGTTCCGTGTATTTACAGAGAATTAAAAGTTGTAAAAATCCATGCAATATCAATGAGTATATAAAATATGCCAAGTATAGTTGCTTTCTATAATAGCTGGTAAGTGAAACAATTTTTTACCGAGGTTCTACTTTTCAAAATTATATTCTCGAAAATATGGATTTGCATAAAAATCCATAGTCTACGTATTGGTATATAATCGTACTCGGTTTTATATTACATGACGTTATCAGATCATTTATTTGACGTTATCCAACAGCTAGTGCTATATAGCAATTAAGTAACGTTTATTAATCGAAGAAAGTGAAAGAAAGGAACAAGCATTGCATTTTTAAGAGCATTGTTAGTATGTTTGAAAGTATATAGATAATCGTAGACTGCTAGTTTCTTATCATATCTTAATTGTATTCTAAGCTTTCACTTTAATTGTTGATATCGTTATCAAATAAAATGCGGCATTATATCTCTCTGTGTATTTCGTTACATATCTACCCTGCTATTGTCACTTTTATGAACGAGATTCTAACGACCATAATACTATACCTGTGTTACTATAGACAATTGTAAATCTCGTCTTGTATCAGAAATATTTTTCCGATGATATAGAACAATTGCAAGAATTTTCATTAATCTCGTATTGTCAAAAAAATCTCGAATTACATCTACCGCAAAATTCCCACAAAGACTCACTAATATTCACGTCGCACTATCAAAAGTGTTTTCATCGGATTATATGAGAAATCTCAAATTTCTTGAACGTCTTCAACATTTATTTATTTATTTATTAAACGAACGTTAGCCCCATAATACGTATATACGTAATAGTAATAAGTAGAGGAAAATAAAATTAGGAATTATAAAATTGCAAAGTTACGAAAGTACGATAGAACAGAAATACTTAAATAAAACACGAGAAGATATTACATTATGACCGTGCAAGCATTGAATATCGTAAACATCGAACGTCTAAAGTTCTGAATCTTTGTTATACCGAAATATCGTTGAAATCATACGATCCTTACATTGTCACAAAATCTCGAATTACAGCTAAACTTCTAAACTGAAATTCGTCAGAAATATATGTCACGTTCCAGGAATTTTCGTTCGCGCTGCATTTAGGAGAAGCAAATTCTAAAAAAAAAAATCCTCGATTCGCACCGCAGTGAAATTTCGAAGCAAAACGTCGACTATCGTTGCTATAAAAAAATCCCTTGATGTTTATATCGCATCGGTAGAATTCTCGTCAAATTCTCAAAGAGATTCGGTAGATCGAAGGTATAATCAAGTTTCCAGCTAGAACTCTCGCTATTGTTTCTACAAAGGATCCTCAAGTGCGGAAAAAATGTTTCACCGCCGGCCCGATCATCTTCCAAGCTAACGTCCCTACAAAAATTCTTCAACGTCTGTGTCATAAAGTCGTTCGATGCGCGATGTTGCAAATCGAAATCCCAGTTTCACAGTGAATCACGACCGCCTAACCTTTTCGTGAATCACCGGTCTGAAAAGAGAAAGAAGAGAAGAAAAGGACTTACTCGACGACAATAGGAGCCCCAGCGTGACAATTAAGAAAGCCATGACGAAAAAGGCAACTGTCACTTTTCACTGTGAGTGGATGGTGTCGAGGACCGACCCAAGTTCTGTCGATTCAACGATATGTTAACTTAGAAATACGAATACTCTGTTACGGTCGGTGGTCGACTGAGCGACTGCCGGCTTGTCGACTATGTTAAATAAGAGACCACCACTTTTATTTTGCGGTAGCCTATCGACTCTGCACAAATTTATATACCGGCTAGTGGAGACGAAGAAGCGCGGATGATGGCCAGGTAAACGCGATATCGAGAAAGTCAGGAAGGGGAATAAAAGGCTCGATGGTGATTTTTGATGATTCACTGGCCCTCGAACCGATATCTCGAAACAAGCAGAATTTAAAGAAATTGCGATAGAGACACGGTTTCTCAAAACTTGTTTCAGCTTCCTTATTCGGCCTGATTCAATCACTCGATTGTTTATTCCCTTTTCCGGTTGTAAACTAAATAGAATGGCACTGTAAATGGTACTGTTGTCTGCGGATTATGATAATTTGTATCCGTGAAATTCAGATTTTATTTAGCCACTGTATATACACAGTTTGTTCAGTTTCTGTGATATTTGCAATCCGGTTCGTTTGCTATAGAATTGGCATGTACCGATTGCACCGAGTTAAAAATAGTAATTTAATTACGAACGTGTTATTTCGTAACAATAAGAAAAAATGTTTCATCGAAAACTAGAAGTGTATGCACTCCCTGTATATAAGATCGACATTATTTGATTAAAATTTAATCTATATGTATACCTGTATGAGGCATGTCCTCTTTAATAGTTTATTTGTTCTTCCTTTTTATAGTTTCTGCGTACATAATATCGTTGCAATATTTTATGCTAATTTACAATAGTTTGTTCTACTTATCATGTATCAAAGCTTTCTACGTAAGAATAAATTTAAGATAATATCATAATTTTGCGAATTTCAATACTTCCTCGCTTAACTATATTTCAAAAAGGCATTGTACTTGGCAGTGTAGATATTCTATCTCAAACGTTGCAAAATGTTATTAGTCTATAACATCTGTTCTGTTTACTTCTCAAAGGTATACTTGGATGTATCGTACTCGAAATATTAAACGATTAAATTGCTTTTCTTCGGGCCCAACGAAAAGACCACTCGTGCTGAAGACGTTCGTGACATACGTGAGCCATAGCTTGCGGTACTTTAGAAGCACGTAAGAACCCATTACTGCATTTTGAATGTGTCAGCTTCCGTTTGGTCAGATTGCTTCCGCTTACCATTTTCCTCGTCGTTTCCAGTTAGAGATTTTAAAAATTTTTCTACAGCTTCATCGATTATATTCGATAATTTTACTTATAGCGTTCAGGGCTTATTAAAGAAGTTTCATATATTTTACTCAACTGATACGTGTTAAACACTAACAGAAAAAATATTCAATAAAACTTGATTCATTACTATCACGTATTAAGCATTAGCAAAAGAATATTCGATAAAATCATATTTTTTAAATTAATTTATGCAATATATTCGAACTTTCCAGGCTACTAGATCAACATGTGCTAAAATTGTTACTGTAACTAATGAAAACGTCAAATGTACGTTGTCAGCGGCGATTCGTTGTTAACCGGAAAAAAAAACGGTATAGTTGGCAGAACGCTTAGGTAGCTGCAATTATTGCAAAGGTATTTATTAGGGTACGTATATTTGCTTTCGTGTTGAATCTTACTTGTTAGCAGTATGAAATATCGACGATAGTTAGAGCTGCTTCAACGAAACTTTGAAATGTTTGATGAAGGTCGCCTCGTTTGATACGTTTCGGAATAAAAGTTTCAAGAAAACCGCCGCTAGTTTCTTCGACTCGATTTCGCAAGCATTATGCAATGCGCACATATAGAATTGTTATATTTGAAGTAATGTTTCGGCTATTCGGTCGGAAAGAAGACAAGGGCAAAGGCGAATTCCTTCGCTTGAGGTCAAAGAGATAATCATTTTAAAATGACAAGAATGGCTATGACGCGATTTATACTCTTCAGCATTTTGATAATTTTCTGTTTTATCGCGCCAAGTACCGTCTTGAGACAATGCCTAGGCATTTCGTAAAACAACGACGACATGCATTCAATTGATTTAAGAATATAAAGAATATAAGAATATAAATAAATAGAAATAGAAAGAACGGAAAGGATATCCATACATAATTTGTTTCATAGAATGTTGAATTAAAGGTAAATAAAGGAGCAGGAGCAACGTTTCGTTAAATGGGGCAAATGATAATGTGCCATAACACAATTATAAAAACGTAGAAAAAAATAAAAGATTATCCTTATCGATGTGATTTCTTAATATTGATTTTAAAAGATTGTATAATTTAATTAAAAACGTTTCCATTATGTTAGATAAGAAGATTGAGATCGATTTGGTGATACAATCTTGATTCACAAATTCAGAATTGATAGTGTGATCCATATTTTTCAGAATCATTGACTGACGCTTTGTCCCACTATTTATCCAAGTATAAGCTAAGCAAAGGCATCCCGTATACAAAAGGATATGGGAAAAATCTGCATCATCTATGAGACGACTAGGTCCTTGCAGCAAGGTCAACTCTTTCCGAAAAGGAGAACAATCGGTGTTAACCAAGCGATTTTTGTATTTCGCAGAACAAACCACATTTTTAACTCTTTAACAAGTTATTAATTAATCAAGCGATAAATGCATCCTTCTTTGACAAAGACGGCCTGCAATTCGAGAGCTCTATGCCTTCTTTACAAAAACATTAGAAAACATTTATTTCTATTCATAATAATTCATAGAGAAGAAAAATATGCCATAATTCGAAAAAGATTCATTTTTGAGTCACAATAAGACGATTATGTATATGATAGATCGGGCAATTCTATATCTTTTCATGTCGTGCGTTATCATATTATAATGTTTTAAGATGTAAGCATTAGTATATCTTACAATGGCTTAGTTGGTTTACAAGAAAGTTGACCTCAGCTATTCATTTAATCTCGTGAGATTTTTAATATGTACATTATATTAGCATGTACATAAAAAAAAGACAATAGGATTGTGCGATAAGGATGTCCTAATATTTTATATATTAATAAGTTATACGCGATTTTATATATCGTAGAATACCCCTACCAAATGATAAATAATTTTATAGTTAAGTATAGATATAAATATAGATTGATTGAATTATACATGAAATTTTATATTGTATGAAGATATATGTAGATAAAACTTGTTTATTTAATATCTCTTAATATAGAAAATATTTCCAATATTATACAATTTTAACAATAAAAATCTCTATCGACAAAATTCCCTCCAATTTTATGACTTTCTGATCTATTTATCGCAAAGACAAAGCTATATACCTAGAACAATTATTGACCAAAATTTAAACAACAAATTTTTTACCTTTTGTTTTTCTCTTCTTTACATTGTTATTAATAGTTTAATATTTACATAATGTTCGATATACATTAAATTAGGATGTTAATCATCTAAACGCATTCCTATAAAAAAAACAAAAGAAATTATTATTTACTGCATTTGAGCTTAGATCAATTATAATGTTTTAATAATACGTACGTTTCATTTCCAACATTAATCGAAATTCCAAATCGGATCACATAACCTTGGTTATGGGGCTGGCACCCTTCTCAAATTTAAATTACGCGCTCTTTTCTTGATTGGCGCAATCTATAGATGTCGCTGGCGTAGCTTCGAAGATGAAAATTTTTACGAGTTTCTCTCCTATACACGACGCTACTATAGGTATGGGTACATCTACCGCTCAGAGTGATCCTTACCTTCACAGATTGTGGAGTAGCCATTACAGTGCTGTTGGAATAGCGTGCGTTGCGAACTAGCCTGTCAGTCGACCAATCAAGAATCGTTCGTGTGTCGGTGGGTAAGTTTTCACGAAATGTGAGAAACCGTTGAACGAAGTGACGATACTACGGGATACACACATGTACATTTGGTCGCCGTCGTCGTCGCGATAGTCGTCATCGTCGACGTCGGCGTTGATTGTGCGCTGATCTTGATTGTAGCCATGCGAAACTAAGCTGATTCGCACCAATAGAACCAAACCATATACACATAAAAAAAAAAGAGAGAAAGTAAATAATAAGAATTTGTCTCGTTTAACCGAACCTTGTTTGCGAGCAAGACAGCTTCGTAAGATAGTGACATCGTTATCCTTTATTCTGGTATTTATAGACCCAAAGCCGATGCACTCGATGGTGATTTTCTGAAGGTGAAAGAGAGAAAACAGGTCCCGAGATAAGTAACGGAAAAGAAGCATTTCTTCTTCGCTGCACGCGCGGGCTTTTTTCCGGGTACGGATTATACGTGTGTGAGTGCGCCATAGTTACACGAGTTATATTCAATGTAAGACGGAAAGAGAGAGGTATATAGAAAAGCAGGAACGAACGAGAGTGATAGGGATACTTGAGACGAAACGAGAAAGCTTCGATAGTGAAACGAAGTGAGAACGAGAGCGTTAAAGCAGGGGTCGTGAGGAGAAGGAAGGGATCTCCGTCAAAATGTCGCTGAAAACACCAACGCGAATACAGTGATTGCTTTTCGTCGTTTAACAGGGGGTATGTGATCTTCCTCCACTTCGTTCGATTCATTCTTTTCATATTCTCACGATGATCCTTCTTATTGGTTTACGTTTAAAAATACATACAATTTCCTCGACTATTTCATTGAAAGATAGAAAAGTCATAGATGCATCGATTGCGCACGGTCACCCGGTTTCCCTCTGTTTGTTTCCATCGGGCTTTGTATAACTTTGTCGTGACTGTGTGCATAACACGCAACGGCCATCTCGTTACAGTAGTGAGCATAGATATCTCCTGTTTATACCTATCTACCTGTATTTTTCATTTCTTGGTTATCGTACATACAATTCGACCAAGATATTCGGCAGTCACACTCGTACCTCCGATGCACCAAGTACTCGTCCGTTGCTAAACTGGTCGCTAGTCGCATACCATTCAGGTACCTTTTTCAATTCGTCAGTTTGATTCCTCTTGGAGGAGCTTCCAGTCCGATCTCGGGAATTTTAGTTTCCATTTTGTTTCAACTTTTTTCTTGGATTTTTTTGCTTTCACCTTTGCTAACGTTCGTTGTTTTTCGTCCTTTGAGAACCGATGAAAATAACCGAGGCATACGTGAATCTTCAAGACCCTAGGTTACATTACGAATTTGTCTTTTCTCACTATCACGTAGATATTTCATCGTATCAAAATCTTACGTGTTTCTTTTAACACGATCGTTCTTGGTTATTTGGTTTTTCGGAATTTCTTCTGGGAAAGCATAAAACTGCACCAGCGGGAAATTTTGTTATATTTAGCGTTATAGAAAATAACATTTTTTCTCATGGTTGATTTAATATTATTCGAATTGATAATTTTTAGTAAGCTTGAGAAATTTTACAATTGAGCAATTGGTGTAAATAAATGAATGTCAGAATAAAATCTAATTGTTTATTCAAGCAATGCAACTGTAGTGTTCTTTGAAAATACTGGAAGAATCTGTGCATGTATATGAGCATAATTTGTTTTGAAGTTAGTGATTTTTTAAGTGCAATTTATCTGTTAACAGGTATATTGTTTACAGTATCATTAACCATACTATCCTTTTATTACATTATGAATAAATTATTTTCTAACACCACTGAGTTCAAATGGATATTCTCCTATCCTTTTTCTTTATATATTCTGATAATAATTTTTGTATAAAGATAATTTTTACTCATAATGAATTTTGATTTTAGATTTTGGTGGAGTTGATCAGCTAAAAGTACCAAAATTATGGTGTCAACTCGTCAGTCAAGTAGTATGGGTGGAAGTAATGGAGGTGGGCCGGCTGCTGAAGTTACAGATGTGAATTCATCCAGAAGACAACAATCTGTAGCAATGACTAGCTCATATACCGGACCATCTGTTTCGGAGCCACCTCCTTATAGTAATTTAAACCTCCTTGATTTACCAGTTGAAATCCTTGACAAGATTTTTAGTTATTTGGATTATAATACAGTGGCTCATTTACGTCCTGTAAGTCAAAGTCATGGGATGAAATGGTTATATAACTTGTAAAATTTTATACACGATGTTTTCTTGATGTTTATAAGAAATATATGTTCATGTTACATTTATTTTTTGTAGGTTTGTCATCAGATGGATCGTGTTTGTGGATCGATATTGAATTCTACTTTTCAAAAGCTTCAGGCACAAATGTTGAATCGTTTTCAGGCAATTAAAGCACAGATGCCAAGGCGTGAATCTGCACGCCGTAATCACCCATTAGCTTGTGAATCAGATATTATTGAAACCCTTCATATGCGTCTTACCTTGCTCCAAATGAGTTTTGGAAAGCACATTGAACGTAAACATTGTTGTTTTTTTCCTGGAGAGGTAAATGAAGTTCTTCTTGCTAGTTACAAAAACAAAAATATGCAATATACAAATTTATATAAGTTCCAATTTTTAATTATATTTCAGATTTTAGATGAAGTTAATCGTATTTTACATTATATAAGAGTTACTCCAAAATTAGCCAGACCATACAAAGTTACAGATGAGTTGTTTGATTTAAGTACTATGGCTATGGAGTACTTTAAAGAACGTATTGAACCAACATTACCAGAAATTCCCTACTTTGGAGCAGATTTCTTAGATCTTGCTGGGACATTCTCCTGTGAGCAAACAACACAAATTTTAAGTTTCTTAAAACGAAATTAATGAATTGCTTTATATAGTAATTTTTGCTTTTAATTGTACGTTTTTGTATACGATTTATTTAAATGTTACAGCTTCTAGTAATGTGAACAAGCCATTCATGTGCCTAGACTCTGCACCTTTAGCTGTTGGAACTGGTAAATCAGGAAGCAATAGTGGAGAAGGTTCCCCCCCACACTCTTCAGATGAGCCCGGTCTCTTAGAGTCTAATGTGTCACCTCCACAGTCGAATATGGTGTTACGAAAACGGATTCGTAAAATTAAACAAGGCATGAAGCGATATAATAGTCAACTAACATTAATGCGTAGAGATTTGAGGAATTGCAAAGCAAAGATAGCAGAACAACAGAAACAGATTGTTGAATATGCTACACGTCTTGATGAAAACGACAAGAAGAACGAGGAAACCTCCCGTAAATTTAGCACACTCCTACAGGTATTTACTAAGGTACTCTTAGTACTTGTAAGAAATAACACACAACAGAAAAGATATGTGCCAGTCTGGTTAAAAATATTAGTTGAACATATCTAAAATCCAAAATGAAATTTCTAATCATTCGTATGTTTCTCTATTACTTCATAGTTTATGAGATTGTGATTGTATATTGCGTAGGAATTGAACAAGTGTAAAACAGAGCTTCAGTATTGGCGATCTAAGTCTCCGGCGATACCCGTATGTGTAGTCTGTGGGCAATCTGTGTTAGTCCCAACGGAGGATTTACAAGCTTTAACAAATCAAGGTGTATTACCAGAAACGCTTGATGAAGGATTAGACTTCATTCCCATAGCGGATGCACAGAGCCTTACCGAAGTGGCACCACAACCACCAGTTACACAACAACCATCGTCACCACCACCACCAGCGCCGCCACAACCAACCGTGGAAATGGCACCACCAAAGGCTCCTGTGCCTTCACTACTTTCAAAACGGAAATCCACCACAGAGGAAGCACCGAGTGACGCTGGAAAGAAACCTCGTCGTACTGCCAAGTCACGCCAGGTTAAACGCTCGAAGATATAAATCGATACTGATCATGGTACAAAAATATCTGTGTAAACATCTTTACTGGGTTCTTGAAAAAGGTCTTTCTATTTGGAATAACATGTTCCTTTACGCTAGCGAGCGAATGATCTTACAAAGAGAGATGGGGCGCGATGCTAATTTTTCTATAAGCTTTTCCGTAATGATGGATTTTAAAATATTGAAATATAGTACTCGATTTTGCGGACAAATGATTAATATTTCCAGTTCTATCATTACACAAAAGCTGATCGAAAAATCAGTGTTATACCTCGTGCCTCTCCTTGTTAGAAAAGTACAAAATTCTTTCCTGAACGTCCTGCATTTCGCGCAACGAGCCTCGTTTTGACAAATTCTAGCCATGTTGGTTACCGCGCGAAGGGAATTGACGCGATTAATTTTCCTATTTTATTACGGACGGATTTGTCACACACCGTGGCGTCTACAAATATTCTAAATGATAGCTGATCATTCGTGTCGTTCGTAAAGCAACAAGAGCGCTACTTTTTTCGAACCCGTTTAATTATTATTATTATCGTGACGGTATATACAAGGAGAACGGAAGGGTTGAATTTTGCATGAAATGTTTATTTTACAATAATATCACGCTAATAGAGCAGATTAAATGTCATACGGCGACAAGCAAGAATTCACCTTCTGTATTCCTTGATTACAAATCATGCACTGATTTATTATTTACTTTCTAAACGTTTCTAACATAATTTTATTGTCGTAATATTTTGTCCTTAACAACTTAATTTAATACCTACTAGACAATACACAAGAACAAATACAGAAATGGAAAATTTGATAATCGAACAAAGGAAAAAATATATTCTTTCTATTCAAGTCGCGAAAATTCATCTTTCTGTGTACTTTACTATTTGTTACAATTGTGAATTGAACAAAAATTATCAAATTTGATGAATTTTGTTTCAGGTAGGCAAGAGGATATTCTTGTCTTTGTAGAAATTTTTGTATAAAATTTCGAGTGGACATTAGACATGATTCTAGCAAATTTTGTTTCGCAGTATCAATGAATAAGTACCTGAGAGGACTGAAATGAGACTAGTTCGCGCAGGTACTCCAAGTTCATCAATATTCATATCAATTTCTGTCTAATTTATCTAAGTCTGCTCAATTAAACAACAAAAAAAAGGAAAAGAAAAGAAAAATAATTTTTCTATGAAAATGGTTTGCGCACCATGTTGTGTTATCAATTCAAGCCTCAAAATGAATAGAAAAGTCAAAGGTTTTGAAAGCTGAATTGCTTTTGCATAATGACATGTGATATATCAATTTATGTTCTTTCTTGGCTGTTAAAGCACGTACGTGTAATTAAAAAGATTAATTTAATAGAGCAGCTCACCCTAGACGAAATCAAAACATTTGTAATAATATGAAGTTTTGTGAGCCTTAAAAAAATACGAGGTTAGGGAGAAGGTGGAAATATGTTGAAATATCATAATGGATGTTATTTTGTTTTCAACTCGCCATCGTTCAAACATGTGAGTTTCTTCACAAGATGGTGTATATTGCAATATTAATAGCGCTAGGAAATAATTTATAGGATCAATTATTTATAGGAAAATTATTATCAGATTATTTTTAAAAACATTTTCCAAACATCAGTTTCTTAATTTATCAGTCATATCGACTAAAAGAGTAATTACAAATTTCACCCCACGTTCTTACAAAAAAGTGAAAAAATACAATGCCAGAGAAAGGAGTGAATGATTATTGAGATCAATAGTTATTAAATCAGACCAATAAAAAAGTTCGTGATTATGCAATTTCTTTTAAAGTCGGACGGACTACCGTGCGCGATGCTCGATGATCGGACTGCGTAGATTCAATTGATTAATATTATTTGCACCAATCCTAATTAATCTTAAAGAATTGTAGTTTGAAATATTGTGAGACATGTAGAGTCATGGATCATCAATTCATGATTCTAGTAATAAATATAAAGGATACTGATAATAAGTAAAAATGATACTTTATTATAAATATATAAATATATATATATGAGTGCGGTACTTGCCAGGATATGCATACCACACAGAACAGTTTAGTTTAAACTTTAATGGAACAATAAGATATAATAATTAATTAATGATGAAATAATTATCGAAATATATATAATTTTTTATCGATGTCGAAAATTAATTAGGAGAAAAAAAAGGTGGGAAAAAATGAACTTAGCGAACGGACGGGATGAGTACGTCACGAACATGCATGTATGTGAGAAATTGTGCGAGAGAAATGTAAGCGCGCGTGATATATATATATATATTAAAAATACTAAATTCAAACTTAATGAGAATTTACGATGTGATGCTTTATCGATTTAACTGCGGGAAAGTGACCTTTATTCAAATAAAATACATGTAGGGCGTTTCTGGCTACGAAAGAAATGATTGAAAAAGAAAACTCAAGAAATGAAATAAAAATGAAAAAATGTGTGAATTTTACTTAATGTTATGTTGAATAGGATTGCGGGGGCGGGCGTAATTAAGTCACTGTGTCGGAAATTTCGAAATGCTTGCATTGTATGCTTATTATCGCGAATAGTAATACGTTTTGACGGATTAAATAGTAAGAGGAACGAAAAACGATAAAAAAGAAAAAAAAGAAGAGAAACACGAACGAATGAAAATATGAAAGAAAACTGTGTAACGAGAGTCACATTTTACGTAAATATAATCTAGGCCCCTGAATGTAACAGCATCCTGTATACAGTCTTCAGAAGAATTGTATTTATGAATCAATAACTAAATGTACTCCCACTGAAATATTTACACTTCCGATGATACACATTGCCAGTTTATGGTCTTAAAATAGTTTAACAGTCATCGGCTTTCCGACATTATCCGTCCCCGAACGATACAAATGTAGCGTTGTGTACTACATATATGAATCTACTAAGGATATACAATCGAATATAACAATGAATACACAATTTAGAGGTAGAATAATTTCCTAATTAGTAGTACTGTGCATTGTTAACAATGCGAGCACAGAAACGATAATTTGTCGATTTTCATTCATCATGATTAAAAAAATCCGAGGACCATGGTTTGTTTGCAGTATATCTGTGTATTAGCAGGTTGAATGGTCTCCGGGTCACAAGTACACAATAAGCAATTTACGAAGGAGAATACCATATACGTGTACTTTGAAAATTTACACATATGAGGAGGAAGTGTATAGGAATATAATTGCCAGCGTTACGGCCCGAAACGTCGTACCGCCGAAAAAAAATGAGTTATCATAAATGATTTTACGTGTATTAAAGCGATTGTAAATATATATATTAGATACACCTTATAATAAACGTAATTTAACATAAAAAGAAGTACTCTTGTGAATGCATTCTATTTTGATTATATATAAAAAGGAAAGAAATAGAGCAAAGATATTAAACTTGCTCCGATTGAAAGTTGATGGTTGACTGTTCCGATTGGTCTAATGCAACCTTGACTTTCGTTTTCGTCTGCTAGGCGAGCACGTGGCTTCGTTTGACAGTTTGTACTATCTTTGTTTCGATAGGTGGCGACCCTGCTTGTTCCACTGTCGACTATTCTCTCAACAGTTGGATTTCCGTCGAAGATGGCAGTATCCACAGACAATAACGTTATCGTTACGAAATGATGTTTATTATGGAATCGTGATCGTGTTTCTGATAGACATAAGAAGTCTCTCGAAGTCAGTGTGTGTTCGTTAATGTGATAATTTATCGATCGAATCTTTATGGATATCCGTGATTTGTTACGATATATTTTTGGCATATCTTATTTGTTACAACTGTGTTGTAACCTTCCCACGTGCGCGTTCTAATTACATTCGATTTCTTCCTTTCCAACAAATAAATCGTTGACACGATGGCAGATACATTGCACAAAGATAGATACGAAATCTGTGAGTGGAATCATAATTTATATCTTTAGTTTTATCAGTTTGTGCTTTACCACATTATCTTGCTTTCATTTGATATTATCTGATATTATGCGTTATTGTTTAATGGTTTTAACGTATTATTTTCTGTTTTAAACGTTTCCTTATTCTAAAATGTAAGCGATTTGTTCCATATTGAAATGTAATATTGCAAATTATATTTGATGTATTTTATGGAAACAGCAAATTTAGCAATGCGCAGTGGAGGTAATATAGGAGGAGATAGCGATATGAAGCTGGAACCATCTAGTCCTACAGAAAAATATACTTTTTCCCGTTGCAGTAGTACCGGGTCAGTGAATACACCATCCTCATCTGCTCATAATACAGGTAACGAAGTAAAAAAATTTGTGAGAATAAACTATTTAAAATATAACAATAATTTACAAGTAAATTTAATGAAATTAATTGCAGAAGATGAAGATAGTGATAATAAAAATTCAACCATAAGTTACAAAGAACGCAGGAGAGAGGCTCATACACAGGCAGAACAGAAAAGGAGAGATGCTATCAAGAAGGGATATGATTCTCTTCAAGATTTGGTTCCTACTTGCCAACATACTGATTCTTCGGGTTATAAACTTTCCAAGGCTACCGTACTTCAAAAATCCATTGATTATATACAATTCTTGTTGCAACAAAAGAAAAAGCAGGAAGAAGAACGTAATGCATTGAGAAAAGAAGTTGTTGCCTTACGTATCATGCAAGCTAATTATGAGCAGATTGTGAAAGCTCACCAGACCCAACCAGGTCATGCAGAAATGCGAGTATCCGATGAAACCAAATTCCAAGTGGTAAGATTAAACTATACAATTTAATCATTCCATAAAATTAAGTTTTGAACTATTTTATCTTGAGAATACTCCACTATTTATTGTTATAGTTTCAGGCAATCATGGATCGTTTGTTTCAAACATTCAATAATATTTCAGTAGCAAATTTTGCAGAATTATCTGGATGCGTATTCAGTTGGTTAGAGGAACATTGTAAACCTCAGGTAAGTAAGTTATTTCTCAAATTATCATCTTTCTGGTAATAAACATACACCATTTAATAAACATAATTCAAATATTTCAGACTTTGCGCGAAGTAGTACTATCCGTACTCCAACAACTTAATAGCCAAATCAGGTAGTCGAATATATTATTAGACCATTTGTGGTTGCACAATATTTCAAACCTAAAACATTTTCGCGGGTACTTAGACCAATTATTAAGTAGAGTTACCAGAAAGGATGGGAGTATGTGTGTTGTTATACGCAATGCGGGTAGCATAATGATTGTGCGAGAAATACAAATAGAAATTTATTTTATATATTAATATTATAGATGTAGACACAGCCATATAATATGGCATGCCGTTTGTTGGTGACCAAACTATGTTAAATATTTTTAACAGAGATTTTTTATTACATGATGTTTGCTGCATATATATAATACACAATGTATGTATATACATATATAAATGTATTTGAATATGTACATAGTACATTAATCTGCAACATAGAATAGTTTGAAATAAAAATGAAATTATGTCCGTTTATACGTCGTATTTACAATCATTAATGAAAAACGTGAACGACATATTCTTTAAATGCTCCTATTTTCTGTTTGATTAGTTTTCTCCTAAGATTATCGATTTACGTTCAAGAAGTTAATCCTTGATATAAATTTCATATCGCGTATAGTTTCTTTTGATTAAACTTTCTCAGATTCAGTAGGCATACTTTCTCCTTGCGTAATATCGTTTAATAGCATTGCCTCCAATCTGGGTCTGTTAGGATCATCAGGTTCATGGTGAGGGCTCTGGGCACGTCTCCTTTTTGATCTGTCCTCTGGTCTACAGCAGAGATCTCGGAAGATACACGCGTAGCAGGCTAGCAATGCGCTCATCATCATTAAACCGCCAATTGCAAGAATCACCACTAAGAATATCGAAATTTCGTCCCCCATGTTATATTTCGGATAGTGTTTTGTTAGCTAATGTTTACACCATCTGCAACAGAAATTTATTCAAATTAAATTTTCATTAGAAAATATTATACATTATTTTTTAATTTCTAAGGGCAATTGTCACAACACAATCTTCAATGTTGTACTATCTAACTTTTAATATGAATACATGTAACTCGTGACCTGATTTTCAATTCTTACGAATAAATCACCAGAGTTGGTCTGAAGAATTTAAATAATTTTCAGTGAAAATGAATTCGTAGGACGTTTGAATACATCACGATTTTTCTATAGGTAGCACGTGAGCAGAATAGTCATTCTTCACCACTGTTCTATTCGATGTTCAATTCTTTGATATTGAATAGTTGAGTCCAGAGCGTAGTCTATTAAAAAGAAAAGAAAAGAAATGATGCAATTAGCAACAAAATATTAAATCGTCAATCGTAATTGCTTATCCTATTCTTTATTTGTCTTTTTAGAAAAAGGAAAAGATTTGTATACATACATCGGACATTTATATATTATATATAAAACAGACGAAAAAATGTTCTCATATGGAAATCTGTCTTCTTCTTAAAAAAGGAGATTCCTGGGTACGAAACAAGAGGATCAATCCATGCTTCATATAATCCAATTTATTCCTGGATAGTCACGTACGTGCGAAAAATCGTTGAGCGGATTACTCCCGTATGAGTGTTCCATATTGAGCGTAATTTAGAGGATGAAAAATCTCATACGGGCTGCGTATGTTTCTTATGAAACAATATCTTGTCTCTTATTGGCAGTATGATCGGTGAAAAACGATCGGAATATGTATATCTCTGAAGAAGCTTCCGTTGCAATTTCTCATTCTCGTCTTCGGAGAGGCAGCGATTTTATGATGAAACTCTTGCTTCGACTCAATAAAATCCTTATGATCACATTCGTTTTACAAGAATCTAACGAAGCGAGAGATCGTGCGATAAAAATCTGTCAAATATCGTTAATTCTAAAACATTTTCTGTTACAATCGGTTCTGCTATCGAAGTTTTGTCGTGCTGGCCGTATTAACGTTTTATGATGGATGAATAAATAATCATTGCAATTTGCGGATCTCCTTGCAGAAATATGTGTTTAATCTTCGCTCCAATAGATGCAGAAAACTTAAGAAAGACAGAGTTCCTTGGGGAGGATGTAATTTTAACTCGAGTATCATATCTGTAATCTTTTCTTCTTTGTAAGAAAAAGCAGCGAATTACATCGGGCAAGTTCGTATTTACCTGCTATCAGCCTTGAAATAATCACGTACACGTGTTGTAATTTTCTTTTTGCTACGAGAAAGTTTTTAATGTATTGCACGTGTACTTCCTTTTTTCTTTTACTGTTCTTCTGGTCTAAACGAAAGTTCTTTTTTTTTTTAAGTAAAGATTTCGTTTACATTATTCCATAAACGAATTCTAGCAAGTAATATAACTTTCAGGGAGGAGGGTGCATTCGTTGTTTAGAAAATGAACTTGACGTTACGTTAGTCATACACTTTCTCATGCGTGTTACTTCAAAGTTTAGAACGAAGGAAGACTCGGTCGGATGCTCAAAGTTTCCGTGCCCTTTTATTCGCTTTACCTTCATGTTTTACAAAATCTCTTAATTTAATATCAAAGAAAAGTCTGTCGCTGAAACTTCGTACAAACTCTACTGCATACATCTAACATAGTCCTTGGAATAACCGGGAAATCGTATGTTCTAAGATTCGCGGGAAAATGTATTATTTACTGAAATTCAATCTCATTAACTGGTTCGATTTAATTGGTAACATTTTTTAATTTGCAGTACGATTGGTTTTAAAGAAATGTTAGAGGATTTCTTAAATAATAGTAGAATAGTGGAATAACAGATAATACGTGTAATTATTCAAACTATATAATTAATGATCTGACTTTTACCTAATTATAATAACACTACGAGCGATAAGAAATTAGCATGTAATTAATATTATTTTCTATCAGATTATTTAACAGTCCAGAGTATTTTGACTAAATTATTATTCTATACAGCGGAAAATAATAATATCGTTGGCGTCTGGAATTGAAATTATTTCTCGAAATTGCCTAGAAATGTAATTTCCTCGTCGCGTCGGTCAACCCGTATACAGCAGGACCACTATTTTGCAATTTCTGCTACTGCGAGTATGTTTATGCAGACAATTAATCGATTACTGTGTATTCATCGAATAATCGACGTACAAGGGAGCATGCTGTCTGTGGCTAACGACTACACAGGTACAAAGCTGCAGTATAACTTCGGTCGTCGATAATAATTACCGTGATTTTCAATGCAGACCGGTCTGCCCCTATAGTATGATAATTATACGATAAAATATCCGACCCCATGTGTAATAACACATTTGGGCCCATTCAAATTCAGATCTTTTCATTATGACGTTAAAATGAATTATATAGAATCAAGGCGTTAATTAAGATCTTGTGAATAATTCTGTACCAACTTATCACCTATTTATCGTTGTTGTTTTTCGATAACACGAGATAGCAGCTCGTTAAAATAACAAGGACGCGTATGTACGTAATTTTACGTTTCCTATCTTCATCTTTGCTCTTTAAAATACATAACGTGTAATTCTAAATACACTTAAGATATTTCATTAATTTACTCTGCTCATCGAGATATCGATATGCATTGAAAAATTTAGCTAACTATTACGAAAGAAATTTTGATCATTGCGCGAATACTAGGTGACCTATATTTCACTTCCTTTCAGAATTATTATAACGAGTAGTATTTACAGAGAGAAAGTCGAAGATGCAAGGGAAGACACGAACGAGAACGTTTAAGCTTTTACAATGGTAACTATGATATTTAAAAAAGCGAATGAAAATTCCGCATTAACCACCACCACACTCTACCTTATTTTCTTTTCGTTACTAATTTTTCAAATCAAGTTTACAAAGAGATGTTTCAACTTTAAACACGTTCCAGCAAACACTTCTCCAAATTCTTAGAAGACCGATAGGAGAATAACAGAATAAAACGGACCATTAATGTAACAATCGCTATGAAGATTAAATACGATACAGATGGAGAATGATTTAACTGGAATATAAATCACGTCGACCGGCAAATCTATTTCCGCTAATCCACTCTGTTTTTCTTCAACTAATATTGCCTCGTAAATCAAAGTTAATACCAAGCTTTCCTCCGATAAATTAAGACGAATTCCGCCTGTAGCTGATAACTTTCTCGACGTTGGAAAAGGATAAAAATAAGAAAATGTCACGCACATGAAATCCAATGGAAAGTTCGTAATTTCGCGTTAAAGGTACACTTCCGTCCAACTTGATCGATAAATTCAGACCAATTTTAAATTAATCTCATCCTCATCGCGGTAAGATTGACGGTAACGTCACGATGAACCTTATCGTTAAACGTTGCTTTAATTAATTAGAACGGATTACACTCGTAGTTTACGTCGTCGCGTTCAGATCGCAGTTAGGAAATTTAACTCGTGGAATTATTGTCATATCTCGTTAGAGACGCCGCCGCAGTTAGCAAAGGATTTACATCGTTCGTTTACCCGCACGAAATCCTTCGTTCGTGAAATTTCAAACCAAATGTCTGGGATATTAAATCCCAGAGTTGTTCTCTGTTGCGAGTTCAACTTGTTACGTGAATACGAAAGCTCGTATATATATTAGAATATATTATAATTATGTTGTATTATATTTTAATAAGTATATTATACGAAATATTTTGGAATTTCACTAGCAACCCTGCGAGATGTTACGAGACTCGATTATTTTTATGCTCATATCACAGTTTGAGACAGATTTGAAAATGTATATAGAAGCTGCAAAATATTTTGTGCGAATATATATTTCCCACAGATTACAAAAATATTTCAACAGTCGATTATTTGTTACATTAATAAGCCTCGATACATTTTCAAATTGATTTCAAAGTTCACCGATATGATCATCACAGTCGCGTTTCATTCTGATCCCAATGAAATTTCGAAATGTTTTATGCAACAAGGAAGTCGCTGCGTGAAAAATGCGAGAAGACAAAGACGGACAGTCGGTAATAGTTAACAATGTCGGCAAAGTTTAAACAAGGACGCGGCATGTTTCGTGTTTGATATCGTGCGGATTAAAAGCGAGGCAGAATGATACGAAGGAGGTGACAACACGATGTAATAACACGAAGAATGCATCATGTTAATGGAATAACGCGAGCAGATAAAATTTCCCGTCTCTCTGCCAACCTCTTATATTGTCCGTGTTTTCACTGCGCTTCCGATCCTTGTCGCGTGTGAAATGTTTTCGCAGTTTAAATGGACGTTAAAAAGCTTCCATCGTTTTTCTTCTAGTTCCTCTTCAATAGACGGACACCATGCGTCTATTCCGCGCATTAAAATACCTTTCATCGGATTAGAAAACTGTTCTCCACTTTTCTGTTTCGCTTCTTCTCGATGGATCCTCTATGGGTTTGATCAATTCTCGGAAAAATTTAGTTCAGCGGTCTACTTCCTCCAGAATCGAATTACACGTTACCATTTTTCCACATGCATACCGCGCTTCGTTAAACTTCAGTGTTTATCATATCCACTACGTTTCTCTGTGTTGTTACGCCTGTTCGAGTTTGTTTATATTTTTCGTTCTTTTGTTCTGGCAGGGAAAGAGATCGATTTTGTAACTTTCAGAGAATTTTTTGCGATTGTGTATTCCGCGTTGTGCGAATGTCATGTTGTATTTACGTGGATTTTATATTGTAAATAATTCTTGAACAGTTTAATGATCTTATCGCGTAGAATATCATTGGAAGAGTAATTTTAATAACTGGAAAGTACGAGGTATTCGTATCGATCCTATCGGTAATTAACATTTCGCTTGCTTATGAGCGTTCAATGAGAATTAATAATTCCTTACAATTTTGTTCGTCGATTTAAAATCTGACAGATAATAATACTACGATGGACGATTAAAATGAAACTGAGAAACTGTAAATCGCAGGCGTGTGATGCGATATTCGCAGGAATGTTTATGCAATGATATTTCACGACATCGAAAATAAAATATATTCGTACGAGTATATATTTTACATGCGTACAAGCGTAGTAGCTGTTTGTCACGTTGTATTCTGAATTATTCTCCCGAACGATTAAACTATCGGTTAAACTATCCACCCTTTATGAACAGTTACTCCTATGTACGAGCCTATATAGCTGTAGCCTATATATTACTTAACAGCCCAGCATTTACCATTCTGACATGCAAACCAGCTTCTATAACTCTAGCCTTCAAACGCAACAATAGCATTGTACCGTTGAAAAATTGTTTGCCTCGATACCCTCTATTATTTCGCCTGTAACGAAATAATGGTTAGCTTTCGTTTCTTTTTCATTCTCGAAGCCACGATTAATTAAAGTTGCGAAATATTCGGACGGCTGGCGAGACGGCTCTAACGTATCTGATTGTATTATTTGTATTATTATTTCTATAAGATAATAAATGTTGGCGCGAGTTCGCGTCGCTTAATTTAAGAATATATTATAGCAGCGTAACGAGAATGCAAATATCGGCGATGTTTCAATTAAACTGACTGAAATGGGAGGGAAAATTTATAATCGGATTCGTAGTTTCGCTAACAAGTAGAAACGTATTGCAACAGGTCACAGTGTAATCACCTTGAAAAGGCCCTCGTTAAAATTGGAAACAAAAAGCACGATATTTCTCTGTATTCTACGATAACTTGAATTCGAATTCTCGTTAACGAGATTCGATGTTAACAACGCTATGTTGAATAAACAATTGTAATCTCACTTACGATTCCGTGGTTATCGTGATTGTTAATATAACGGTATAATTGGATTTTTCAGGCCATTTAATGAACGATTGTTCTTCCTTGTATTTTCAAGTACTTCTATTCGTGGAATTAACAGAATATAAAGTTCGATGCTTATTTACGTTATTAAGGATTAGAATATCGTATATATTGTTTTCAGGGATACTAGTAATTACAGAGGCGATCAGTGTCACGTCCATCCCGCATTGAATTGTCTGAGTAAGAGACAGTTCTGTCAAGAACAATATTCTACGTAACGAGATCACGTGTATTTGCATTCTTTTGTATTCAGGCTGGCCAGATAAGGATCGTAATGAAATTCTTCCTTCTTTTTTCTTCCTTTGAAACTCAAGTCTCTCCTTGTCTTAACTCGCTTGTCGTTTCATGGACCGTGAATGCACAAAAATTGCATTTTATATCTATCGTTACATCTCAAACGCATATAAAGAAACTGGAGAAAAATTAGAAGATCGAATTGCTTTTTTACGCTTTTGGAAGCAGAAGATGATCAACAAAGGTCGTCCTCGTTACGAATGTCCTTGAATTAATACCAATACTACTATTAAATGGAGGATATTTCGAGGGGCACGATTAATCCCTAAATAAAAGATCAATTGTTCGTTGAACTAAATTATAACCAGATTCGATTTTAAGGACGATATATTCAGTAAATAATCGCGGTTTCAATAATAATTCTGTTATTGTCGCGATCGTTCATATAGTAGAATGGTCCATAATTTCGTGCGTTCTTGTAATATATTAATTGTGCTGTCTTTTCGAATGGACAAAGTAATATGTCACTTTGTAGCCCTTAAAACAGCATTAATTAGGCAGTAGGAGCGGCAAAGAAAATTTCATAGTGTTTGAAGTTCGCTTCCATTAGCGACGCGAAGGTACAGGAATTTTCAATTTTTCCATAGTCCTTCCCAAACAAATAACGAGACAGAATACAATTAATCAATCAAATGAAATATGTAATATCAAAGAGTACAAATTGGAGGCTACAAAGTGTTACAAAATGGCACATTACACGCGTTGGTTCCAAAAATAGTACAGAGAAATATATTGAAAAGACGTATTAAAACTTCTAAGCCATCCAGTAGTATAACCAAATTTTTCCAACGACACGATCAGAACGAAAACTTAAAAAATCAAGATATGCAGGCGATAAAACATATACGTGATACAGCCTTACATCTCTCGAGACGAGAACGTATCTCGGGACGTACAGATTCTCCTATTCAAATGCTGATTTCCTCTATAATCATCTATTCCTCTGATGTTGCACGAAGCATATTTTTTAACATTCGTTCTCTTCTCGTTTTTCGTCTTCGGAAGCGGAAACTTCTCGATTCAGTCGCTCGAGCCGTAACGATGTAACTCATCTGAAAATTTTCCAGTGACGCGGATCAGCAATTTCCAGCGTATCAGTCGCGAGGCTAGCCGTTGACGAGAAGCGTCTTCTCCTTTGCAGACGACCCGAGTACGACCATTTGCATGTAAATTTCTCCCACGAACTGTCGAGTAAACTCACCGGCGAAATTGCGATACTCCGCCGCGTCATACAGCGAGAGAATTTCATTCAATTCGTTGAAATATAGCAGCGTTGAACGCTGCTAGAAGGATCTCGACAGTCTCTAGCCGCCCAACCTCGTTTTCATTCTTTTCACCAGTTAGTTGTTCTTGACGAGTATACTCGTCGTGAAAAATGTGACAATGTGTGCGTTACGACCAGCTCTGTCAGTAATAAAATTAAACGATACAACAGTGATTTTGTTACAACTTAATTCTTTTCAACATTTCGTTACAACAGTCACACGTGCTCTGTGCTTGACGAGCATACTCGTCGTCGCTTACTTTTTCCGAGACAGTTTAGGTACGAATTTACATACTTTTCAAAGAGATCGCAACAACTAGCTGGTCATTAATCGTTTCCCTTTTGATAGGCGTCCCGGTGTACCTCGAAGACGCTTCAGGTTTTAACGATGCTCCGTTTCGTTTTCGCGACACCGTTTCTAGTGTCGAGCAATATCGACGTTTGTCTGTTTCATTAATTACCATTTTGACTTTCTCAACTCTCGAGAAGGTATCATCAGGGCGGTCAACGAACTCGAATGCATTTTATCGAGCGTTGGTGTAGCTTCCTTTACGACCGTGTAGTGAGAAAATGTAATGAGCTTTTCGTAATTGTAAGAGAGTCGGTGTGTGCGAATTGGAAAATTGTTTGGAAATTTGTTCTTGGAGTAACTTGTTCGATAGATTTTATCAGGAACTGGCAGGTTTCCTAGAAGTATTTGCAGAGAGAAGTTGAAAATAGTTTGGCAATTTAGATTTTTCAAAGTCGAAGAAGAATTTTGATGTACATATTCATAAAATTGTTATTTTCGTTTAGAAAGTTTGCTCGTTTCCATCGAGTGACTCGTTCTCTAGATTTTACTGGAAGTCGCTGCTTTTTGCAAGAAAAGGGAAAAGAAATGCTCGAAGATCGAAGATTCGTTTTGTCAAAAAGTAGCAAGAACTTAAGATCGATCGATCGTTATGTAACAATTGCACGTATGTAGCAAAGTAATTACATTTATTACGTCAACGCGTATTTAACAGGTAGTCAAGTTACCTGCCAACAGAAAATTACGTTTTATCGCGGAAATATTGATTTTAGACACCACTTTAATTAACCATATTTCACTCCTCTTAGCAACTATCCAGACTCTTTCAAGTTTCAACTAAACATTTACCCGTTAACGCTCCAGCACTCTAACTATAAATATATAACTGCGCACTGCTTTATATCCAACCAAAAATGCAAAAAAGAAGAAACAAAGAGAAAAGAAAGGAGCAAAGATGAATAATATCAAGATAAACCTTGTCTCAAGCTCTTTCAAGCACGTATAACAAAACAAATTTTGCCTAAACCAAATTAATTCCTTTCGAAATTCTGTTCAATCTTTTCGAAATTACTTGACTCACCCCCTGCTGCCCATAAAAAAATCCGACCAGTAACCAACACGTGACCAACAACGATCGTGAACAACCAACGCTACAACCGATATGCCGATACAACAAGTAGCTACTTGAAAATCGCTCGAGCTAAACGTATCCACTGGAATTTCTCTCCCTATCAACTGACCTGTTACTCCGACAGATTCTTCATTCGTTCGCGTCGCGAGTGCGTATTTGAAACTTCGACCGCACTTCCTTCTCACTTTTCATCGGCGAGAAAATTTCCATCGTCACGTGCGTCGAGTTAGGTCTCTTCATGTTGTCCGTGGTGGAAAGCTCGCAGCGTTTACGCAAAGTCTTACAAAGTATCTCGCGAAAACGGTTAGGGTGTCGAAGATGGTGAAAGTTACTTTCGACCGTAAATCGTAGAAAAGTTTCGAATCGTCGTCGTCGTCGAGTGTTTCGGACACTCTCGTTCTTGATTGGAAGCCGAGCGAGCGATGTTCACAGCACGAGAGTCGCGCGAGGACTGTCGGGCAGGACCGGTTTATCTTGCGCATCCTCACACTCACAGTTTCCGCCTCTGACACCCTCTGCGACCGTCTTCCTCCCTCAAGAGGGACACGCATAGCGATAGAATCTGAAACGATTCGTATATGCGACGTGCTCTGGTAAAAAGGGTTTAAGATGCGAATAAATCGATTTTGATTCCATCGTGTCTTCTTTTCTTTTACTGGTAAGAGTATGCTCTCTGTGCTAGCGAGACCAATCGCCATTTCCTCGAACAATTGTCATTCACTTTACAAGTCGCGCCCATCTTTCACCCGGCAGCACGATAATTACGATTGTTTAAATAAATGGTATTCGATATGTTCTACCTGGTAAACAACATTTAGTGGATTAAAATCTCGACCAGACTCGAACTCGTTGCAATTTCGATTTCACGCGCGTCTCGTCAGCGATTCGAGCGTCTTCCTGTTAAAATCCATCGTACCGTTAAGATAATCTCACGCAAAATAACCACGCGTCACTCCTCTATGTCATTTCGAGCGGTTTGATTAAATCGTCGTTCGACTAGTGTCGATTTGTTTTATTTACAAATAACTGCCTCGTAGGCCGGCGCGATTTTAATTAATCGGGATAAAAGCGAAGACTTCATCGTTCCGCTTCTAGTTTTATGGCTTTCGACAAAACCGTTTCCGGTGAACAGATAGAAGCGATCTTACGTAAATATTCCATGGAAATCGTCGGATGCGCTGCGTGAGCGCGGGAGATGCATTTTATCGGCCCCTTTTCCCACATCAAATTTACGATACCATAACCGAATCTTATCTGTCGTAAGCTTTTTCGAATACGAAGAACTCAGGGCTACGCGTTACGATCCTCTTGGGGAAGATTCGATCCCTCCCTCGGTAATACACCGTAGGATAACTGCGAAAGTAATCGACGAATAACCCGATAGACGAGTCTGAAAACGTGATTCATGTGTTTCCTCAATTTCCCTAGATTTATTCTACGGAATATTCGTGGCGTTAACTCTTTCGGTGCGAGCTCAAGTCGACAGCGCGTCGCGATAACACTATGATAGTGGATGAAAGAATAATTAGATAGTAAGTGGTGCAAAAAGTAGCATAATTTTACCGAGCAGAATTGTATTTGAAAATAGCAATGAATGTACGTACGTATGTATTTAACAATAGAGCTAAAAATGGCTAAAATATGCATAAATATGAATAAATTACATAGTAACTTTAAGCTTACTTTTGTTCGCTATTGAATGCTGTAAAATTTGGAAAGAATTATTATTTGCTACTGATATTATTTATTTATTTATTGATGCACACCGACTAATGGTCGTTGATCAGTTGGCTGTTTTTGACGAGTATAGTCGTCATGAAGGAATGGCAATATTTTGCGTTACGACCAGCCATGTCAGTGATGAAATTAAAAAATAAAACAGCGATCTCCTTGCAACTTGATTCTATATTAGAACAGATACACGTATTCTGTGCTTGACGAGTATACTCGTCGTCGCTTACTTTTTGCGACACATTTTGGGTACACACTTTTCAAAGAAATGGTTTCGTGTTGTCTTTGAATATAATTATTCGACTATTGGTTAATTATTAATTATTAACCTTATTGTTTAATAATTATAAAATACAAATTTTAACGATGTACAGCTTCGATAGTTGATTGGAGTTGGATTTTCGTTAAATCACTTGGAAAACTTGTAGATACTACTTCGATGAATTTATTTTAATTAAACGAAGTTTATCATATTCTATGATTCTCGTAATATCGCGTATAATGTAAGACATTGAAATACCCTGAATTTCGATGAGAAAGAATTGAAAAATGTTATGCTTAACGAAGGAAATTTTACTCTCGCAGAATTCGTGTTTTATTGAAAAGTTATTTCACGATATAATAAACGTACTTTATAAACTAACTTTACTATTTTACGATTGATCGTTTTATCATCACGTTTCAAGTAAAATATTGAAACATTAAACGCGTTCATCCGTACATAATGGGATACATTTTTTAATTTAGAATTGTAATTTGCAATGCTATAATAGCTAACGACAAAGCAAATTCGTACGATAGTAAATTTAATATCCGACATTTAAATAGCAATTTAGTACCCAACCAGGATTAATGTCCCGTTGTTCGTGCCAGAACTTTGTAATTATTACTCTCCAAAGTTTATAATTAATTACACTTATCTAATTTGATCAAGCACGTACTAGAACTTGGCGTCGATTGTTTCCAACCTAATATTATATGGCACGTGTTTGCATATTTTTGGACATTACATTAGGAGATCGCGAATGTACGGCAAAGGTTTATTTGAAATTCGTAGAAGGTTCAATCGAGAATCGTTAAATTTTTATATGTATAGGCATGCGAGGAACGATGGACGAGGATAAAATAGCATGTTTGAAGTAGAATTAACAAATGCATAGATCAAACGATGAGTTTTATTCAATTTCTCGTTTGCATATTTCCGTGGAAGATTCTAATTTGTAGATTGAAATTTTATTTAACCACGCATGTTATCCGTGTCATTTTTCTATCGTCAATGTCGTTTTTCTATCATCAAAAACGATATTCGACAAGTTTTTTTATCGTCAAGGTTTCAAGAATTTTAGTTTCAATGTTTCGTTGCTATTTGTTTTCCTTTAATATGGAAAATCTTCACCTGGAATGTAAAAATTCGAAAACCATAGCGGAATCAATTTTCCAAGTGACGATTGAATTGCTCGCAGAGGTTTTCATTAAAAGTATGCCGAGTGGAATTAGTTTGTTATGCAAACAAAATTGAACTTGCGTAAAAGTTTATTACGATGATTAAAATGTGCGATAAGGCTTCGAGCTGTACTTTGTTTTAAATTAAACTTGTTGTGTGTCAAGGTCACTTTTTGTTTTTATTTATAGTCCGTTTAGAGGTTCTCGTAAATATATATCTAATATTCTATATATTGTATCATTGTATTGGAGTTATAACACTGTTACGTAAAATTGATATTGGAAAGAGAGTCAGAAATCGAATAATTAAAACGACAAATATTTGATGTGAAAAAAATGTAACGAAGAAATTTGGGTCGATATTAATCGAATAGAATTAAAATTAATTATGGATCCTATTCTAAATAATAGGAATATTTCTTTTTTTAGATTTAGTCCCAAATGAAACATACGATTAAATTTATAAAGGAAATTTAAATTACGAAAAAGACCCGAGCCATAACGTTGTAAAGCTTTACAAAAACCACGTCCCATTTAATTATTCGTGAATAATCCAATGAAACCAGAATACAAACGAACGACATTCCCCAATCATTAAAATACAAACAGTAGTAGTGCACATTTATAAACTCTCAACAATTCCGTACAAACCATTTGAATAACGGCTTCGTTTATATTAATTCTTATTTCTCTGCTTTTTTCAGGTTTTTCTTTACCACTAATAAGCATCAAATTTTTCCATTTTTCCTCTGAATCGCCCGTTAAACAATCTCGCGTGAACCACGAAATGCATTATTTTTTTCACCGTGTGTATAAATCCTATAAACTCGATGTCGTCTATTTTTTAACGCTGTTCCATTCGCCCGTCCTTATAACAGCGGCGATATCGATTAAGCATCGTAGCGCATGAAAACAAGTCGGATCAGAAGGCCGCGTAAATATTTTTATGATTTCCCAGCCATTTAATTCGAACGATATCCCTTGGAAATATCAGTGTCGTCCGATATTTATGGCACATACGCGTGCCAGTCTGATTTCTACTAGCCGCTACTACTAGATGTAGCCGAGTTCGTCTGAACAGTAACGAGATATACTACTGACGAGTTTAACGAAGCACGAATTACTGCAGGCCTGGAAAGATGATTAATGACAAATGAGGCGGGCAATAGGGGCACGCAAATAATGTCATCTGCCTGTCGTTTATCGTCACGCGTTCCTATATTGTTTTATTTGTACATACCGACGAGTTTTTGACCGATACACGTTATCCGTACGGCTGTGTTGGGTCTATCAGAAACAACGAATCAGATTCGCGTCCCTTTGACTAATAGTCATCCTTTTAGCTCTACTATGTTCTCCATCAATCCATTAATCGTTTCTTCGTTTTATAACCGATCGTCGAGATTCTCTTGGCCACTGTCGTCGGTTAAAATCGTTCGTCCGTCGTGGAGGAACGCTGGTGAATACTTATTTGTATTCTATTTTATTTCTTGTCCCTGTGTGTTTCTTTTTGTCGCATTGAAACGAAGACGCGGAACGACATCCTTTCCATTTGGAGGTAAAATTTATTTTAGAAGGATTCCTCCGCGTATCTGCAGAAAGCTGTTACATCACGCAATTGGTACGATTTCTGCAGTTACGCTTGTAATTGGAACAAAACGTGCGGAATATGCTCTACTTTCTATTGCTTCGTTAAAATGCACACATTGTACAATATTTTTGTATTAGAAAAATAGTTACACGTTAAATGTTCAGCTTGAAGTTCGAAGCTTTCTCGAGCGAGGCCTGTTGATTTTCTCGGAACTTGGTTCGTTTCAAGTCAACCGTTCGCTACGAACACTTGAAAAATGTACTAACAATATCGTCGATTCGTTTCGTAAAGTCGCAAGCATCGTCTGCACGGTACTGCATCTCGTAACTAATAAATTCCACGATATTATCTGGCAGAGCTCATTGCAAAAGAAAATGCCAGTCCATTTCTCCCATAATTACCCTACGCGCAGTTCAATAAGTTGGCCAATTGGAAGCTCCTCCCTCTTCCCTTTTTCTCGAACCGAACAAGATCCCTCGTTCATAGTTTCTCGCTCGTTTAACGAGTGTCTCTTCCGCCCCTTATCTCGGGTAACAGTAATCCTTGCTATCGTGTGGTCGTCTGGAAAAGAGGCAATTTCTGAGGAGTCGAATTGCGCGCGTAGTGACCTCGTCAAAGCGAGGTCGGGATTTAGAGGGTGTGAGAGAAGCTTTGGGGTGCGGCGTGCGTGACATGCACCTTTCCACGGTCGTTTTATATTTCACCAAGCGAAAGCTGGCGCGACGCGAATGTCGATCGGAACGCCAAACGGCGAAATAAGTGGCCGGACTTTTATATATCGTACACGCGTTGCTCATAAATGAGAATTATTGCCGTGGTCGTTGATGCATCGGAGATAATATCGAGAGAAATATCGCCAGCGTGGACCTTTTTAATTTGTGTCTTTCCTTTTCTTTTTTTATTTTCGCCCCTCTTATTTCCCTCTTCTTCTTCATCTCGTCCGCTCGATTTTATATCTGCGGTTAACGTAGCCGTGGAAAGATGTGACTAACAACTTGAAACTTCGAAGGACTGAAAGTTTGTTTCAAGCAATTTTTACGTCTTCGTTCAAAGAATGCGACGCAATATGCTGCAGTTTCTACTTAAATTCTCCAACGACAAATGACATAAAGAGGCGTGTGTGTGTGTGTGTGTGTGTGTATGTGCGTGGAAGTGAAATTTTAGGTGAAAGAATATAGTTCATTTTTCAAGGGATGGGAACAACAATAATGTTTTAGAACGATCAACAGGCTAATTTTGCGAGATCTATTTTACGTGGAATAGTAGTGGGCTGACCTGCGCCACTATGATCCTCCATATCGGTAACTGTTTCTTCATCATTCTAATATGTTGTTACGTATATAACGGTGATCTAATACAAACTATTGCGAAACCATCGCAACTTTTCGCGTCAAGAACGCTCTATCGATAAAGCAATAATCGAGGGAAGCGGCGAGCGTCCTAGATTACTGTCACTTATGACGTTGGCTCATCTACAATATTACGGCTAGCTAATGGATACACGAACGCGTCTCGTTATATCGAATATCGCTTATCCAGCTGGGCGACCAATTTCGTTGTTTAAATGTTGATATTATGTCACGAAGAACGAAGAAAAAAGAAAAAGCTGACGCCAGGACAATTTCAGACGGTCGAGTTCACTTCTCTGGCGAGTCTTCGGTTCACTTCTGCTCGAGTATCGATTCGTTCGAGTGCTCTGTTTATATTCTTATATCCCCGTATTATGCTTCCTGTGACACGTTTTTCCTTTCTTCATCTGTTTTTTCTATTTTTAAACTTTTTACCTTTCTCTTTCTCAAATCATTACCTGGCTCCTGACGTCGATCGATTGATACGATTTCCGGGGGTTTGCTCGCTCGGCGAATACGTTGCCCTTGGTTACAGCGTTTTACAGTTAATGGTGTTTACATTTTACGTCGACGTTGATTTCAATTTGCCCGAAGCGCTCTCAACATGGCGGAGACGGTTGAAGGGGTTGAGCAATTGACGTTGACACGTTGGTTTGATACGGCCAGGAATTAAAAGAATATTTCACGGATTCCATCGAGAGGCGATATTTTATGAGGCGAGAAGTTTTCCACAGCCAAGTTTCTTCCTTTGATTTGATTACGTACAGCAGCTCCGACATTCGCCGATGTAATGAATTGTTCGACGAGCGAAGAAGTTAATGGCATTTTCCTAAAATTGAACATCAAGTTTTGTTTCGTAAATAATGCTATTTAATAAAGGAAGAAAGAAAAATGAATTGCGACTTCCGTCGAGAAATTTATTTGTCGAAAGTGGTTCGATCGAAAGGTCGATCGATAAAAGAGTTAGATGACAAAGTTCACATTTTACATTTTCTTTTCGGTTATTCGATGGAATGTAAGCTATTTATCCCTGGTTTTTCATTTCGATGTAATGCTATGTTTTATTAATATTCACTTAAAATTTAACGAAGAGGAAGAAAAATTCTGAATGAATTATATCTGAAATATCTTCTATGACAACTCTTCGATCATGTTAATTGCTGTGAATTATCCCTTGTTATAGAGCTATAATTTTTCCAAAGAACATACTCTCGGTCTTAATATAATTTTCATTTCTTCAAACAAAAGAAAGCTACATCGTTTTTAAGAAATTTCAATTTCTGTCAACGTTACAGTCTCATCGATTTATTCTCTAATACATTAACAAGCATGATTCTCCAACAATTGAAAGCTACTATATATTTCGCTTGAGAAATTTCAATTTTTGACAACGTTACGGTCCCACCGTTGTATTTTCTGCTACATCAACAAGTATGGTTTTTACAACATCAGAAACCTACATATATTCCGATTGAGAAATTTCAATTTCTGTCAATGTTTTATGGTTCCATCGTTTTATCCCCTGATACGTTAAGAAGTGTAATTTTGACGAAAAGTGCATTCAATTTTAACGCACGTTATAAATTTTCCTATTTCCTTTCACGCTGTATTTGACAAATATTTTAATTTCTGCCAGCATTATCGCTCTTTACCCAATGTCAATGTTTTATGGTTCCATCGTTTTATCCCCTGATACGTTAAGAAGCGTAATTTTGACGAAAAGTGCATTCAATTTTAACGCACGTTATAAATTTTCCTATTTCCTTTCACGCTGTATTTGACAAATATTTTAATTTCTGCCAACATTATCGCTCTTTACCCATAATTCTCCGCCAGGGATATTTCACCCTGTAGCTGTGCTACGCTTTTCGAGATCGAAACAACCGAAGAGGCGAAGCTCTCTAGCGGAAAGAGCTTTTAAGCCGTCTTTTCTTACAAGACGGACAGAAAAATCGTCGTCATAGGGTCCTGAATATTCCGCAAGACTGCGAAGGGTCGTTAAACCCTCTTATTCACGGGGTTTCTAGATGTTCCTGGTAGAGTGCGCGCGTTCTTTCCTACCTCGTATAAATACGTTTTCTTTCATCCACGGGCTCGCCACAGGAAATAGGCTTCACGCAACGACCACAGGATTAGATTCCTCCCACTTAGTTGATATGGATGGATCCTGGAAGTGGTTTCTCTGTTTCATTTGCGGCGGCTGACGTCCTAAATAAATTCATGTCGATACTACCGGCGAATTCTTACAGTAACAGAAGCTGCAACCGTTTCGTTAATGGGATTTTTCAACACGATTAATGTTTCCAACGAGACGCCGTGTACGCTGGGTGAATTTATTTGCGAAGCTGGCAAACAGAAATCGAAATAGGACAGAGAAATAGAATATGCGAGTAAAACGCAACGGTATTCCGCCGAACGGAATTAAAGTACTATTTGCGTTATAGAATTTATGTTATGAAACTGGAAAAAGAAAAAAGAAAATATATAAAACCAATGAAACTACTGGCCAGAGATTTATTTTCGGATTTGAATTTAAAATTGGAAAAAGGAACGGGGGAGATATATTCAACAGATTCGCCTTTCCCGTCAACTACGACTAATTTCTACGATATTACACGTTGTGGACAACGGTTGAACTTGCATGAAAGGAGGAACAGTATTCCGTAAATGTTCAAAAAAAAAAAGTAAATTTAATGATTCGCACGAGTGTGAATTTTGCCAATGACGGATTACACGTATCCTTCTGTATACATATTATTACAGCGTAATGTATGGCACGCATCAAACGAGCTCACGTTTTCATCGTAACAAAGCTAATAACATTTCCAGACTTTCCACATCATGAAAACGTCACGTAGTAATGGAAAATTTCCATTTCGCTGAAACAACCGGACGTGCTATGATAATAAGAAGGCCGAATTTATGCATGAATAATACATCGGCAAATCATCGGCACTGAAAATACGTTTTATTGCACAAGACATCCGCTATAGCTACAGTTGATTAGAATAATTCATCTTTATCCTTAATTTCGATCGTTTTCTTATTACTTGCATCGTTTAACTACGACCTTCGCAACATTTCAATCTCTGTTCTCGTCAAAGATATTCAAACAAAAAGCAGGAATCTTGAATAAGAAAAGAGCGTGGAATTCCTTCGAGGAATCTCGAGGATCGATGAAGCCGGAAGAAATTCTTTCTTCGAATGCTTTGCGCTCTTCGCCAATACAGTGAATTGAATTCACGCGCAGACTGCCAGTGTTTTCCCAAGACTGTGATATTTCTCTTCGATCTATCTGCTAATTACGATCTTCGTTCGACGATTCCGCGCCCACGTGTCGCGCGAGAAGAGAAGACGACGTTTTTGTTTGCTCGTTCGGCGTTAAGATAGTCGCGGTTGCTCGTCAAGTAGCTCGGCGGGAAGCTCATAGAAATCAATTTGGCCTCGTTGATTGTTTCATCAAACAGTGGTGAGAGCGTCTCTTAGAAGATTTCTCAGCTCCGCGATCTCTTTCGTTACCTTCTCCACCTCGTTCTCCTCCATTTTTTTATCCTTCTTCCGGAAGTAACGCTGTACCAACTGGGACATCACTATCGAGAACTCATCGTTGTTTTCCTCCGTTAAAGTTTCCTGCCAACAAGCAGAGAATGCACTGCTCTTAGCGGCAAAATATATTTGAAGATCGAAGGAAAGAGGAGCATCATAAATACGTTTTTAAAGATGTAATTCTTTTCAAATTAGCCGACAGATTGGCGATGTTTTGTAAGGTAGCCAGGGTAATTTAAAGGCGATTTAATTATTCTAATTTTATTACGACAAATGGCATTTTTTAACATTGTGAAGAAAATGGAGTGTAAATCAAGTAAGGGAACAATTTTGGTAATACGGAATTACTGAACTGTGAAACTTTTCTCCTGTGAAAAATGGAAAACGTGATTTATGATGTACTTCCCTTGCAGTCTTCATTTGTAACAGCAAGACAAGAGGATTATGCAACTTTTCTTTTCTTCTCGTGCCCAATTGATGCTCATTGTTATTTAAAATTCATCGTTACGTCGATTATGTTCATATTATGAAATATTTTGTATCGAGAAGAAATATCGTTAAAGGGATTGCGTGTTCTGAACAGACTAATCGAACTCAAGCTTAAATTAAAGGAGCTTGCATATGTAATTTAAATACATATTAAGAACAAGTTTTAAAATTCATTCGAAGTCCAGTTTAAACAACGTTAGAAGATCTTCTTCGTAAAAAGAATTTCTTAATCGATAAATGTATATTTACAAAACATAATTATGACCATAATAAATGATTCAGTGACCTGCGATTTCCTCATTTCAATATACTAGTAGAAGACTCTTGGTCACAAATAATAAAAGCAAGTGTCAGGTTGTCCCAAGAGTTTTTTCCCTTTTATAAGACAAAAATAGATGCACGATATCTTCTGTTTTATATTATTTTATTGAATCACGTATGATCCATTTTGTTCTACTGGAAATAAAAACAAAAACGTGCATCTATTATTTCCTTATAAAACGAAAGAGACATTACATTTCGGACAACCTGATACTTCTAAAGAAGCGGTAAGCTTGTCTTCTTTCAAATTGTTCAAGATACAAAATATACAAAAACGTTATTTGTATATTTGTACTAACAGCGCTGAAACTTTTACTAAATGCTAAATTTACTAACGATATAAAAACAGTGATGTGGATCCCATCGTGCACGCTTGTTTGACGTTGGTTTCAGCCATATTTTCAGGTACTCGACAATCGGTTGAATACCAACGTACGTTGGAATAATGTTAAATGGCGGTGGGAGTGTAGTCGTGAGCATGAAATCGACGTAAGTCTGGAAAGCGGATATTTAATTAGTTTGATCCTAGAATCTACTGTTTGCGAGTTAAAAAGCAACTATCGATTGTCTTTCGAACTTCAGTTCGCCCGAATGTCCATTCCACGATCACGTTCTCTGTGACTTCCGTCAACGTGTTGGACATGCATGCAATTAGCATGTTCAGTATCACGATCACACCGATGAAGGTGAATCCTGAAAAAGAGAAATCACAGTGGAGTTATTCAGAGCACAAGAAGAGCAAAAATATATTGTTAAATGAAAGATACTTTTGGGAATAATTTTCCAAAAATGATATAATGAAAGTTTTGTTTTAAAAATCAATAATAAAAGATAAATAATATATGTATTATTTATCTCATTTATGTTTGGAAGGTATTTTTCTCTTGATTTATTATTTATATTATACGTGAAAATGTTAAAATTTACTTTATTTTAATACATTAACGATCCTTTAACTACCTATAAATTATACGCGAAATTCATACATATATTTCTGTTTCATTAAACTGGAAGGCAGAATGATATTTAACATGAAATTTAATTAAAGCCGCAATAAATTGTTTTGTATTCCTTCCCCATAATGTCATCCACATTTTAACGTGGTATCTCCTTTCGCGTATTTTAAATGTACTTTGATCTCTTTTATATTTTGTATGTTACAGACTGTGTTCAGTAAAAAGATTTTAGATGTTTATTACTCATTTTCCACTAGTAACTGAAGGTGGAAAAATAGCAGGAGATTTTTTAGATATTATCCTATATCCCGCCTTCCTCCTAAAAGGAAAAAATTACAAATTTTTCTATTCTAAGAAATTGAACAAAAATTAAAAGTAAATGTAAAGTAAATGTTAAAATTAAACGTAATATCATGTAACTATACATATTTATTTTTCCTATTTTTCCCCATTTTTCATGAGTATTTCACTTTACTTTAGTTTTATTTGTCAGATATTAAAACGGTACGACCATCGGTAATGTTATAAATTACAAACTACAATGTTAGAGTTTAAAGTGATTAATAAATGGAAATATCGTTCTAGAAGACAAAGACTGGAATTTCAAGTGAACTTTATCTGGATTTCCCGACGAAGCGAAAAGGAAATTTAGATAAGCGTATTACCGGCGAAGGCTATATAGCCGATAACCTCCGTGAACGTGTGATGATTGATGATGGTCTCGTTCTCCGATTCCCCCGGAAGGTTCTCAATTATCACATCAGCGCTTTCGATGGGGCTCATGCAAAAAAGTGCCCAGAAAAGAGTCTTCAAGGTGGCTGAGAAATTAACGAACGAGCTGACCTGTTGGGTCTTGATTTTCGATTCATCGTCGATTTGAACCATATCCTCGTAATACTGATAAAGTTTACACGTGCCTAAAGGAGCGACAATGACAAACAATTCCATTATTAATTTTCTACAATATCGACGAACAAATCTTATGCTTACAATTTACAGATCAGATATTTTCCAGCGTCAATTTTGTCCAACTTTACTAAATACACCGAACTTTATTAGAGGAACTTAAACTTTCTATTTGACAAACTTTAATAAATTTCCCGAATAAATCTCAATATATTTCTATTTAACATCAATTGCTTTATTAATTCGACTATTCGTCTAATTTCACCCCGCGAAATCGAACAAGCTCTATGTTGAATATTTCCAGAGAAATAATTTTTATTTTCGGTATAAATTTAAACTGGAAATATCGTATAGCTGATATACAAAGAAGAAAGTAAGCGTTGACTTATAGAAAAAGAAACTTTGATAAATTACGAGTATTACCAGCGGTAAATGCAAAAATGATTATGCTGAAGAGAATGATGAATTTGACAACGTCCTTGATCATTTGCCCGAGAGAAAGTTGAAGTGGGCCCAGATGATAGTCCAGCTGACAGATGTACAATAATTTCAGGAAGGCCATTATCGTTGCCAGACAGTAAATTCCTTCGGCGATCAATGTGGGATCGTACTGGTTCCAATATTTCCTCTCCAATTCGAGCTGACCATTTATTCTCACGTCCAACGCAGCAGTTATCCAATACAGGAAGGTCAGAATAAAGAGGGATATCATGATCATCTCGAACCTGTCATCGTTTCAAATTTTTTTCGTTAAAGTGGTAATACAGAACTGTTACTAGAAAAATAGTGTGACATAATGGGATCTCGTTCGATCGAACGATCGAATAATTGACAAATTAATCAATGGAAAATTGACAATAGTTTCGCGCGAGAAGAATGAAGAAATGAGAATAGAAAATGGAAGAAAATGTTATGCTTTTGCACAAAGAAAGTTCTTTTGATATTTCGATTTTCGATTTTTAATATTTGTCAGTGTTTTAACGAAACGAAGTTACATTTAAATCACATACTTGAGATTGCATTCCAAGACTATCTATTCACATCATCACTACAAAAGCTCTATTTCCATATAATCAGTAGTTAGTCCAAAGAAAAATTCATAAAAATCACTTGGTTTCGTTGTTGTTACACAAGATCGTGTAACTCCCTTAAGTTTTCAGATTTCGGTTCGAATTCGATAATAAATAAAACAGAAATAATTGCAACTTATTTGTCCTATGCTTTTGTCATTATATATCGTTATTAGACTGCGAATGTGTATGCAACTTTAGATTTTTTAAAATGCAACTGAAAGAGTGGAAGCTAAATCTAGATCTCTTTAACTCACTAAATATCATAGCATGCGCTGTACATTGGACATTTTATACGTATCTTTGCATACTATCTGCATTCTGTATATTTTTACACTGTCAAACTTCCCATAAATCTCATAAAGAGCGCAGTCTAGTGATTGTATAGAATATGACATAACTTGAGAAATTTCGATAATTTTAATGTACAAAAGCCATACAGGAGGAAGTAATACGAAGTAATGCGAAATAATACGACGTAATACGACGTAATACGACGTAATACAAAGTAATAGCAAGTAATACGATTACGAAGTAAGACGAAGATGAAAAGCGGTACGATTACGAAGTAAAACGAAGATGAAAAGCGGTACGATTACGATGTAAAACGAAGATGAAAAGCGGTACGATTACGAAGTGAAACGGAAATAAAATGTTACACGAAGTAATTTTCATTTTAAATGTCGCCCATCGACGATATGAATTTGGTCGATGAATTTAGTCGGCATACAAAGTCATACCAATACCACGGTCCAGCGAAGAATCTCTTCGGTCCGTGTATTATGCACATACGAATCAACGACCAGGCGTACGACATCACGTAAATTATCAAAACCCAGACGTATACTGAGGAAGCAGCCGGAGGTGAGAAGTCAAGGCGCTACTGTTCGATTTCTGTTCGATCTGTCGATATCAGGTAATAGGGTATACCAGAGTTAGGCGGTCCACGAAGCTGTTCGGTTTTGTCTGCGTTCGATTGAAGAAAAACGATCAACAGAAACACCAAGTAGCTGGCGGTGGAGGAAATAAACTTGTTGACCGGTGATTGCCAAAATTTCGACCTCTTTGAATTCGGAGCGACCAAAACCACTACCAGAATCACCGGTAGCATGAAGACTCGCATTAGTATGAATAAAGACTTCATCCACGGGTTCATGATCTTCCATTCGTACCAGCCGTCGATCCACTTGCTCGTAATTAACTGCAAATTGAAATTTCGTCGTGTCTTTAACCAGAGGATTAACAAATATGGTAATATTAACGTTTAACTTTTACTGGGGCGGGATGCTATTTATGCTCGTCATTATATTGCTTCATTTTCAATTGTGTATAATATATTTAGATATATATTAAAAGTCGATAATTCTTGCGATTAACATAAATATAAGTTTGGAAATGGAAAAAACTTCCTAATTTGACTAATAATCTTTGGATTTCTCTAGCGAAATATTCTTCACGTATATTTCTCGCTATTTTAAAACACCTCTATTTTGAATCGTCACGCAGTTCTCGTCAAACGATACAATTTTACTCGATAATTATGAAGACACTCTGACGTAGCTCGCGTTTACAATTAATTGTTCCGGCATCGTGAAATTAAGAATTCTTTCGCTAAATTAACGCCATTCTTCTAAAGTACTACTACATAGTGTACAAGTATGTTTACAAAGTATTGATTACTATCTACAACCTGTTGTACATTAGGATGAGCCACAAAGGTTCTCTGCGTATTGTGCAGCGCGAACAGTAGCCTCGGGTATATAAATTTATACGAATGGGCAAATCCAGTAGACTGTTTCAAGATGACTTCTACTTCGTCCACGCTTCTGGCGCAATCGATCAGATCGGTCGCGAACTGCATCACGCTCTATGAAAACAACGACACATTCTGTTAGAACTTGTTCGATAGACGAAGGATACATTTTATAAGAATTTATTCCAAGAGAATGACACGTTCTACGATAAATTTATCCTGGGAGAATGGCACACTGATCAATGGATTTTTATCTTCAAAAGGAAAATAACCTCAGAGAGTTCTATGTATTCGTGGTAAAATTCTCTGACGAAGGAGGCGGCTTTCCGTAGCTCGTAAGACAAATTGAACGCCTCCAAAATCGGATCGTCGACAATTTGACATATGTACGCTGGATTTGTTACTGCCTTGTACGAGAATAATCGCATCCTCTCTATCGCAAGAATGTCGCTCCTCTCTCGTTCTCTTCTACGCTATCGAACAAGAACATAGTTTAACTTCATTTCTTTGATCGAATCTCTTTTCGTTCTTCTTCTACGAAACTACAATTCTTCGCAGATTCTCCGTAAACGCGTAAAGATCCGCGGCATAATCGTTGGTTATCAAAATTTACAATTAAGAACAGTCTTTGAATCCAATGTATTCAGCATGAACAAATCACGATGAACAATTCAACGTTCGATTTAATTCGGACCGCAAAGCGTTAATCAGGCCCAGTTATGCAGAACCCTGTTCAACCCAGAAAATTACAAAAAGTTAGTCGAGCGTAGTATACAGATTTCCCAGGATGTTGTTATCCTTATCGCGTAAAAAATTTCGTTTAAAATTATCGCGTAAAAAAACCCATAGAACAGCTCTTACGTTATAAAATTATTAAAATTATCAAGCTACAATCCTTTCTTAGTCTTATAGCTATTTTGCAGAAAACTTCCAAACCAGTCGGTCGGGCAAAACGAATTCTCCAATCCTCTTAAAATAATAAATCCAAAGAAAGTTATCCACGGTGGATATTTCAACATTATGAATACTTTTCCGAATCTACCGATGTTTTCGTCGATTGGCTAATCCATATCAGAGACAAAACATAAAAATTTGCAAGAAACGAGGTGCCTCGTTCTCTCGGGTCGTTTACATTTTCATGATAATTTAAACAGCGACGATAGGATCGTTGGTGATACAGATATCTTCAAAACGCTTTGACTCCGACGTGGACCTTCCTTCGTTAACCGAAGCCGAATTTGCTGAATAATATAATATACCCATCCACGAACAGTAAGTAAATATTTAAAATAATATTAGTTACGTTACACGCTACGTTTAACAAGCCGCGAAGAAGCATCGTGGAAGAAACAGCAGAAATAAAATGTATCCAGTGCGAGCGGAGCTGAATCTCGTCGAAGATGAAAATGTTTCGACTACGATTTTCTCTAACTTTCGAATCATCGTGAGTTGCTACAGGGTTCTGCGTAAAAGGGTCCGTTTACTCTTAACGTTGATTAATTCTTTTTCTTTTTTTCCCTACTTGCACTCTACGCAATTGCAGCTAGGCGGATGAGGTTTCGGAAGGAAGTGAAGCCTGTTTCGAAGCATACTGATCATCTCGAAGTGTCCGTATTGAGCAGCGATCGCCAGTGGCGTGGCTTCGTCCGGGAAATCGGCGCTTCGCGTTATACCGGCGTACTCCAATCCAGGTGACAGATCGTTCAGTTTGTTCAAAATAATCATGGCGATTTTTATCTCGTTGTCCCTGATGGCGTGTAGATGCGCGTCACTCGGATCGATGTCCGGATGAGTCAGGAGATACTCCACCATTGGCGTGTTCCTGTCACTAACCGCGATGTGAAGCGCAGTGACACCCTGAAAAAAGGCCATGACCTCTCGTTAGCGAAAAAAAAGAAAAAAGAATCTCGTGTTTCGTTCGGGAGAAAGCTCAGAATCATTCGTGACACGTGTACCTTGTTACAGACGTATCTCGTTCATTTTTAGCCTTCGAATTTTTACGTATCTTTCTTTCGGTGTGCAGCAGGTGCGTATAAAGGTTTGGAATTGCTTTTTTTTTTTTGTAATCGGTGTTTTTAGTTTTTTTTTTTAAGAGATTTTTTAAGGTATGGTATTCGAGGATATTGTATGGTTTGATATGATACTTTGGGAATTTTTTACGAGATAGTGGGAAAAAAGTCGGAAGAGGTTTGAAATTGTTTTTGTGCTTTTTTTTATGTTCGATGTTTCGTGAATGTTTTGACGTGATAACGAAGAAAGAGATACAGTTATCGTCGAAATGGTCTGCGATTTGTATATTTCATTGCGATACAAATTTTCACATATCTTTCTTTTATTTTTTCTTTTATGAGGTGCATCTGACGCGTCTCCAATTCTGTAATCTGTTACGTTACTTTCGTACGTTGAAGGTTTGCCTGCTCAATATTCACCTGGTTTGCGTTTTACTCGATCTGAGATTCCACCTCGATGACGTCCAATACGCTTTCACTTGGCGTATTTTCCTTGAAAACGAAGGAATGACAAATTTCGACGTTTCGTCTTTACTCGCGTTCGTCAAATTTCATTCACAATTTCGTAGGTCAATAACCGTTCCTAATAGAAGATAATCTACCAAACACGTAAAAGAGGAACACAGAAGAAGAATTTTCATAAACCTAAAATAACAGGATTCCCAAGACCCTAAAAGACTCATAAAAACCACATTCCTCTCCCTTTTATCGGTCCAAGTACCATAAATAGACACTTTCCTGCCCTTGGCCGGAATCTAATCGTCAAATTCCAGATGTATTTCATAAAGATCCGCAGTCCAGTCGCAACGCTCGTCTCTTTAATTTATAGCCAAGAAGAAGAAAAAGGCATTCGACTAATTTCTATGCACAATCAGAGAAAGAAAATTCACACATTCGTGATTCTATAGCATACATACATTGATTCCTGAAAGATTTCTATAATACAAGCGTTCGAGAATACTCTCGTGAACCATCGTATGTACTGATCTCTCGTTCTCCGTGCTCCCTTACACAATGTCCATAATACTCAACAACAACGACGACGATCGACTTGGTTCTACGACAGAAATGCCCGACCATCGTTTTACGCGTGTCACAAAAAGGCGTTCCACGTATTTCCACGTGAATCACGGAATTCCTGTTCGCTTGTTGGTTCTCGTGAAATCGACTTTCCGACTTCTCTATATCTGCTCCCCTTTTTTCTCTCTCGTTCCTGTATCTTCCTCCTTTTTGCTTCCTGGCCCTCGATATCTTGGCCCTGTCCCTTTTCGTAGGAAGAATGGGACGACGACGTTTGTCGCCCATCTGCGGCGCGTTTAACAGAGGCGGCCACCGACAATGGGCTAACTCCATTGTTGCCGCCGACACACCGGTCACAATATTTCCTGATATCCTGGCTTTTCGGCCGTCTCCCAGGGGACACTGTGAAACCGACACGATCCCGCCTTGTGATATACGCCGCCTCCTAGGCCTTTTTCCAAAATCGAGTTCGACACAGCTGCCGATTTTTCGCGTCAGAACAAACACGAACGAGTCTCCGCTGTCGAAGCAATTAGGGCACCGACTGTTTTATTCGCAGTATTTGTGGAAGTCGTCGTACGTCAAATAAGGGAATGATAGGGGAAGGGGGCGAAATATATAGGTTGATTTTGCGCGGAAAAGGGAATTTATTGCTAACGGAGTGGTTCGATGGCGCGGTTCATTTAAATTTCATGTTTGGCCAATTCTTTTTGTGGGCTTTCGGTGAGGTTCTTTGAGCGAGTGATTTGTTGTTTGGGATTGTTTGGTCGTTTGGTGATGATTAATGGTTGCCAAGTTATGAAGAATTATTGCGAGAAGGATTGCAGGAGGAAGGATCGTGCTTGAGAGAGAAGCAGAGCTTGGGAATGTGCAACGAAACACGTTATTTTCGTATTTTGCTATGAGTAAATGACATTAAGTTTTAGGCTGATCGAAACTCGATTTATTGCGACGTTCTCGTGATAGATGCTGAGTTCTCTCCAGTTTTCTTAATTGAATGGAATTTTTGGATATCAAGCGTCAATTCTCGTTATCATCGAGCGTATCGTCAAATTCTTCACCTTCTTACGTATCTGACTGCTTAACTGTAATTTTGTATATCTCTAACGATATTACGTATCCGCTCCTGCAACGGGATATTCTCATAAATAGAACGTGGAGAATGTCCAATTATTTTAATACGCCGATCAAAATGAAACCTTGATTCGAACGCATCGTAAAACAGTGTCGATTTTCGAATTTTCATCAACGAGTATTATGTCGATTTTTTGAAGAACCGATTATTCTGCCGTAATCGTAAATGTCTCGAAAACTATTAAGAATTTGCTCGTATAATATGAAAAACAGAATACCATAACCTACCAACATAGAAAATTTCCTCTTTCACGTCTCTTCTAACAATATCTATCTTCATCTGATTAAAACACCATTCAACTACCGTTCTAGCCTAAAAAAATACATGAAATAAAGCAACCTTCTCTGCCGCTCAAATTTTCCAGCTGGCCCTGACGTCTTCGCGAATATTATATCGTATGCAAAAAACGAGAGCATCCTCCAGGTTCTTCCCAAAGTGCACGCGCACGCTCACGAGGAAGATGGCTCTCGCGGCGGACACGCGGCGGCAAGGGGATTCCCGGATGGAATTTACAGCGGGACCAGTCATTTGAATAATTTTTATCGGTCCTCGGCTGAAACCATTGTCTTGTAAAGGACGGCCTGAAATATGGCCGTAGATACACGGAGGCAAAGCGGTGCCAGAGCGCTTCTTTCGTTCCGTTTCTCTCGCGCCCTATCCCCTCCCTCTCTTCTCTTCCTTCTTCTTCGGCCTTCTCTTCACTTCTCTCGCCCATCTCTTCCCTCTGTTCCACTCTTTCGTTGTACGGTTTCTTCTTTCTCGCTTTCGTCCTCGATCGGCCGTGGCGGTGTCTTCTCGGCTCAAAGCGAAACGAGGGTTGGGCTTTTTGGGAACCCCGAAGAGAGGAGGACGACACGAACGTTGCCGAAGGAGGGGGTAACATTCCACGGGGGGTACGTGTATCTCGACGGGGTGAAGATCGGAGATAACGAGACCTCGTCTTGCTTTTTCTCATTCGGTTACGGTGCTTCTGCGTAAGAGTTTCGTCGACTCTTCGTTTCCCTCCACTCTTTCTTCTATTTGCCTTCTCGTTCTTCTCTTTCGTATGCTTCCCCGATAATGTAAAACTTGGCTTTTCCTACCTTCTGTCGTTTCTCGTTCTCTTCCGGATTTCTCGATTCTTCGTTTTTATTCAGCTCTTTCTTCTCTCAGCTTTCTCGCTCTTTTCTTCTGTACCTTGTTTGTTCACAAGTCCTGGCTTTTCTCACTTTCCCTCGTTTTTGATTCCGTAGACTTGTCGACTTCTGACTTTCCTCCTTAGTTCCTTGTTCCCTTATTTTCTAGTTCTTTTTCTAGTTTGATCTTGTTGTTTTTGATTCTGTAGTTTGGTCGATTCTAGTCTATCTTCTTTGTTTCCTCGATCTCTTCCTCTTCTTCTTCTGTTGTGTTTCGCCGATACTCTTCCTTTTTACGTTTCCTGGCTTAGATCAGTCTCTTTGGAATTTCTCTGTTTCTCACCGTATATTATCGATACTTTTTTGTCCGTACTGTATTTCTTCTTTCGACTTCATCGCTAGTGAGATCTTGTCTTCTTTTGCTCTCTTCTCCTGTTCTTGTTTCTTCGTCTTCTTTCTCTTCCTCGTTATACATGGCGTTTCTGAAATCGCAACACAATGAAAAAAGGAGCGATTCCTCGTGAGAAAGTAAGCAGAAAGTAAGAATAAAATTTTCTCATACAAAGCTTCGTTTCCGAGAATTGTATTTTACGTTCTCGACTTACTGTTACTCGAAGAATCGTTTCTTCTCCGATTGTACTACGATCTTGGAAACACCCCCTGTATATTTGCGTCGATCTTCCATTTTATCTTCATCGTTGCTCTTGTCCTCGTTTCTTCGTCCCCCTATTCTTCCTCATTGCGTGTTTCACCGATACTCTTCTGTCCTATCATTTCTTCTTTGATTCTGTCTCGCTTCTACAACTTCATTTCCGCTTTCGTTTCCCCATCCCCTTTTGCATCTGTGATATCCATATTTCTCAGTTCTTGTCTTCTGTTCTCGTTTCTTCATCTCTTTCTCTCTCTTCCGTTTCACAATTTTATCGATAGTTTGCTGCGATTTGGACAAAGAGACGGCGTTGCTGTTTGAACTTTTCGGAAAAGGAACGGCCCATCGCGTAAATCATCGGAAATGATCTCGGGAAAAGGGGTCAAGGGGAGCCGTGACACGAAGGAAATAGTCGGCGTGTCCACTTTACCTGCGGCCTTCTGCTGAATCGACACGTAAACGACGGACACCACTTACGGTTATGTTGTGGGAAACCGGCGATAGCAGATAAATCCGGCGATCTTTACGAGCTCCGACGAAAAGGGAAGCTGTTTTTCACCATCTTCCACTATATTTTTGCTACACGTTTTAAACTGCATGCTTGCAGTTGGTATACGAGAAGAGTCAGTAAACGATCATCGCATCGTGCGTATCATTGGATATCGTCATCGTCGTAATATCATGGAATAATTTTGAGGAAAAATTTGATACTGATCAGATCGATAATTTTCCGATTAATGAGATCCGCATAGTAACTTGATACAGAACGTGGTACAGAGAACTGCAGAGATTCGGGATATTTTGTGAAGAATGTTAAGCGAAGATGGCGCGAAAAATGCGTGTGTTTCAATGTATAATAAATCATATCTCTGTACGATCGCTTAATGTAAGTTTGGAAAGGAAGCTTTAATAACGATTGTAGTGCGAGTTATTTATTGAATCTACGATGAATTATTTTTAGTGTAACCGATAATGTCTCGCACGCAACGATATTACAATCACGTGATACTTGAAAAACTAGTAAATTTACGATCGATCGATAAATTAAAATTAGAAGAGACTCTGCTTAAAGGTAGGTACTAAAGGAATTAAAATACACGGCACCTTCACGACATTTAATAACTCAATCGTTAAGTTCTTCGATGAAGTTGATAAAACGTCGCACTATTAATCTTACCTGAAAGTCAATAGCGTTGATATTGAATTGCGGATTATTTTCAAGAAACTCCCTCACGTCCGGAACATTCCCATGGGCGACCAATTCGAAAAAGTGTTTCTCCAGTTCTTGCAAGTATGAAATCGTCACGGAAGATTCCTGAAACGTCAATGAACCTGTCAGTGGCTCGTTAATGCTACACAATCGTAAGATGCTAAATCGAATTAAACTGGAAGAACGAGCTTTGTTTTATTTAATAAAAAGTACGAAATTTTCTATATTTTGTTAAAGGACGATCGAAAGGTAGATACAATTATTTAAAATAATTAATTATTGTAATAATTGTACGTTAAAGGAGGACCTATAACCTAATATAAAGGGTAGAGTTAATATTTAAAAATACTCACCCTTCGTAAGGTACCTTGATTTACTTCCTGCGACATTCTGAGCACGGATCTACCTTAATTACGTTCGAGAAAACGATGTTCGTCACGTTTTACGTGAAACGAGTTTGATGTAGTTTAGCTTGACGTGTAAATTTCATATAGAAAGAATGAACAAAGCAGCAACGATTCTCTTCGATTCAGACACGATCGCTTCGATCTTCGGCCACTTTTTAAATTATATTTCAACCTCGACCGATGTCTAGGAGGATAAATTAACTATCGCCTTCTTAAACCTGCGTTTGGCTGTAGTTTATCAGACTCGAAAATCTAAAAATAAGATAGATATAGTTTAAAGTAATTTTATAAAGCGACGAAACGATCCTCGAACTGTGCCATTATCTTTTACTACTGTCGTATTATCTCATCCATATTTAGCAATATCTTTATAATTATAATCGAAACTTAACGCATACGTAGATGTTTCGAACGAAATCAACTTGAATCACAGCAAATCGGAAACAATTCAAGATTGGAATTAGCATTTCGGCGATGCGCAAAGAGATATAGGACTCTGATCCCCTATGAACGTTCGTTCAATTTTCTTTCTACTTTTTACGTTTATATAAAGCTCCCTCAAACAATCAGCAATTTAAAATAGAAGAAAATAAATACATATTCCGTATATCTGAAGATCATTTCATTAATGAAATCATATCCCTTCGTTGTTCAATAACTTTATAAAATATCTATCAATAATGAATTCTTAAGAAAGCAAGAAAGAATAAGAAGAAGGTGGAAGACAATGATGGGACATTGGTTTCTGCTGTGTTTAATGATGTAATTCAATCTATCGATGGTGTATATACATAATTTATAATTTGTTTTCGCTACGTACAAATAAAAATAATAATAATAATAATAATAATAATAATAATAATATAATAATATTAATAATATAATAATATTAATAATATAATAATATAATAATATAATAATAATAATAATTACTATAATATATAAATTTCTGCAGATAACTTAGGCGTCGATGCAGTAACCTCTCTAGCGTGAAAATGAATCATTCTCAGCCAATTCCGGATAAATCGATGATGTTTGAAAAAATCGAATATGCGATATCTCACACTACGGATTCCTGTACATCGAGGGGAAGAGAAAATCGTTGTTTCGGGTTTATAGGTGGCGTTAAATGCAGCAATTCTATACGGGATACGATTAAAAAAAGATCGAGTTGAGGGAAACGCGGCGCTCGCAGAATTCTACAGAAGAAAAAGAAACTGGCGAACAGCGGACTATGTACAATGATTCTTTCCTTTTTCTACGCTTTTCTTCGTTTCTTTGAAGCGTTCCTAATCTGTTCTTCTTCGTTTTCTTCTTCTTCTTCTTCTTCTTCTTCTTCTAGGTCACTTGGGGAAAAGGTAACGGGGACGTAATACTTTTTTTCCGTTTTCTAGTTCTTTCTCTTTTTTTTTTTTCTAGCTTCTTCTGCTACTTTGCATACGTATACACAGGGCACCAAAAGCGCGAAAAGAAAGCATCGATCGACGAACGAACGTCAACGTTTAGTCTCTATAAATAAATTGTTTCTAACATTAGAATGCCGTATTAGATGAATGAAAGTCGACGCTACTTTCGAGGCAAGAATTGGGGGCGAGAAGCGATTAAAAGGTATAACGTGTTGCAACGAACATGAACGTGTCTCTGTGATTTGGCTGAATAATTTCAATCTTTGCCTATAACTCGTTTACATAGTACGTTTGTAATTTGCATAAGCGGTATTAGAAACATATCGTGAATCGTCTTATTCATCATTTCATTAACAAAATTTCATTATTATTTTCAAAGGATTCGTAGGTAAAAAATCGAGTACTTTATCCGTCTTTACGTGTAATACGTAATATTCTTGGCTTAAGTACGCGTCTAATTAATTTTCGAAATATTCGAAGCACAAAACGGTGCCGAATTTTTAAACAGAATTATGTTACATCATAAATATTCTAAGGCAAATAATGTACATCTTCGTAACTTGATAAATGTTTCACGTAAATATTTTTAGGAATAAATAATCAAGATTGTACTTCTACAATTTTTAATAAAAAAAAGTCTTAAAAATTTTGTACATGTAATAATATTTTTTCCGTATGAACGATAATTTATACTTCCAATAATCACAAAAAGTAATTACACACACAGACCGAAATGATCCTCTAAGATCCTCCGTTGTTTTTCCAAATATTGAAAAATATTAAAATATTATTAAAACTTTGATCAAGACGTCAAGAAATAAATCACGAACATGATAAAACCTGTTCTGAAAATTTATGGGAAGTATACGTATTTTACGAGAACGATAAAACGCAGAACCGTGAACACATAAAAATCAATTATTTCACAGAATACGTGGCACGAATGAACACGAATATTTTATCGCGTATTTCATGAAAAATAACAAACTATATTTTTACATAAGTTCAGCCAAATACTTTTCACTCGCGTCACAAAGTACAAAACGGGGCATACTTCTCAAGTATTCCAAGCATCTCGTCGAACATCGACCCTTTCATCCTAACAAAAGTTCCATAAATAAATTTCAAACACGCACTATGTCCCTTTCGTTCGACTTATCGACGAATTCGTCGCAAAGTTCCATTCTAACCGGGCTTCGTAAAAGATCCATCTCATAATCCGAAAAAACACGATTCGCGCGCAAAAATAAAATTCGTCGAGGAAGAGCGAGAGAGAGAGAGAGAGAGAGAGAGACACAGACAGACAGACAGACAGACAGAGACAGAGAGAGAGACAGACAGACAGAAATGAGACAGAGAAAGCCAAAAATGAAGAAAATTACAATAATTATATTATATATTCGTATTATACACACACTATACCAAGAGCACAAGCTTCTTCGCTTCTAAAGCTTCGTTTCAACTCCATCCTCTCGATAATAATACCTAGTATACTACAAGTTAATTCAATGAATGGAGGAGAGGTCACTGGCCAGAACAAATTTCATTTCTGCATGCATCTTCGACTTCGAGCTACGCGCACAGTCCACGCATCGAGTACATTTCTCGATGAAAAATGAATAAAAAAAGAAGAAATCCGATCCTAGAATAAAAATTCAACAGAAAGAGACAAACGATCGTTTCGTTCGTTTATTCCATTATTAACAACCAGGATCTCTTCTTTTTACGACACAGGAACACGTGCGTGGACCTTTCACGTCGTCCAGTATTCGTCCATTCGTTCGTTTCTATCTTTATTATCATTTCGGTTCAACTTGGTTTTGAGACACACTGAATTTGTGGCTTCCTTTCCTAACATATGAGGTTGTTTAACTCTCAACTATAGACTAAATGTAAGTTTTCATATCATTACCACAATTTAGCATGCAATTTTAAAAGCTTCAACGCTTGATCATCTTCCATTCTAAGAAGCCTCGTCCTTTGTTTTCTAACTAATTCTAATTCAATTCTATTCTAATTCAAAACAGAGAGATTTAATAAATAATCCAAGGGACTATATTGGTACATGGTAATATTAAAAGCACCAACATCTGTGATTAAGGGTTAACACGAGTAGAATCCAAAAAGTACTAGTTTTCTAGCTACGTTATATTTTCGTTTTCTACTTGTTGCAAACTCTCGTATATTCCAAGGAAGAAAGAGGAACAAATTCTTTGGGTTCCAAAACGAAGTACATCTGCAATTCCATTCCGATTCCACCTCAGTTCTTCCACATCGTTTTCCCCTGTACACGTGCATTCTTGTCAAGAGACCTCGAACGATCTTCCACATCCTTCGAAATCCTCCTTCGCCTGACTCCACGTGGGGCACTCGCGGACGCGTTTCGCAGTCCGTTCGACGAAAAAAGAAAGATAAAAGCCGAGAAGAAATCCTCTCGATCGACCTCGTCTCACTGATACAGTATCCTCGATGGCGTGACGTACGAGGAGATCCAATAGAGGAAGGACGCATATCCAAGTATGCCTTCTTGCCCCTTTCTCGAGTCCTGCCTCGCGTCCGTGTACCTGAGGTCCTCTGCTTCCAGGAGCCTCCTTTCGAAAAACTTTCTCACAGCGCTCCACATTCGGTACGGAAGGAACGCGAAGTGAGCCAGTTCCTGGTTGTCTACGAACGCGTAACAAGAAGCGACCACATCGTCCACTAACACCGTTCCCTCCATTGTTAAAGGAGCATAAATGCCTTCTTCGAGAACCAATCGATTGTCGATTACTTTGTCCCATCGTAGACGATGCTGAACCTCGTTTTCATCGGCTGGGTCTCTTACCAGGATCTTGTCCCCTGGCTGAACTCTGCCAGCGAATACCGTGGATCTGCCTTCGACCGGGACCAGGTGAGCTGGTGTCAGGGTGAGAACTCGACCAGATTCGGTGGTCAATCGGACGAATTGTCGCCTCTCGGCGAATGAACGGTCCAGGAAGGCTATTACTTCGCTGTACACGATGTCACCATGCGAGTCCAGGGCTGCGATTCGCTCACCAAGTTGCACTTGATCCAGCCGCTTCGAGGAACCGTCCGCCGTTCGCACCAAGCTTCTGCCCGGGAAGCAACCTCCGGATTTCGCCGCTGACGATGATTCTGAAAGAAGAGAGTGGTTGATTAGAAAACGTGAAGTTTTTGGAAAGGTTTCTACCAAGGTTTTTCGCAAAGATTTTTTACTGGTAACATTGTTGGTGTTGATTTATCGTATGCTGTTTGGTTAATGCGATGAATGTGATGAATGAATGACGAACATATTTTTATTATATTTCAGCAAAATACGAAAAAGAAGTGGGAAGGTTGCGACTAAAATTTCGCTTCGATAAATGGAATTCTACTGTATATCGTTTATTATAGACATAAAAAATAGAAAATTATATTTCTTATGCTTAAAAAATAATGTTCGCGTTTTTCCTCCATGCTTCTCGATTTGGATACTTTCATTAAAAAAGTATAAAATGAGGTACAGTTACGAGAAAAGAGAACGATTTACGATATCATTGTTAAAAGAGAATATTTTAAAAAGTCTTTTATAGTATAAAATATTATATAAAATACTTCTATTTTGGACAATCATTCTTCCTATATTTCGATCTTTTAATCGAATCTCCGTCGCCCGAATAAACTTGCGAGTCCCAATAGAACAGATGAAAGTTGATTCGTTTTTTGGGATGATCGAAAATTGAATTGCGCGAAGGAGATTAACGAAACTGAAGTATCGATTACTGCGACTCTGACGTCGATTTTGGGGTGATTCGATTGTCGAAATAGAAAAACCGAACAACTTCCCATTTGGACTTCCAGTGAACGTCACGCTGAATTCTAAAGCGCGAATTCGTACGATCATATTTCATTGAAAGAAACGCGAGTTCATAAAATTTCGATGAATTTTCTCTCCTACACGGCAATCGATACGATTGTCTTTTATTTGAAAATATATAAACTTAATACGTTCAATGCATCGACATTGCTTTTTCTTTAATATTTCTCAACGATCGAGCGTGTATTCTAAAAAAAAAAAGAAAGAAAAATTGAAAGCAAAGGAATTTTTCTCAATCTTCCTCCTCGCGGAAGCTAGAGACCATAAAAAATCTTCTCGCATTGAATGCGTTGATCGTTCAAGTTTCAAATCGTAATAGATGGTACCCTGAATTGCAGCAAGGAATATACACACACGTACAGCTATCAAAACGTAGACTACGAATGCATAAAGATTCCCCCAATTTTCCCTGCGTCTGACGTGAAAAAATATCTTCCCAGTCTACGTGGCTATTAGGGAGAGCGAAAAAAATATCAGAGGAGATGCATCGAATGATACCTCGTGGATAACAAGTCGTATCGACGTTGTCGCGGACAGAAATTTAAATTTAAATGAAGCCTGTCGTCGGTGGGTCGCAACAGCGCGATATAGAGAGCCACGTTCTCAGGGGAAATCGCGATTATTCCCGTCGAACAATCGTTATTACGAGGTACGACGGGGTAGTCGACAAGGGATGATTGCCACGAATTTCTCACGGTTAGCTCGTTACACATGAGGCGTTCTCAACCGTGTTCGATTCGTCTGGTCGACAACGACGACACCGCAGTCCACGGATCCGATTACCTGATCAAACCGGACCGGATCCCTTCCGGTTCGAGGCCTTCAACCACCGATGAATTCCGACGTTTCGCGGCGGAAAATCGCCATCATGTCAGAGAACGTCGTTGCGTTTCGTTAATTCACTGTAAGAGCGACACGAGCAGGGGAATCGAACGTTCTGAGAAACCAGTCTCGAACAGGATATTTGAAGATGGAAATTATTTGCAGGTGCTAAACGGTTCGAAATTGAGGATTCAGGTAATCGGTAAAAACGTCGAAGTGGAAAATATAGAGCTAATAGAAAGTTTGAAGTTGAGAACGAAGAGTCGGTAGAAAGTGTGAAGTTGAGAATGAGGAATCGGTAGAAAGTCTGAAGTTGAACATGAAGAGTATGGTAAAGAGCTTGAAGCTGAAAATGCGAAGTTAGCGAAGCTACAGCTGGCCGATCATCCTTTTCAGCAATTAAAAAGCTGGTTTTCATTTATAACTCAAGTGATAGTCGTCAGATTTTGTGCATGTGTGTATGTGTCTGACTACTCTATTTAACGAACGAACCATCTTTAGCTATGTTTCAAGGTTTTTCATCTTATTTGACTTGACGATGTTGGCAAACTGTATGTAAAATGTCTTTTTATCAAATACAGAATGCAACAAACGAACTAGAATAACCAGGAATAGGTTGATGAAATATTCAATAAACGAAATTAAAAACACTGGAGGGGTTGAATCTTCCACAGAAATTTTATTTTTCTCTTATTCTCAAATTTTCTTTATATAGAAGTAAAGCGGAGGATGAATTCGAAAGACGTGGAAGCTTGTTCGTAGAATTATTCGACACGTCGTTGCACAAGTGGGTTGAGCATGGAATTGATTGGAAGAAAGTTTAGGGGAGATCGTGAGAAAGATGGAGAATAGCGATTGCGTGAATTGTCGCCAAGGGATTGGGTAAGCTGATTAACCCTCAGACATCCGATGGGGTGAATATCACGCAGCTAATATTGAGTCAGATACGATAACAAAATCTTTTCCATACTTCAAGTTTTCTTAGATCAACCGATAGTAAAAAACATTGTGGTATAGTTTAAAATCAAGTTGAAAACATTTTGTATGAATTTCCAAGCCATCGTGCGTTCCCACAATTACATGTTTTATTAATTTTCTATTGATCCCTCCGTTATAGTTTGACGAAGAATAATTTTCCATGAAAATTAAGCTCTACTACCCATACTGAATGATTTTCCTCGAATTAACCGATTTCTATCTTTTCTTCTCTGTTTCTTCTTTCGATTGATCGAAAGTTCAACCACATCAGACTACAAAATCTAGCAGAGGAGATATTTGGAGAATCTCGTAGAGAATCGTCTCGAGGTAAAATCTGTAGGCAGATCGGGCAAAGGATCTTGGAAGGAAATCGATCGATCGATCGATCTAGGAAGATGGATCAGAGAATGGAGCGAGGGCGTCGAAATCGTGATACGCGTGGCTCGCGTCCACAGACGATACCTGTTTCTCTTAACTGACCGTTCCCTTGGTCTCTCGAATATCGTTCTTTCGGCTCGTATCGATTTCGCAGCGATTGTTACGCTGGAATCTAATTTGAGCCGACAGGCAAGCCTAGATTTATTGACATTTATTTTGAAACTCGAGCCTCGGCCAAACCGACGAAACGAGCCTGCGCCCCCGAATCCTCGTGTTTGGTCCTTTTTAACGTTCCTTTTCTACCCGCGGTGTATGTAGCTTATGAGAAATTTCGTCCAACCATTCTGTGAACGTTTCTCGCTCGTATCGTCGCGTAACGAAAATTGACAACGTTGAATTATGCGATATCTGGCCATTTTATTACCTTTGTCGTACTTATCATCTTTACTTAAATCTAGTTGCACGCTGTCGGTAAAAGAAATTATGTTGGACAACGATGATAGAAAATGAACTGAAATATAAAATGCAAGAGGACCAATCATGTCAACCATGTAAGGCCGGAGAAACAGAAAATAGAAAGGCATGTACCAAGCGACTATACAATGTGTAGAGAAATCAGATCAACCACATTGAGGAATAAGAAATGGACAGAAACAATAAAAACCGCAAAGCGCATATTGAAACTAGCAAACTTCACAAAGGAAAGCACGAAGTCGAGAGATTCTTGCTTGGAAGAATAGAGAAGAGACCAAGAACAACGACGAAAACTGAAATAAAATATCAAAGACTGACAGCATATGCTCGCATACAGCATTGTAGCATAGAAATATACGTGCAGGCGCCTTAGCCGATATGTCTTAGAATAACGAGACGAAATGAACTAGAAGATATAAATATAATAATTTGTACGATATAATCTATATGATAAGGATATAGCTAGATATTTTAGATTTCTATAGATTCAGATAGACAATGTAACGAAGACTTAACTGTAAGGAATAGATTGCGATAGAAATAAAATGTATCAAACGTGCACAGGAAAGATTGTAATAGGCAGAAGCCTCGATGCTATAAAGAAATACAATACAGTACGATAGAATACAAATTTAGTTTCACATCTCTACTGTATCTTTTTTCATTTTTATTTATTTCTATCACAGTCGAACCTCCGTAACTCGAAAGCTTCTGTAAGACTAGAATTTTCTTCGTTGCTTTCTGCTCCGTTGCGAAAACCTTTGCAAGTGGCAATAAAACTTACTTCAACTCGAATTATTTGCCACATATCCATAGATGCATTCTTTTACCTCTGAAACTCGACTTTCGAATACTCAGAAGACCTCCACGAGTCCAAGTTTATCTCTACAAATCAAAGTTTACCTCTGTAAGTTCCAACTTCTATCGTCAGTGCTTCTGCAACTCGAAGTGTACTTATGCTACGTCCACAAGATGTGAGAAATCGATCATCCTGTATTGTCTTCTTTTAACTGTTATAGTTGTTCAAGCAACGCAAGACGACGCAGGCCGTTCCTCTGGTTCTTTGCCTTTCGATCACGGGCTTATCCATGGAAGCTAGTCGTTTTTCGTCAGTCGAGCGCGCAATTGCCATCATCCTCCGCGTCTTTTTCTTTTGCCATTCGTTTTGCCCGCGTTAACTTTTGCATACGTGTGCGTTGAACAAAGTTAGTTTCAAGGGGAAGCTTAAAGTACTAACATTTCCTGGAAAAGTGAACGTAACTGTGCCATTGTACGAAGCTTTCGCACGTCGAATTTTCGTTTGTGTTAGATCTTTATTTATTTAACTCTTTCCTTGAGCTTCGAATTACCGAGGTTCGACTGTATCGGTTTCTCTTCTTGTTCTTCCATTTCTATCTTGTGTCTTTCCGTTGAGTCACGTCTTTTCACGATTTGTGGATTTATAAATAAATAGAATCAAGTAGAAATATAATTTCTTATGGAATTTAGTTCGTACAGAATAGAATATTCTGTAACACGAATATTCTAAAGAATCGATATTATATGGAATCGCGCTCAATTAGTATTTCGATTGACTATTTTTAATTTCTAATTCCGCGGGGCAATCGTGGTTTAAAGTTTAAAGAGTATACTTAAATACTCAAATATATAATAAGAGTATATTTAAATACAAAGTTTAAACTTTGCAAAATATACATTATGTATATGCTGTATGAATAAGACTGTGAAACACGTAAAAGAATTGTCGCGTTACTCTTTGTTATCCTCGATAGATAGGTCTTGGCATACAAGATATATTTCACTGCCTCTGTCCTCGTAGAATAACTTCTTTCACCGAGTGCGATCATTTTCTACAATACCCTGAAGATCTATACAAGTCGGTAAAACAGATAACTTCCTCTTGGCGGAGAGGCAAATGGCGCAGCAAGTAGATTTTCTTGTAGCAGTGGTGCTCTTCCATAAATAAACCAACCAAGCATCGATCAAAGTAAAAATAAAATTCACTGAAACAGCCATCGATTATCGAAAAGGATTCACGGTGCATTCTGTTGTCATTATCTTATATTTCTTGTCCTATAAATATTTCTTTACAAATTTTTAATAAATCTGTTTGTCCGCAACTGATTCTCTCTTTTTATTTCCATTTGAAAATTGCGCGTTCGTAGAGATAATACTTTGCATCGTAAATTGCAAGCTTTGATGTTTCTAAAAATGAATTACTAAACGGTTCCACGATCGTCGAAGATCGTTCGTTCGTTTATTCCATAAAACGCGGCGATATCAGGAGGATCGTAAATTGCGCGCGTGATTTAAAGAGATTTCAGGAGAAATTAGGTGCCGGAAACGATTACAAACGTATAACATGGTTAGGTGACTCGAACATTGGCTCGCCAACGTTATTTCGGCGTGACGAATGAAGTGACCGTGACAAGGCGGAACATCCAAACGCGTGTCTCCACTGGAATGTTGATTGATAGCGATAATACGATTTATCGGGCATCGATAGATAGATCTGGATCTCTTCGAACCAGCGAATAAATTTTTGTTGCATCGTTTCTCGAAAAAGATATTAGCGAGTAACACTGCAATCTGCAATTTAATTTTACTCATTTACGAACGTAATTTAAAGAAACAGAACTCGAGTAAAAAATTGTTTCATCTACTGAATATTATAACAAGAATATTAAATATTGTATTTAAAAATGTTCGTGTAAATTCCACTGATTCTTAAGTTTCTCTAAATTTCTTTCTAGCGAGATAATAGCTACATATAACGATATTAAAAAATCTAATATTCGAAACGTGGAAATAGAATCGCAAGAGACTATCGACCGACTTGCGCAACGTTGTTGCACCGGTGGTTCTGACAAGGCAAATCGTTTTTGCCTCTGGTAATTGAAATTTACACGGAACTTAATCGAAGCCGCCGAATTAAAGGAGCGTAACGACAAATTACACGAGAGCGTCGACTGCAGCTTCTCGGCAGGTTGCTTTTATCGATCAATAACTTCCTCTTCATTCTTATCGATAAATACGTACATTTAAAATACTTCGGATATTTCAACGTGAAAAACGTTTTTTCAAACGCGATTTATTTCTTTAAAAGTTAATGGAAATTCAGCAGCGGTGTTTCTAAAATATTTTAAATATTACAAATCTAGAATATATTCGAAACCCGATGTAGTTTCATTTTTTTTTTTTTTTTTTTTTTTTAAGTAGTTCATTTCTCTAAAAATTACATGAAATCTAAGCACTTTTAAAATATCTAAATTCGAGATGTATATGCAAAAATTCGGTACATCCTACATCAAAGGTAAAAGAAAAAGAAGAAAGAAGAGAAAAGAACTTCCTTTATAATAGATCTAATTAATTAATTTTATGTTTGAAGTAATTTTTCTAGCTGAAAAATGATTTAGTTAACAAGACCATCTAATTGGAGAAAATAATGAATAAAGAATACTAACCAGACTTGACAGAACAGTGAATGTGGGACCTAGACTCGTAGTAGACCCAGTCGAAACCAGCTTCGACAGCG